>NC_090300.1:107577500-108202500 GCF_039906515.1 Pseudorca crassidens | reverse complement strand
GAATAAAGACACCGGTGCTGACCTGCTGGCAGGAGGAGCTGCCATTGAGACTGTTGACACAATAGTGATGATAGTTTAAAAAGAATCTATTCCCCTTCTTTTGATCCCTGCCTCTTGTGATCAATGGCACTTAAGCCAGGTCAAGATAAGAAACAGACATTTCTGTGGCCGTAGAACAAGTTCAGACCAAGTTGCTACAAAGCATTATTAACTTCATGTGCATTCTGTTCTAACAAACTGAACTAGCCAGACATAAGCAGCTACTATTTACCACCCAGACTACAGACAAGTTCAGGATGGCATTCTCTATTAGTTCTAAACTGCTCAGAAAAGAATTCAGTCACTCCACAAATCAAAGTTATTTAAAAATTCCAGTTTGGAATTCGATTTTATTTTTCATACCACAGATTCTATCCTATACTGTTTTGGATATTGTCATTGAACTAATAATGGTAATTTACAAAAACTGCTAATTGTAAATGGGTGAAAGTTGAATTTGTCAACAATATGAATATACTATTTAATTTATAGTTTTTTTTAATCTAGGCACTAATGATATTTGGGTCTGGATAAGTCTTTGTTGCAGATAGGTTGTGTTGTGCATTGTAGAATGTTTAGCAGTATCACTAGCTGCTACCCACTGGATGCCAGCAGCAATATGCCTTATTTGTGACAACCAAAAAATGTTTCTAAACATTGCCAAATATCCCTTTGGAGGAAAATTAACCCCAGATTGGGAACAACTGATTTAATTTTAAAATATTTTGAATTTATTTTGTTGCCAAGCAATGAACATTGGGAACTCTATAATGAATAGAATGTTGCCCTCTACTCCCCAGGATTTTACAATCTGTTCAAAAAAGGAAGATAAGTAAATACTACCATTGAGGTATACGGAAGGTGTCGTGTGTGTGTGTACATATGTTTAACTTCCTATGCTTTTTTAAAGGTTTCATTCAGTAATAATGTATTTGACAATGAATTTGTCATTAACTGATTAGGCCACACCATGCAGCCTTGCCAGAAGGAAAATGGAGAAGCTAGAAATGTCAGGGGGAGGTGATGAGAATAAGGCCAAGATGAAAACAGGATTAGGATGGCTAAAATATGTGGCCCAAACTTTGACATCTAGTGTGAAATAACACAAGAGTTAAATCTAAAGATGAAAACTGATGTTACTGCAGAGCACCAAGCATACATTTAACAAAGACCTATCAAGAAACGCTTAAAGATCTTTGAAGTCGAAGCTTTACAAGTGTAACATTTATACCTGTACTGTCATGAAACAACCCTTGGCACTATGTTCCTATTGCTGAGCTGAAGGAGAAGATTGATCGTCGTTCTGGGAAAAAGCTGGAAGATGGCCCCAAATTCTTGAAATCTGGTGATGCTGCCATCGTTGATATGGTTCCTGGCAAACCCATGTGTGTTGAGAGCTTCTCTGACTATCCTCCTCTGGGCCGCTTTGCTGTTTGTGACATGAGACAGACGGTTGCTGTGGGTGTCGTCAAAGCAGTGGACAAGAAGGCAGCTGGAGCTGGCAAGGTCACCAAGTCTGCCCAGAAAGCTCAGAAGGCTAAATGAATATTATCCCCAATACCTATCACCCCAGTCTTAATCAGTGGTGGAAGAACAGTCTCAGAACTGAGACCGTTCCTATTGCACAATCTGTTCATGTTGACGCACTGACCTGAGGACACAGCACAGACTTCGCTAGCTCATCCTTCTCATTGCAAATTTCAAATTCCAAACTAAATGTCAAAATGCGGCAACACTTCCCTGAAACTCAAAGAAATTAGAAGGACAACTCCAGCCAGGAGACATAATTCTGTACCAAAAAGTTGCTGCCACATACCAAACAGAAAGATACAAAAGTCTTTTTATATAAAAGGCAATGTAAAACATTCAGTGGAACAAGACTAGGCTTAGTGAGCTCTTCAAAATAAATCTCTTAATGGAACACACGATTCTCAGTTGCGTGAGTCAAACTGTATTAGTATTCATTATGTGGTGAGAAGTGTTATTTAATTTAACCATTTCAGGACATGTCCAGGAAAAATGCAAACATATGCAATTCAACAATAGAAATGAATAAGACCTATAGCAGGTCCCCTATGTGAGGAATCATCAGAGTAAGTCAACAGTAGTCCTACGTTTTGAATGGTACTGTGAGAAGTTCAGGATAGTGATATTCTTAGCTTAGAAATCCACATTTCCAGTAGCAACTAAACACTCAGATCACATACTGGGCATAAATATTCCAAAGACTGCAGAAATATGTACTTTCTATAAAATTTAATTATTTAACATTAATATAAACTACCCGGGTGGTTTAGAAAAGCATCTCATAGGACAATGCAATTTTCTCTCATGCTGAGCAACAAAAACTATTTAAATCCAAGCAAAGTTCTGAATATATGACTAAAATTTATAGTGAATTTTTATTTATTTATTTTAACCTTTTTTTTTTAACATCTTTATTGGAGTATAATTGCTTTACAATGGTGTGTTAGTTTCTGCTCTATAACAAAGTGAGTCAGTTATACATACACATATGTTCCCATATCTCTTCCCTCTTGCGTCTCCCTCCCTCCCACCCTCCCTATCCCACCCCTGTAGGTGGTCACAGAGCACCGAGCTGATCTCCCTGTGCTATGAAGCTGCTTCCCACTAGCTATCTGTTTTACATTTGGCAATGTATATATGTTCATGCCACTCTCTCATTTCGTCCCAGCTTACCCTTCCCCTTCCCCATGTCCTCAAGTCCATTCTCTACATCTGCATCTTTATTCCTGTCCTGCCCCTAGGTTCTTCAGCACCTTTTTTTTTTTCCAGATTACATATTCATGTGTTAGCATACAGTATTTGTTTTTCTCTTTCTGACTTATTTCACTCTGTGTGACAGACTCTAGGTCCATCCACTTCACTACAAATAACTTAATTTCATTTCTTCTTATGGCTGAGTAATATTTCATTGTGTATATGTGCCACATCTTATTTATCCATTCATCTGTTGATGGACACTTAGGTTGCTTCCATGTCCTGGCTATTGTAAACAGAGCTGCAATGAACATTGTGGTACACGTCTCTTTTTGAATTATGGTTTTCTCAGGGTATATGTCCAGTAGTGGGATTGCTGAGTTGTATGGTAGTTCTATTTTTAGTTTTTTAAGGAAGCTCCATACTGTTCTCCATAGTGGCTGTATTAATTTACATTCCCACCAACAGTGCAAGAGGGTTCCCTTTACTCTACACCCTCTCCAGCATTTATTGTTTGTAGATTTTTTGATGATGGTCATTCTGACTGGCGTGAGGGGATACCTCACTGTAGTTTTGATTTGCATTTTTCTAATGATTAGTGATGTTGAGCATCCTTTCATACGTTTCTTGGCAATCTGTATATCTTCTTTGGAGAAATGTCGATTTAGGTTTTCTGCCCATTTTTGGATTGGGTTGTTTGTTTTTTTGATATTGAGCTGCTTGTAAATTTTGGAGATTAATCCTTTGTCAGTTGCTTCATTTGCAAATATTTTCTCCCATTCTGAGGGATATCTTTCTGTCTTGTTTATGTTTTCCTTTGCTGTGCAAAAGCTTTTAAGTTTCATTAGGCCCCGTTTGTTTATTTTTGTTTTTATTTCCATTTCTCTAGGAGGTGGGTCAAAAAGGATCTTGCTGTGATTTATGTCATAGAGTGTTCTCCCTATGTTTTCCTCTAAGAGTTTTATAGTGTCTGGCCTTACATTATAGTGAATCTTAGATACTAAAATGTGAACCAAAGCTGATAAAGAGAAAACTTAATATCTGTTAACATCTGCTAAAATTAGCATCTATTTTGGGATCAGCTGATTCAAAAGAGCAAATATCTAGGGGACCGTAAGTAAGGAATCTTTTTTTTTTTTTTTTCCTATTTTCTAGGGTGAAAGTGGAGGGCAACTATTTAAGCTCAACCCAGAAACAAGTTGACTTGTGTATTTGGCCAAACTATTTTACAAATGGAGGCACATCCTGCCCAGGACTGTCCATAATCAAGAGTAAAGAGGATGCAACATGAAAAGGCAAAATAAAAATGACCAATTTATTGCCTCAATTTATTCCAAACAAACATACTTTGTAATACTTGAAAAGATCTATGTGAAATGATTCAAATATGAACTAGAGTCCCTCTTCTCAAGTCGTTCACAATTTAGTAGGGGATGATTAATGCAGAAGCAATAAACTAAAATAGACTTAATTAAAATACAAAAATAATAATTTTTAAAAGCCTAGAATACTGTGGAAAAGAGGACAGGAATAAAAAAAAGGGGGGGTTGCTTTTTCTTAGCTCTGGCAAGCTTTAGAAAATGTTTATTATGTCTATAGTCATAATATGAATTAAAGTTATTCTTATTTATTTGTTGCTTATTCTATGTTCTTACCTGCAAATTTTGACAGTACCCAGAACAGTTATAAGTGATTGTATGAGAGCTACTTTAGGAAGGGATCAGTTTCTCTTTTCTCTTCCAGCTATTTGGACTGAGCCTAAGGTTTCCTTTGAAGTTGTTATTTCAATTGGCATCTCAGAAGCATGAGATAATATCTCAGAAGTATGAGATAATATCTCAAACATGCCCCACATGTTTATGTTTTTGAAAGTGTCATTTTATTAGAATGGTAGCATCTTAAGTATTTTTAAAACATATTACACCAGGAAGCTGAAAACTTAATATTTTTTCAACCATAATATGCCACTGACCAATAAAAAATAAACATGTAAAGTATTACTTTTCTTCTATATGGTTCCATGCATATAAATTGCATATAAATGTTTATATATGTGTGTGAGTGAATTGTGGGTGTGTGTGTTTATAAAGACATACCGGTTGCAGGTTTATGGCAATGGAAACAAATTATCCTGTCTATAGTCTCCACTATACTTAATTTAAATCCAAAATTGACTATTTAAGTAATAGAATGCATTTACATTCTAATTTATAACATATTTATGCTAATATATGTTATTTTAATAACTTTGTGCTTCTACATTCAATTGCATAGTTTTCAAAATAGGTTCTTAGGAAAATTAAACTGACCATTTATTTAACTAAATCAGTAGCTATTCAAATGATTTATCTAGATATTTTAAAAGATAAAAGTATTGATTATTCTTGAACCAGTTATACCATTATATTTTCTAGAAGGTAATTTAAAAAGAAATCCTGGCTAGGAAATATATAACAAGAACTTTATCAGTCTGAGAATTAAAATTTTTAGGAAATTGTTTCATAATTTTCATACACACACAGTTCAAGAAAATTAGTTTCATATCATTTAAATCAGTGTAATGTGGCAAGATCATATTACAGAATCAAATCAAGAAAAAAAAATTCTGAGAAGTTTTTGTAGTTTAAAATAAATAGCAGCCTTAAGGGAACATAAAACAGTAAGGTGCATAAAAGCAGGTTTTTACACATGATTACATTATTGATTTATAAAATTATGTTGAAGTTCATGTTCTGCCTCTCTACATGTGAGTGAAATGCACTCTGTATAATTATGTTATCCAAACCATGTTTAAAAAGTGCAATAAGAATATTAAAATACTTGGCTATGTAATTAAGAGACTACATTCTAACCATGATCACTAACAAATGAGATTGGTGTTAAACTTACCTCAGAAAGACCAACTTTCCTAAGAGGACTATAAAAAGATTGGCATCCTTGTTGAAAGATTGTAACATTTTTCTCCCATTTCATTTACTAAAGTGAAATCTTTATAACATGCTTGACTGTGGCAGTTCAGCTAAATAGACTGCCCATTGAGCAGTTACAAAGTGAAATATTAACAAAGCTGATTGGGTCGTTAGACCAAACCCATTTGTAAAAATCAATTCAAGCTCAGGAAAATAGGTATGCTATATTTTATCACTGTAGAAAACTGATGTTGGAAAATAATAATCATGTATCCAAGGAACAATTTATAAAAACCCAATCATAAACAATGGTGTCATTACAATAATCATCCATAAACAAAGGAACATAAATGATACATAGTCCTTTCAAAAACTCTGAAAGCAGAATTATATGGTAGAAACAACATTGTATTCATGTTATTTTAATTTATTTTATGCTATTCAAGAAAATAGATACACCTTAGCAGGTGCTGAATAATGACCAGAAAAATGAACATTTCTATTAGATGTACCTGGATATTCACAGCTTAGATAACAATAACCCAAAGAAATCCAATCACTATAGATTGTAAGCAATGCTATTCTACCACTTTTCTCTGGAATGTTTCACTATTTCATGTTCTGTTATGTCTTTTCAAATTAAACAGAATGTCATTTCTAGTTTTTATAATGTGATCTATCATTGAACATGCATGTCGGTATAAAGAGTATTTTAAAAGTTTCACCAGGTCTTATAATTCTCTAGCTCTGTATTAGGTATATAAATAGGCATTACAAAGAAAACTATACCTTTTTTGAGTGCTATTGCCAAGTCTTTACAGATACCAAATCACTTTGGCCTAACAAAGTAACTTTTGCTAAAAACCTTGGCCTAACAAAATTCCTAGAAGGTAGGGTACTTTGATTTCACAGAGCTTTATGCATTAAAGTAAAGTAAATGAGTAAATATCTTTCCCATTTTCACAGACAGCATGGAGTCCACCCAGGATTTGAACTGAGGGGGATAAGGTAGAATATTATTCTTAATCACTATGTTTTATGCTACAAACATCCTCTAGCAGAAACTTGCAGACATCCTCATCTCAAAAGTAACAGAGTTATGAGAAATCTTGCTGATGTTCCCCAAGTATTAAAGGATAAAGCTAGATTGACACTTCCTATTTTTATGATTGTTGATTTTCTCTTCTGGACAAAAAGTGTAAAGAGAGTCTCTGAGATAATCTTCTACGGAGTTAAAATAACTAAAGAAGAACATTTAGGTGTTACAAACAAAATTTAACACTTCATGAAGTGGGCAGTCTCCATACTCAAGTGTTAGGAGAACTGCAAAAAGGGGCAGAAGGCAGGAAGCCTTTATAGGATAAAGAATAGGGAACAAGGAAGAGAAAGAATAAAAATATCTGATTGGTTGGGGTTACGTATCTGGCTTTATTTGAGGTTCAAAAGAAGGTGGGGGGTCATCCATGTTACTTGGCAATCATGGATCAGTAACTTAGATGGTCTGACTTTTGAGTAGATGGACCATTTACAAGAATATGAAACCAAAAGCTGAAGTTTTGCTTTGCTAACATGGTTTTCCAGGTTCAGTGGCATCCAGCCTACCAAAGAAAAGTTAATGTGAGACCAACTTGACAATTCAAACAAATTTTATTGAACGCTTCATGACGTGGGCAGCCTCTATTCTCAAGAGTTTGGAGACTGCACACTTCATGAAGAGTTAAAGTCTACATCACCCAAATTGTCTTCTTTAATCATTTTAACAAGGGCCATTTTTTTTGGCAGAAAAATTCAGTTGACTAGGAGAAAAAGAAGAATAAAAAGAGAAGGGAAAGAAAGAAAAAGAAAGAAAGAAAGAGAGAGAGAAAGGAAAAGATCCCAGTCCATGTTAAATCAAAAAACCTTAAACCAAAGATATTTTACCAAAGTCTATCGTGATTCTTCCTGCATTTGGTGTATACACTGAAGCCTTAGGGGCCCCTTATGGGCTAGGTTTGAGCTGAGTGGGGAGTTTGTCCCCTGACAACAAAAAGACCTAGAAAATATCAAAGAGAAGTCTCTTAAAAACAGCTCAAGCTCATATCCCATTCCATTCAAGTGACTGAAATACAGAAAAAAATAATGCAAACTATTCATACCTGGCTATCCAGGTAAATGATAGGGATTCACTCTATTTCTGGAAACGTTATAGATAAAACTGTCCCAAGTCAGAAAAGGAGGCAAAAAAAAAAAAAAAATTCAGTTGGGTTCCACATAGCTATTCTATTGAGAAAGGAACTGAAGAAAGGAAGGCAGCAATCAAAAGACTCTTAGAACATACAATCTGAGTGAACAGAAACAGAAGAAAAAAATTAGAAAACAAATGCTTCAAGTACTAAATCAAGTAGAGCATGGGATCTATGAAAGAAGAGATTAGTGATCAGATAATCAGTAAAGAGGTGAGCTTGTAGGAGATATAGTAGTTAGAAAACAAAGTGAGAAGAATGGTGCCATTGCAGTAACAAGGGTACTTTAGAAACAGGAAGTAGGAATTGGAAGACCATTTCTAATGATAAGGCATTTGCCTAGAGATTATCATTTAGACTGAAGAGAGGAAAGACAAAGTAGGAAAAGCAGGTTTGATGATAAATGCTAGATTTTGAGAAAAGAAACATGGAAAATTGAAGCCTCCCTGATGCAGAAAGCATAACAAGTAGAATATGGGAAAAAATTGAAGATAAATACTTTCCTGAAATGAGAAAATAGCTTAATTTACACACTGACAAGGTTCATTCTGTTCCCAGAAAAATTAATAGAGAGCATTCAAAACCAAAACATGTCCTGTTGAAATTACTGAATTATAGGGATAAAATAATAATGATGCCAAAGGCATTCAGAAAAAGGAAGCAAGTCATGTATAAACAACAACAACAACAAAATCAGGAGGGCCTCAGACTTCTTTACGCCAATCGTTGTGGATTGAAGTCAAGTCTATAATGTTTCCAAGGATAAGAGAGTGAATAGAAATCCCATTCACAGCCAAGTCACTATTAATGTGTAAAAGAAACAAAATGATATTCTCAGATTGTCTGGAATTTGGGAGACATATTACCTGCAAGCTAATCTTTATATAATTCATACAACTAACATACTAGTCAAAACAATGAAATTCTGATGTGACAACTATTGTAACTAAAACAAAATAGAAATGTACAAGTGGGATAAACTTACCAGTTTAAAGGAAAAGTTTGTTTTCTAAAAAAAAAAACCCAACAATAAGTTGTACATAAGTGAAGTTTAAAGTGACTCAAAAGAATAAACACACAAGAATATAATAAATAAATATATGCATACAAATATAAATCATGTGATAATAAGACCTGAAAATTTGGCATTCAAGAAAAATTTATTCATTGGACTAAAGATGAGTACTTTGGTAAGAGATAATGTCTTAAAAGAACAGATAACTGTCATTAATATGTCCCCAAATATATGTATATATCAATATTTTTTTAAATCATAGGAAGATTTGTCAGACACACAAGAATAGATATAAATAGAATACAGACATATTCTATATATATAATAATATATTTTTAACAGTTCTCTGAACAAACACAAAATTAAGTAAGGATCTGAATAATATGGTTGATTTAAAAGAAATATAACAAAATTATATGCAAACAACAGAGGATATATCTTATCAAGATTCCATGAACCATTTATTAAATGGGCTTAGCTTGACATTGGCAGGATAGTAAAATAATCTGCTGCTCAGAAACAGTTAATAAATGTATAATTGAGATGTTTTGCCTGTATGTTACCTAAACAACTACTGTAAAAGAATGCTCTCAATTGTCTCCTTCATATTCCTAATTATTTCACTCAATTATCATATTAATGCCTTAAAAATAGGACATTCTTATCTGGCCTTTTAGACCTGGTGTGTGTGATTGTATAAAATGAGCCTTTTAAGAAGAATTTTTTCTGCAAAGGAGATTCAAAATACTTGCATATGTGCTTCAACTTCTGGGAACTAGCATGGAATGTCAGTGACAGATGAGCTAGTTATTTCAGAATTCCATTTTATGATAGTATTTCAGAAATGTTAAGTCTTGTGGCAGTTTTGCCAGATCAAAAAGCTATAATTCAGTGATGACAATAATTCTGAGCAGTTAGTTCTGACCCCATAGTTTGATGCCATCTTTCCATTCGCAGATCAATCCCCCATACACCACTGTCACATAAAAAACACCCCATTGCACTGTACAATTTGGCATGACTGCCTAAGAGGCCTGGATTGAACTGGCATTAATTAGCTATGTCACGCTATTATTTATTCCCCATGACTTTGCTTTTACCATTCAGATCAGGGATGAATTCACTAGCACAGCAACTGTAGAAATGATATATAATACACTTGCTTGTGTTTGGTCTAGTATTCCTCTACACAGAAAAGTCGGTGCTGTAGAAATTAATGCACTCTAAATTTTATTCCATCTTTTGTACCCTCCCTTCCTTTCCTAGCACAGATAATTCACATGTTAAGAGACCATCCCCAGCTTGAAAATTGCAAGTGAAGCTCAGTTATTTTTCTTCCCTCTGTGACAGTTTTGTTTTATTCCTCTTGCCAAATTCTCCCTCTACTTAGCACATCCTCCTTTCTGCCAATGGTCTCCCTTCCTGGGTTTAAATGTTTGAGAAGTATTTCCTCCTGGATTCCTATGTGAAGTCAGATATATATCCCTATTTATCCTGAGTTGGGAAACCTTCAAACAGAGAATATCCATAAATAATATGGAAATATAATTATCCAATAGGATATATAATGGTCTTAGGTGAACCCTCTGGCAACGTTTGTTTTAAAGATATTGTTGAGCAGCTTCAGGCATTTTATTGCCCATTTTATTGTCCAGTATGTCTGGTACAGAACTTTATTCTTTCCTAAAAACTTGTCTATATCCAGGCAGGTATATAGGACAAAGAGTGTTTAACTTTGTGGCCCAGAGTCAAACTAGTCCCATAAAACTATAGACAGTCTTCCAAATTGTGTGCTTTAATAAATGGTTGAAAAGCACTGCATAATTTTTTTTCTTCTAATGTGTCAGAAACATGGATTAAAGAGCAAACAAGTTCTCCAGGATGTCACTGTTAAAATATGTTACTGGACATTATTTTATAAACTCTATAGTTTTATAGTATGGGCAGTTACTCGTTATGAAGTTTTAAACTGTAAATCACAGAAAATTCTGACTCAGGAACAAAAAAAATTTTATCTCTTGTAACAAAAGTCATCAGGTAAGGTAGCTTCAACATAACAAAGTACCTTGCCATTCTCAATATGTCAGTGTAGCTCCTGTCGTAACAGGAAGATGGTTGCTGCAATTTTAGCCATTACATGCAGTCATTTCCCTACCAAGTAAAAGGGAAAAATGAAATATTTTCCAGGACAATCCAAAAACACCTTCTCATATTTCATTGGCCAGTATTGTAACAAATCATCAAGATTAACCAATCACTGACAAGGAGAATAGGGCCACCATGGTTGGCTTTGGCAAATCAGTAATTACCACTGGACCTCAGGATAGTGCCATCCTTCCCAGAGTCACAATGTGGATTTTGCCATAAGAAAGAAGAGGTTTGGAAAAGCAACCAATAGTATCTGGGGAATTCATTTGCTGAATTAGCTAATTCATATTTTATTTCCTAAGAGAATGGAACTCAAGGCAGGTAAATGATGTTTAGTGGAATTTAGAACATTGATAGGACAAAGCCTATATATTTGAGGCAAATAATAAAGGGTCAGGAAAAACATTCCTAGAGTAAAGATCACTTACTTATCTGACAGACGTTTATGTTAATAATAGGTGGCAAGGATAGCCTCATCCACCAGAGGGCAGAAAGGAGAAGCAAGAAGAACTATAATTCTGCAGCCTGTGTAATGAAAGCCACATTCACAGAAAGATAGACAAAATGAGAAGGTAGAGGACTATGTACCAATTGAAGGAATAAGATAAAACCCCAGAAAAACAACTAAATGAAGTGGAGATAGGCAACCTTCCAGAAAAAGAATTCAGAATAATGATAGTGAAGATGATCCAGGACCTTGGAAAAAGAATGGTGGCAAACATTGAGAAGATGCAAGAAATGTTTAACAAAGATCTAGAAGAACTAAAGAATAAACAGAGATGAATAATACAATAACTGAAATGAAAAATATACTAGAAGGAATCAATAGCAGAATAAGTGAGGCAGAAGAATGGATAAGTGACCTGGAAGACAGAAAGGTGGAATTCACTGCTGTGGAACAGAATAAAGAAGAAGGATTAAAAGGAATGAAGACAGCCTAAGAGACCTCTGGGACAATACTAAATGCACCAACATTCGCATTATAGGGGTCCCAAAGGAGAAGAGAGAGAGAAAGGACCTGAGAAAATATTTTAAGAGATTATAGTCGAAAACTTCCCTAACATGGGAAAGGAAACAGCCACTCAAGTCCAGGAAGTGCAGAGAGTCTCAGGAAGGATAAACCCAAGGAGAAACATGCCAAGACACATAGCAATCAAATTGACAAAAATTAATGACAAAGAAAAATTATTAAAAGCAACAAGGGAAAAATGACAAATAACATAGAAGGGAACTCCCATAAGGTTAACAGCTGATTTCTCAGCAGAAACTCTAGGAGCCAGAAGGGAGTGGCACGATATATTTAAAGTGATGAAAGGAAAGAATCTACAACCAAGGTTACTCTACCCAGGAGGATCTCTTTCAGATTCAACAGAGAAATCAAAAGCTTTAAAGACAAGCTAAGAGAATTCAGCACCACAAAACCAGCTCTACAACAAATGCTAAAGGAATTTCTCTAAGTGAGAAACACAAGAGAAGAAAAGGACCAACAAAAATAAGCCCAAAACAACTAAGAAAATGGTCATAGGAACATACATATTGATAAGTACCTTAAATGTGAATGGAAAAAGTGCTTCAACCAAAACACACAGGCTAGCTGAATGAATATAAAAACAAGAGCCGTAGATACGCTGTCTACAAGAGACCCACTTCAGACCTAGGGACACACACAGACTGAAAGTGAGGGGCTGGAAAAAGATATTCCATGCAAATGCAAAGCAAAAGAAAGCTGGAGTAGAAATACTCATATCAGATAAAATGACTTTAAAATAAAGAATGTTACAAGTGACAAGGAAGGACACTATATAATGATCAAGGGATCAATCCAAGAAGAAGATATAACAATTATAAATATATATGCACCCAACATAGGAGCACCTCAATACATAAGGCAAATGCTAACAGCTATAAAAAAAGGAAATTGACAGTAACAAAATAATACTGGGGGACTTTAACACCTCACTTGCATCAATGGACAGATCATCCAGACAGAAAATTAATAAGGAAACACAAGCTTTACATAACACAACAGACCAGATAGATGTAACTGATATTTATAGGATATTCCATCCAAAAAGAGCAGATTACACTTTCTTCTCAAGTGCACATGGAACATTCTTCCAGATAGATCCCATCTTGGGTCACAAATCAAGCCTCAGTAAATTTAAGAAAACTGAAATCATATCAAGCATATTTTCTGACCACAATGCTACGGGATTAGCAATCAATTACAGGGGAAAAATGTAAAAAACCCAAACACATGGAGGCTAAACAATACTTTACTAAATAACCAGGAGATCACTGAAGAAATCAAAGAGGAAATAAAAAAATACCTAGAAACAAATGACAATGGAGACATGATGATGCAAAACCTATGGGATGCGGCAAAAGCAGTTCTAAGAGGGAGTTTATAGCAATACACTCCAACCTCAAGAAACAAGAAAAATCTCAAATAAGAAATCTAACCTTACACCTAAAGAAAACAGAGAAAGAAGAACAAACAAAACCCAAATTTAGAAGAAGGAAAGAAATCATAAAGATCAGAGCAGAAATAAATGAAATAGAAACAAAGAAAACAATAGCAAAGATCGATACAACTAAAAGCTGGTTCTTTGAGAAGATAAACAAAATTGATTAATCTTTAGCCAGACTCATCAAGAAAAAGAGGGAGAGGACTCAAATCAATAAAATCAGAAATGAAAAAGGAGGGGTTATGACGGACACTGCAGAAATACAAAGCATCATGAGACTACTGCAAGCAACACTATGCCAATAGACAACCTGGAAGAAATGGACAAAGTCTTAGAAAAGTATAACCTTCCAAGACTAAGCCAGGAAGAAATAGAAAATATGAATAGACTAATCACAAGTAATGAAACTGAAATTGTGATTAAAAATCTTCCAACAAACGAAAGTCCAGAACCAGATGGCTTCACAGGCAAATTCTATCAACCATTTAGAGAACTGCTAACACCCATCCTTCTCAAACTCTTCCAAAACGTTGCAGAGGAAGGAACACTCCCAAACGCATCTGCAAGGCCACAATCACCTTGATACCAAAACCACACAGAGATACTACAAAAAAAGAAAATTTCAGACCAATATCACTGATGAATATAGATGCAAAAATACTCAACAAAACACTAGCAAACAGAATCCAACAACACATTAAAAGGATCATACACCATGATCAAGTGGGATTTATCCCAGGGATTCAGGGACTCTTCAATATATGCAGATCAATCAATGTGATACACCATATTAACAAATTGAAGAATAAAAACCATATGATCATCTTAATAGATGCAGAAAAAGCTTTTGACAAAATTCAACACCATTTATGAAAAAAACTCTCCAGAAAGTGAGCACAGAAGGAACCTACCTCAAAATAATAAAGGCCATATACGACAAACCCACAGCCAACCTCATTCTCAGTGGCATAAAATTGAAAGCATTTCCTCTAAGATCAGGAGCAAGACAAGGATGTCTACTCTTGCCACTATTTTTCAACATAGTTTTGGAAATCCTAGCCACGGCAATCAGAGAAGAAAAAGAAATAAAAGGAATCCAAATTGGAAAAGAAGAAGTAAAACTGTCACTGTTTGCAGATGACATGATACTATACACACAGAATCCTAAAGATACCACCAGAAAACTATTAGAGCTAACCAATGAATTTGGTAAAGTTGCAGGATACAAAATTAATGCACAGAAATCTCTTGCATTCCTATACACTAACAAAGAAAGACCACAAAGAGAAATTAAGGAAACAATCCCATTCACTACTGCAACAAAAGGAATAAAATACCTAGGAATAAACCTACCTAAGGAGATAAAAGACATGTACTCAGAAAACTATAAGACACTGATAAAAGAAATCAAAGATGACACAAATAGATGGAGAGATATACCATGTTCTTGGATTGGAAGAATCAATATTGTGAAAATGACTACACTACCCAAAGCAATCTACAGATTCAATGCAATCCCTACCAAATTACCAATGGCATTTTTTACAGAACTAAAACAAAAAATCTTAAAATTTGTATGGAGACACAAAAGACCCTGAATCGCCAAAGCAATCTTGAGGGGAAAAAAAATGGAGCTGGAGGAATCAGACTCCCTGACTTCAGACTATACTACAAAGCTACAGTAACCAAGAGAGTATGGTACTGGGACAAAAACAGAAATGTAGATCAATGGAACAGGATAGAAATCCCAGAGATAAACCCACACATCAATTAATCTATTACAAAGGAGGCAACAATATACAATGGAGAAAAGACAGTCTCTTCAATAAGTGGTGCTGGGAAAACTGGACAGCTACATGTAAAAGAATGAAATTAGAACACTCCCTAACACCATACACAAAAATAAACTCAAAATGGATTAAAGACTGGATACTATAAAACTCTTAGAGGAAAACAAAGGAAAAACACTCTTTGACATAAATCACAGCAAGATCTTTTTTGGCCTACCTCCTAGAGTAATGGAAATAAAAACAAAAATCAACAAATGGGACCTAATGAAACTTAAAAGCTTTTGCACAGCAAAGGAAACTATAAACAACACAAAAAGACAGCCCTCAGAATAGAAGATATTTGCAAATGCATCAGTGGACGAAGGATTAATCCCCAAAATATATAAACAGCTCATGTAGCTCAATATTAAAAAAAAAAAAAAAATCAAAAAATGGGCAGAAGACTTAAATAGACATTTCTCCAAAGAAGACATACAGATGGCCAAGGGACACATGGAAAGCTGCTCAACATCACTAATCATTAGAGAAATGCAAATCAAAACTACAGTGAGGTATCAGCTCACACCAGTTAGAATGGGCATCAACAGAAAAATCCACAAACAACAAATACTGGAGAGGGTGTAGAGAAAAGGGAACCCCCTTGCACTGTTGATGGGAATGTAAATTGATACAGCCACTGTGGAGAACAGTATGGAGTTTCCTTAAAAAACTAAAAATAGAATTACCATATGACCCAGCAAACCACTACTTGGCATATACCCTGAGAAAACCATAATTCAAAAAGACACATGCACCCCAATGTTCTTTGCAGAACTATTTGCAATAGCCAGGTTATAGAAGCAACCTAAATGCTCATCGACAGATGAATGGATAAAGAAGATGTGGTACATGTATACAATGAAATATCACCCAGGCACAAAAAGGAATGAAATTGGGTCATTTGTAGAGACTTGGATGGACCTAGTGTCTGTCATACAGAGTGAAGTAAGTCAGAAAGAGAAAAACAAATATCGTATATTAACGCATATATGTGGAATCTAAAAAGATGGTACACATGAACCAGTCTGCAAGGCAGAAATAGAGACACAGTTGTAGAGAACAAATGTATGGACACCAAGTGGGGAAAGCGGGGGGTGGAGGTGGTGAGATGAACTGGGAGATTGGGATTGACATATATATACTAATATGCATAAAATAGATAACTAATAAGAACCTGCTGTATAAAAAAAATAAACAAAATTCAAAGTAATAGGTGGCAAAGAGGATTAGGAAGACTCTAGTTAAGGAGATTTAAAAAAAAAGAGAAGGTAGGGCACTGAAACTCCGATGTTTAAGGAGACAAATTTACCTTCTTGTATTGGCTTTTAATTAAAACCAGGGCAAAGAAGAATTCAAAAATCTTTGCTCAGCCTTTAAAGATCCCAGGCCCTGTTGTTTCTTCTATTTTTCCCTTTCTTCATTCTGTTACACATGTAACAAATATTATTCTATGTGATTGGAATATAGCAGTGAACAGGATGGACATGAGTCTGTATTTAGAAAAGTTCCCTACCCTCAAGGAGTATAAAGAGTAAACAATAAATATAATTTAAGAGACAAATAGTATTAAGAGAGCAAACAGTATAAAAGGAGACAAACAGTAAACAATAAATATAATAAAGAAAAAAATGATATTGTCTCTTAGAAATTGATAAGTCCTGTGGGGGAAAAAAGGGAGAGAAACATGTAAGGCAAGGTGTTGGAGACCACGAGTGCAAGTGGGATACAACTTTTTTAAAGTATAGTTGAATTACAATATTATATTAGTTTCAGGTGTTCAGCATTATATTCTGTATACAATTTTAAATACAGTATTTAGAGTACATCTTATTGAAGTGATATTCAAGTAAAGACTTTCTGTTGTTCAGATCATCTTTCACTTAATGTTAAGTTGCAATGCAGTGTAAAGTTTTTGAAGTATTAAATATCCCTCGTGAATATTAAAATACATTCATTACATAGTCTATAAAATAATGATACATTTTATTAAACTATGTTAGGAAATCTTATATTTCTCTGAATATCTCACTAACGGTAGCTTTCAGTTTCTGCTATGTATTAAAAATCACTACACAAATTGATTTTTTCCTTATATTATGAGTAGTTCTAGGTTTGTTAAGCTATTAAGTCTTCCTTTAAGTTCTGTCCAATTCATTCTGTACCCAAAGCCCTTAGCTCTCCAACTGGCTAAAATAGAACCTCCTTTTTAATTTTTCTGGGAATGATATCTTCTACTAAAAAAAAGTAGACTTCAGAAGAGGAGCAGAGGTTTACAAGGGATTAAGAGAGGAAGGCTTCACCCAGGTTACCAAACAAAATAGCCAGTGATCAGTCCTAGAGATCAAAGGTGTAAAAAATTGTCTTTGTATCCAGCTGGCTTTGGCTATTGATTTATTTGGTGTAAAACATAGAAAGTGCTACCCTTAGGGATAATTTTAACTTAATCAATGTTTATTTTTGATATCCTTTGAAGGCTCCCTCTACTTCTCAATATCTGGATACCTAACATGTTTGTTACCTGAGGCTCCCATAATGGTCAGTTCCCCTTCCGAAAGTGACCCAGGTTTTGAAAGTTTGAATCTCCTCTTCATTTCCCACCCTTGTAGATATAGGAATACCTCATTTTATTGCACTTCACAGATATTGCATCTTTTACAAATTGAAGGTTTGTGGCCACCCTGCATTGAGTAGTGAGTCTCTGTCACATTTTGGTAATTTTCACGGTATTTCAAACTTTATTTTATTATTATTATTTTTTTGCGATACGCGGGCCTCTCACTGTTGTGGCCTCTCCTGTTGCAGAGCACAGGCTCCGGACGTGCAGGCTCAGCGGCCATGGCTCACAGGCCCAACCGCTCCGCGGCATGTGGGATCTTCCCGGACCGGGGCACGAACCCGTGTCCACTGCATCGGCAGGCGGACTCTCAACCACTGCGCCACCAGGGAAGCCCCTTATTTTATTATTTTTATATTTGTTATAGTGATCTGTGATCAGTGATCTTTGATGTTACTACTGTAATTGTTTTGGGATGCCACAAACCGCAATCATATAAGTCGGCAAACTAAGTTGATAAATGTTGTGTGTGTTCTGATTGCTCTACTGACTGGCAGTTCACCTATCTCTCTCCTTCTCCTGGGGCCTCCCTATTCCCTGAGACACAACAATATTGAAATTAGGTCAATTAATAACCCGAAAATGGCCTCTAAATAGTCAAGTGAAAGGAAGAGTCACACATCTCTCAGTTTAAATCAGAAGCTAGAAATGATTAAACTTAGTGAGGAAGGCATGTTGAAAGCCAAGATAGGCTAAGACTTAGGCCTCTTGTGCCAAATAACCAAGTTGTAAATGCAAGGAGAAGTTCTGGATGAAAATTAAAAGTGCTCCTCCAGTGAACACACAAATAATAAGAAAGCAAAACAGCCATATTGCTGTTAGGAAGAAAGTTTTAGTGGTCTGGATAGAAGATCAAACCAGCCACAACATTCCCTTAAACCAAAGCCTAATCCAGAACATGGCCCTAAATCTTCAATTCTATGAAAGCTGAAAGAGGCAAAGAAGCTGTCTCCATAACATAAAAGTATGAGATAAAGCAGCAAGTGCTGATGTAGAAGCTGCACCAAGTTATCCAGGAGGTCTAGCTAAGATAATTAATGAAGGCAGCTACACTAAGCAATAGATTTTTAAACAAAACAGTCTTATATTGGTAGAAGATGCCATGTACAGCTTCCATAGCTAGAGAGAAGAAGTCAATGTCCGGCTTCAAATTTTCAAAAAATAAACTAACTTTCTTGTTTGGAGCTAACACAACTGGTGACTTGAAGTTGAAGCCAATGCTCATTTACACTCTGAAAATTCTGGTGCCCATAAGAATTATGCTAAATCTAGTCTACCTATGCTCTATAAATGAAACAACAAAGCACATCTGTTTATAACATGGTTTACTGAATATTTTAAGCTCACTGTTGAGAACTACTTCTCAGATAAAAAGATTTCTTTCAAAATTATTACTACTCATTGACAATGTACCTGGTCACCTAAGTGCTCTGATGGAGATATACAAGATGAATATTGTTTTCATGACTGCTAACACAATATCCATTCTGCAGCCACGGATCAAGGAGTAATTTAAGAGTCTGAAGTCTTATTATTTAAGAAATACATTTCATAAGGCTAGAGCTGCCAAAGATGGTGATTCCTCTGTTGTATCTGGGCAGTCAATTGAAAACCTTCTGGAAAGGATTCATCTTTTAGATACCATTAACAACATTTGTGATTCATGGGAAGATGTCAAAATATCAACATTAATAGGAGTTTGGAAGAAATTGATCCTAACCCTCATGAATGACTTTGAGGAGTTCAAGACTTTAGTGGAAGAAGCAACTGCAGATGTGGTGGAAATAATAAGAGAATTAAAATTAGAAATGGAGCCTGAAGATGTGACTGAATTGCTGTTATCTCATGATAAAACTTGAAGGGATGAGTTGCTTCTTATGAATGAGCAAATAAAGTGGTTTCTTGAGATGAAATCTACTCCTAGTGAAAATGTTGTGAAGATTGTTGAAATAACAACAAAGGATTTAGAACATTATACAAACTTAGTTGATAAAGTAGTGGCAGTGTTTGAGAGAATTGACTCCAGTTTTGAAAGAAGTTCTACTGTGGGTAAAACGCAATCAAACAGCTTTCCATGATGCAGAGAAATCATTTATGAAAGGAAGTGTCAATTGATGCAGCAAACTTCAATTTGTCTTATTTTAAGAAATTTCTACAGCCACCCCAAACTTCAGCAACCACCACTCTGATGAATCAACAGCCATGAACATTGAGGCAAGACCCTCCACCAGCAAAAAGATTACTACTCATTGAAGCCTTAGATGATAGGTATCATTTTTTAGCAATAAATTATTTTTTAAATTAAGGTATATACACTTTTAGACATAATGCTATTGCATAATTGACTACAGTATACTGTAAATATAACTTTTATATGCACTGGGAAACCAAAAAAAATTGTGTGATTTACTTTATTGCAATATTCACTTTATTGTGGTGGTCTGGAACTGAACCCACAATATCTCTCAGGTATGCCTATAAATCTCTTAGGTCCATGCTGGGTTCTAGGTACTAAGTTGATAGACATTTTGCACAAAAGTACATACAGATAAGAATATTATAATTTGTCCTAAATAATATGCACACATTTTTGCAAGGATCTTGCGTTTCTTAATCCAAAAAGATATAGTGGATAATAGCAGATATATAGGAGACATTTTAGAAAGCAGGTGTGCTTCAACTCACAACTTGGCCAGAGCATAAAGCACCACTCCTTAGGTTCCATTTTGTGGGAAATACTTCTCTCTTCAAAATTTTTTTTCTATCTCTCACTCCTGGAAATTTGTATTTCACTCTAATGTAGTAGGAAAAAAACTCCAATAAGCTGGGGTACTTTATACAATACCTTTAGTGGATCAACACTGTGGAAGTTAGATTGTAAGGGATATTATTCTCAACTAGGATTCTTAGCATCCCCTACAGGAATGTTTGGAAATGTGGAGGTAATCTTGGAAGTAACCCATACTTTGAATGGGCACTGGCACTAGTGGATGGGGCCAAACATGCTGGATATTCTTCAAGGGTGAAGAAAATCCTGTGCTATGAAAAATGGCCCCATCCAAAATGTGAATAGTGTCCCTGTAGAGAAACACTGGAGGATGTAAATTGGTAGAAGCAATGGAGGGTGTACAAAAGGAAACCCTACAGTCAGCTCTACTGAATACATGTTGATGAAATCAAGAAGGTATGATGACTACCTTCGGGCAAGTGAGAAGGAAAAGGAACAAGCATGGGGAAAGTGTCCCATTACAAACACAAACATAGGTAGCCTTTTCTATACTTTTTGAATTCCACACAGTACTTCTTATTTTTACCACTGAGAAAACTGAAGCTCAGAGAGGCTAAATAATTCATACAAATTCACTGTATTAGTGAGTGTTGGAGCCAGGATTCAAACATAGTTGCAATGGACTCCAAAGTTCCCATCTTTTCTCCTACAGTGGAAAGACATCAAAGCACTGATCCAGTATCCAATGCAATCAGCTTGCTTGTGTGAGCTTACAATTACTATGTATGAATATAAAGACAACACAAACTTGTTTTACCAGGGTCTCAGGCCTTATGTAAAAAACTTGGGACCCAATAATATTGTTAATTATAATAGCAACAATACATATGTATAAAATACTGTTATTTTATTATTCTTTCAGAGGCTCAGGAAGACTAGTGTGCTAAAGAGTGAAAGGCAAAGCTGATGCGATGGTGTGGTAGATTAACTGATTGCATTGTTGGCCTCAACTAATGAATCCCTGGTAGCCCACTGTTGACCCTATAACACTGTAGCTCTTCCTGAGTTGACTCTGAACTGATCTTGTGACTTGCTTTGGCCAAAAGAATGTGGCAGGAGTCATGGTATGCCTTCCTAATCTTTCTTGTTTCCTCTTTAGATCCTTCTATCTCCACAAGAATGAGCCTAGTCTAGCTACAGTTATCTCAGTCAAGGCCATCCTGGATCTCTCTATAGCAAAATGACCCCAAATGAGATTACGTCAGGAAATTCACCTACCCCTCCTCAGCTGTGTGTAGACGTGATATATGAGTGAGTATACATGAGCCCCAAACAATTACTCAACTGACGCATAGATTTATAAGCATTAAAAATGCTTATTGTGAAAAACTGAAAGCATTTCCACTAAGATGAGGAACAAGACAAGGTTGCCCACTCTCACCACTCTTATTCAACATAGTTTTGGAAGTTTTAGCCACAGCAATCAGAAAAGAAAAGGAAATAAAAGGAATCCAAATCGGAAAAGAAGAGAAGTAAAGCTGTCACTGCTTGCAGATGACATGATACTATACATAGAGAATCCTAAAGATGCTACCAGAAAACTATCAGAGCTAATCAATGATTTTGGTAAAGTAGCAGGATACAAAATTAGTGCACAGAAATCTCTGGCATTCCTATACACTAATGATGAAAAATCTGAAAATGAAATCAAGAAAACACTCCCATTTACCATTGCAACAAAAAGAATAAAATATCTAGAAATAAACCTACCTAAGGAGACAAAAGACCTGTATGCAGAAAATTATAAGACACTGATGAAAGAAATTAAAGATGATACAAATAGGTGGAGAGATATACCATGTTCTTGGATTGGAAGTATCAACATTTTGAAAATGACTCTACTACCCAAAGCAATCTACAGATTCAATGCAATCCCTATCAAACTACCACTGGCATTTTTCACAGAACTAGAACAAAAAAATTCACAATTTGTATGGAAACACCAAAAACCCTGGATAGCCAAAGCAATCTTGAGAAAGAAAAACGGAGCTGGAGGAATCAGGCTCCCTGACTTCAGACTATACTACAAAGCTACAGTAATCAAGAGAGTATGGTACTGGCACAAAAACAGAAATATAGATCAATGGAACAGAATAGAAAGCCCAGAGATAAACCCATGCACATATGGTCACCTTATCTTTGATAAAGGAGTCAAGAATATACAATGGAATCAAGACAGCCTCTTCAATAAGTGGTGCTGGGAAAACTGGACAGTTACATGTAAAAGTACGAGATTAGAACACTCCCTAACACCATACACAAAAATAAGCTCAAAATGGATTAAAGACCTAAATGTAAAGCCAGAAACTATCAAACTCTTAGAGGAAAACAAAGGCAGAAAACTCTATGACATAAATCACAGCAAGATCCTTTTTGACCCACCTCCTAGAGAAATGGAAATAAAAACAAAAATAAACAAATGGGACCTAATGAAACTGCAAAGCTTTTACACAGCAAAGGAAACCATAAACAAGACCAAAAGACAACCGTCAGAATGGGAGAAAATATTTGCAAATGAAGCAACTGACAAAGGATTAATCTCCACAATTTACAAGCAGCTCATACAGCTCAATAACAAAAAAACAAACAACCCAATCCAAAAATGGGCAGGAGACCTAAATAGACATTTCTCCAAAGAAGATATACAGACAGCTAACAAACACATGAAAGAATGCTCAACATCATTAATCATTAGGGAAATGCAAATCAAAACTACAATGAGATATCATCTCACACCAGTCAGTATGGCCATCATCAAAAAATCTAGAAACAATAAATGCTGGAGAGGGTGTGGAGAAAAGGGAACACTTGCACTGCTGGTTGGAATGTAAATTGTTACAGCCACTGTGGAGAACAGTACGGACGTTCCTTAAAAAACTAAAAATAGCACTACCATATGACCCAGCAATCCCACTACTGGGCATATACCCTGAGAAAACCATAATTCAAAAAGAGTCATGTACCAAAATGTTCATTGCAGCTCTATTTACAATAGCCAGGAGATGGAAACAACGTAAGTGTCCATCATTGGATGAATGGATAAAGAAGATGTGGCTCATATATACAATGGAATATTACTCAGCCATAAAAGAAACGAAATTGAGCTATTTGTAATGAGGTGGATGGACCTAGAGTCTGTCATACAGAGTGAAGTAAGTCAGAAAGAGAAAGACAAATACCGTATGCTAACACATATATATGGAATTTAAGAAAAAAAAATGTCATGAAGAACCTAGGGGTAAGACAGGAATAAAGACACAGACCTACTAGAGAATGGACTTGAGGATATGGGGAGGGGGAAGGGTAAGCTGTGACAAAGTGAGAGAGTGGCATGGACATATATACACTACCAAACGTAAAATAGATAGCTAATGGGAAGCAGCCGCATAGCACAGGGAGATCAGGTCGGTGCTTTGTGAGTACCTAGATGGGTGGGATAGGGAGGGTGGGAGGGAGGGAGAAGCAAGAAGGAAGAGATATGGGAATAAATGTATATGTATAACTGATTCACTTTGTTATAAAGCAGAAACTAACACACCATTGTAAAGCAATTATACTCCAAAAAAGATGTTAAAAAAACAAAAAAATTAAAAAAGAATGCTTATTATTTTAAGACATTAAGTTTTAGAGTTGCTTGCTACGTTGCCAACTGATACAGATGATTTTCTTGATTTTTAAAGCCTAGCGTTAATATCCCATGATAACCAACATTGCTGTAGCTTCTTAGGAACTGGAAACTCCGAATACATCAATACACCATATTCTGAACATAATGTATGGCAAACCCATGCAGGGCACGAAAGCATCAGCAACAGGGAAGCTCCTTCAGGCAGCTTCGAAGTCAGGAGACATCTGCTAAGGGTGCTATCTAGCAGGAAAATCATGATACACCCTGCTTGAGACATTAGCAAATAGATTGATTTGTTAAAATATGTAAGTTAACCCTTCTGGAGTGTGAATCTCTCTTTTAGTCAAGCTCCTGGGATTTGATTACTATAACTGGAAATAAAAAACAAATTTGTTCAAATTTTGGATCCTCAGAATGATAAAGCCTTTGGCTTACCAGTTATAAAAGCAAAGCTATCTTTCAGTGTAATTAATCACATCTGTCTGGGATGGTTCAACTGAAACCAGGATGCTTGTCCAAATGACTTTTTGACTTCCTTTCCCACCCATAAATCCATAATTTTAATCACAAAGAATTGTTACCAAAGGAATTGTCTAGTGTATATAACACATTATTAATCAGTATAAATGCTTAACATTTTTATGTAAGTCAGCTCCAGTATTTAAAATATCTTCCTGAATCCCTAGAGCTAATTATTGAGCAATTGGCATGCAATAAACCTTGAAGCAATCTTCAAAGAAAGAGAAGGTCTAAGTGGGAGGATCTAAAAACAGGGAATTACAGTAATCAAATCATGTGGTCAGGAGACATTAGTTGTTGCTGTGAGGTCTCTGGAAGATAAACATGGCTGAAACCCACACCGAATGAATAGCTGACATCAACAAGTTTTGTACTGTGTCCTACACAAACAGATTGGGTGGGAAGAGAAATCTTCCAAAATTAAATCAGTTCATCATTTCCAGACAACATTCTTATAGCCCCACTGCCATCCAAATTAGGGAGGAAGTGAAAAAGGAAACATTGAGACTCTAATAAATCATCTCATAACCACCAAAATGTCATCCTTCTTGATTTGGAATTAAGTAGGGTTGACTCAGCCACCCAGAAATGTTCCTATGAGTGCCCTGGAAAACAATACAAAAGACATGGAAAATCTTTTAGAAGAAGCCATGGACTCAGATTTTATTAGTATGTCCTATATCTATCATGATAATTCACAAAAAATTATTCAGGTATCTAGTTCATGAAATATATGAGGTTTACAAGTTTGTGGTTATTATTACAAGTCAAATCCTGCCATAGCAAATATTCTAACTGTGAACATTGCTGTATAGTTAAAGACTGTCAAAATCCTAGATTTGGGGTCACTTGTTTCAAGCACAGATATTGGATAAAATCAACTTCCTTTAAAATGAAAGAATGCAAACAACTCTCTCTCTAATTTCATTTCAATAAAATCTTATTGTATAAACAATAGGAACATGACCCACCCCACTACTTAGCAGACACTATACTATTAATACTCCAAATTCTATAAAGTATCTCAACCAGCCAACAGTGTTGGATAATGCTTACAAATGTTAACAAATCACAACTTTCAAAAAAGTTAATAAATATACACACAGCAAAATGGATATATCTTTAAAAACATAAAGTTGAATAAAATAAAGGCAAAAATGAAACAAACAATATAGCTCAATACAACTAAGGCAGATTAAGATAGCACATCTGAGTTAAAAAAAAAAATTTTCCAAAGATGCATACCAAACTTATGAATTTTATCCAATTTAAACAAATTTTATTCAAACATTAATCAACCATCTTAAAGGGAATAACTTTTCAAGGAAAAGAATGAAAAGGGGGAGAGGAAATGAAGGGGAAAAATTTAAACACAAAAGGTATGCTTTCTAGAGATTTAAAAACTGCCTAAACACTATACCATTTGATTACTGGATATGAAAGTTGGAGATTTCATCCATTTCCATTACAGACTTCCAAGTCTCCCAAATTTTATTATACCACTTAGCATTAATTTACATCATAAAGTATATAATTTTACGTCTACTGATTACTTTTGTACCCTTTTAATTATATACATATTAGATACAATTATGTAACTGTTTTTCAGTTGGTTGATTTTAGTCCATGTTTCTATTTCCCTTTATATAAAAAAATGCAAATTGTATTATTCCTGTCTTTTTTTCCACCTTTCTACTTGCTTTTCTACTTTTGCCATCTTATCAAATATACTTTTAATTTTACTCAATTAAAAATGGATTAATATGGGAGGAGGGATAAATTGGGAGATCGGGACTGACATATACATAATACTATACTTAAATAGATAACTAATAAGGACCTGCTGTATAGCACAGGGAACTCTACTCAATACTCTGTAATGACCTAGATGGGAAAAGAATATAAAAAAGAGTGGATATATGTATATGTATAACTGATTCACTTTGCTGTACAGAAGAAACTATATTCCAATAAAAATCTTTTACAAAGAATTAATATAAATTATATATGTAGAACTATGAATATGGATCTGAACATTAATATATGCCTAACTACTGTGCAACAAAAAACATGATTTATTTTTATAATTACTCTCAGAACTGGAATCTAATATGAATATTAATATTGTTATGTTTATTTAAATACTTACTGCCATGTCAAGTAATGTGCTGGAATGATAATGCCATGCCACTTGAGCTAGTAAAAGGACATTCCTAGTTTTAAAGTTAAATGGATTTTCTATTCTTACTCTACATTTTCTTAAAATTATACCATTTTATTTTGCTTTGTATCTTTGACTCAACCTTTTTCTTTTCATAGTTTTTGTTTTTCCTGGAAATTTTAGTTGTCTTTTTGTTTCTTGAATAATGTATCTGTCATACCACAGAGGTCAGCTTTTTGTCCAAGAATTGTGTTCTATTAAATTATAACTATATCAGTAAGCATGATACAAGTAGTTGACAAAACTGATTGTACATATGCTTATGTATGCAAAAAATTCACTTTGAAAGTAATTTTGTTGAGACTACAGAGCTCTCTGAGCACTATTTTATACCTTAAATAATAATCATTACATTAGGCACTGCTATCTTTTCCTATTCCACTGTAAAGTTTGTAATGCCCAATGAGAAACCAGCATTTGTTTCTAAGAGTAGAAAATGTGAAGAGAAACCACTCACTACAGGCCCTGTTTTAACCAGTTTGATTATTAATTTAATTCCTCACATCCCAAACACAGCAATGCAAAGAAGTTTATGCTGAAACCTTTAACTTCATCAATGCTCAATATAAACATTCTTGAAAGCCCCTTTCTTTCATGGACACACTAGATCTAAAAAATAGCACTTTCCTCCCTATTTTTTCCACTGCAAATTAATTTTTGAAAGAAATGAAAGAGAAAATAAAACAATAACAATGATAAGAAAAAAAGACGCAAACTTCATAAGCCAGACTACCAGCTAAGTCCCCTTAACTGCAAAACACTTTAAGATACAATTAAAGACAAATAATTTCTTTTTTTGAAGACTATCACTTGCATTTTTATTTTTTCAGTTAAGTTATTGTTTTCTCACATGGATCCATATTTTTCCCTGTTTTATCCTTCTCTTAGAAGGGTTTTATAAACCAAAGAACCTCTCAAACCAAACTGAGCCTGTTTAGATTTTTAATTTAATCAAAATACAAAACTGAGTCTGCTTGTATTTTGGCTTTTAATTTTGTATGGCATTTTTAATTGTATTTTATTTTTAACTTTTAAGTTGGTGATTTCAAAGCAAATAATTTATGTTAGTGAACCAATATATAAAATTCTACCATTCATATATATTTTTCCCACTCTGGGTGAATACTGTTATTTGAAAACATGGCTATAATTAAACTCCTCATTTGCACTGTAAATATTTAAAAGTACAGCTACTACTAAAACAACAGTAAGTATCTAAGATCATCAGGAAATTTTTGGTTTACTTTTCTCTCTATAATACAGGTCATTCAGAGTAGCTCTTACTTAGCCTAGACCAATTAACATTTACAGCAGGTTTTGAGAAACAGCTAATACAATTAAAATACAAATTAAATTTGCTATGTAGAAAATGCTGCATATGTATTAATTGGATTTTGAAGGTTGACTTTGATTGATAATATAGTCTAACATAATTTGTCATCTTTTGTATATATTGCATCTTTATCTCATGAGATAATAATTTTGTAGTATAACTAGGTTTTATTTGGAAAGTTACCAGTTTTGGTACAAATATTCTGAGAAAGTTTCAATTTCAACTCAGTAAGTCATCTTCAGAATAACAACACCTGGGTGACAATAAAAATTAGTAATTTCATTGTGTTAGAAAGGAGCCTTATAAAACTCAAGAAGCAGACTACAAATGTTTCATCATAATCAGTGTGATTCAAAGTAGCAATGAAGTTGTTACCCAACAGCTGCCAATTGATTCTTTTCAGTCTCTATATCTTGTTATTTTTACTTTGCTATTCTGTGTGTAAGTAAGTGGCTGGTTATAGGACCTAGAATGTATCCTTGAAACTTATTTTCAAGGAACAAAATTATGTGGCTTTGAGAGGAAAAAGTTCTCAGTTTCAAGTAGAAAATGGATTATGTATTAATCCATACAATCTTACACTCCAGTCCTCAATTATGCTTTGGTAAAGCTATACTACTGCAAGTTTTGAGCACAGGAATGAATCTATGTCTAGTCATCCCAGTCATTTTTCTTATATTCTCCCCATAGGATAAGACAAGAGGTAAGATGGATGAGCTGCCACTTCTCCACAGAGGGATGCCAGCAAGATACAGACATTCCTGATGTAGGTCTTGGCATTAGTTCTAGATTGGCATCAGACTTCAAAGTTTCCTTAAATAACACTGATTAAGGTTTATGCCAAGCTCCACTCTTGACTATCTTTCCTTTGTAAGGGTTCTGGATGAATTTTGAATCCAGTTTTGATTTGTAGGCTTATTCAATTGCAGGAAAAAAAAGTGGTTTTTTTTGTTTTTTTTTGTTTTTTCATTTTATTGTGGCCACACACATTCTTATTTTTTCCAAGTTACCACCATCCTCAAACCTTGGGAGGTACAGTTAGACTGGGTAACAGTCAAATCCCTAAAGCAAAGCTCTTCAAAAAAATAAAAATCGATTTTTCACAGTTATTCAAAAATGCATAATAATTTGGAGTCTGTCTACTGGGAGGTATCACTTTCTCAACTACAAGTTCCCTCCCTCCTCCCAGTCTCCTTGTTAGTGTGTCAGCCTTAGGTGCACACACCACTACCAGGATTCATTCTGCAAAGCAGCACATGCACCGGCCTCAGGCAATTGTTCTCCATTCTTTTGGGACACCAGCACTCTCTGTACTCTCCTCTGAACTGAAATTATGCTTGAAAGCTTGATAATTTGATAAATCTTTTAATTGTGAGCTGTAAATCATCAAGTTCCTTTTCAGTTTGTTGCTAACAATATTAGCTTTCTCTGCAAAGAGCACACTGAAATGATTAGTTAAAAAGCATCCTGTTAAAAAGTTATGCATTCTCTTTTTTTGTACCATCTTCCAGAAGCAGCCAAGTAATGTAGACATTTTACTCTTATTATATGAGGTGAAGAAAGCTGAAAGTCTGCCACATGTCTGGAAAAGATCAAGTAGTTCATCGCTTACCTTAGAAATTGGGTTTGTATTTATGTGCTGCCTTTAGCTATTTCAATCTGTATGACCAAGCATATTCTCCCCTTTCTTGCATACAGCAAGAATGCTGACACTAGAGATTTTACTCTTTTTTTCATGTTATTATAACAAAACCTTGTACTGGCTATGATGGGAGATGGAGTCATCATATTATTATGAAAGTTTTTAAATTAGAATAGAAATTCTCAGCAGGGTGCCACACGAGGGTTTTGTGGTACCCTGAAAACAGTAAGACATTTTTTCTGGTATTCATGTTACCATAACAGGACCAAGATTTTTGTCCAGGACCAAGATTTTTCTCCAGTTATTCAGGAAGGAGGCCAAGAGGCACTTAAAATTCTAGGAGAGCCCCAGAAGGGAGGCAAGAGTTATACCATGGGTAAAGAAAAAAATTATGAAAAAATGTGGTGATAATTTTAACCCCAAAGGGCTTGATATTATATTGTAGAACATTAAACCTAATTGTAATTAAGTCAATTTACTATACTTACACTTGAACTTTAATTCATAATAGAAACACAGAAGGCAATTCCAGGAGGCCACATTCTTTATTTTCACAATACTATATTTTTCCTGAGGACAAAACTTTGCATGCTTAGATATTTATTTCTTTGCATCAAGCAATACTATCACTAACCTCCTGGTAACAGCATTTTATATGGTTTTAAAACCCATCTAGCCCACTTAATAGCTGTGCTACCTTCCTGGAATTTGTTTTCTCATCTTGAAATTAGACTAATGGGTTTCTCACAGTGGAATTTTAATAATATATGTGAAAGCAAAATGAGTAGTAGTGCCCCACAAATATTAGTTCTTTCTTAATTAAAAAGCAAGGTGTAACACAAAAATTAAGCGGGCATTTAAAATACCAAGTATATTGGTTTACAAATAGTACAAGTAAGTTTACTTTTGTATCTGCTAATCATCAGCAATCTTTTGAATTATGTAAAATGTACTTTGATGGCTCTCAAATATATTGTCTATCTAACAGTAGATAAAATTTAATTCATAGTGTAGTGTTAGAAGTTTTATATCTCATATTAAAGTCTTCTGATTTCCTATTGCCAAAAATTTCTGATTCTCAAAGCTTTTTACCTGCATATTGCTGTAGCTTGGTCCTTTGCAATTCATATTTATGTCACTATTATTAAAATTATAAAATTCAACAGTGATCTTGGAATTCTCCGTTCAAATATTTTTTAAGGTTCCTCATAGCCCATTGAATATACCTGAATGTTCTTTCCCTTTTAGCATCTGGCTCTAAAACTCATAACCCTTATCTCAGATATTCCTATACCCACACCTTGTATTTCAGCCAAATTAAGCTGATTTTCCTTCTGTAAACATATTTTCAGTGTCCCTACATCCTTCTGCTCAAGCCAAACTTTCTGAATAGAATAATACCCCCACCTAAAACAACCTGCCCCCTGCTTCTCATTTGTTTGTCAGAATTCTGTGTGTCCCTCATAATTCAGGTTAACTGTGATATCCTTTAGAAAGATTTACCTCATGATCCTAAGATAGATGACTCTTTTTTCTTCTCTAAATTTCCATGTCAGAGTATATATACACCCACACACATACATAAATACACACACACACACACACACACACACACACACACACACACGTCTTATGGGCAATGATCGTATTCTTAGTTTTAGCTTATCTCTCCATGTGCCTTTACTTTCTGACTAGATTATTAGCTTAATATGTAGTATTTTTGTTTCCATCATCTTTGTTACATAGAGAATATCTAGGATAATGAAATGAAATGAATCTCTCAATCCTTATTCTTTTGGATAAGGTTACTGTGTCACAGCAATGAATATTTTTAAATGGGAAGGATTGAGAAGTAGAAGGAAGGAAAAATCTGGGGGTACAGGTGTCACATTAGGAACTTGGAGTGCTGCTGCTGGGAGTGGGGAAAAGAAGACAGAAAGAAGAGTTTCTGAGCAAAAACAACAGGGTTATTAGTTTACAAATTTCTGACATGGAGTATGCATTTAAAAACACTGCACAAGAATGAGACAAAAATATTCCTGGAATTTATACATGAATAATAGGGGCTGGTTTCATGGCTAAAGCCACAATAAAGTTAACAAAATGAAATCTTAGATTTTTATGTGAAATAGTACAAAAATGTAATTTCATGTAAATTACATTGAGAAGTTAGTATGGAATATGGTAATCTGGCCTTTACAACAAAAGCATCAATTGGTGGACTTCACAGTTAAGAAAGGATGACAAATATCAGGCAACCAGAGGCATAAAGAAAGAGACATCTTAAGAGAGGCATCTTAATCTAACATTCTGTTATAAAAAATAACCAAAGAAAAGGACTGCTTTTACGATTTTACGCTCAGGAATTTCAGTTTCTGATTAATTCTGGCTCCCAGAAAAATCCTTAGTGAGAGTGGGTAACTAAAATTCTTGATGGTGGTATATCCTGAGTTCTCCATCAAAGGGCTGTTGCTAAATTTCTAGTCATTAAGACCTTAATTCTCATATCTCTGAGCTATCTATGATTTCTCTATCAATCCTCAAATTAGCCCTCTATTCTAGGAAGAAAATGCATTTATTTGAAACACCCCTCCCAAATTTTTTTTATCATTCCACTCGTGTCCAAAAAAACAAAAACAAAAACTAAGCCGGGTTATCTATAAGATTGCATTAAAAGACAAAATTAAAATTCAGGAAACAATTAGAAAGAGACAGATAAAATTATACACAAAACCCAGCAGAAATAACAGTAGTCATTTTAGGTGACATTTCTCTTTGAAAATTCTTGTTTGTTCAATTAGGTCAGATTTTACATTCAGTATTCCAAATACAGGTTTAATCCACCTTTCAATAACTATTTTGTTTTTGAGATATTTTCATAACAGCCCATATTGTGTATGGTATGTGATTTGGTATATTGATCTCAAAAATAATGGAGTATTCTGCCATAATCTCTAGCCTTTAACAGAGATTACCATAGCACACACAATGATTTTATAAATTTTTATAAATTAAACAGTTGCAGTTAAACATCACAATTAAATATCACCAGGGAAATGCTAAGTCGATTTTCTTTCCAAGTCATTCAATCCACAAAATAAAATATCTATGTTTTAAATGAAATTGTTTTAACTTTAACTTCAATGGATAAACTAAGAATAACATTCAGAATTTAAATATTATTTAAAAGACATAACATACATAAGTCTGGAATGAATGCAATGGATGCAATGTAATGGCATGTACAATAGAGAAACAAGAAAAAGTGAATTGTATGACCTTGTTTCAACTAATTACTCATTGTACTTATTGGGAGAAATTTCAGTCCTCTCTCATCTCAACTTTTATACAATAGTTGATGAAACTAGAATAATTCAGCCCTTTCCATGGACTGTTCAACAACAAAATCCTGTCAGTATTCACTCTGCCAAAGTGCTATAATTAGAACTTGCTGGAAGCAAAATTACAGGCATAAATAATTATATTTTCTCTACTAACAACACATGTGGGAATGCAGTGGAGATAAATACAATGAGAGGGAGAGAGAGAGCATTCTTTCTGCCTAACATCTTTGATAAAAGCTGCACCAGAGACAAGCAATAAACTTAGTGTGCAAGTAGTAACTTAGTGTGCAAGTAGTAACTCATTCTCATGAACCCAGAGCTCCCCAGTTTGTTAATGTTGAGAAAAAAAGAGTCCCTTACAAAATCAATGACAGTGCCATGTTAAATGCTCTTCCGTGGGTTATTACGGGTCAGTCTAAGAATCTCTTTATTCTCTTTCTCTGCCACTTTGCAATTTTCTCTACTGGTTTTTAGTTTTCCTTCTTAGTACATCATGATTAAACAAACATTGGAATTGCCAGATAAATGCAGGTGGATTAGCTGTGAAAACATGACCTGCAAATGATATGGAAGACGCGCTACACAGAAAGTGTTTTTCCATAGAAAAGATAATAGACAAAGGTTAAACAGACAGTTGTAGAAAAATTTTCATTTGCCAAAATTTCCAAGTGGAACTGTATTATGGAAATTGGAGCTTTTTTTTTTTTTCCCAAAGGAATATGATGCCTGCTCACACAGGATGCTGTCTCCCCAGGAAGACCCCTTAACCTCTGCTGGATCTGTGTAGTGCTCCATGTCTTCCTCACCTCTGCCCCTTAATATAGTGAGGTGTCCAGAAACCCTGTCTAGCCTAAAACATCAGCCAGATCAGTTCTGTCTGGGGAAGCTGACAGAGCTCAAAGTTTGGGGTTCAAGGTGGGTATAACTTCTTGAAGAATCAGAGCTTGAAAAGAAAGAAAAATAAATTGCCAGATATATTGTTTTAGGAACAGAGATCATCCTTTAAATCTCTATGCCAGTTGAGAAATGTTCTCATGCAGATGTGAGCACTAGCCTTAGGTGGAAATAGTCTGTTAAGGAAGGACTATCTGTGCATGTTAATGAGGTGAAACCCAGATAGGCTTATAATACCATCCCCATATGTTTTGAACGGCCATTGTGTGGGGTAGGTGGGGGAGGAAAGCAGAGAATGGGTCAATATAATATGAGCTGTATTACTGGAAATTTTGTATGAAACTGAAAGAACACAGTATTTTGTGACCTACTTTATATAAGAGGAAACCTTCCACATATCTTTCCAAAGAAGTTGAGTTTGGCCTCCAGATACCACTGCAGTAGCTATTAGGACTCCTTTCCATGAACCACACACTTAAAGTTAGGTAGAGTCCTGCGTTTTCAGAGATGCAGTTCCTCCAACAGCTTCTCAATATTAGAGTCTACTGTTATTTCCGTAGAACCTTCTTTTCTCTCTATGATTTTGCTCCATATGAGTAGGTATTATAATTCCAAAACAAACAAAAAACAAATCTAACTATTTGTTGCAAACTATTTTCAACCTATTTAGCATTGCAGTAATTAGCTTCTATTTTGGAGAAACAGCCTCTGGAAGTTTGAATAACTGAGGGCTTTATGGTTTTTCTTCCACAATCTGGCCACCAGGTATTCTTTTATAATGAAAAAGTGTTGGACTAAATACTTCCCAGAATCTATCAGCACTTGGGTCCATAAAACAATTCAGTCTCTTCTTATAGCATGTGGAAGGTCCACTCTCTTCCCTCCAGTGCTCCAACATGGATGCCTCTCTATTCTGAGGGTTTGGGGCAACCTGTATTGTCATTTGGTTAGGTGACAGAATCTGCCAAGGATCCATGATTTGAGGGAAGAAAAGAATCTAGTAGGTCTTGACCCTTGCATGAAAAATTTAGGCCTTTCATGTAGGAGTAAGGCTATGCCACCTCTCTAAACACCTGTCTTGAATACCATCATTTTCACCAGTAAACAATTAGTTCTAATATCCCTTGGAGGCACAGATGCTGAACTGATGTACATGGACCATATGAAAGTTCTATTCTGATTCTTTTAATTTTCTCAGTGATGTAAGAAGCAAGGTCATCCACTGAGAGTGAAGATAGGGAAGGAGTAGTGTTGGAGGGTGAGGAAAGAAAAGGGGTATGAAATTTTCTAAGGAGATGGAAGAATGGAAGGATTGGGAAATGTAGTTTTATTGCTTTGCAGTATCAGGAGTCCATCTGCAGTTCCTGGTCATGGTTTCAAGGTTGATCACCTTTGTGACACATCTTTCTTATGACACATTCAACTGCATGGTTGCAGATGTGGAGTAGGCAAAGAATTGGATTTAAGTGGAGTTAGGATTACACCCCATGGTTTATGCTGAAGGATTTTCAAAGAAAGTATAGCACAAAGGATAAAACAATGTTTGTGATGCAAACTGTGTATTTCCACCACCATGTCTTCTGAGCTTCAGTATCACTTATCCAAATTGACAATCTCAGACATCCTAAACTGAACGTGTCGTCCTCATGACCAGCTTATCTAAAATAGGTTCTTCCTATTATTCCCACCCCCTTCCTTACCCAACTAAGCACTTATCACAATTAAAAACGAATCTATTTCTGTATTCTCCTTCTCTGAAATTTTATGTCCCAAACATCAGGGAACATGTATAATTTTTTGTTCACCATTCTATTCTCAGTTCCTAAGACAATGTCTGGCACCACATAGTAAATATTCAATATATATTTATGGAATGAGTAAGTCAATGAAGAAATAAATTTGAGGAAATAAAGGAAGAAAACAATCTGGCTGTGGTTTGCACTGTACAGTTTATTGGTTTTGATGAGCTAAAGAAATGCTGTTTTACTACCTTTACTTATAATACAATTATACTTAGCCTGTTGACCTGGGCAGCGAAGAGAACTAGAGCCAGTTCTATCTTTCTTGTACTCCTCCTCCCTAACCATTTCTCCAAAACAATTCCCCAAAGAATATTACACAGTCAGTCAACCATTCATTTGGCATGAAATAATTATCTAAATTATGAAGAATCATGGAATACAAACTTTTCGGAAACATTAATATATGAATTTACTTTTATTGGAGTTTTGAATTTTGATTTAACATAAGCTGATTTTATAGCTCTCTCCTGCTTCAGCTCCACCCACAGCAGGTTAGGCAATCTTTCTTGGCTATTACCCTTGGCAAGGCTCCAAATACAACTACTGGGTTAAAGCTTCAGGTGACGCCTCTAAATTGGCTGCTTCACATGATGGATAACACTCAGTATCTTTGGAACTTCTTTTTATACATTCTTACTTGCGCTGACCTACTTATTTTTATTTGCTACCCTCATTTCTTTCCCATTTTCTCTATTGGACTTCATTCCTTTTTCTTGTCTTTCTGTGAGCCTACACTGCTTTCCAGATCTCTAAGAGTCACATCCTATTATTTCATGCTTTCCACCTTTTCAGATATCAAGATCTTAGTCTCAGCGTTCTTCAAATAGTCTTCATCCAAGCCCTGCATCCTTATCAACTTAGCATCAACAAAGCCCAGCTTCTAAAAAATAGGTATGAGATATTTTTATCAAGTATAAAAATGACACTTTTTCAAACATATTTAGAAAATTTCTATTTATTAAAAATATTAAGAAACACTCATTCTCTTTTTCTTGTTTAATTCTTGTTAAATGTATTCTCTAAACAGTTGGGGGAAATTTCCTGCCTTACTAAACAAAAGTACCAATGCAAATGTTGTTAAAATCTTGTGACACTCAGTGTTTTTATCATTGACATTAGTACTATCCTGAGAATGTAGAAGGTTTAAGATATAGAACTGGGTAATAGAACGTGTTGGGGTTTATCTGAGTTGCTTCACTTGAAAGCAAAGTACTATGTGAGCTTCCTTTCTTTCAAATTTCTACTTTCTTTCATGGGCTACAGCAAAACTATTTTCCAAAAGTCTAGTCAATAAAGGCTTACTCACTTACCTTTTCCTTGAATAAGTGAAATTTTAAGTACACTTTGGCTCAGTTAAGTATCATGATTCAGGCAAGAGAAATTTTAAACCAAACTCATCCAGATAATTGCCCCAAATCTCTATTTCCCTTTAGTATGTGAACACAGGTTATAAAATATTTTGGAAGGGATTATATGCCTTATTTTAAAGCAGTTGATTCCCAGGATGAATTCTATAAAAGTGATTTGTCATCACTATTGATTCAGGTAAGTAGCTATCCTGGGAGCTTGGCACCACATGCTAAACTTTAAAATTTTGCAAAACTTAAGATTTCTACATTCAAGAGTTTATCCATTGAAACAGGGCAGAATAGGAAGCTTTTTAGAAGCAGATGGAGATTCAGTAACAGTAGTAACTTAAGCAAAGACTCCAAGGAGATTAATATCAGACAGGAGAAGGGTCTACCTGCACCACATCTTCATAAGGAAGTTCTTAAAAATATGTTCCAGTAATTTTGAAGAATATGTGAAGCCAACTGTGTTTTGCCTTTTAATTCTCAAAAATTTTAAATAATTATATTCAGAAAAATGCAATTTAATTTGCCAAAAACTTCTCTCTCTTAAGTTTTGATCCTAGGAGAGTTCCAATGAAATGCACCACATATGCTTTTGAGTAATTTTTCACTTATTAAATCATAATAGAAGCTAGAATGAAGCATTGGATTGTACTTTTCTTGTTTTTTTCCAACACAATTTCTAAAGTTAGCAAATTATACACTGAGGTTCTTCTGGAGTTCAAACTGAACCCAAATACATGGGTTATATACATGGTCTAGAGACTAAAAAGAGTCTTGCAATTTGTCTCTTCCTAGTAAGTAGGACACAACAATTGAAGACGTTTTCTATTGCTAAATGATCTATTTGATTTCCGGAAAGGAAACGAGGGACACAGACTTCCTATATAATCATCTTCACAGGTTTTAAGGGGTCAGGGAACTAAATCCAAACTTAAAAGTATCAGAGGAATAGAATTCTGAGAAGATGGCAGAGTAAGAAGCACTGGGAATCAGTCTTTCTACCTAGGCAACAATTATACTGGATTAATCTATCTGATATACTAGTTTGGAACTCTGGAGTCTACTGAAGGCTTTCAGATTTCAGGGGAGGCTTAGTTGTTAAATTGTGTCAATTTTGATTTATTTCAGCTCTTAGTTTGGTAGTGGTTACCCACTCCACACCCTTAGCCCTGTGCACGTTTCCCCACAGTGGCTTGCATGCAGCTTGTGGGAGCAAGGAGGGACAATAAGGATCCTGCCCTCCAAATATCAGGAACCTGTGTTCTGATCACAGATTGCTGCTTCTGATTACAGAGGTGCAGACAAAGAGGCAGGCAGCCATTATTGCTGCACCTCCTCTCACTGTTGCAAGTACCTCCCCTCCACCTGAAGTGACTTCCAGGGGATTTAAAGGACCAGTGCCTGAATCCCCCTTCTTTTTTTTGTTTCCTCTTTTGGGAGCCTGACATTAAATACCAAGACATTCAAAAGCAACTGTGCATGGGGGATAAGTTAGAAATTCACCACACATGCTCAGGGAAAAGCACACGCTCAGAAGATATCCAAGAAAACCTTAAATTTATACCTCAGGATAATCCTCAGCACAGAGACAGGTTACAACAATAAACAAAACAGAACATGCAAATAAAAAACAATAAACTTTGTATCGGGAAAAATGTGATTCCCAGAGTTACCACATTATTAGATTCAAATATCTGGTTTTACACCAAAAAACTCACAAGTTATACAAAGAAATAAGAGAATATGGCCTATTTAAGTATTCAAAGGAAAAAAATATCAACAGAAACTGTCCATTAGAAACCCCTGATGGCAGATCTACTTTACCAAGACTTCAAAAACAACTGTCTTGAAGATGCTCAAAGAACTAAGAAAGACATGGAAAAAGTCAAGAAAATTATGTATGGAAATATCAATAAAGATACAAGAAATCTAAAAAGAAACCAGAAAATTCTGGAACTAAACAGTACAGTAACTGAAATGAAAAATTGACCAGAGTGATTCAAAGGCAGATTTTAACAGGCAGAAGAAACAATCTGCAACACTGAAGATAGTACAATCGAAATGATTGAGTCTGAGGAATGAAAAGAAAAAAAAAAATTGAGAAAATGTAAAGTGAGCATAAGGGACCTGTGAACATCATCAAGTATACTAACATACATACTATGGGAGTCCCAGAAAGAGAAGAAAGAAAGCTTCAGAGATAAAATATGAAGAAATAATGACTGAAAAATTCCCAAATTTGATCAAATACATGAATATAAATATCCAAGAAGCTCAGTGAATTCCAAGTAGGATAAATTCAAGAGACCCACACCAGGGCATATTACAATCAAATAGAAAGCCAAAGATAAAGACATAATCTTGAAAGCAGCAAGAGAGAAGTGATTCATCACACATAAGAGATCCTCAATAAGATGATCATTCATGGGACTTCCCTGGTGGTGGAGTGGTTAAGAATCTGCCTGCCAATGCAGGAGACATGCATTCAATCCCTTGTCTGGGAAGATGCCACAGGGCAACTAAGCCTGTGCGCCACAACTGTTGAGCCTGCACACCACAACTACTGAAGCCCGCGCACCTAGAGCCCATGCTCCACAATAAGAGAAGCCATTGCAATGGGAAGCCCATGCACCGCAACGAAGAATAGCCCCAGCTCTCCACAACTAGAGAAAAGCCCGCATGCAGGAATGAAGACCCAATGCAGCCAAAAAAATAAATAAATAAAATTTAACCAAAACAAACAAACAAAAACATTTGGGGCCAGCCAAGTCCCTTAAAAAAAAAAAAAAAAAAAAGATCATTCAGATTTCTCATCAGAAGGCAGTGGGCTGATATATTCATAGTGCTAAAAAAAGAAACTATCAACCAAAAATCCTATATCTGGCAAAACTGTTCTTCAAATGTGAGGGAGAAATTAAAACTTTCTTAGATAAACAAAGGCTGAGGGAGTTTATTACCACTAGAAATGTTAAAGGGAGTCTTGCAAGGGAAATGCAAGGACACCAAACAGGAACTAAAATCCAAATCAATATGTAAAGAGCACAGAAAAGGTAAATACATGGTCAATTATAAAAGTATTTTTGTAACTTTCATTTATAATTCCACATTTTTATTTCTACATAATTTGAGACTAATTATTAAAAACTTATTAGCTTATGTTTTTGGACACACAATACCAATTTGCAAAATTTTCATAAAGAATTGAAGAGGAGGGAAGACATCTTAATTCATTCTATGAGGCCTGTGTTACTCTGATACAAAAGTCAGACAAAGACATTATGAGAAGACTAGAGACCAATAACCCTTATGAATATTGATGTGAAAATGCTCAACAAAATAATAGCAAACAGAATTCAGCAGAATATTAAAAGGATTATATACCTCATCCAAGTGGAATTTATTCCTGGAATATAAGAATGGTTCAACATACAAAAATCAATCAATGTAATACACCATATTAACAAAATAAAAGGAAAAAAATCATTTCAATTGATGCAGAAAAAGTACTGACAAAATTCAAAGCCCTTTCATGATAAAAATATTCAACAAACTAGGAAATGATCTTGAAAAATAAGAACAAAGCTGGAGGCATCAAACTTACTCTTTGAAAAACTTATAACAAAGCTACAGTAATCAAAACAGTGTGGTACTGGCAAAAAGACAGACATGTTGACCAATATAACAGACTAGAGAGCCCAGAAATAAGCCCTCACAGGTATGGTCAAGTGATTTTTGACAAGGGGGCCAAGACCATTCAATGAGAAAAGGATTGTCTTTTCAACAAGTGGTACTGGGGAAACTGGGTGTCCACATGCAAAAGAATAAAATTGGACCCTTACTTAACACTGCATACAAAATTAACTTAAAATACACCAAAGACCTAACTGTAAGACCTAAAACTATAAAACTCTTAAAAGAAAAAATAGGCTAAAACCTTCATGACATTGGATTTGGTAATTTCTTGGATGTGACACTGAAGGCATAGGCAACACAAGAATAAATAGGCAAATTGGATTTCATGAACAATGAAAAAATTGTGTGCATCAAAAGATACCACCAAAAGGCAACCCACAGAATGGGAGAAAATACTTGCAAATCATATCAATATATCTGCAAAGGGATTAATAGCTAAATTATATAGAGCACTCCTAAACCTCAACAACAAAAAAATGAACAACTTGATTCAAAAATGAATAAAGACACAGACCTACTAGAGAATGGACGTGAGGATATGGGGAGGGGGAAGGGTAAGCTGTGACAAAGTGAGAGAGTGGCATGGACATATATACACTACCAAACATAAAATAGATAGCTAGTGGGAAGCAGCCGCATAGCACAGGGAGATCAGCTCAGTGCTTTGTGACCACCTACAGGGGTGGGATAGGGAAGGTGGCAGGGAGGGAGATGCAAGAGGGAAGAGATATGGGAACATTTGTATATGTATAACTGATTCACTTTGTTATAAAGCAGAAACTAACACACCACTGTAAAGCCATTATACTCCAATAAAGATGTAAAAAAAAAAAAAATGGGTGAAGAACTTGAATAGACATTTCTCCAAAGAAAACATACAAGTGGTCAGTAGGCATATGGAAAGATGCTCAATATCACTAATCACGAGAGAAATGCAAATCAAAACCAAATCAAAACCACAAAGAGTTATTACCTCACACCCTTTAGGATGCCTATTCTTAAAAACAGAAAGTAACAAGTGTTGGTGAGAATGTGAGAAAATTGGAACCCTTGTATACTGTTGGTGGGAATATACAATGGTGTGACTCCTATGAAAAACAGTAGAGTAGTTCCTCAAAAAATGAAAAATAGAATCACCATATGATCTAGCAATTCCACTTCTGGATATGTAGCCAAAAGAATTTAAAGTGGGGTCTTGAAGAGACATTTGTACACCTATGTTCATGGTAGCACTGCTAACAATAGCTAAATGTGGAAGCAATCCAAGTATACATTGACAAATGAATGGATAAGCAGAATGTGACATGTACATACAATGGGATATCATTCAGCCTTTAAAAAGGAGATTCTGACATATGCTATAACATGGATGAACCCTGAGAAAATTATGCTAAGTGAAATAATCGCATCACAAAAAGACAAATACTGTATGATTCCTCTCACATGACATACTTACAATAGTCCAAGTCATAGAGACAGAAAGTAGAATGGTGTTGCCAGGGGCTGTAAGGAGAAAGAAATGGGGAGTTACTGTTTCATGGTATAGAGTTTCAGTTTTGTAAGATGGCAAGTGTTCTGGAGATGAATGGTGGTTATAGTTGCACAACAATAAAAATATACTTAACACCACTAAACTCTACATTTAAAATAGGTTAAGATGAGAAACTTTACAAGCATTTTACCACAATTAAAAAAAGATTAAGTACCAGAGGAAAACAAACATTCCTTTTAGTCATTATGCTCTACAGTATGATAAAAATTTTCACATTAATGTTATTTTGATATTTCTGTTTTGCATATGCTTTAGCTATTGTTATACTGTTCACATAATTTCTTTTTAGTATAAAAATATGAGCTACCTCCTTTTGTACTTCAAATGTCATTAAAATATTAACACAGACATGTAATTTTCTCAAGAACTTTCACTGAAGTTGCCTCTGAAGTTATATTTAACTTATGGGATTCTGTATATAACTCAAGATTATGTAAGAAAATCAGATGTGTCATCTATATTAAAAAAAAATTTAAAGACTAGGTGTAAAGATAAGAGAAACTTGTGTGACCAATGAATAACACCAACATTTCTGTTATACATTCACATACTATTCACATATCTCACTTAATACTCCTAATACATCTCATTTCTTGCTATTTTTAAAACATCTGTCAGATTTTAACAATGAACCAGTTTAGTATATGTATTCCAATTTTAGTTTTTTTAAATTGAAGTATAGTTGATTTACACTGTTGTGCCACTCTCTGCTGTATGGCAAAGTGACTCAGTTATACACATACAGACATTCTTTTGTGCATACGTATTCTAAATATTGCACATTCAGCACTTGCCTAACTGGCTTGAAAATACAAGTCACTTTCCTTAGATGTCCACACGTTCATCTCATTTCAGCCACACTGGTGCTCTTAGGATTCTTAAAAATAAGTAAAAAACTCAGTTTTGTTTCATCTCACTTCTGGGCCATTGGCCTTGCTTCTCCTTCCACTTAGAATACCCTTCCTTTAGGTCAGGATAGGATCACTCCATCCCTTTATTAATCTCTGCCTAACTGTCATCTCCTCAGTGAACTCTTCCCTAACTCATTTTCATAAGTTCTTTTTCGAGACTTCTAACTGGTCACTCATCAGTCTCATAGCTTCCTTGATTTTTCTTATTTGAGAATATTTTAAATTAAAACATATTAATCTGCTTACATTTTATTATCTATATCCCAATCAGATGAGGTACAGCCCGTTGAGGGCAGGAGCTCTGTTCTGTGCACCTCTGTGTCTCATGCAAAGAGAAGAGAAAGGGCTCACAATGATTTATTAAATACATGGATGAATCATGCAAGGCACTAAAATGGCAAGAGGCTATTTCTGCCAATTGTTAACATTTCAGAGAAAGGGGCCCTTGCTGACTACTTGGGCTTTTCTTCTGTAACTGTAAGACATTGTGAATTTATAGCTAGTAGAAGAGTCAGGTGAAAGGATGTTCTCTCATAAATGTATAATATCTTCCAGAGTTGAAGTGGAGGGTTACAGTTTCAGTGACTAAGTTACAAATGGAATCTTTGCATGAGAGTGAATGAAACAGAGTTAACTGCAGTAAGTGAGCTCATTTGCAGTTTGTTGTTTTCATAAAACATACCCATCAATCAACTGAAACCAGCTGCTAAATTTTCAGAAGCTACGGGTAGAACTCTTTACTGAAAAGGATAATAAACTCAAGACTAAAATACACATAAGCCTCTAATTCAGAGTTGCCCTTCTAGTCTTTTATTAAACTAGCACAGAATAAAACCATTTCTTCCATTTAACTTTTCAATTTGTTCAGAGTTCTAATAACTTTCATGGGTCAAAGAAAAATAAAGCTTGTTTTAGTGAAGCTCTCATAATATAAGTTTGATAAGTGGAATGGTTGAGGACGTCTTGAAGGGATTTTTTTCAACTGAAAAATACAATTTTAGTCACAAGAATACACATCAATTACTACTCACCCATTTGACTCAATCATGCCTGACTATAAACGACATGATATACAGACTCCAAATCTCCATCAGGCTTAGTTTTTTCACTACCCCTAAAGTACATGCTGACCACTTTTAGTGTTCTTTTAGTGTAGCTTTTCATCACATTCTAAATTCCCTAGGGATTTAGGACTTTTAAAATAATTTTCTATGACCAATTATTATGCGCGAAATAGCTTAGTTTTCCCTTTGTGTGTTACAAAATTCTGGCCAATGTTGTCAGAGATGTTTGATTGGCACTTTAGCTCCAAGTTTCTCCCACGTGGATTCACTTTTCTTACCCTCAGTTTGTGTGAACAGAAATTACAGTGTCAGTTCCATGCTTTGCTCTTTATTTATATGGTATGATAAATACATTCAGAACAAAAAGACGCCTATTTCTTCACTCCAGACTTAGATTAACCATACATTAGTCACTTTCTCCTGTCTTAGATCAACCCCTATTATCAGAATAGTTTATTTAGTAGCAGTAATGGGGCATCTAGATCTGCTTTTTTCTTAAGCTAAATCACTCTGCAATGTCAATAGGCTCTGACTCTAAAACCGGACCCATTATGTTAATTCTAATGGTTGGGCTGCGGATCCCCTGTCTGTCTAAGCTCTGTTCTAAGAATAGGACTTGGTTTTAGAAGTAAAAGGACTCTGTTAAAGTAGGCTTCAACTTTTTTTGGAAGATTTTTGATCCAAAAGAAAAACGCAAAGCTAAGCCTTGAATTGGCATTGAATTGCCCATTAGTTGAGCACCTATAACGTGACAAAATGATTGAAGTGAAAACCAGGTCTTCCCTGAATTCAAAGTTTAAATCTGAAAAAAGATAGACATGAAGGAAATAAATAGAAAATATATATACAAAGGACACATCAGACATAAACAGGAATTATAGAGGATGTGCCACCAAGCATGAGCTAGAATATAACACCTGTATGAAACTGGATAAATAACCTATGCAAAGGGAATACAGTGAGAAAAGCCTGACTATATAAAAGTGCATGGAATTTGGGGAATATAAAGTGGCTCCATCTGATCTGGTAGGTCAGCCATGGAAATTCAAAGGTTTTGAGTGGTAAATGAGCCTGGATATCAATCTGAATGTACGCTAATGAGCCAGATTATATAATAATCTATATATCTTATAAATTAGACCAGTTACTCTCAAAGATTAATGTCCCTAAGAATAACCAGGAAGCTTGCTAAAGGTAGATTGTCACATCTATCCACAGAGGTTCTACTTCAGTATGTCTGGGGTGGACTAAGAAATATGCATATTTAACAAGTACCTCAGGCGATTTTGATTCTGATCAATATCACCCTTACATCAAGGTTTGTGGGGTCCCTGCTCCAGGCCCTCACCTAAGGGGTTCTTTGAGTTTTGGAGTGCCTTTCTCAAAACTTTCCAAGCTCCCCTGCAGTGCCTGGGATCAGCTGAGCTGGCAGAATGGCACACTGGGGTCCACACAGTCTTTAGTCCCAGTCTCTCCCCTTCACGATGCTCTTCAAGCTCTCACGACAGTGATGGGTTCAACACGTGTCCAAGGAGCTCCAGGGCTTGCACCTATAGAGTTATTCCATGGCCCCAGTAGTTCCTCCATGGGATCATGTGAGATGGGTTGCTGAAACAGTGGTGGCACTCTGATTTAAGGCAACTCTCACTCACATTGCACACAGAACAAGTTCAGACTTGCAGGGTATCTACAGCCCTGACCCCTGGACTTTGAGCCATGCATAGACCTGTGCAAGAGCTCTTGCCCTTCTTTTGGCTCTTGCTCATCTGTGTTCGGACCTCCACTGGAGTGCCCCTTCTGCTCTGAAGTTCCTGAGCGTGGCAAGGTTGGTGACAGGCATCCTGTATAGTCTTTGCTACTGGAATCCAAGGAAGTTTGTCCATCCGCTTCAACAGTTTTGTGCCATGGGTCAGGAAGTCGTTCACAGGTAACCACTTATTGCTCTACACTACCAATGGGCCATTCTTGTTGATATTCTCTCTTGCCTCTGATTAACATGGTTACCTCCTGACCTCCTAGGCCAGTCTTATGCTGTACCAGATGAGAGATGGAAACTCCTATAATTTCTACATAACTCAATTGAACAAATATTTACTAAGTGCCTAGAATTTTCCAGACATGATGCAAGTTTGAAGACGAGAGGAAGAAATTTTGTAAAGACTGCTGAATAAATGAAAGGATGATTCTGTTTTTAGAATTTTCAAAAATCAGCACTTAACTCAACTCTTTGCTGGGGAAAGATCATTTATTTAGAGCTTTACTTTGGGTCACATTCTCCCTAATTACAACCTACACACAGCAAGTTTGTTTAGAGTTGATCCCCACTTGACTGAGAAGCTGCTTGGCAAAGCTTTAAGAGCTGCAAATAGTTTTAATGAAGAGAACCTGGTTAAGTTACCATTCATGAATTTAAGATTCTCTCTATATTTTGTCATCATATTCAACAATAAGCCTCTTCACTGAACACTATACAATGGAATGTCCCTACACTTGAACTCAGTGAGCTGTTGGCCTGTGTACCAGCCTCAACGCATTATTAGGAATAAGTCATTACACTCATATGTAAGTTCCTATAACTTATCTTGTTTAACCACTTCAGATAATGCTTCTGGAAGTAGCAATTATTCTTCTTGTTATTACCAACATTTTATTCCAGTCCCTGTACAGTACCCTCTGAACTTCACATCACTACACAACAGGTTAATTAATATTACCATAGGTTTTGGAAGCCATGTATTAATCTATTTTGTGTGGCTTACTAAATGAGATCCTAGTGCTTGAAAAATATTAACTTGACCCATGTGGGTAACTTGTTTAGGCTATAGTATAGTTTATAGTGTATAAACTTTATACATTATAATATGAAAATTTTAATTCCATTGAATTTGGAAACTATTCTTTGCATAGTCTTTGAAATATTTGACTGGTGAAGAATCATGTTACAAAACAGTGGACCATTCATTCCATTTCAACCCTGTGTGGGAACCAAAAATTTGGTGACCAAAATGTTTATGATGTCATTTCTTCAAACCAATAAAATATGGGATCAGTTAACAATGGTTAGCAATTGCCGTTTTTTAAACTTACATTGCCTTATAGTGTCTTTTTTGTTGTTTTTTCCACATGTATCTCATATGTGGCAAGTGTTAATATACTTCAAATTTCTTAGACCTTTATCTTTCCCTGTCATTTCATAAAATGATTTTATTAGATTGGATTTGGGACATCTTTTGACTTCCTCTCTCAATGATGCTTTAATTAAGATTGTTTCTAGAAGAAACTCTGGTTACATGGAACGCTGCCTTTTAACTTCAGCTTCAAATTAGCCATTACTGACAAGTGTAGAGATTTAACACACAAAAATCTCAAAGGTATCTATATTATCACCTTCAGGTATTTGCCACAGAGAGTAAAACGTAAATTCATTATTCCAGATCACTTTAAGGCAAAGCTTATAACACTTTAAAACATATATGGATCAGGTAGTGGTCCTAGTACAGTAGAGATTCCTAGGCCCCTGCAAAGATTGTGATCAGTTTAGTGCAGAGGCAGGCACTAGTGGTTCTGAGCCACACTTTGAAACACATTGTTATACTGAGAGGAGATTTAATGATTAGAACCCCAAATTATAGTGTCTCTTTATATTTGGTAGTGAATCTTCCCCTTGATCTCTATGTCAGTCTCACTAAATTCTGGATTAGTGATCTTCAAGTGGGATGCAGTAATCAAGGAACAAAGACAAGATTGGAATGTAGGGAAAGTATTAGAGACCTTAATTTAGTCTTTTAATCTTTCCTTTTTTATTTTTACTTTATGATTATGTCTTATAATGCACAAAATGTGTAAGTAAAACAATAAGCTATGACATTTGTAAATAAATAAATGTATGATGGAGTGCATACTAAAACATTTTTACTAATGATGAGAATAATTTCAAATGTTTGAAAATTGCTGCTAGAGATTATACTAGTCTAGATTATGCTTCTATAATAAACATTATACAAATGCAGATCCTTAACACCACAAAGTGCTACTTCTATGTTACACAATGTCGGCTGTGGGTCTGGGAAACACTCCAAGGCAACTGTCCTCCATGGGGTGACTCAACGGGGAGGGTCTAGTATTCTATAACTGCTCCATCTTAAACATACGGCTTTTAGGGCAGCAGGGAAAGAGAGAAGGGAGAATTGTGTACAAGCTCTTAAAGGCACATTTTACTGTCAAAGTGAAGCCCAAGGCTATACCTAATTATAGGGAAGTGGGAAAATGCAATCCTCCCATGTATGATAAGCAAATCTAATATCTAATACATAATATTTTAAACACAAATCCAGTCTATAATACAATTCATCCAGTTCTAAATACATTATAAATATTTACACGCACATATTCACATACAGACACACGTATATCAGTGCTGATCACAGAACTACATATACATATATATTTACATTATAACAAAAAATTTGTAAGTCCATGTTTTAATTAATGTACTGCATTACAAAGTAGAACCTGTAAGTTAAAGTACTGCTAGCCTACATTTCTATTCAGTTGAAAACCATCCTTTCATATAACTTATCAAATCTTTTAATAGAAAAGATAAAAATATTCCTCTCTAGTATATTAGGCATAGTGTAAAAATAGTTAAAAACCATTCATATGCAGCATTATAATCATATTATATATTTAATTTAGAAGAGAGGAAATATGATTATAAGAAACTTGGCATTTTGGCATTCCTGTTCCACGGAAACAACTAAAGTATTTAAAATTATTGTTTTTTAAATACAGACAATTCTCTGGTTTCTATGCCAAATTCCATCAGTTTGAAGAGACTTGGCTTTTCACAGCCAAGTTTTAAGCATGCAGAAATTATAAGTGGAAACATATTGTGTCCTCTGATCTTGGAGGTGGCAAATTTGCTACAAAACAGGGTGGGAGATTGATCTCATTCTTTGGTTTTCCGCTTTTTGATGAAGAATTTAAATATGCTATATTTTAACCAACAGTTAAAAAAAAAATAGTGCATAGCCTGGTGAAAGAGCAATGCTTCATAAATACATAATAGCTTCATCAACAAATAAGAGTCTGCTTTCTGCAATGAAGCCACAAATATGTTGAAAGTCCCTAGCTTCCTGCAGGATGCACAAAGCTCTCTGTTCGAGTCACTTTTGGACCATTTTCTTTCTTTGTGGTGGCAGTGGTTGTCTAGTTGCGTGGGTGTATATTTGAAATACATCTTACGGATTTTTTAATAATGCATTCTTGGGGAGAACGGGAGACCAATTTTTTTCCTATGCTATAAACACTTAAAGCACTTCTCTGATGACTTACTGATTTTCTTTAGCAATTCAAGATTGATTAGATAGGGAAATAAAGAGGATTTTTGAAGGAAAGTAGGAAAAAAGTACCTGAAACTTTTTGTTGTTATCAAGCTTGTTTATATTCATTTATTATCAATGCTACAAAATCTTTAATAGCAAAGCTAAGATCTCAACTGGAATTATTCATAGTGGGTTAAAGAAGCCAAAGTCATTTATCTTGAAGGCCTTTCATCTAGTGATATTAGATCCATAACATTTACTTGCTCATTCGTTCTCAGTTTCCATTTTATATACTCAGTGATGATGTGTTTCCAACTCTAAGTTATCACCATCTAAGATTAAAAAAAAAAAAAAGGATTCTTCTAGGTCAGACTTTCTAGAGGGCAAGGATCTTGAGTACTTTCATGACCTACTTATACTGATTATATGATTAGATGATGACTTCAGCAAATTTTCCCTGGAGAGTTTCCTTCTGATCTGTGTCTTTCATAACAATTTAGGACTGTATTAGAGCAAACAAGCTGGCCTATTTTATTCTTTTTTATTTCAGGAGCAAGTTTCACATTCTCCCATAAAATCATTTTGAGGATATCTCTCTATCCATAAGTGAGCAGTTTTCTAAGGTTATCTTGCCGTATATCTAAGATGAATTTTTAAATAAATCAATGTGTTCTTTTTAATCACCTTAAGTTTATCATAAAATTATTATCTGTTTTCTCATTTAATGAACATGAAATTCACCTATTTGTTTCTACACTAGATTATAATTTAAGCATAATGGAGAAGGGTTACTTCTAAAAAAAATCTAAGATTTCATAGGTAAAAATCAAAGGTTTAGTTTAAATTATTTATCCTATCCCCAAATTCTTAAATTTTATATTCTGTGATTTTTAAAACAGTTAAGGATAATTCCTTTACCATCCTTAGGGAACTTTCTTGATTGTAGATCTCCTTTACTTGTAGAAAGTTTACTCCTCATTAATGATCTAAATTGCTCAAGTTAAAATACACCATTATTGGGCTTCCCTGGTGGTGCAGTGGTTGAGAGTCTGCCTGCTGATGCAGGGGACACAGGTTCGTGCCCCGGTCCAGGAAGATCCCACATGCCACGGTGCGGCTGGGCCTGTGAGCCATGACCGCTGAGCCTGCGCGTCTGGAGCCTGTGCTCCGCAATGGGAGAGGCCACAACAGTGAGAGGCCCACGTACCGCAAAAAAATAAATAAATAAAAAATACACCATTATTTTGTACCATTTGCCCAAACACTAAGTAATAAATATTAGAATGCTTAATCTGCATATTAGATCACACCTCTTTTCTCATCACCAAGCAAAATAGTTATAATTTCTTATTTTTCCAATGTTTAGATGGTTAACAAAATGCTTTTTTTTTTTTTTGCCATTTTCAGTTTTTCTGATTTCTTCTTAATTTGTGATCCTCAGCCCTATGTGCATACGGGGATAAAAGAGATTACTTCACAGTTCTCAGCACCACTACTCCAATACTATAAGTTATGCATGTTAGCCTCCTCTAAACAGTCTTTAACTCTCTAGTTTTTAAATACCAGCCTTTAGCTGCCACTACACCTCAGGGAAAATCTAGTAAAAGAAAGAGGAAACATTTGGCCGACCCACTTAAAGAGCTTGCTTAACTTCATAGAGAAAATATATAATAAAATTGATCCTTGAGATTTTATATCAAGGCTACGCTCTCACAAAAATCTTATATTCAACGGGTAAATGCATGGATTCATAAACAACAGGAAATGTGAGCTCAGGGTCCAGAAGTTCCTTAATTCTTCTGAATCAAGAATATGTGTATTCATATATATGGAATTTAAGAAAAAAAAATGTCATGAAGAACCTACGGGTAAGATAGGAATAAAGACACAAACCTACTAGAGAACGGACTTGAGTATATGGGGAAGGGAAAGGTTAAGCTGGGACAAAGTGAGAGAGTGGCATGGACATATATACACTACCAAACGTAAAATAGATAGCTAGTGGGAAGCAGCCGCATAGCACTGGGAGATCAGCTTGGTGCTCTGTGACCGCCTGGAGGGGTGGGATAGGGAGGGTGGGAAGGAGGGAGAGGCAAGAGGGAAGAGATATGGGAACATATGTATATGTATAACTGATTCACTTTGTTATAAAGCAGAAACTAACACACCATTGTAAAGCAATTATACCCCAATAAAGATGTTAAAAAAATAAAGAATATGTGTATTGCTTTTGTAGTCATTAGCAAGGGTTTCCTTCCTACGATGCTTCATGAGAAGGGTCATCACAGCTGATGGAATTCACCCCTTCTCATTCCTGGCCCACTGCTAGAACCAATTCAGTACAAGCATACTGAGCATTTACTCTGTGTCAAGCATTGTATACACATTGTCTTACGTAAAGCTCACATCAGCCCTGTACAATACATCATAGTAATCTTAAGTTCATACACAAGGAAATAAAAGTTTAGAGGCATTGCTGTACCCAAGGTAACACAGCCAGTACAGAGCAGAATCAGAATGCAAACTCTAGGACCATTTGACTGCAAAGTCAGTATCTTTACTCTTCATGCTCTAAGGCCTGCGCTTTATGAATACTTCCTGTGTTCTCTCATTTCTTTCCCCCACTCAACCAAGTGACAATTGCAGGGAATTTATTATTTAGCATCTGTATTTGCTAAATTTCAATATGTTTTAAACTGAAGACAAAATGACAGTACAAAAATGAACTAAACGATTTTTTTAAATCCCCCCAAACTATAAATTTATTCAAATTTAAATGACAAATGTCAAGTAGTAAAATAAAGCCCCTGAAATGCAATTGTGATGAACTATCATCTTTTTACTAAAACAAAACATAATGAGTCACATAGAATAATTATCGATTGTAGGGTACATTGCATCTCCTGTCCTCAGGTCTACTGTACCTAGAAAGTGTATAACATGCTCAGATGAAACTATTCTGCTTAAACTAAGTATCATCACTCAAATATATTTCAGAGTTAATAATCTGAAGCCAGTACTGTCACAGACAGACATCTAATATTTTCAACATTGTGTCTTGATATTACAAGCTAGACTCAAAGCAACACTAAAGAATTATGATGTTTTAGAAACCATCCACATCTTTAAATCCTAACTGCCTTAATAACTGGGGCTTATTGCAAAGCTGTCCTGTTAGTTCCCAAGGAACCACTGTCATAAATTTAAAATCGAAATAATTATCTCTCAAGAGAGGAGATGGAGAATAAGCATATACCTCCAAAGGGCAATATTATTCTTTAAAAATTTTTATGACTTTAAAAAATAATTTCATTTCACTTGATGAATTTCACTAATTGACTAGTAAACAAAGTGTGAAAGTAAGTTCAAATAATTTTATAATGTTGCACAGTAAGTGAAATTACAAAATATTTTTCTTGGCTGCTAACTTTTTCTTTGTTTAGGAGTACAATCCAGCTCCCAGTTAAAGTATTCTGGCTTTTCTTTGAAATCTACTTATTTGCTTCTTGACTACAATCATGTGCTTTCAATTTCTTTTGCATTTTACCACTTACTTTTTACAGCGTTCTTTTATGGCTGAACGACTGACTGGCAAAATAGAAACTGAACCACAGTATGTAATTAAGTTCTTTGCACAATGGTAGTTAGTCATCGACACAATTAAACCAATGGCTTCAGAATCCAGTACTGAAGGAATGAACAGCATAGCCAAAGAGCACTCATGCCAAAAAGGTTTTCCTAAGTCATGGGATTGAAGAGATCTGCCTGCTTTTCTGGTTTCATGACAAAAATTCCAAATAAACTCTCCTTCCAAAGCTGAAAAGAATTCATGTCAGAGTACATGAATTGTTTCTCCTATATTCATGTTTTTTACAGTTTTTTCACTGTTTTTGAGACTTCAGAATATTGGTGGCAAGATATAACAAGTTAGAGATGTTTTGCTCAAACCCTGGAAAAAAATGTCCTAAAACATAAAATGTACGTTTTTAACACAGATTAATTTAATAATATTTTGCTATTTTAATATAATCCATAATGTAATAATAAGTGCAATAAAATATTAAATGGAATAGTTACATATACTTTAATATGTTTCAGTTCTTTAAATCATACGTAATCATTTTAGTTTTAGTTTAAAATGACTTATTTGCTCTAGAGTTGTTTTAACATGATGCAAAATTCAATTTCAAGTTGATGGTCAGATATGTGTCTAGATTTAAAATATATAATTGAGAGACATTCGGTTGCTGGAAATGTACTGAAAGAAACAAGGAAACTGTGAATAGATATGCTTTGGTTTTGAAACTTTTTTCAATAATAAAAATATTTCTAATTATCCCTTGCCCTCCAATCACATTATTGACTTAAATCATATTAATAGGTTCTAGTTGAAGCAACTATGAATTCAGGCTAAATTATAAAATGCAGACGCATACATTTAAACAGGTGTCATAAAGTTGTGATAACATTCAGTATTTCAATGACTGCAATTGTTGCTGATACTGATACAGTGTCTAAAGATTTTTATGTAAAGAAGACTGAGTATAATATGGTCTTATTGATGTAAGTTACCTGGAAAATTTCTCCTTTGATATTTTTGCTGTAAAGTTTTGTTGTGATAACTAGTACACATAGACTTGACCACAATCAGATATATAAAAACATAAGCATCTAGAGAATTCAAAAGATACACTGCAATTAGCATTTCTGATACTATTTTTGACTAGGCAATTGTTTTTCCTTTGGTAGAGTATCATAAGTATTTTCTGGTTGATAGTAATTGAGCATGGTCACTTGACTTACTCCTATAACCACGAAAAGTATTTTATAAAATTTGAATTTAGGATAAGGGGGAGGATACCCATTAAGCTGCTGGAAGAATAATGGAGGAAATGAGGAAACATAACTGCTGTTTGGTTTGGGAAAACTTTGTTTAAAAAAGAAAAATTGCTTATGATAACACTGTGCCCGACTCTCACTGGATTGCAACATCCTTAGCTTTTTCCTTAGTACATTAAAAACATATTTCTTTTTCCTTTTTGAATCTTATTATTCTTTCATAGTACTTTACTTAGTGTTTCACTATAGCTATTTTCTCCAAGGAAGTTATCTGTTAATGCATTAGTGAATACCAGTAGATTAGTAAATTGCCTCTTTAGGGAAAGCAAGGAAGGCATTGTGTCTTATACCACAGAGAACTCTCAAAAACGTGAGAATTTTCAAGCCCTGAAAATTCTTGTTGGACAATGTTTTGAGACAGATTTTTATTTTGCACACACAAGGGGGGCAGCCACTTAACCTAAAGCAAGGGAAAGGCAACATCTTGCTTCAAGGTTATTACTTACACCGTCATCTGATTTGATTTAAATAAGGTTGAGGTAATATGGGTCACTAAAGAATAGAAGATATAATTAACTATCCCATGATCAAGTTAGAGAGTGATATTAGTGGGTTGTAAGAGAGAACTGGGATTAAAAAATAAAATTTGTAAGGGCTTCCCTGGTGGCGCAGTGGTTGAGCGTCCGCCTGCCGATGCAGGGGACATGGGTTCGTGCCCCGGTCCGGGAAGATCCCACATGCAGCGGAGCGGCTGGGCCCGTGAGCCATGGCCGCTGAGCCTGCGCATCCGGAGCCTGTGCTCCGCAACTGGAGAGGCCACAACAGTGAGAGGCTCGCGTACCGCAAAAATAAATAAATAAATAAATAAAAATTTTTAAAAAATAAAATAAAAAAAATAAAATTTGTGTTAGATAAAACATTGGCAGTGAAACTTATTGGTTTTGTTGCTATTTTTTTTTTTTTCAAAATAGTAGTTGAAGAATGGGATGGGATGATTGCAAGTGGTAATCATGAAAAGGGATCAGTGGGAAAAGAGAGAGAAAATAAAACTGAAAATGTATTTGAAGAAATTATGGCTGAAAACTTCCCAAACCTAAAGAAGGAAACAAATATCAAGGTACAGGAAGCACAGAGGGTCCCAAACAAGATGAACCCAAACAGACCCATACTAAGACATTTCATAACATGGCAAAAGCTAAAGAAAAAGAGAATTCTAAAGGCAGAAAGAGAAAAGCAAAGAGTCATTTACTAGGAAACCCTCATAAGGCTATCAGCTTATTTCTCTGCAGAAACTGCAGGCCAGAAGGGAGTGGCATGATATATTTAATGTCCTGAAAGGGAAAAACCTTCAACATAGGATACTCTACCCAGCAAGATTATGATCTAGAATAGAAGGAGAAATAAAGAATTTCTCAGACAAGCAAAAACAAATAGAATTCAGAAATGCTAAGTCTACCCTAAAGAAATGTTGAAAAGTCTTTTTTTAAGTAGAAAAGAAGTAAGAATGTATAGGAAAGGGAAAATTCCAATAGGAAAGGCAAATATATGGTAAGGACTGAAGATCACTTAAGCCAGGATGTAGATTTAAAAACAATTTTAAAAATTGTAAAAGTGATTATAACTACAATAAACAATGAAAGGATACAGATAAGCATGAAGATGTAAAATAGAACATAAAAATCACAACATGAGGGCAAGTATAAAAATGTAGATCTTTCAGAATGTATTTGAACTTAAATGACTATCAGTTTGAAGGAAGTAGATGTAGTTATGGGTTAACATACTTGAACTCCATAGTAACCACAAATCAAAAACATACAATAGATTCACAAAAACTAGAAACAAAGGAACTCAAACATACTACAAATGAAAATCTCCAAACCTCAACAGGAAAAACAAAAAAAGAAGAAATGAATAAAGAACTACAAAATCAACTGGAATACAAGGATTAAAATGGCAATAAGTACATAACTATCAATAATTACTTTAAATATCAATAGACTAAATGATCTGATCAAAAGACACAGAATGGAAGATTGAATTAAAAAAAACAAGAACCTGCAATATGCTGCCTACAAGAGACTAACTTCAGGGCAAAAGAGGGGGACAGAAAAAGATATTTCATGCAAATGGACATGACAAGAAAGTGGGGGTAGCAATACTTATATCAGATAAAATAGATTTTAAAATAAAGGCCATAAAGAAAGACAATAAAGAGCACTATAGAATAATAAAGGGATCTATACAAGAAGAGGATATTACACAAGTTAACATATATGCACCCAGTATAGGAACATCTAAGTATATACAGCAAATACTAACAGATATAAAAGGAGAAATTGACAATAATACAATAATAGGAAACTTTAACACCCCACTGACGTCAGTGGACAGATCATGCAGACAGAATATCACTTAGCCAACAGAGGTCCCAAATTGCAAAATAGACCAACTGGATTTAATCAATAACAGGACACTACATTCAATGAAACAAAACAAAATAAAGCACCTAGAATATACATTATTTTAAAACATGCATGAAACATTCTCTAGGATAGACCACATAGTAGGTCAAAAAACAAGTCTCAACAATGTTGAGGCTAGAAATTATGTCAAGTATCTTTTCTGGCAACAACAGTATAACTAGAAATCAACTAAAGAAAGAAAAATGGGAAAAGAACAAATACATGGAGATTAAACAAAATGTTACTAAAAAACCAATGGGTAAATGCTGACATCAAAGAAGAAATCAGAAAATACCTTGAGACAAAAATAGAAACACAGCTTTACAAAATCTATGGGATGCAGCAAATGCTGTTCTAAGAGTGAAGTTCAGAGCAATACAGGCCTTCCTCAAGAAATAAGAAAAACCTCAAAAAAACAACCTAACCTACTACCTAAAAGAATTAGATAAAGAAGAACAAACAAAGCCCAAAGTCAGCAGAAAGAAGAAAATAATAAAGATCAGAGAGGAAATAAAATAGAGATTTTTTTAAAAATAGAAAAAAGTAATAAAACTAAGAGTTGGGTTTTTGAAAAGATAAAATCAACAAACCTCTAGCCAGGTTCACCAAGAAGAGAAGAGAGAGGACTCAAATAAACAAAATAATAAATAAAAGAGGAGAAATACCAACCGATACCACAGAAATACCAAAATATGTAAGAGAATACTATGAACGGTTATATGCCATCAAACTGAACAATCTAGAAGAAATGGATGAGTTTCTAGAAACATTCAGCCTGGCAAGACTGAGTCAAGAAGAAACAGATAATTTGAACAGGCCAATCACTAGAAGTGAAATAGAATCTGCAATTTAAAAATTCCCTGCAAACGAAAGTCCAGGACCAGACAGCTTCACTGGAGAATTCTATCAAACATATAAAGAAGAACTTATACCTATCCTTCTCAAACTATTCTGAAAAATTTAAGAGAATGGAAAACTACCAAATTAATTCTAAGAGGACATCATCACCCCAATATCAAAACCAGACAAAGACACTAAAAACAAGAAATTACAGGCCAATATCGTTGATGAACATAGATGCGAAAATCCTCAACAAAGTATTAGCAAACTGATTCCAAAGTATTAGCAAACTGATTCCAACAATACATAACCATGACCAATCTGGATTTATTCCAGAGACACAAGAATGGTTCAACATACACAAATCAATCAATGTGATACACCACATTAACAAAAAGAAAGACAAAATCCACATGATCATCTCAGTAGACACAGAAAAAACATTTGACAAAATTCAACATCCATTCATGATAAAAACTCTCACCAAAGTGGGTATAGTGGGAACATTTCTGAACATAATAAACACCATTTACACCAAACCCACAGCCAACATAATACTCAAAGGTGAAAAGCCGAAAGTCTTCCCACTAAATTCAGGAACAAGGCCTGGATGCCCACTCTCACCACTTCTCTTCAACATAGTATTGGAAGTCCTATCCACAGCAACCAGACAAGAAAAAATGTATCCAAAGTGGAAGTGAAGAGGTAAAATTGTCACTATTTGTGGATGACATGATACTCTATATAGGGAACCCTAAAGTCTCCACATAAAAACTATTACAACTAATAAATGAATTCAGCAAAGGTAGTAGGATACAAAATTAATATACAGAAATCTGTTGCATTTCTTTACACTAATTATGAAATATCAGAAAGTAAAAAAAATCCTGTTCAAAATTGCATGAAAAAATAATCTAGGAATAAACTTAACCAAGAAGGTAAAAACCTATATGCTGAAAACTGAAATACTGATAAAGGAAATTGAAGATGACTCAAAGATGTGGAAAAATATACTGTACTCTTGGACTGGAAGAATTAATATTGTTAAAATGGTCATATTACCCAAAGCAATCTACAGATTTAATGCAAACTCTGTCAAAATACCCATGATATTTTTCATAGAACAAATAATCCTAAAATTTACATGAAACAACAAAAGACCCAAAATTATCAAAACAATCATGAGAAAAGAGAACAAGTATGTAGAAATAACCCTTCCAGACTCCAGACTATACTACAAAGTTACAATAATCAAAACAGTTTGGTATTGGTAAAAAACAGATATATAGGTCAATGGAACAGGATAGAGAGCCCAGAAATAAACCTACACACCAATTAATCTATGACAAAGGAGCAAGAATATACAATGGATAAAAGACTGTCTCTTCAATAAATGGTGTTGGGAAAGCTGGACACCTACACTTAATTAAATGAAATTAGAACATTTCCTTATACCATATACAAAAATAAACTCAAAATGGTTTAAAGACCTAAATGTAAGGCATGACACCATAAAATTCCTACAAGAGAACATAAGCAAAACATTTTTTGACATAAATTGTAGCAATATATTCTTATATTTGTCTCTCAAGGGAAACGAAAGAAAAGCAAAAGTAAATAAATGAGGCCTAATTAAAACCTTTTGCATAGCAAAGGAAAAAAAACCTTTTGCATAGCAAAGGAAACCATCAACATGGTTGATCAAAATGAAAACACAACCTACATAATGGAAGAAAGTATTTTCAAACAATGAGACCAAAATATACAAACAGTTTATACCAATCAATATGAAAGAAAACAAACAACCCAATCAAAAACTGGGCAGAAGACCTAAACAGACTTTTTTTCCAAAGAAGACATACAGATGGCCAACAAGCACATGAAAAGATGATCAATATCAGTAATTATTAGAGAAATGCAAATGAAAACCAAAATGAGGTGCCACCTCACACCTGTCAGAATGGCTATCATCAAAAAGTCCACAAATAGTAATCCTAGAGAGGGTGTGGAGAAAAGGGAACCTTTCTACACTGTTGGTAGGAATGTAAATTGATGCAGCCACTATGGAAAACAGTATGGAGGGTCCTTAAAAAACTAGAAATAGAGCTAACACATGATATGGCAATTCCATTCCTAGGTATACATCTAGAAAAAACAAAAACTCTAGTTCAAAAAGATACATACACCCCAATGTTCAATAGCAGCCCTAGTTACAACAGCCAAGAAATGGAAGCAACCCAAGTTCCCATCAACAGATGATTGGCTTAAGAAGATGTGGTATATAAATATAATGGAATATTACTTAGCCATAAAAAGGAATGAAATATTGCCATTTGCAGCAACATGGATGGACCTAGAGAATATTTTGCTTAGTAAAATAGGTAAGACAGAGAAAGACAAATACAAATACTATATGATACTATATGATATCACTTATATGTGGGATGTAAAGTATTACAAATAAATCTACATACAAAGCAAAAACACAATCACAGGCATAGACACAGACATAGAAAACAACCTATGGTTACCAAAGGGGAAAGGGGGAGGGGGGAGGGACAAATTAGGCGTATGAGATTAACAGATACAAACTACCATACATAAAATAGATAAGGAACAACGATTTACTATATAGCACAGGGAATTATACCCAATATCTTGTAATAGTCTATAATGGAATATAATCTTCAAAAAAACCCAAAAAACAAATTATTATACTGTACATCTAAAACACAATATTGTAAATCAACTATACTTCAATTAAAAAAGAAATAAAATTATGTTAAGAAATAGAGGAAAGCACTGAAATGGACATTTACAGATCAAAAGGAGAAAAAAACCTGACAGATTTTTAATAATCAAAATATTACCCCTAGAGAGTACCTGAAATGCTGTCTTCTGTTAGTCTTGTATTAAAATCAATAATTCTACATTTTATATTATACAAGGGCCATATTAAATAATAAAAGAGCCTGGACTTAAAATCAAAATATGCAGGTTCGAATTTTAGTTTCTTCTGCTGACAGTGTATCAAAATATGCTTACCTTTTGGGGACTTCAGAAAGGATACACTAAAAGATATTTTAAAATCTTTTCAGTTCTGAATTACTGTGAGTTTTTGGATTCTAATCATGTTTAAATTTATAAATATATATACCATTTAGTAATGAAATATTCAATAATAAAACATTAAAAATTCTCGATGTGTTTTTAACTACTTATAATTCTACCTTAGTTTTCCTGAAATTCTCTTTGCTGAATACAAAGCTAATTCTTTTTATTATTATTATTATTGTGGTAAGAACAGTTACCATGAGACCTACCCATTTAACAAATTTTTTAATGTATAATAGAGTATTGTTAACTATAAGCATGGTGTTGTACAGCAGATCTCTAGAACTTATTCATCTTGCATAACTTTTCCTTGTTGAACAACAACTCTCCATTCCCTGGAAATCACTATTCTACTCTATGCTTGTATGATTTTGACTATTTTAGATACTTCTTATACGTGGTGTCATGCAATATTTGTTCTTCTGTGACTAGATTATTTTACTTAACATAATGTCCTTCTGTTTCATCCATGTTGTCACATATGGCAGGATCTCCTTTTTTTTAAAGGCTGAATAATATTCAATTGTGTGTACAGAGCACATTTTCTTTATCCATTCATCAATCTTCCATATGTTTTTTTCCATATCTTGGCTATTGTGAATAATGCTGCAATGAACATGGGACTGTAGATATCCCTTATAAATACCATTTCCTTCTATTTCTGTAAAAAAAATGCCACTGACATTTCTTTTTCAGCAATTCTTAATCATCTAAGACCATTTCTATTTAGCTGTGCATAAAACAGTGTATGTATGCTAACAGTTTCAAATGCTGCAATTCAACTTTTCATAGAAAAATGACACAAGTCTTTGGATCTTTAGAATGGTACTTTTAGATAAAAATAAAATAGCTGCTTCATACATATGCATAAACACCTTAGGGCAACAAGATCAAACTAAGCTTCATGGTATTCTATGGATCGTCAAACTCCTTTACAAACATTATATAACACAATTGTTAAAGATATTTCATTCTGAAAGATACTAATTGTACATTTGATAGTCAAATCTCAATTTTTTAAATATTATTTCAATTGTACATGAGTGGTATATTGCCCAAGAAAATATAGCCTTCTAATGCACTATAAAGCTTTCAAGTGTAATATTCTTAAACCAGTGAGATAGTGATGAATCTGTCTTACCTGTGACCTAAGTTTTCTCCTTAAATGTTACACTTAAATGTTTAAGAAAAAAATGTTGAGGAGATTTTAAAATTATGCTTTGACACTGAAAACTTTTTTTCTCAGGAGATCATAAACTGATGACTTGTCAGTAGCCACAGGCTTGGAAAATATAAGAGCTTTATATGAAATTTATTTTAGACCTCTACTGTTTATCCCACATCATTTGCAAGCTGTGTGCTTGCAAATATTCTGTCCAGTATATAAAGATGCTCCCAGTAGCTGAGCAATTTGCGTGTTTCAGTAACACTAGAGTAAAGCCTTTGGAAGTCTGTGACAACTAGGATCAAGCTAAAATAAATTAAACACTTTTTTGTGATCCTTAGAGCCAAGGATTAATGTGCATTCCAAAAATAGAAAGGTGCCTTGGAAAAGGTCATACTTTATTACACAAAATATGTACATTTTGATTTTGTTTAGTATATTTAAAAACTACAAGTGTACTCACCATGTTTCCCTACTTAGCAAAAATGACATTTTTACTAACTTTCCAACCAAGTGTTATAATTGGCATTGTTTGAGTTGAGTAAGTATGACGCAAGGACAGACAAACAAAGTATAGTCAATGGGGTGCAATGAAATATAGATATCAAAATTCATATGTTCACTCTTGAAATTAAATTTCAAGGTATATAAATGAAAATGTCTCAGGATTAATAAAGTTTCATAAACTTGTGGGCAGGCCTTGTTTAGGACCTAGATGGTGTGTGTGTGTGTGTGTATGTGTGTGTGCGTGCACGTGTGTGTGTTTTCTGATCACAGAGTTTAAAAATTATTTGAGCCAACATTAAAAATGAGAAATTTCCATATAACAATCCAAGTATTGTTCTCTTTTTGAAAACCAAGAATGATATGGAACTGAATAGAGGCTTCTGTTTTGCACTCACTTACATTCGTTTGAGACTTACAAACATTTGAGTTTCAACCAGTTTTGGATAAACTCAAAGAATTCTTATCTTTTTGATAAATTACAGAAAAGCATCACCTTCCAAGAAATAGTGTGAAGAGAGACATTATGAAATAGTTGAATATATTCAGGGCCAAAAACTAGCAAGACAGACTTTAATTTTATTGATGTCCGTACAAATACAGGCATTTCTTGCTCAAAGTCAGAAGCTGTTCTTGAAAACCAGACATCCTTCATGAATGCAGTAACCTGGAGCCTAATATCATCTTATTGGAAATACGAGAAATCATAATACTCCTTGTAGACTCAAGGTATCTCAGTTATTGTATGAATCATTATGCAAGGTTTATGATATATATTTTCACTGTTTACAAGTTTTTTTAAAAAAAATTCATTAACTTGTTTCTAATAGATGAAATTGCTGCCTGGTTAAATTCATCAAAAGTAATATTTCTGTAACCCAAAGTAGATATTCATTACAACAGACTATGAAGATCGTAAAAGAGAATGAAAAAATCAAAGAGAGACTTTGGAGCCATCATACTCAATCATACAGATAGCTGTCTATTGGAAAATTCAGGGTTATTACAAAAAGCAAAAATCTGACAATATATTTTCTTAGAAAAGATCTGGGGAGAAAACCCCTAAAGGGTAGCCAGGCAGAGTTTTGGAAATTTTGTTTTGGAGGAAAACATGCTTTAATCTCCTTTGCTAGAAGACTTCTCAATTGTCTTTTAAGCCTCTTATACAGAGTGAAGTAAGTCAGAAAGAGAAAAATAAATACCATATGCTAACACATATATATGGAATCTAAAAAAAAAAAAATGGTTCTGATGAACCTAGGGCAGGACAGGAATAAAGACGCAGACATAGAGAATGGATTTGAGGACACAGGGAGGAGGAAGGGTAAGCTGGGACGAAGTGAGAGAGTAACATTGACGTATATACACTACCAAGTATAAAATAGATAGCTAGTGGGAAGCGGCTGCAAAGCACAGGGAGATCAGCTCGGTGCTTTGTGACCACCTAGAGGGGTGGGGTAGGGAGGGTGGGAGGGAGACGCGAGAGGGAGGGGATATGGGGATATATGTATACATATAGCTGATTCACTTTGTTACACAGCAGAAACTAACACAACTTTGTAAAGCAACTATACTCCAATAAAGATGTTAAAAAAAAAAAGCCATATAAGTGGACATCATATTTTTTAACTGGTAACAAAGGGCAAATACTATTCTTAGCGAAGGTAATAAATTCAGATCGTAAATGTTCATGTCCACTTTGCAGAATGACAACACTCAAAAATGTATTAATAAATGTCTATGGACATTAACACACAGAAATCTTTTTTCTTGATTTTCTGCATGTGGTGTCTGTAAAGTCATACAACAGTCTAATACTCACTAGTTAGGAAACAGTACTGATATCTAGTTTAACAAGATAACTAAGGTGTTCAGAAAACATAAAAGGTACATAAATACATACACACATTTCTAAAAATTATATATACAAGCTCTCTGGGGAAAACATATTGGTTTTTGTCCTGTGGAATTATATCTGAAAAAGAATAGGAAATACACACATACACATACATTTAAGATAGACAGTATTTCACTGTCAGCTGTAAGATAATAATAGGAAACATAATTTCATGAGTCATAGCCTGTTTGACTTTAATCCTTTTAGACGTTGCAACCATTTGATTAAGTACTCTATGAGCTTTCTCCCCCAACACTCTCAAAGTGTCATCTGTCATAGCCCTGCTGTCACAGCCAAAAAATATGACTGTCTAATGATATTAGAGCCAAGAAATATGATCTTGGCTCTAGCACTTCAGATCACAATGGTTCCTTACTGTAAACCATGTAGCATGGTCCCTGTGTATATAATGAAAGAGAAGATATCAATTGAGACCATGAACATGGTAGATTTGGGGGAAAAAATAGACTGAAAAACATGGTAACTTTATTTTTCTGCCATATTTAATGCAGAATACCATTTATAAATATCTCGTATCTGCTTTTTATTTTTTCTAAGTAAATGACTATAAATATATTATTAAGCAAGTAAAAAATTACTTAGTCCACATTTGGACTAAGCCACTTGATCAGAACATTTGCAATAGCTTAAGAGGCCTGGCTTACTATTGTATTAGATTTATTGTTATTTGATCCCTGAAAAGATCCTAAATGCCATTAACACTGAAAGTGTCAACTAAATGTGGAACATAATAGTGTGGGCTTTGGAATAAAAAAAATATTTCACAGTTCCTGTTCAGAGATATATAATTCATCCGTGTCATATTTGGCAAGGTCCTTACTTTCTCTTTCCTGTTTTCCTTATTTGTAAAACTATGCTTCCAATATGTGACTGGCAGAGGTTTTTGTGAATTAAGTGGAAAAAATGCATGTGAAAAATTTAGCCAAGTGCTGAACACATAGTAGGTGCTCAATAGAAGATAGCTATATTTATCATTAGAAATATTGTTGGAAACATAATAAATCTATTTCTATCCTTGTACAATGATATGGTTTAAACCTGTAATTTGGAAATTCAGGTCACCATACTTCAATATAATTAAACAACTTGTAGAGAATACAAGGTAGTGCCACAGAACTAATTGAGGAGGCAGAGTGGTTTTAAGAACCATTGCTTTGAGTTATGGAGCTATAGTGGATTTTGAGACATGTCAAAGTAGACAAGAAAGAAATTTGGGAAGTAGACATAGTTCACAGGGCAGGGAACATGATGGTTAGAGGGAAGTATTTTATATTGAATGGAAGGAGGGTTAGCCAGACTATTGGAGGTATAAAGTATGGCATACTTATTTAACAAACAACCCCTGAGAACAGTGTGTAAAACTCAGCAACATAGGATCTGCCCTCCAAAAGCAAACGTGCAAGTGGTGAAACTGGACAATATAGAAATATAAGAAGATAAACTTACCAGATAGTAAAAATGTACAAAAGGCAAGAAACACTTGTGGAATGCTGCTGTGAGAATCTCCTTGGACCCTCTTCCCAGCAAAACAGCAATAACTCATGAAAATAATTCTTTTTAAATCCTTTTAAATCTCTGGGAAATCTTAGCCTGTGCACAGTCTTAGTCTCTGCCATTTCATTCACAGTCTCTCCTCCTTCAGTATGGCAAAAGCTCTACTCTGGGCAGGTGCAACCAAGAAGATGTGACTCCCTCACTCTGCTCCCAACCCCCAGTCTAAGGTGATGACTTCTTCCACTAAAGGACAAGCTGTGACCTTTACTCATCCCCTCCCCCCAGCTTCATATTGCAGAAGCTCAATTTGAGGAAAACGAAGCTAAGAGTTGTAGAGTTCTCATCGTCTACCCAGACCCACCAGTCACATGGAAACTCTGAGGAGTGTCTGGCCAAGAATATTGGGACCCAATTGTCCCCTACTCCAGCTTGCTCATGGAGTGGAAGTTACAAGTCAGGAGAGGCAAGCAAGACCTGTCACTCACAACCATCAACCCCAGTGCCCAGGCTTAGGGTAGAGTTGTCACTTCAAGAGAATCAGGTCACTCCAGCTCCGGTGCAGTGGCACAGAGTTTCTGCATAGGAGGGGGTGCAATCTCTGCAAGAACAGAAAGTGCTATAGCCCTTATAAAGGGATCAACTTTATTTGAAACACAAGAGAGCATCTGGGCCCATGGGCAGGGTTAAAATCAATGGAGATCTTGGTGCATAGCAATTAAGAAGAGACTGTAATGACAGCAACAAGCTCCATGATAGCAACAAGTAGACCAGATAGAAGTTTAACAAGACCCAGGGAAATAATTGGAAAAGAAGAGCCATTCCTAGGATTAAAGCAAGTTTCAGAGACTGACTTGAAAGAAGTTTTGAGTCTATCTCTGCAAATGGGGTAGGAACATATTATTTAGATCAGACTGTGGAAACATTTATGCTTCAGAGAGTTGTTGAATGCAATATATCAATCAGCTAGCAATTAGTGGAGGCTAACTGAATGTGATTCTACTAGAGACAGAACATCCAAACTTAAGAGGGAAATCAGGTAAAAAGACAATTAGAGCCCAGCTAAAACCACATTCACCTCTGTGTAGGTTAGAGGGAGACTGTGCACATATCCAGGGCTGTACACTCTGAAGACCAACATCGCGGAATGCACGCTGTGAGAGAAAAAGACTTCACTGAATTAGTCTAGCCAATTCACTAAACAAACAAGCAAGCAAACAATGAGACTGGGGGGTGGAGGATACAGGATCCAGAATTGCTACAATATATTACCTAAAATAGACAGTTTCAACAAAGAAACTGAGTCATGCAAAGATCAGAAAAATGTGATCTATACATAAGAAAAAATGTAAGCAATAGAAACTAGTTTTAAGAGTACACAGAAGATGCCCTTAGCAGACAAAGACTTAAAAGCAGCTGTTATAAGTATTTTCCAAAAAATAAAAATAACTATGTTTAAAGAATTTAAAGAAGGCATGATAACAATGCCTCATCAAATAGTGAACAATAACAAAGAGATGGAAATTGTTTGAAAAAAAAAGAATCAAACAAAAATTCTGGAGTTCAAAAATACTGTAAACAAAATAAAGAACTTACCAGAGAGGTTCAACAGTATTTTTAAGCTGGCAGAAATATAAATCAATGAACACGAAATAGATTGATAAATATTATGCAATGTGAAGAGAGAAAAAATAGAATAAGGAAAAATGAACGTTCCCTCAGAGGATACACTGTATGTAGGATACCCTTAAGTGAAGTAATATATTCATAATAGAAGTACATGAAGGAGAAGAGAGAGAATACAAAAAAATATATTATAAGAAATACTGGCCCAAAACTTCCCCAATTTAATCAAAACATCATTCTGCACATCCAAAAAGCTCAATGAATTCTAATAAGATAAACACAAAAAGATCTACAGCAAACACATCAGGATAAAAATGTTGAAAGTCAAAAGGCCAAAGAGAAAAATTTTGAAAGCAGCAAGCAGAACTGACTTGTCATGTACAAGAGAACTCAAAAAAAAATAGGCTGACTTATCAGAAACAATGGATGTCAGGAGACAGTGGTATAACACATTCAAAATATTGAAAGTAAAAGAATAAAACTTTCAGAAAGAGAAAAACAAATATCATATATTAACGCATATATGTGGAACCTAGAAAAATGGTATAGATGAACCGGTTTGCAGGGAAGAAACAGAGACACAGATGTAAAGAACAAACGTATGGACACCAAGGGGGGAAAGTGGCAGTGGTGGTGGTGGTGGTGGGATGAACTGGGAGATTGGGATTGACATATATACACTAATATGTATAAAATAGATAACTAATAAGAACCTGCTGTATAAAAAAAATAAAATTCAAAAATAAATAAGTAGATAGCTAGTGGGAAGCAGCCGCATAGCACAGGGAGATCAGCTCGGTGCTTTGTGACCACCTAGAGGGGTGGGATAGGGAGGGTGGGAGGGAGGGAGACACAAGAGGGAAGAGATATGGGGACATATGTATATGTATAACTGACTCACTTTGTTATAAAGCAGAAACTAACACACCATTGTAAAGCAATTATACTCCAATAAAGATGTTAAAAATAAATAAATAAATAAAACTTTCAACCTAGAATCAAAATCAGCAAACTTTCCCAAAAAATCACTTTAAAAAGTGAAGGTGGAAATAAAACATTTCCAGATTCTTTTTAAAAAATGACAATTTCTTGCTAGCAGACTCACCATACAAGAGTAATAATAAAGTATTTCAGGCTGAAAACAAGTAACATTAGTTAGTAATTTAAAACTATACACACGTAAGAGAGTACTGGTAAACATAATTATGTAGGTAATCATAAAAGACAGTATAATTGCATATTACTTCTCTTTTCTTTACCAATTCATGCTATGAAGTCTGTATCACCCTGAGACCAATATCAAAGACATCACAAAAAAGAAAATAGAAAACTTACAGATCAATAACTTTATATAGCTGAATATAGATGCAAAACATCAACAAAATACCAGCAAACCAAATCCAGCAACATATAAAAAGGATTATACTATATAAATTATAAATCCAACGGCCAAGTGGGATGTATCCCAGGAATGCAAAGTTGGTTTAACATACATTAGTCAATTAATGTAATTAACCTTATTAATAGAATAAAGGATAAAAACCACATAATCATCTCAATAGACACAAATTACTTTAAAAATCCAATACCTTTTCTTGATAAAAATACTTGAAAAACTAGGAATAACAGGAAAATGACTCAACCTAGTAAAGAGATTCTAAGAAAAACCCACAGATAATATCATACTTAGTGAAACACTAAAGTTTTCTCTCTAAGACCAGAAACAAGACAAATAAGTCAATTTTCAGCACTTCTATTTAATATTTTACTTGATTCTAACAAGGCAATTAGGTAATAAATATATAATACATACTTATATACATGCATACATACATACACAGGTTGTAAAGAAGGAATTTAAAATATCTCTTTTTGAAAATATGATCTTGTATGTAGAAAATCTGAAGAAATCTACTAAAAACAACTAATATACTACTTTAGCAAGGTTGCAGGATTCAATAAAAATATTCAAAAATCAGTTGCACATCTATACACTAGCAATGAACAATCATCAAACAAAATTAAGAAAACAATTCTACTTATACATAAAAAAGAATTAATTTAACAAAATATGTGCAATACTTATACTCTGAAAACTACAAAACATTTTGAAATGCACTAAAAAAGAGTTAATAAATAGAACACATCCCATGTTAATAGATTGGAAGACTTATTATAGCTAAAATGTCAATTCTCCCAAATTGATTTACATTCAATGCAAACAGTATCAAAATTCTAACTACTTTTTTAAAAAGTGAATTGGCAAATTTATCCTAAAATAAACATGGAAATTCAAGATACCCAAAACAGTGAATACAATCTTGAAAAACAACAAATTTGGAGGCCTCAAACTTTCTGATTTCTAAATTACTATGAAGCTACTGTGATCAAGACATTTATACTGGCTTAAAGATACACATATACATAAATGGAATAGGATTGAGAATCCAAAAATAGCAACTTATATATTTATAGTTAATTGATTTTTGACAGGTATGCCAAAAAAATTCAATAAAGAATGATCTTTACAAGAAATGGGGCAGGAACAACTGGATATCCACATGCAGAAAAATGAAGCTGAACTCCTTCCTTATACCATAATCAATAATTAATTCAAGACCAAAATATAAGTGCTAAAACTATAAATGTCTTAGGACAAAACACAGAATAAGTCTTCATTACCCTGGATTAGGGAAAGCCATCTTAGATGGGACAACAAAAGCACAAGCAGAAAGGAAAATAATAAATTATTTGGACCTTATCAAAATTAAAAACTTTTTGCTACAAAATCATGGAATGGGAAAAAATACTTGCAAATCATGTATCTGGTAAAGGTGTTGTGTCCAGAATATATAAACAATTCTTAACAATTCAAAAAAGATAAATGAATTAAAATTGGGCAAAGGATCTGAATAGATATTTCTCCAAGGAAGATATACAGCCAATAGACATATAAGATGCTCAACATCAGTACTCAACAAGGAAACACAGATCAAAACAACAATAAGGGGCTTCCCTGGTGGCGCAGTGGTTGAGAGTCCACCTGCCAATGCAGGGGACATGGGTTCGTGCCCCAGTCCGGGAAGATCCCACATGCCGTGGAGCAGCTGGGCCCATGAGCCATGGCTGCTGAGCCTGTGCTCCACGACGGGAGAGGCCACAACAATGAGAGGCCCGCGTACCGCAAAAAAAAAAAAAAAAAAACAACAACAACAACAATGAGGTAGCCACTTCCACACACTAGAATGGTGATAATCAAAATGATAATCACAAGTGTTGGTGAGGTAGTAGACAAATTGGAACCCTCATACATTATTGGTAGGAATGTAAAGTGGTGCAGCTGTATTGGAAAACAATGTGACAGTTTCTGAACATATTAAATATGGAGTTATCATATGACTCAGCAATTCGATTCTTAGGTATATATCCAAGAAAAATGGAAAAACACTTCCTCAGAAAACATGTGTATGAATGCTCATAGAAACATTATTCATTATAACCAAAAAGTGGGAAAATTCAAATTTCCATCAACTGATAAAAGTATAAATAAAAGGTGATGCATCCATCCAACAGAATATTATTTGGCAATAAAAAGTAATGGAGTCTGTATGCAGAAAACTATAAGACACTGATGAAAAAAATTAAAGATGATACAAACAGATGGACAGATATACCATGTTCTTGGATTGGAAGAATCAACATTGTGAAAATGACTATACTACCCAAAGCAATCTACAGATTCAATGCAATCCCTATCAAACTACCAGAGGCAGTTTTTCATGGAACTAGAACAAAAAAATTCACAATTTGTATGGAAACACAAAAGACCCCAAATAGTCAAAGTAATATTGAAAAAGAAAAATGGAGCTGGAGGAATCAGGCTCCCAGACTTCAGACAATACTACAAAGCTACAGTAATCAAGACAGTATGGTACTGGCACAAAAGCAGAAATATAGATCAATGGAACAGGACAGAAAGCCCAGAGATAAACCCACGCACATATGCTCACCTTATTTTTGATAAAGAGGGCAAGAACATATAAGGGAGAAAAGACAGCCTCTTCAGTAAGTAGTGTTGGGAAAACTGGACAGCCACATGTAAAAGAATGAAATTAGAAGACTCTCTAACACCATACACTAAAATAAACTCAAAATGGATAAAAGACCTAAATGTAAGGCCAGACAGTATAAACCTCTTAGAGGAAAACATAGGCAGAACACTCTATGACATAAATCACAGCAAATCCTTTTTGACCCACCTCCTAGAGAAATGAAAATATAAACAAAAATAAACAAATGGGACCTAATGAAACTTAAAAGCTTTTGCACAGCAATGGAAACCATAAACAAGATGAAAAGACAACCCCCAGGATGGGAGAAAATATTTGCAAATGAAGCAACTGACAAAGGATTAATCGCCAAAATTTACAAGCAGCTCATGCAGCTCAATATCAAAAAAACAAGCAACCTAATCCCAAAATGGGCAGAAAACCTAAATCGATATTTCTCCAAAGAAGATATACAGATGGCCAACAAACGCATGAAAGGATGCTCAACATCACTAATCATTAGAGAAATGCAAATCAAAACTACAATGAGGTATCACCTCACACCAGTCAGAATGGCCATCATCAAAATATCTACAAACAATAAATGCTGAAGAGGGTGTGGAGAAAAGGGAACCCTCTTACACTGTTGGTGGGAATGTAAACTGATACAGCCACTATGGAGAACAGTATGGAGGTTCCTTAAAAAACTAAAAATAGCACTACCATATGACCCAGCAATCCCACAACTGAGCATATACCCTGAGAAAACCATAATTCAAAAAGAGTCATGTATCACAATGTTCACTGCAGCTCTATTTACAATAGCCAAGACATGGAAGCAACCTAAGTGTCCATCAACAGATGAATGGATAAGGAAGATGTGGCACATATACACAATGGAATATTACTCAGCCATAAAAGGAAACGAAATTGAGTTATTTGTAGTGAGGTGGATGGACCTAGAGTCTGTCATACAGAGTGAAGTAAGTCAGAAAGAGAAAGACAAATACCGTATGCTAACACATATATATGGAATCCTAAAAAAAAAAAAAAAAGGTTCTGAAGAACCTAGGGGCAGGACAGGAATAAAGAAGCAGACGTAGAGAATGGACTTGAGGACACGGGAAGGAGAAAGTGTAAACTGGGACGAAGTGAGAGTGGCATGGACTTATATATACTACCAAATGTAAAACAGATAGCTAGTGGGAAGCAGCTGCATAGCACAGGAAGATCAGCTCAGTACTTTGTGACCACCTAGAGGGATGGGATAGGGAGGGTGGGAGGGAGACGTAAGAGGGAGGAGACATGGGGATATATGTATATGTATAGCTGATTCACTTTGTTACAAAGCAGAAGCTAACACACCACTGTAAAGCAATTATACTCCAATAAAGATGTTAAAAATATAAATAAAATAGCAATTAAAAAAAAAAAGTAATGGAGTACTGATACATGCTACAACATGGATGAACCCTGAAAACATCCCCAGTGAAAGAAGCTGGTCACAAAGGACCACATATGAAATGTCAAAAATAGGCAAATTTACAGAAAGAGATAAAAGGTAAGTGGTTTCTAGACCTGGAGTGAGGGTTGGGAATTAAGAATGACAACTAATAAGTACAAGGTTTCTTTTGAGGATGATGGAAGTATTCTGAAATAGACTGTGGTACTCCAACAACTCCGTGGACTACTGATACATGCTACAATGTGAATGAACCTTAAAAATGTTTTGTGAACTAAAATAAGTCGGTCAAATATACCTTATATTATATGATGCCATCTACATGAAATGTCCAGAGTAGGCAAACCTGTGGAGATGGAGAGTATATTAGTGGTTTAAGTGGTGCCGAGGGCTGGGAGGGTGGGGGCAGGGATTTTGAGTGACTGAAAATATGCAGATTGCTTTTTAGTATAACGACAGTGTTCTAAAATTAAGTTATGATGATGGTTATACAGCTCTCTGAATATACTAAAACCCATTGATCTGAGAAATTTAAAAAGGTGAATTGTATGATAGATGAATTATGTATCAATAAAGCTGTTAAGAACTGTACAAAGAAAATATAGCTAAACTTAGCAGAAATTTAGGCAGGGAAAATTCAAACAGCTTATGGACATCGCTGAAATATAGGAAGAGAGAACATTTCTTGATATGTGGGTAGAGTCATTCTCTGGAGCACAGGAGCAGACAAAATGTAAAATTTGACATCTGAAATGTCATCTGAAAACAGACATCTGAAAATTTTAACATTGGAGAGTAGTAAGTAATGGAAATTTCTACAAAATTTTCAATGAGAACAATTTTTTTTTTTTTTCAGGATCAAGCAGCGGTTTTTGTGAAGTGGTCACATGTAGAAAAAGAGAAAATTTTCAAGGGCAGAGAACTAGTCATAATCAGAGTTGACCATACTAGATGAACTTTGAAAACATCCCCAGTGAAAGAAGAGGGGTTATTAGACGAGGGGTAGGAATCTACATTTGAGAATAAATTCTGAGATACAAAAATGAGAGATAATTTTTTAAATGATTTTAATTTTTATTTCTAATTGTAATCACAAACACAAAACATTAACTTTACCATTTTAAGCATTTTTAAGTGTACAGTTCAGTAGTGTTAGGTATGTCACATTGTTGTGCAGCAGATCTCTGGAAGTTTTTCATCTTGCAAAATTGAAACTCTATACCCATTAAACACTAATTTCCTCTTCCTCTTCCCAGCAGCCCTTGACAACCACCTTTCTACATTCTGTTTCTATGATTTTGACTACTTTAGATACCTTATGTATGTCAACTCAAACAACATTTGTCCTTTCATGACTGTCTTATTTTACTTAGCACATCCTCGAGGTTCATTCATGTAGTACCATGTGACAGGATCTCCTTTTTTAAAAAGCTGAATAATATCCATTGTATGTATCTATCACATTTTCTCTACCCATTCATCTTTGATGGGTATTTGGGTTACTTCCATCCCTTGGCTATCGTGAAAAATGCTACAGTGAACATGGGTATACAAATATCTCTTCAGGATTGTGCTTTGAATTCTTTTGTATGCATACCCAGAAGTGGGACTGCTAGATCATATGGTAATTCTATTTTTTAATTTTTGGAGGAAACTACATACAGTTTTCCACAGCAACATTCCTACCAACAGTGCAAAAGATTTCCAATTTCTCCACATCCTTGCCAGGACTTGTTTTCTGTTCTTTTGATAGTGGCTGTTTTAATAAGTGTAAGGTGATATCTCATTGTGGTTTTTGAATTGCATTTCCCTAACGATTAGTAACGTTGAGCACCTTTTCATAGGCTTGTTGGCCATTTGTATGTCTTCTTTGGAGAACTGTCTATTCCAGGTCTTTACCCACTTTTTAAATCAGGTTATCTCTTTTTCTGTTGTTGTGTACTGTAGGAGCTCCTTATATATCCTGGTTATAAAACCCTTATCAGATATATAATTTCCAAATACTTTCATTCTTTAGATTGCCTTTTCACTCTGTTAATTGTTCCCTTTGATCACACAGAATGTCTCACATACTAAAAGATGCTATTTTTTTCTTTAAAAAAAAGTGCTACTTACAAAAGTGCAGCACTTTCATATAACTAGTATTATCAATACAAGTTAAAAATACATTTCACCATGCTGCTGTCTCTAGGCACTGACACCACAGCATGGACTACTATTTCCACCTCTGCTGGACACTGAATAGCAACATTTTAACCACCGACGCTGCTGATTCTGGAAACTGCCATTCCTGACGCTAGTCTCAGCAGAAAAATTCACTCTGGTTCCTGCTTCTATGTCTCACTAGCTTCAAAAGAATCATCAGCTTCTTATGTTTGACAGAGCCTAAGTGAGAACTGTGCCCATGATTTAGCTGTAAGAGAGGACTGGAGAGTGAGCACAAGACATTTTCAACATCTCAAATGGGAAATAGGCTAGGTTTTTTTAAGGTGGAGAATTCCTCAAACATAGACATAATTATTGGCATTGTGATCAAAACTTAAAAAATGACTTCCACCACTCATCTTTAGGAAATAAAGATCTTCTTTTATGAAACATATTTTTGTACCATTATTATAAATAATTATCGTCTTGATAGGCCATTTAACTTACCCAAAATAATGCTTCTAAATCTTTTATGCATTTAGAATAACAAGGCAAATTTCAAGCCCAAGGTTCTTCATTTAGTTAATTATCTCTGATTACAGACTTAGTGTACATAGTTATTATAATGCTTAGAGACATAAAAAGGGCTTCATTTGCCTGTAAGTTCATTCTGTTTAAGTAGAGAATATGTATCAGTATTAAGTAGAGAATACATATCAGATCGAAGAAAGAATGGATCAATAATTAATAAATTAGGCCATCCAAATCAATACCTGTGACCTATATGATCATAGATGTTGTAGCTGATCACTCTCAAATTCTAGAAAGTAAATTATCTAAATAACGTCAGTTGGTCAAATCAACATTTCTTCTTCAAAGGCTAGAACAGGTCATATGCTATTCCATCACATGAAGAATGAAAATAGCCTTACGATTTTTTCTCTCTTGAAGATGAATATATTGTACAATACCTGTTATGAGACATTAGTTTTACACTTAGTGTACTGTAACCTGCACTTAACATGCTGCCTACTGTCTCCAGAAATCAATGATTTACTAGAAGTCTGTGGGACTTTATCAGATCTTTATATTATTTTATCGATATATCTTCAATTTACACAGCTATTATCAAAACTATTTTCACCAGATCTTGCATTTTTACAATTTTATAATGTTTTTTTATTTTTCTCCTACATGAAAATTTATGTGGCATATATTCAGGACTTACACATCTGAAATACCCCAAAATCTGTTACCAAATTTAATCATTTAATTAAAATATTCCAGCATTTTCACCAATAATAATTTATAGACAGATGATATGATAAAACAATTAATTAGGGCTTCCCTGGTGGCGCAGTGGTTGAGAATCTGCCTGCTAATGCAGGGGACACGGGTTCAAGCCCTGGTCTGGGAAGATCCCACATGCCACGGAACAACTAGGCCCGTGAGCCACAACTACTGAGCCTGCGCGTCTTGAGCCTGTGCTCCGCAACAAGAGAGGCTGCGATAGTGAGAGGCCTGGGCACCGCGATGAAGAGTGGCCCCCGCTTGCCACAACTAGAGAAAGTCCTCACACAGAAATGAAGACCCAACACAGCCAAAAATAAATAAATAAATAAATAAATAAAAAGCCAAGCATTTGAAGCCTTTAAAAAAAAAATTAATTAGCATTTTCCAGTGTTTTTATTTAAAAGAAAAATCTCGACATCAAGATGTCATCATCATCCTGCATGTAACACTGGTTTTGCCCTAGCAAGGCCAAAGCTATGTAGCCAAAGAAAGTGCTACCCACTTCTAACAGGGGAAATTGAACCGAAAAGAGTCTTTAGGTATAAAGCTAAATACTGTCACTGGATTGAACAAATATCTGCTATGTCCACACATATGAAACAAACCAGATTCTTGCTGACCACTTCCTGTCTCCAGTTTCTTTCAATCCATTTCCAGTGAGACTGAGGATGAATTTTACAGATAAAAACGTGATGTGTTATTGTAGTTTAGAAATGGTGGTATTGGTTTCCCAGGCTCTCACCCTGAGCCAGTGACATGGGCAGATTTATATTAATTCCAGAATTGTCTGGAAAACTTCAGTTAAGCATGGGAAGGAGAGTGAGATGTGAGTCACAACCACAAAATGCTTTATTGCATGTGAAACTGGTGTAAGTGAGAACTTTAAATGGTATTGACAGGAGTGTGAATTTTCTTTTCTGAGAGTTCCACCTGCCTAAAAGTGGAAGCTTCCCCTGCTGCTGCCCATGCTGTCCTCATTTGAGGGATAAACAAAAGCCTCTTCTCCAAAAGTCTGTCAATCCAGCACTTTCATGAGCCACTGAATTCATTTAAAGAAAAAAAAAGTGCTAAACGAATACATTGTCAAACTAAAAATGATTTTAATTTTTTAAAGGGAAACTTGGCATACCAATTATTCTGTATAATCATCTAAGCAATGTGTACTTTTGCATTACTAACTACTATGATAAGGATAAATCCAATATCGTATATGCTATTTTAAATCAGCAGTTTCTGTTGGTATCCAAAGTATAACTAGCAAGAAATGGCTACAGAATTTGCACATAAATACCATAGAGGGTGGGAAGCAAAAATACTGCCTCAATAGATAAACACTATCGGAATAAATGCTTATTCTATTTAAGATTTTTTTTATGTTCTAGCATTAGACATAAATTGTATAAAAAAGAAAATTCTAACGTTTTAAGCCAAATAATTATTTCATTACTTCTTTGACAGATTCCCACTAACTTATTCACAGAAGAAACTTACTGAAGTATCAACTTACTAGTTTTGATTTTTAGTTTTCTTTATCTTTCTATTTTGGCCCAGACAAATTATTTTTTTAAATTTTTATTGTGATTTTTAGAGGTAAAGAAAAAAACAATTTTTCTGTACTCTCAACTTAGAGATTATTGTAAGTCATTTGTTTATGTTTATACCATGGAAATGTATATAATGTCTTCAATTATAATATACCACGTTTTTTCTCTTTCTAATAATCAAGTTAGGAACATTCTTTTCAAGTGCTGCTCTTTCATTTCAATTCATCTACTCGTACACAAGATCTGATAAAAGATGGGATCTAGTTAATACTCCTGATGCACTGTGTTCACATCGGCTTCCTCTTTGGTACTGTGATCATGAGCAGTACACAATAGGAGGCATTTGGGTACTTATTGTGCATAATTATTAAGGTGTGACAAAAGGATGAAGGAATTGCAGAGGCAATCTGTTCTTCAATCTGGGCTGTCTGAGGACCCTTTCAGAGCAGCAGAGTGTTAATTTCCTGCACATCTCATGATAAGCAAAACAAGCCTTCTCTGACAAGAAGGTTGCCATGAAAACATGCCGTTGCTGCATAATTTATTCTCTAATGTAATAAAAACCCCAGTGAAATAAGAGGGTTAGTTCTCTTAGATGAAGAAACTCGCAAGCTTTTATAAACAACTGATCTCCTTCTGCCAAGGGGTAGAATAGAGACAATTTGGTTATATTTTGAAAGCTAATGAATCCCCTCAATTTATAATAATTTTTAATTCACATAAGCAGTGATGAAAAAAGATAATTTTTATGATGGTTCCTAATGATTTGAAAGTCCATTCTCCTTCAAATACAATAGTTTGCAAAACAATGACAATTACAGAATTAGCATCTACTAGTTAATAAACATTATTTATTTATGCATTGGTTCCAGGTAACTGTGAAAGTTAGTAAACACATTAAAATTTTGAATACATATGCCATATCATAAAGTTTTTGACTGAAAAACTAAAAACAGATCTGTTTTAATATGATGAGCTTGAAATAAACCTTGGGTACTTTTGTTTTACCATCCTTTAACAGATCATCTTTAAAGCAAAAACCCTATAGGGGAAAATGAAATAAACCAACAATTTGTCTTTTTGAACTTAACTTGCATCAGAGAAAAGGAAGGATTATGATGAATGATACAAAATACCCTTTTTTATCCCTGAATTGGAAATATCAGGTTATGTTATGCAGTTTTGGTCTGCAAAGTAACCCATCAACTCAAAAGCACAAAGGCATCTTTCTTTGCCCCCTGTGATGTTCCAGACCTAGTTGGAGATTACTGTATGTCTTACTCTACACTTCAGGAGTTTCAGAATCATACAGAGAGCTAAAAGCAGTGGTCTTCAGTCTGAGCCTTTTGAAAGGAAAGAAAAAAGAATCAAGAGCAGAGGCAGTTTGGAATATACAGTCATCCCTTGGTACCTGCAGGGAACTACTTCCAGGATGCTGAGTGCACACCAAAATCTATGGATGCTCAAATTCCTTACAGTCAGCCCTCCATATCCATGGGTTCTACATCCACAGATACTGAGGGTTCACTGTATTCCTTCTGGATTCTTTTTTAGGTCTATTTGTATGCTCAGCAGCTTAGTTAGTTCAGCTCCATCTGAGTGGGTTTTGGATGTTTCTTATGATGGCTTAAAAAATAATCTCAAACTTTTTTTCTCTACTCAAAGGTTAGGACTACAGGTAGATCAAATCAGAGGTACCCATCTCAAACTTTGTATCTATTCCATATGGAGAGAAACAGTAATTTATTCCAGTTAGGGTGCTGCCTAGGGTAGATGCTAGAGTCTTACACTGGAATGTGGAACAAAATGGGAATACTTTAGTGTAACCACATTTACAGAAATAGCATCTACCAGTTAATAAATATCATTTAGTTGTGCATTGGTTCCAGATAACTGTGAAAATTAGTAAACAGATTAAAATTCCAGAAGATTAGCATTTCTCAAATTTAGTTTGTTAAAAATACAAACTGTCAGTTCTCTGTGTCAGAGAGTCTGACCCAGGTCTAAGTTGATGCCCAAAACTCTATTGGTATGTTTAACAGGTATCTCTGATACTTCCTAGAACCACACTCTGAGAAATTCCACAATATGAGTATTACCAAAATATACAAATAATTCAACCAATTACTGAACATTACAACTAATCTCAAGCTATGATATGGTGTGAGTATAGATTTCATCCAATTCCTCCTCTGATGGAGGCATTGTAAAAAGTTCATAAAATCAGCGATGTGTCTCCATTAAATGTCTTGAATGCTTGCTCCTCTGCTTTTTTTTTTTTTTTTGGCCACATCACCAGGCTTTCAGGATCTTAGTTCCCCTACCAGGGATTGAACCCGAGGCATGGCAGTGAAAGCATGGAGTCCTAACCACTGGACTGCCAGGGAATTCCCTTTGCTCCTCTGCTTTTGACTTTTTGCTTTAAATATCTTATATGTGGTTGTTTTCCCCATTTCTTTAAAATATTTTTCAAAGTCTACTTATATGTTTGTCAGGATAATTGTTATCCTGATTCTCAATACTTAACTGTATTGTAACTAAAAGAGTAAAACTCTATTTTCCTCAGCCCAGCACGTTAGCCAGGACTCAAGGTGAGAGTAGGGTTGTTTATGCAGGAAAACTCTAATTCAGAAATGCAATCTAGTCTAAGGTTGTAAAAATGGTTATTGGAAGCATTTGGCCACATTTTTACACATCTGTCAGTGGAAAGACCATCCTCCACTGAACCTGCTTCTTATGTAGGTCGACCAAGGTAAATATGAAAACCAGAGCATACACAAAAGACATCTAACTGCTCTGCAGACAGAACAATGAGAAAGTAGGGGTAAAAGACAGCAGATAAGAACAAAGTATGAAAGGGGAAAGAGAGGAGTGAGAACGTATCAGTTTCCAATGACAACTGTAACAAATTACACAAACTTGATGTCATAAAGCAATAGAAATTGCTTCCTCACAATTTTGGAAGTCAGAAGTACAAAATAAGTGTCTCTGTATGGGAATGAAGGTGTCTGGCAGAGCTGCACTCCGTCCAGAGGCTCTGGGGAGAATCCATCCCTTGTCTCTTCCCACTTCTTACAGCTTCCAGCATTTCTTGGCTTGTGGCTGCATCGCTCCAATCTTCAAGGTCAGCAACTTCAAATCTCTCTCTGCTCTATCTGCACGTCACCTTCTCCTCTGTATATCTGCCTATAAAATATCTCTCTGCCGCCTTCTTACCAGGATTCAGGCAATTGAATTTAGGGCCCACTCAGAATACTCTCCTTATTTCAAGATCCTTAACTTAATCATACCTGTTTTTTTTTATTTCTTTGTTTCTTGACCCTATGTGAGGTAACATTCACAAGTTCCAGGGATAAAATGTGGGTATCTTTTTTGGGGGTGGGGGGGCATTTTTAAGCTTACACAGAGAGGAAAGAGAGAACTTATATCAGAAGGCTGAAGCGAGTACAGATGGTGATCATTGGAACAGCCACAGGCTATAACAGGTACATCTAAGGTCATTTTAAAAAATTTATTTATTTATTTTTGGCTGTGTTGGGTCTTTGTTGCTGTTCACGGGCTTTCTCTAGTTGCAGTGAGCGGGGGCTACTCTTCCTTGCGATGCACGGGCTTCTCATTGCCATGGCTTCTCTTGTTGTGGAGCACGGGCTCGAGGCACACAGGGTTCAGTAGTTGTAGCGCATGGACTGAGCAGTTGTGGCTCATGGGCTCTAGAGTGCAGGCTCAGTAGTTGTGGCACACAGGCTTAGTTGCTCCGCAGCATGTGGGATCTTCCCGGACCAGGGCTCGAACCCATGTCCCCTGCACCGGCAGGCGGATTCTTAACCCCTGTGCCACCAGAGAAGTCCCTCTAAGATCATTTTTAAGCAGTATGCCTTGATGAGATAAAAACTATCTTGATCTGCCTAAATTTTCAATGAATACTGCTTCAAAAACAAAGCCTTGTGGGAGAAGCTATGTGAGTTTCACAGAAGTAAAAACATCTGTCAGAAATGACCATGAGAATTTTAATCCTTGGATGTACTGGGACAGGACTTTGCAGCAGACTTGGGATACACACTTGAGCTAACTTTACCTACATATCAAAGAGCAATGTTGCTCAGCCGAAATCTGGATGGCACTGCATATGCTGTGGTTTACAACGGGTTTTAACTGTGACACTGGGTTTGGTTTTTGTTGTTGTTTTGTTTGTTCGTTTTGTTTTTTGCTGCTATGTTTCTGTTCCTTCTTGGCTGTTCACATTTTTCTGGAAGCCACCTCAATTTACTGCATATTTCCTTTTCTACCTTCTTTGCTATTCTGTTTGTCCTGGACACCCTCTTTCTAAGCTCAAATGAAAGGTTTTGTTGACACACATTTGTACTTAAAAAGACACAAGCAAAAAAAAAAATCTCAGGCCACCCAGTGAATGAGGACTTCCCATCTGTCTGCCCCTTGTTTCACAGATTTCACACATTAAATCTTTACCTTCAAATCTATGATGAGAGAGACTTTTAATCTTCTTCAGGAAACACTTTGGTCTGGGAGGAAAGGAGAAAACCTCTGAAAGACTGACTTCAAAATTATATATGTGCGATGTGTAAAAGGAATTGTTTATCCTACAGTAACCCATCACATCTCAAAGGCAGGCCTTCTTCAGTTAATGGCAAGGTTCACATCAGTATGAGGAGGTGGAAATAAAGAGATTAACAGTCCATAGGCCTGTGGGAACTAGGCTAAGAGAAGAGTCACTAGTGCTGTAGAGCCTTATACGAGTGGGTTACACAGTCTTCCTTATGGCTTATGTTTCTTTAAATTCCCAGCTTCACAGACACCCCCAAATGCCAAAATCATGAGAGGTAGTTTAGAATGAGGTGCCAGGCCACCTTTGCAGGACACTGTAACAGACCACATTAGAGCTGCTTTACTTCCAGGATGAGACTGAAGACGTAAGACTGAGGATTCTTCTCAAGAGTCAGGGGCATGCACAGAGCAGGTGTTTTCCCTCTGCTTCCACATAAACAGGGGAAGGGACCTCTAAGACAACCCTTCAGAAAGCTTTATTTATTTCCTGTAGAGCTTGAGAAGCTAGTGTGTAAGTCTTGATAAGAAAAGCTTAAAGTCATGGAACTATGCCTGGAACTGCCCCTCCCTGACTGCAAAAGGTGAAAGACTGCATGGCATGGGGTGAGCTATGGAATTAATTTCTGCTTTCATGGTCATACTTGCCCTACTTTAAATTACAAACATTCCAGTGCTCTGCTAGACCAACACATTTATTTATTCTTTCATTCAACAAATGTTTGCTGAATGTCTATTATGTGCAAGAGACTGTGTTGCATTACTTAAGTGGACAGAGAGTGTCTAGTCCTTTTACCCAGGATAGTTACTTGTAAATTAATAATATTAAAAATGTGTTCTAAAGAAATATCAAACAAGACATTTATTGACTGTATCCTTGTACAACATACTGTGTGAGATACAAACATGAATCTGATGCAGTCTTGCCCAGAGAAAGAGGAGCTCATTGTTCGGCGAGCAGTTATGATAAAATAACATATGTAGTAAAATGTGAGAAATGAAAAGCTATGAATGATCAGTTACAGTGAGATAGTACCATGGAGCAGAGGCAAAATTTCTGGAGTGGGTTGTAAGTGAGGTCTTGCTAACAATTGTTTAGTAAATCTCATATAAGTCTGCTTACCTTTTGAATAAGACAACGCTACACAGAAATATAGAGACCTTCATATACCAGTTTCTATGTCACAGGTAAAGAATCTAAAGACGAATATAACCTATTCCTTAATCTCAAAAAGATTATAACTCAATGGAAGCAATAGACATTTATGGAAATTATTTTAATGAAATTATGTGTGTGGATTTCCAAAATTGAGGTTCATACAAAGTGCCCAACTCTGTTGAGGGAAGTCAGGAGATGAGGAAAGAAAAAATCAATAGTGATGTTAAAAGAACAGACTCTCTGTTGCAGTACAAACTTCTCTGACTGACAACTAAATAGAATCAAAATTCAAAAGTGGGTCTCAGGAAACCAAGGAGATAGATTCAGCTTGAAGGGTTGCTGCTCACCCTGCCTGTCCTCAATGGTCAAACAATGCATGCCTCATGCGTCACCAGCACTGGAGTGACACAACCCTAGGCACCATATGAAAGAAAATCTTTAGCTTACACTTGGCTGACACAATGCTAGTTCTCTGCAGCAGTTTTCCTGGACACAGAACCCAATTCTTTTCTTCATTTGATGATCTCAACTACTAATCCTGCAGCTATTTCTCTCACTTTATTTCTCTTTAACTTCAAGTTCCTTTTTGATGTTTAAAACTCTTTTCCAAAAATAGCCCTAACCACTCTCATCAAGATGGGGTTTTTGTTGTTGCTTTATAGTTGTTGTTGTTGTTTTCAAAGGCTACTTTCACTTAGGGAAATGTACCTAAATATAGAGCCCAGATCATATTAACCTTTTTAACACAACCAGAACATCACCCTTATAGGTGCCCTACCTTGGCCAGAAGAGTAATGCCTTGACACACTTCACGAATTCCACTGCTCACAAATGTCAATAAAAGTAGGATTTATTGCTCAACAAAGATTACAAAGCTTTACAAAAATGAAGAGCAAATTTAATTCTTTCTAAAGTATATTTGAGTTACTTAAACGTAAATGCTCTGGAAGTATAAGTTCTGGAAGAACAAATTTTCCATGAAATCCAAGCTAAATATAGTATGGATTCGCAATTTAACCTTGGGAAAATAAACTATTGGAGACTGTTTTTTCTTTGAAAAACTAAATGCAGAACCAATTAGAACATTGCTGCTTTGACTAAGATGGACATTTTTAAATGCTTGGGAACTTAAATTCTGTATAATGCACACAGAAAAGAATTGCAAATTGACAATATTTTTTTCTCTTTCTACAAGGCTTAGCCAGCCATATCAGAAAGACCATATGTTAGCTGCAAGAGAAGTTTGCTCTAAGGGGTTTTAGTTAGAATTTTGCAGTTTGGATACTCTATATAAAAAGAGATACTTTGAGAAAAGATTTAAGGCTCTTTGGTAATGGTAATACAATTGAACTATATTATAATGCAGAGAGTTGCTACTTTACAGATTTACTATGCCAAAATAACTGAAATGCATTTTGTTGTGGTCACTCCAGAGTGGAGTGATGGATGGATCCCCCCAAACTCAAAATCTGGTTTAGATATTAAGATTGATGATGCCACAAACTCACCAAGAGAGTATGCAAAGGTTTGTTGCTCATCTAATGAGGTTTTCTGGGGGGAAACAGAATGAGCTCCCCAGCAGGCTCAAGAATGGCTTGAAACAACAGAGAACAGATATTGTCTTTAGGGTTTTTATGGTAGATGGGAGGGGTGAGGTAGGGTGAGGGTTCTTTCACATGGGCTGTGGCTTGTGTGGTTTGGAATTCCCACTAGCACCAAAGGAGCGAGCACTGGGCTTCCTTATCAGCTGGCCCAGATGTAGAGCAGAAGAGGGAAAGGGAGTGGTGGGGCTTGAAATCTGGCAGCAGTCAAACACTGAACACTGAATTTGACTCTTTATTACAATTCACCTCTGATATTTGACTGATGGCTGATGCAATGTTTTACTTTACTGAATTTGAACTTGTTTAAATAAGCCATCACTATGCTCTATAAGGCCTATAGCCTGAGGCTGGTAAGGGAGGTGAATATTCCATTTAATGTATTGTTCAAGAGCTCAGTACTGTGTGGCTTTGGAAGTGAAATGACTGCCTTGGTCACCATCAATAATAGACTCTAGAACTTTGAGAGGGGTAAGGAGTATTTTGGTGGTGCCTTGTATTATGGCTTCAGAATGGGCAGAAACTTGTGTGATGTTGATTTATTGTTTTGTATATATATGAAGCAAAAGAGCACCAGAGTTCTCTACACCAAAAGGGGCAAACTTGGATAAACAATTGTCGTTGATGCCACCGCCAGAGCAGATGGCCAAACCATTGTCAATGACCAAGAGCCTGTAAAAATATGCAGATTGGGCCAACTGTTGGCCAGGGTATCCAATGCTAAGATGGTGCCTAACGTACAGCCAATTATGCCGACCTTTGCATCCCATCCCTGATCAAGGACATCCTGGTAAAGGGATAAAAAACTGCAGTCCTTCAGCGAGCTCCATCATGTGTGATGGTGGTCCTGCTATTCATAAAGTATATGAACTTGCTTTACTGTTCACACAGTTGTACTCAAGGATTACACAGTGGCCAAGGGATTGAGGACAGAGTTTTCCTCTAAAACCATGGCACGTGTCAAGATACTGAGGGTGGAGGAGACAACCTTTCTATAGATGAGATATGCCATAGCACCTGCCTTTGACTCTATTCTCTAGGAGAAAGGTTCTGTGGTTGTGCTGAACTTGTGGGGTGCTGCTTCCATGACCCAATACATAAGGGCAGGTAAGAAGCAAGGCTCTTGGGCTTAGGGCCTGTGAGAGCCTGTCTCCGGAGAGGCCAGTATGCAACCAGCAATGGCCCCTCTAATGGCATGTACTGTGGAGTCAAGGATGGCAATTTCTTATACCATAAGTCCACGGGCAACTCATAGCCATCTTGGCCAGTCCAGAGACTCCAGAAGGCATGAAAAGAGGTTGACAAAGCCTCTGCAGTGAAGGAGTCTCTAGCAGACACTAATTAGAACCTCCACTGTCTTGTAATGTGGACAAATTTTTTGAGCATTTTATTATAGAACACCTCATATAAGGTGGGCAGATTTTCAAGTAACAGTTTAAAAGGCTTAAGTAAAATTTGTAGCTGAGGAATACGTTGCCTCCAGAACCCCTAAATGCCTAAAAGATGTTTGGCTTGTTTTAAATTTTTGCGTGCTGAGAGAGTCAATAGTTGTTTCTTGACAGTGTCCGAATGGCTTCAGTTTACCTAATAATTTTCTGGAATTTAACTGTGGGGCCTTGTACTGTTTGTGGGGCAACAGTCTTTTTGTGAGCTCTTTTGTATTTGTATGTCCTGAATGAGTGTGTCAAATAAATGTTGGAAGGGAAGGGGGATGCCATCAATATAATGTCATACGTGAGCTCCTGGGGAGAGTTGTATATGGTTAAGAACTTGCCTACAAAGATTGTGTGTGATGGCAAGCCTGTTGCAGTATAACTCATACAGCCAGATGAAGGTATATTGGTCTCTTCAGAGGTGAAGGCAAACTGCAGTTAGAGGCCTTGAAACAGGAACTTACCAGATCATATTAGCCAAATCTATATCTAACTACAAAGTATTTACCAGATGCTGATTGGATGGACTCAGTAATTTTAATAACATTGGGTATGGGGCCTTAATGTGTGGGACCAGGGCTTTAAGGTTGGGGTACTGAACCATTAGGTGCCATTTATTCTTTCCAAGTTTAAGAATAGGCCAAATTGGGCTGTTAAATAGAGAAACAGTGGGAATAACCATCCCTTCTTTAAATAGGTCTTGCATAATGGGTTACAGTCCTTGAAGGCGCTGTTTTAATTTACACTGGTCTGTATAAACTATTTTAACGGAGAAGGAGAACCATGGAGTCCCGTTTTGTCAAGTCGTTTATAAATGTCAAAAATTTAATTCGTTTAATTTATTATTCATTGAGTAAGAGCCTCAATGCCCAACATGGGCTATTATAGGGCAATAGGCACTATGGCTGTGGGGAATTTCGGCAAGGCAGTAGTCTAGTGGTTAATGTGAGGCATATTTTTTTGTCCTCTGTTTTAGGTCAGGAATTCCTCTAAGGTTATAGGGAACACCATATATAAATGTAGTAGGATCCCAGGTTGAACTGTAATTTGAGCTCCAGTATTAATTATGGTCATGAATGTTTGCCAATTTGGGGCATTTCAGTAGATGTTAAGGTTAATTCAAGACCTATATTGTGGAGGCACAAAAGCCAATCAGCACTAATATTTTATTGTATAAATTTTTAAATTAAATTTTGGATTTCCAATTGGGTCAAATTGTGGACCTCTATTTTAGATTTTATTTCTTTTCCCTGTATTTAAGGGTTTTCTTTTTTCCTTATTTTGTTTGATTGTTTACGGATATACTTTCAGGAGGGGATTTTCCTCTCTACTCTGCTTATATTTGTAAATTTCTTCCTTCTCCAAAATTCTCAAATTAGGATCTTCAGTGTTACAGACCTCTCCCATGCCAATGGTTGCTTTATAGGGTTTAAGAGACATGGACTTTAGTCAGGTTTGAATTAACCCCTTGGCTGTGACATGGGGGTGCCATGGGTGTGTTCAAAGCAAAAGCTTGCCAGCAAGCAGCATATCCAGTTAGCAAGCCAATGCAAAGAGCAGAAAGATCCCTGGTGGTGGTGGCCATGCTTGAGACACTCTACTTGCTGTACCAAATGTTGTGGTCACCCACAGTAAGGGGGTGGACCCTCTACCCAAAAGTTGGTTCAGATGTCAACACTGATGATGCCACATATGGTTTGAAGATTTGAAAAGGGTTGTTACCTATACAATAGAACTTTCCAGGGAGAACACAACTGACATCCAACAGATCCAAAAATGTCTTAGGAGAGTAGGGAAAGGAAAGTAGCTTTGGGATTTTTAAGAGGGTTGGGGAATGGGGCTGGTAAGAAGGTTCCTTCATGAAGGCTAGGATTTGCAATGTTGAACCTTCCAACAGTTCCTGGGCTTTCTTTTTATATGGTCAGACCACTCAAGATGGCTCCTCTCTTGCTTTTTGTGTTTGTGTGTGTATGTGTGTTACATGTCCGTTAGAAGAAAAGATCTGATTTGGAATACAACTACATTTTCACCTGTAGCCAGCTTGAAATAGTGATTCACAGGAAGTCAAGGGTAGTACAGAAATAGCATGGACTTTAGTCAGGGGGACCTGAATTCACACCCCTAATCTGCTATTATTTTTTTCTGTTCCCTTGAGAAAGTGTACTTAAACTCTCCAGTTTCCTCCACTATGTAAAACAGAAACCTCACAGAACTGTTGAGGGGAATAAGCTAATATGTGAATTCATGTGAACTCTGTGGCATGGCTCTTGGCATATAGTAGGTATTATTCATGCTAGTTTTACCTCTTTAGTCATTCAGTAACTTATGTTTATTTCTGAATGGAAACCCTGGCAATAGTAAGATTTTACTGGACAGCCAATTCCCAATTATTCTAAGTGAATTGTCCTTCTTAGGGATAAAGTGATGCCCCAAGAGTTTCTCAGCTCCCATTTCAGCTGGCCAGCATTCTTCATCCTAACTAAGGTATGAATCATACCAGCTAATTTAGCTACATATTAAATTGGATTATGCAAGATTGTTTTCTCCATTATGTGCCTTTATACCATAAAAAAGTATATTTGAGCCTTTCTAATAAATCCTTGTGAATCAATTATCTTTTTAGCTATGCATTTCACCTTTATCAGTCTATTCTTCCTTTCAACAAACACACTGAGCACATTGTGGTGGGTCATAGTGACACAGTAGGTCTCATGACAGGATATGATGTAAAGATAAGATGGCAGTAAGAAAAATAAAAAGAATTCAAAGTAGGTATATGTAGCAAAGCAGAATACGCTGTTTGTTAGTAGGTAGACCATGTACTTCCATGCACTGTTCTTTTACCTGCAGGCATCAAAGGCTAAAATCCCATGCCTATGAGCTCCTCTAACTTGTGGTTTCTTTATTCCAGGAGGGCCATTTCCAGCACTGTAGTCACTATTTTGCTGCCTCAACCACATCGCTTTAGCCCTTACTATTTCAGTGGACGTAAGTTGAGTCCAGCTCCAGTATCTGCAGTTTTCTCTGCCTGATGGCTTTCTCCAAGTCTAGAAGCCACTCTGCCCACATGCCAGGCATCCTGGAAATGTCAAGTATTTAATAACTCTCAAGAGTAGCTCCCAACAAGTGACTGATGGGAACTGGTATATAAATAGCCCATCATCCTGTTTCTTAGATGAAGTATGTACTTTACATTGACTTTCAGAGTTTTCTCAGAGGGATTAAGCTCCCTCACCTGAAGTGATCCCTGACTTTATTAACTACACTTTGTTGATCTCTTCTTTGTCTCATTTCTCTGTTCACCTATCAGTGTTTTCTGCTAATCACAGAAAGCTGCTTGCACTCACATCCTTGATTTAGGGTCTGCAAGTGGGTAAAGCCAAACTGAGATAATTTTGGTTTATTTTGTTGAGGAATTAGGAAATAAGGTGCTACACATAGTTACTTGTATCTGTCAAGGTCTGTGAAAATTCTTGGATTTTACCTACTTGTGAGCTAATAAATCAGCCTGTTTCTGTTTCATGGTTACTGACAGAAGGCATGAAACTCCTGGGTCAGAGGCAAAGAACTTCATTACTCACAGCACAGCAGGCATCATCAGCTTCATGTTCACATCAGTTCTTCTTGCTCCTCCTTCCCCCTGGCCTCAGGAGGCTCATGCAGAGGGACCCATAGGGCTGGATACACAACAGATTTCTGTCATGACTGAGGAATACTAAACGGGGACTTTGTTTTTATCATAAATGGCAAGCAAGCCTGCTTTTAGTCCTCATCCCTCACTGCAAATGCAACCCTAAGAAATGCACCAAGTAAAGAAAGGCCATAGTCTTACATTCTTGGTACACCCAGCAAGAACCCACAGGACACTCAGGGCCCATGGCAAATCACCTCTCCCAACAGTACTGTGGTTTGTACTTGTTTGCCCATTCACCAGTAAACTGAAGTGAGCCGTGAGTCATGTTCACTTTTAAAACAGAACATGTCTCTTTGTTCTGCCCTAGCTCATCTCAGAACACCAAGAGCTAGATGCTATATAATACTTTCCCTAACTTGAACACACCTGTGTCAACTAGAGAGAATGCAATGTAGCAAACTCAAGAAAAGAAGTATGAAGAAAGAATAACAGAATCATATAAGGACCAGCAATTAGATTTGGGCAAGTTTCTCAATTTTCGCAGGAGAGTGCCATTTGAGCTGGCATGATAAATGTGAGCTTTACAATTGAAAGCAAAGATGGATCACAAATAGAGTGGAAACCATAGATGAAAGGCTTTAAGATGTGAAAGCATCCTGGTGTATCCTGCACTGGTCAGTAGGGCAGTATGAAATATAAGGGAAGGAAAGAAGTGATTAAAGTGAGGTTGGCAAAACAGTGGTCACCAGGGGTCTTGAAGTCATTTTTGTGCGTTTAACAAATTTTTACTGCATTTCTACTATACTGTGCTCCAGTAATATAAGCTACTCTCCCAGGGTCTCCATTTGCTATTCTTCCTTCTCCACTCCCCTCCTCAAATATCTTACCAAAATAGCCGGGTCGGGGCTTCTCTGGTGGCACAGTGGTTGAGAGTCCGCCTGCCGATGCAGGGGACACGGGTTCGTGCCCCGGTCCAGGAAGATCCCACATGCCGCGGAGCAGCTGGGCCCGCGGCCTGCGCCTCCGGAGCCTGTGCCCCGGAACGGGAGAGGTTGCAACAGTGAGAGGCCCGCATACCGTTAAAAAAAAAAAAAAAAAAAAAAAAAAAAGCAGGATCACAGCCTCAGACCAGGTAAAACAAAATTAGTAGCCTCTTCTCCCCTGCTATCCAGAGGATTCTATTGCAAGTGTCAGGTAAAGGCCTCTGTTGAGATACCCACCTTCATCATTACAGTCAAACAAGAAAGTACTACTTTAAAACATTATTTTTTCTATTTCGATAGTAGAGTTTAGTGAACATGAGAATCTACTGGAATGGCATTTGCAGAAGCTAATATATCAGGCTCTGAATTCAAACTCTTAAGTTTTTACTCCCACAATTAAGATTTCTTAGCTATGTGACCTTAGACAAGCTACATAACATCTTAAGGACTCAGTTTCCATCTCCATAAAATGGGAATAATGATGTTACATTCCTCATGTAAAATGTTCTCATGATTGAATGAGGAAATTCATGTCAAATGCCTGGAACATATTATCATCCAGTACAAATATTTACTATCCTCAGGTTTATACTATTATCACAGATGGTTAGAAGGTGGCAGTATTTGATGGAACTACCCATATAAAATCAATCCACTGGGCTTATTTGGTTACTATTAAAGAATAGTAGAATGAGAGGTAGTCATAATGTTTACAAGTTGTAATATTCTTATCAACCCTGAAATCTGCTCACTACATCAAAATCTGACTGTGGCTTTCTAAAGAGTGTCAACAAATTTTCAAAGAAGTTTTGAGATATGGATCTGTGTTTTATTTTTTGAAAAATCCCCCATATTTTTAAGCAAGAAATAATACATCTTTATACAAATAATTTCCGCATGCCAGGATGGACTGAAAGAGTTAATGTACTTGCAGAACACTATTAAGAGGCTGACAAGAGTTTAAATTGGAGGAAAAACGGTTACAGAATTTAATAGCTAAGAAATATCAAACAGAACACATGGTTAAATACCTGATGTTATTCCAGTGTACTCTGTTATAACTGGAAATGCAAAAAGGGTAAGTATGTATAACCCTGTACCACAGGCGCCTGTAACACTTCTCTTGGCCAAACCCCAACCCAGAAGCCACAAAATATGCCCTGTTGGATAAATCTGGGGCTTCCCCACTTGCATGCACTCTGACACAAGTCACAAAAAATGCTGTGCCAACAATTACATAACTTGCTCTGTAGCTATAGTAATCTTGCTCCTTCCTCTCTGGGGCCCACTCAGTCATTGCTCATTTATCTTGTTTCATGCTGGCCTGTTCACTTTATCCAGTTCCTTTAAGCCCTGGAACCCCTGCTCTCCACCACAAATTGGCCTTAAAACTGTGCACATTGAAACAGATTTCCTTTTAGCATTCACCTTTGATGTGACTCTACCTTCCCCAAATTCATTTCTGAACCCTTGTCCTGCATCTACCTTTCTCTTTGCATCTGGCACAAATGTGATATAGTTCCTAGGAATGATCCTCTAATCCAACCCCCTCACTTTACAGATGATGAAATGTTTAGATTAGAATGTTTCACGTGGGATTTTTACAGAAATATTTATCAATCACTTCAAATGCTAGGCTAATTTCTGGAAAGTTTCCATGTGTGGCTGGTCTTCCCCTCTGTGTTACATTGATTCCTAATAATTCTATTCAGAGGATAAAATTTCTACATTGTCCCCTGAGGGAAAAATACCTCTCTATGGATAAAAGAAGAGAGAGTATATTGTCTGAATGTAGATGCACAGGATCTTTTAAATGTATTTAAACTCTTTATAAAAGGTATTAATTCAAATCATATACCATCTTCATGAATTTACTATGGAATTTATGTCCTCTTTACTTGATTCCCCTGAAATTTACCACATTTTTATTTATACAAGACTTTATAGTACTTAAAGTCTTTTGCCCCATATTCTACTAATAACAACAAATAATATTGGGTGGGGAAGTATATGACTTTATTGTGTAAGTGAATAAACCATTGATCATTTCTAGCTGTGTGGATTAGACCATTGAAAGAAAATAAATTGTAAAAATACCAATCTCATTGGTGAAAAATAGAATGTTTATGTACTTGAGATCCCCAAATTCCGTAATTTTATCTCCCCAAAAGGCCAAGTATTTTAAAATACTCACACACTGTGAAAATATCCAAGGCAGTGTCTCATAATATGTCATTCTCAGGGCGTACCAAAAACAAGTCTTTGGCATTGTAGGAACTAAATCCCCTTGATGGAGTCCATTTCACAGTGAATTTTTTTCTGCCTTGTATAATATTGTTACAAGGTTCCAGTGTCTATATTTGTCTTTTCAGTTAGTTTGAGTAGATTATGAGAGCAAACTTACTTTTAACTATTTTATTCTCTAAATAATTATATTAATAAAACATGGGGTGAATAACTAATTTTTTTTTTCAAACAGCTGTCATAGCATTTCAAACACTATGGGACAATAATATCATTTAATGTTCACCCTTGAAAGAAAATTTGAAAAAGCAGGCTAATGTTGTGTCTCAGTTTTTCCTCAAACCAATTTTCTGGTGTTCATTTGGAAATCTTGGCTTAAGATGGTATTGAGGGAAACCAAAAGTTAATCTATTAACTACTTCAGCGGCACACATCCATTTTAAACAATGAATACTTTGCATCTAAATTTACTATTCTGACATAGTCAGGCACACTTTAATCCTCCCTTCTTTATCTAGAACATGGCAACTTCCTCTTATACTTTGAAAGAAGTTCAGTCAAAACACTCCATTAACACTCTCCTTGTCCCTCTTAGTACTATTTTTTCATGTTATTTCAAGGATTTCTGTAAAAGCATCTTTCCCTCTTTAAACTGTCAAATTTTACTACTTAGAACATGTGTGCTTCTTTACCTCCATAAAGCACTGGCTGGGCCTGAACATGAGTTGGCTCCTCTTTAGGAAAGATGCCATGTTTCCTCAATACCACCTTACCCTGTAGCACATGACCTCTAATTCTTCGTTTTACAAAGCTATTCTGTTGGGAAAAACCCCAAACACTTAGAAAAATGAATTTAAGTGCTTGATTATCTTGATGTTTTTCAGTCAAGTATTGTTTTAGACTAACGCTTGTCCTCTGCATTGTCAGCAGAATTATTTCACTCACAGTCATGTGTAATGTATCAATACACTGTCACACTGTTACTAATATCAAATAAATTGTGAGGCAATTATTTATCAATCTAATAACAGAACTAGCAACAAAACTTAGAAAAACCTTTGCATGTTCTTATATACAGAGGAACTGAATCTACTTCAAGTGTTTTAAAAGCCTGGTTTATATCTTTCCTGGTTGACTTGTTCATTGGAAAAAGTACTCGACAAGAAGCAGGGGATCTCAATTCTTTATCCAAATCTGAAGCAAAATAGCTTTCTGACTTGAGGCCTGGGAGGGTCAGATGTGATCCACAGGCTGAAGAGTTCTGATGATTGATAGATAGGTAGGTAGATAGAAAGATAGACAGATAGATAGACAGATAGATAGAAAGAGAGACAACAGGTAGATTTACGTTGAGATAAAGATGTTTATATAGGTATAGCTATACAGGTAGATGTAGATCTAGATTAAGATAAAGACACAGATTGAAACATAGATGTAAACCTAGAAATAGACATATATGGATGTATAGATATAGATAGCCTAGCACAAAGGCCCTACTACCATACTGTCCTATCCTGTTTAATTCATAACTTTATGAAAACTTCCCGGTCCTTGTAGGTGTATGAGTTCTCATGCTTTATCTAAAGAAATGTATAGTAGTTGAAAGCTTTTATTTCACGGCAAAGGGACTCTACATGCTTGGGATAAGCCAAAGACTTTCCTCAGATGCACACATGAGGCTCTTACTGAACCCTGGAGTCAACAAAGCATAGGAAATATTGGCAACGGATTAAGCCTTTGCAATTTTCTGAAAATCCTCTTAAGAAAGATGTTCTATTACAATTTACAAATGAGAATCTATAAGTCGATCTTTAGAAACTTTCTTTCCAGCTTTAATGGCAGTGTTTCTCAACTGATTTTAAGCCTGAGGTTTATTTGTTAGTGTTATGTAAATGGAGACTGACATGTTGGTAGAAAAAGCAAACCGTTTCTTGAAAGATTGAAAGGTTCACAGGACAGACAACGCATTAAAAATGCACAAATACACATATGCACAAATAGATACAGTGTACATACAAACGTATACACTGTTTCAAATTGACTCTTTAGAAATAGTTACTGCATTGACCACAGTGTTACACGCATTTAATTTTTTCACTACTCTGTTGTTGTTGTTGATGTTTTTCAGATATATAGTTTCAAATATATCCAGTTCATCTGAGAAGTGACAAAGGTCAAACCAAGGTTAATCTACTCCACCTTTAGTTGTAGATTAATATCTCAATATTAATATCTCAATATTCCATTGACCTGGAAATCACTGTATTCCCCAGAGAGTAGTTTTTAGTCACAATTATACATAATTTCCATAATAAAAGCAGAAATATAAACTGCAAAACAGGGCTTCCCTGGTGGCGCAGTGGTTGAGAGTCCGCCTGCCGATGCAGGGGACACGGGTTCGTGCCCCGGTCCAGGAGGATCCCACATGCCGTGGAGCGGCTGGGCCCGTGAGCCATGGCCACTGAGCCTGCGCATCCGGAGCCTGTGCTCCGCAACGGGAAAGGCCTCAACAGTGAGAGGCCACAACAGTGAGAGGCCCGCGTACCGCACAAAACAAACAAACAAACAACAACAAAATAAAACTGCAAAACAATGTATGTACATGATAGTATATTTGCTAGAAATGTTTGATATACATTGAGTAGAGTCACACTAGCAGTTTTAGATTTATCTGCTATGCATGCTATATTCCTATATATTGATATACATTTGATTGTTATTTACTTGTTCTGCACACAAATGGTTTTGGCTCATAGAAGGCTGTTACATCTCTAAACTATTTCCCCCAGGCCAATGTAATTGTTTGCAAACATATTATGAAACACAAGAGACCAAAACAACTACAATAACAACAAAACATGGGAAGTCATTAGAGATCACTGGGTATTACTCTGGCATGAAAAAAATAAAATATCTTCCAATAAACTAAAACATTTCTCTTGTATATCACTTGCAGACCTCTTTAAATGTTTTACAATCACTCGCATGTTTCTCCAGTTTCTCTAACTATGGTGTACAGGAATACTGTTGAAAATTACTACAATTAAACATTTATATCTTAATTTTATGACACCAATTATTCCTTAAATCATGAATTGTTAAAGCTTGGAACATACCTAGAAGATCATCTGTTCATTTTCCATAGACAACTGATGTTGAACCTGAGGAGAAAAACAGCAATAAAACAATTTAATAGAAACCTACAAGTAAACAGTATTCTATAGTACAATTTATTTCTTCCATTGAGATATTTCAGTTAGTCTCAAACTAATTTAGGTTTGTTCTTAGGGAAAAAGAGATCAAAGTTTCTTTGAGTTGGAGAAATTAAAGATAAGAACAATTATTTGGGGGGGGGACTTATTTTCAAACTTAATTTATTGAACACCTTCTCTTTGTCATTCACTAGTCTAGTCACTAAACATGGAGACATTAAAAAAAAGCAGGAAAACAAAAAACCTGCTATCTTGGAGCTCATATTTTAGTGAAGGAAGTTAGGTAAAGGAATAAATGTATATTTTGTTTAAAGATATATAAATTGTAAGCAAATATTATAGTACTTAATAGTATGTTACTTTCATAGAGTGATGGAGAAACCTTCACTTTTAGAATCAAATGCCCTGAGAGTTAATCAAGAGTATGAAACACACAAGACATAAGATACAAGATAGGTTACTTATCTTTTTTAGCTTCTGTTTCAACCTAGGTTATCATGAATTTGATTATGCAGACTTCCTCACAATATTTCTCTGAATCACAAAAGTGATCAATGGACATTGCAGTATTTTTGTAAAACTGAACCAAGCACTATACAAACATAAGGCAGTGTCATTATTTGGGTACTTTGGTGTGAGGAAGGAAGAAAACTGTAAAAATATCTGTGGAGCATTCCTGTATCTTGACATGTGCTAGAAATTGGCCAGCAAATTGACATAATATGAGCCGTATAAATGATGACTGTAAGAATTTAAGACGTGCACGTACGTACTCTGTTCTACCCCACCAGACCCATCCCTAGAACATAATATACTGGGGCATTCCCCTCAACAGTCCAACGTTTTAAGGAGACCGTTTTGCTACATGGCAAGTGGTAATGAAATATGGATGTGAAGAACAGAAATTAGGATAAAAAGACATCACTCTTCCAATCTGTAGTTAAAATCACTGATGACTTCCCTACAAGCTAAAGGAGAGGGATGGCTCACCTTTCAGAATTTACGTTAATTTTTATTTTTGATTTAAATTTGCTCTTGATGTTCATTTTAAACAGAGTGCATCTACTTTAAAAATGTGGACATTTAGTCTGGAGTTAGAATGAGAAATACAGAGAGTATTTTTTCTTAGGTTCTATGGCTTCTACATCAGCAGTTTTCATGTTAATGTGAATTTAAAGTCAACTGTTGATCTTAGAAAACACTGGCATCCCTGGGCCCTGGCACAAGTATCCTGATTCAGTAAATTTGGCATGTGTCCCAGAATCTGTATATTAAATAGTATCTATCTACCTCCCCATCTAATTCAGTTGATCTTTATAATACACTTCGAGAAAAAAATTACTCTAAGGATAATGGACAACTCTGGAAAAATCCCATTTTTAAAGCCTGCAAATAATATTCTATATAAAAACTTGATCTAATTATTTTTGTAAAATATATTATAGCTAGTTGTGATAGACAAGAAGAACACACAGAGATCCATGTAAATCTTGTTCAGCTGCCACTTTAAATATGCAGCTTTTCGATTCCAATTTGTTCCTTTGGTTCCCCTTAAGACATTTCCCTCTACCACCTAAAGAAACCTGACAAATGAAAAATAGTAATTTTTTTGGCTTTTAACTAAAAGTAGAATATATATCCTACAACAATGTAAAGAAAGCTTGTCAGAATAGAAATCTGCTAGAAAAACAAAAGCGAAGGGAAAGAGTAAAATAAATATTGATAGGAGAAGAAGTAAGGGAAAGTATATTGAATAAAGCAAGCTCAGGGTCCTGGAAGATTCTGCCCTTGACTTGGGAACTCACAGTAAGAGGACTTTGTATTTGAGAACTGTGTATGAGAAGGGATGGTGGAGGGGAGAGAAAGAGAGCAAAGGGGATGGGAGGCATGTGGGGGATGTATGTCCGTGCATGTGCACATGCATGCATGCTGGCATGCAGAACACACATATTTAATACCACAATATAAAATAAATTAATCTGCTTAGGGTTTTCTTTTTGTTTTTGTTTTGTTTAAACATGCTGCTGATACTTTGGAGGATACATAATTCAAAGAAAACACATGAAAGTATATTTTTATTTTGAAATTACAAATATAAGGGAGGAGAGGGAAAGAATGGTTTTGATTATAGCTTTCAATTGTCTTATATACGTCAAGAACTTCCTTTTCTCTTCCTAAGTTTTAAAAGATTCAGAAACATTTGTTTGGATTTTATTTTCCTCTAGGTATTTTCCTGGCTATTCTCTTGGGTTCTGAGGGTCATTACTCAATAAATGGAGTTGGGGCAACTCCAAAGCTGAAAATAAATAGCAAACATGGGTAAAGGTTTAGGAAATAGAATGTATGTAAAAAGTCAATTTTGCTTTTAGAAGACATGAATAAAAGGTACTACAACCCTTCCAGCAATATCCAGGGCAATTACATAGAATACTTGTTCAGGTGCCCTTCATCTCCTTTGAGGCCAGATGAGAGGAAATGCATGAAGTTGGATTATTTACTTCTAAATACGAAAGAAATTCCTGAGACAGAAGACCAACAGCCATTGTAATTGTTGTGTGTATTTTAAATGTTTTAAAGGAGGCTTGTAACCGTATTACAACAAGATTTTCCAGTTAGAACTCCTTGGTCTCTGCTGGTTTAAGTATGTCCCTGAATGAGGGGAAAAAATGTAAGTGGGCTCCTGGAATGCATTCTATACCTATCATTCTGTAAATTAAAAATCCAAGTGAATATTTTCTTTTCCTCAGATAGTTCCAACTATCTGATGAGATGTTTTGGGGGAGTTTTCCCTGAATTAAACATAGATTTCTTTCCCATGATCCTCTTCTCCTTTTACTCTTCATCTCATTCATTCCCAATTACTTTCTTTCTCATGATAGTGGAAGTTAAAAAGGGTGGGACATGCAGAGAATGTTTTAGATGTAATCCTTCCTGCCTGAGTTAAAAAGCAGCATTTGGAAAAGTTTATGTTACAATTTTCTGAGATCTTAAATAGAAACCTTACTGAGATTAGTTTTTGAAAAAACATCAATAGCAACAGAAATACTAAAAATTACTTTAATAATTTAAAATGCCACTTTAATTATAATGGGAAATTATGAAGTGCTCTCATTTCAGAAAGTAACTGAACTTGATTGACTTAAGGAATGCCAAGCTGTATTTGTTAATTGCTGTAATCTACAGAGGTACAATGTAATGTAAGGTGCAAAGAAAAGATGCTATCGAAAACTCACGATGTCTGAAAGACATCCTGGATATGAGCTAGGTAACAGAAATAACTTTTTGTTTTCTGAAACTAAAACTATATTTGTATACAAGAGATAATAATTAAATTTCCATTGACATAGTCTCTTACAACTTATATTTTTAAAACTTAATTTTACCCCAAAATATTTTTCAATAGTCCATTTTTTTTCTGTCAGTAAAGATGATAGAGTAGATAATTATTGTTGATAGAACAAATGGCTAACTTTAAAAAAATCTATATAATTTACATTCTAGCTTCTTCAGAGTAATAAATTAAGACATTTAAAAATTAAAATAATCTTTGTATCAAGAGTTTTTTCTCTCTACTTACCCTGTCTTATTTTATAAACTGAGTCATGATTTTGTTTGGGAAAACAATATGCCCAAACTTGTGTTTCTTTTTTGCCATAAGTTTGCTTTTCCAGGCTTTCTTGCAGCTAGGAGTGGCTGTGTGACAAATATTTGGCCAATAAGACACAAGAGAACATGCTGAGAGTTTCTCAAAAATTAGCATTGCCTCTTTCTTGTTCTCTGTACTTCAAACATGGACTAAGTAGAGTTGAAGAGACCATCTTTCGACCATGAGGCAAAAATGCATAAATACAAAAGCTCTGCAAAGCATGGTATGAAGAAATAGTTTTGATAATGATGTAAACTAATCCTTAGACTGCTTATCTCTAGGTTCCTGGTTAGGAAAATGATAAATGTCCTTATGATTTAAGTCACTTTTATTCAATACGCACAAGTTAGTTACTTGTATCTGGGTGTACTGCTTAGTGATGTATTCCCAAATGAGTTTTCAAAGCATGTGTTTCAGCCAAGAAGAGGATGTGTGATCCACATGTCAACCTATGAATAATCTTAAATCAGGAAAGCATGGGCCATTTATTTTTCTACCTTTCAAAAGTTATTTCATAATTTCTTGATTATAAGAAAGTATTCTTAAAATTGAGACCATATTCCTCTTTAATTTTACCAAGTACATTTTACATTTCTGAGACATTTATTTTCATAATTGCAAAGTTTGTATTTATATGTAGCAATTACTTAATTGCATAAAAATTTACCAAAAGCCTGACAGGTAAAACATGTTTGAAAATATATCCTTCAACAGAAAACACTTCTGGATGAAAAATATCATTTGTAATTATTGTGATTGCTGAAAATGTTACTGAGTTATTCAGAACAATTAATATCCTTGTCAACAACTATAAATTTTATTCACACCAAAGAGAAAGATTCCTATCAAAAATATATTAAAATAATTTCTACTCAAAAGTAAATAATATGTTCAAAGTATTTCAATATGTCCTGTAATAAATGCTGAAACAATGTGGGAAAATTTGCATTTGTTACCACTCCCCCACATATATATAACGAATGCAAATATTTTCACATTTATATATAAATATTTACACATATTTATATTTGTTCCCAATGTGCACTGGGATACACTTGATATCATGGTATTTAAGTGATTTTAGACACAATAGACTTGATTCATTTTTAGATTTTGGAAAGGAAATTTTTTTTTTTTTTGCAGTATGCGGGCCTCTCACTGCTGCGGCCCCTCCCGCCGCAGAGCACAGGCTCCGTAAGTGCAGGCCCAGAGGCCACGGCCCACGGGCCCAGCTGCTCCAAGGCATGCGGGATCCTCCCGGACCGGGGCACGAACCCGCGTCCCCCGCATCGGCAGGCGGACTCTCAACCACTGCGCCACCAGGGAAGCCCATGTTTCCCTTTTTTAATTAAGTGAAACTATGATGGGAACTCAAAGTTTTCATAATTTTTATTCTTGTTACTTTGTGAATTTATCTGAATGTGATACTGACATTCATTTTAAACTTTTGTAATGCAAATAAACTGGATTCCAATAAGTTATAAGAACTATGCAGTACAGCAATTTAATACATTTTAATACAAATATTGTAATATCCCAGCCTCAACTTTTCATTATTTGGGCAAGTGGAACAAAAGAAATAAGTTAAAGATAATTATCCCTTTGGTTTCCACAGACCACTTTCTTTTTTTTTTTAAACAATGGTTGAGTAATATGGTAAGTCAATAAAAGAGAAAATAAAACTATGAATTTTTCTCTTCAACAGATGAAATAATTATACAAATTTTAAATATAATGATTATATACATTGAATGAATAAATATACATTATCTTTGTGAAAAATAAAGCATATTTTAAAAAGGATTAAGAAAACTTAAGAAAAGTATTTCCCAAAATAATAAATTTTGGGAAATAGAGAAAAATGGATTTGTAAATTACTGTATATAAGACTGAATTTTTCCCTGTAGTTACAGAAGGTCTGTGAAAAAAATTCCTTTTTATAAATTCTATTATGTTTTATGAATTTATTTTATAAATTCTGTTTTTTGGCTACTAACTTGGTTGTCTTCACTACCAACACGGTACCTTCTCAGATTGAAAAATTCTAAATTATCTCTGGGAAACATCTCAAGTGGTACTATAAGATATTGACAGGTTCTCATTCATTTCTTCTGAACTTAAGCCCTTACTTTAGTTAAACCATGTATAATATGGTATAATATGATATGCAATAAACTTAATCATTAACAATTTTTACTTTTAGTTGCAAGATCTGAGTGAAACAGACAATTCCTAACTCTACTCTCTCATATAGTTAATATGGGGTAGACTGGGAAAAATCTTGCCTAAACCAAGCCAGGTAATCTGTGTATACACCTTTCAAGAAAAATCAGAAATTCAATGAGGTGAAAATGAGTTTTCAGCTGAAATTGATAAGAATGAGTATGCAGTTAAAACAAGCTCTTAATCATTTCCATTATGAAGAAAGAACATAAACTTCATTATCAAATGAATAGGGGGAAAGCTAGGCCTTCATGATAGGGAGTTATGTGGGAGTGCCTCTTAGAATTCTTTTCTTCTCAAACAAACCCTCCCACATGGAACAAAGAAGCCAATGCCTTTCCTCTCGTCTCTCCCCTTGTCCCTACTGTTTTTAATAATGTATATCTGACATGCTAACAATAAAACACATGTCCTTTCATTGTTGACTGATCTGATAATGGCAGTCTGATAATGGCTTAAGAGGAAGGATAAGTGGAATCACATATCCAGGGTCTCCTTTGTTGATAGTATAACCAGGAGTGTATTTCCAATTTGCAGTTTGGTGCTGCATCTTTAGAAGTGCCACATTTGGTACTGTGCCATTAATCTACCAAACTCAGGGGTCAACTGTTCCGACAATGTGTGAATGAGGAATCAAAGATATGGACATTGCAGAAGTTTGCGAAAAACAAACAAAACAGTTTGTTTCCCAGGGTTTTTTTTTTTTTTAATCTCCAGACATAAAATAATAAAATAGCATTCTGAGAAAATCTAAGTATACCATATGATATGTACACACGCTTTATACCATCCATAGATTTGGCCTGAAAAATGTTTCATGTTTTCCATAATGAATGAAGAATCAATCTGCTTTATGTTTTACCATTTGGAATTAATCCAAGACCAATTACTTTCCAGATTATTCTCACAATTTTTCTGCATCTCAAACTCTTCTTTAGGGGAAAATACATCTTTTCAATAATTTAAACTTTTTTCTACTATTAACATGTGTTACTTGGGTAATAATAAAAAATTGTGTTTAAAATCTAAATTGTAAACTTTGATAAAGACCTTCAAAAAGAAAAGTCTATGATTACAAAAATCAGAAAAGGCTTATGTTAGAATATTAACTTTTCCCAGCCAATAGTAACATGTTGTTTTCATAAAGTTCTCTTTCTGAAGGGAATCCCAATCTCTGATTAACCAAAATGCAATACATTAATAATATATTTTTTGTCTTACATAAAGTGATAGTGATTGAAATTAAGCCTTTTCTGGTGTTGAGGACATATTTACAGTTAAGAGACTCAACTTCATCTACAAAACATTGTCTTTTTAGGATTCATATATATGTATATATACATATATATGTATATATATGTATCATATATATGTAATTTGTTACTTTCTCCTGTTTTTCCTTTAAGAATTTTAAAAATGAGATTAAGCTACATATATATGACTTATATTCTTTTAACATTAATAATTATCTCTCAAAATACTGTGGTACAAATGAATACTCTAGGTAAACTTACTTTTTATTCAAACATCCCTTCTATTAGAATTGATTTTAATTTTAAGTTAAAATGGCATGAAGACTTTTAGTAATACTTTTAGTTGTATACTCAAACTGTTCAATAAAATATAATATAGACACATTTAGGATATGATGTTCTGTGCACATGGGGTTACCGGAACTTAATATGTGGCTTTTATTTTTGTTATGATTGTCTTTGCTGAGCTGCTATGCATAAGAAGGAAAGAAAAAAATGTTATGTATCAGTTTAGTAAATACCATTTAAATTAATGTTTGAAGAGAAGAGGTGAAGAAAATGACTAACAATTTGTGAAACAAATGATTAGCCATAAGTATAGAGAGGTATTAAATTAATAAGTCTGCTATGCACTAATTTATGTCAACTCAATGGAAACTCCTCTTAAGTGAAAACTTGCTAACAAAAGAAACTTGTTAGTAAAATATTATCTTATTCAAGCCTAAACACTTAAAAAGGCTTTTGTACCCACCTCTCATGGGAAAATCTACCAACCTTAAAGCTTCTGCAATAAATAACCCATTTTAACGTTTTGCTTTCCAATATGCATTTTCAGGGTGGACAAATACCTTAATGCATTTCCTCTGAAAATAACATATTATGTTAAAGTGTACATTCTTTCTTTCAAACGGTTTTTAGAATTCATGCAACCCTGTAGTTATATTAGAAAAAAATATTTCGAGTGCAAAAATAGGCTGTAGAAAACCATAAGTTTTGAGAACAAACTTTTTTTAAAATTTATTATTTATTTATTTAGTTGCACCAGGTCTTAGTTGTGGCACGCGGGATCTAGTTCCCTGACCAGGGACTGAACCTGGGCCCCCTGCATTGGCAGCCTGGAGTCTTAACCACTGGACCACCAGGGAAGTCCTGAGAACAAACTTTTAATAAGACTTATACATAAACTATGAGTTGAGCAAAAGGTTCTCATGAAGTCTTGATGTGGTTAAGATTTTTCTTGCAACAGCAACTTTAATTGCACTGTATCACGAGACAAACGTGAGTTTTTATTAGGGAAGAAAGGTAAAGATTAATTTCTTTCTCTGGGTAAGGAAGAAGGGCAATATTATCACCAGGGAAGCTTCCAAGTCCAAGTCAAGTACAAGTGTGACAGTTTACCCCTGAAATGAATACTCCTTTCACCTCCTGAATAGCTAGATCCTGTATTTTTAGGTTTCCGATAGTGTCTCTCAATAGACATAGTTTAACTTGAATGTTACAATGTCTTTCATGCCAAAGATGTCTCCAAATCTTAATAGGGTTAAATTTTATCTTACCATATCCTATTAATTAAATGGAACTTTTAATTGAAATGCATAGCTGAATTTTTATAAAGGTATGTAAATGGTTTCATTTTCTCTCGTGTGACTGTGATATTGGTAATAACAAATGTTTTTATTTGGGATTAAAAAGTAGAACTTAAGAAAAGTTTATAATAAGTATTACTCTCAAAAAAAATAAGTATTACTCTCAAAAGACACATCTTTACAGATGAAATTAAAATTGTATCATCTTTAACTCATTTTGCACATCAAAAAATCAAGGTTGCCTTGCCAATATTCTTTCACAGAATTTAGTTATTTTCTTTACCTAAACATATGTATTTTGAAGAAGATGCTACTTGACATAGAACTGTTTATGAACTTTCCTTTAACATAATTTTTATAAGAGTCATCCATCTTGTCACAGAAACAATGGAGTATAAGTGTGATATAACAGGAAAGAGTAAATAGGAACTACCAAGTAGAATTAATACAATATTAAATGCTATATATCCAAAATGCAGCAGGGCAGCAAATTCACTTATATTAAAATGTAGGTACAAAAAGAAAAGTAGCTTCTTTTACTTTAATTTTTTCATAAGGCCAAAATCCACTAAACAAGAGGGATAGCTTAAAAATTGAAAAAAAAATAATATTTCAGTATTTTCTAGTTTAAAGGTCTCTTTTCTGTTAACAGACTGAAACTGTCATCTGCAAAGCCGATGCATTAACAATTCCCAGGAAAGAAAAATAGAATCTGGGTAATAAAATAAAGTCTAACCTTTTCTTTTCCTTTGTGCTTAGCGCAGTCTCACTTGCTTGTAGGTCACCGCGTACAGAAGCCTCACACCAAGCCCATCAGGTATTAGTAACAAATGGTTACGCCGGCACCTCAGTCAGACGTGTGGAGAAGCACCGCACCCGACACGCAATTCAAGATGGCGGCGGCGGGCCGTGCGCAGAGACGCTGCTCCCGGCACTGCGATCTGCAGCGTGAGCAGCGCAGCTGCATCCGCCCTGCGAGAACTCCACCCCTTCCCCCTGCTGACGAAATCCCTATAAAGCAGCCTCGCCCACAGCCTGTCAGGAGAGGCATGAGCTCTGGAGCGGGAGCTTACGAGTCTCCGTTCTCTGATAAGAGAATACAACTTTCCTTTGCTTCTGAACTGAACTCAGTCTCCTGTTGGCTCCAGAGACACCAGGTAGGAGGAGCCTTGTTGGGCCCGACTTGAAAAGGACAGTAACAAACCTATTCAAAGTTTCTTTTCTATAGAGTTGATTTCACTCTCTTTCTAAAGGTAAACGCTCTTTCAGGTTTTATCCTCTTTCCCTTCCCCAGCCTCCAAGAGGATTGTGGGTGTGTTTGGGTAGGGAGAGTGTGTTTAGCAACGGGGCAGCAGGCATTCTTCAATGCAGAATCTTCTGGATCTTCCTTGTCCCTTTGGAGCGGCTGGAGAAATCTAGTCAACCTGATTGTGTAGCAATCTTTCTTCACATTATATTCAACTATTAACCTAAAGCAGCAAGCCTTGTGGCCAAGCCATCATAGACAATGTGGTTTCTTCTCTACTTTGTGGAAGAAACTTTTTAATCTGATTCCTCTGGATTTCTCTCTTAATATGTCAAAGAAAGGTAAAAATTTCTGTTCACTCAAAACCTGACTTTGCAAAATTATATTTTGAATGCCATCTGAGGAGTACTAGTTATCCTTTTTTTTTGCATACTTTGGCAACAACCTTAATTGTCCTTTATTAAATCTACTAACTTGAGATTATTAAGAAACAAAGTGATATTGATAAAAGTACAGAAGGAAAACAATACATTTAATACATTTTTAAAACACATATTTGAAGTGAAGATGATGTGGGTTTAAAAATAATTAAAATAAAGCTGAAAGTTAATAATGTTTCCCTTAATTAACTAATCAATGGATTTCCTTACCCTAAAAACATTGAGTATTCATATATTCTAAACAGTGTTCTACATCCTGGAAATACATCATTGAACACAACACACAAAACTTTCGTCCTATTTGAGCTATTTTTCCTGTGAACAGCACAGTTGTTAATCTTATTTTTTCCCTGGCTTTCAGCACCTATATGCTGTATGCTGATAACTATATCCTGATAACTACTATCAGTGAAAGTGTAATCCAGAAAACAGAAACCACTGTAAGGATTCAAAAAAGAGGACTTTAATAGAGTCATTTGGTACATAGGGGATAAAGGAGCTAAGAAGATAAAAGGGGAGCAATGAGGTAACCAACAGCTACACTCTTAGATTAGAGGATCAAAGAATGGAGATAGAATTACCAGATATCAGAGCCAGCCTGTGGGGTGGGAGTTGGAGCCACAAAGGGTATTCAGCCACCACTAGAGCTATTATTCAAGGCAAAAGGAGAGGGAAAGAAATACACTTGATTCTCCACTCTTTCACTTTCCAACCTCTCACCAGTGTCTGTCATCAGCCAAAACCCAATGTGAGACATGGCCAGCAGTGATTAGCCTGCTTGCGATGCAGAGCACAACAGGGGAAGGATGAGGATACACTTATCTGAGGAAAAACAGGACAAGCCTGGCACAACTGCCAAACTGATATCTCCTGTTATTGTTTTCCTTCTGAACTCCAAGTCATGTGTTCAGATGCCTTTGTGAGATTTCCCTTGGATATGTAAAAGGCACAGTATACTGAATATGAAAAATACTGAACTTTGATTAGGAACACATGCATACACACACACACACACACACACACACACACACAGTGAAACACACCAACAAAGCTTAACTAACTAATATGTGACCATTCATATTCCCCTGGTACACTGTAAACTATGTATTATCACAGCTGTTCAAGCATTAAGGTAGGGATTGGTCATTCCTCTTCTCTTGCCTTTACCTCCCTTCTGACCCTGTTCATTTCATATATAAGTCCTATCTCTAAAACATTCTGGGTCCATCTACTTCTCTTCATTTCTGCAACTAATAAATCTAAACCACCATTACTTTTACTCTGGATTTTTGCAATATCTCCTAACTGCCCTATTGTGGTAGAATGTATTTTTCAAAGGTGTCTGTATCAAAATCTTGCATAATTTTCTTGCCATAATTTTCTTGTCACATCCCTATCAAAAGGTAAAATCCATTTCTCTACCCACTTGAATGTGTGAGGGCCTGTTACTGGTTTGACCAATAGAATAGAAGAGGTGTAACACTGACCCAGTACCAAGACTTCACTTTCCTGTTTCTTGAAGCCAGGAAGAAATGTGACTACCAGAAACTACCATGCCATGAGGTGCCTAATCCATGTGGCAAGATCCTGCAGGATGAGACCACCTTTAAAAAGAAAGAGGCCAAGAAGCACTTCTAGTGCCAGATATATGAACGAAGAAGATATCTTGGAAGTACATCCCCAAATCTCCAGATGTCTAAATGATATCCTCCAAATGCTAAGTATAGAATTATCATAAAATTCAGCAATTCCACTTCTAGATATCTACCCAAGAGAAATGAAAATATATATCTACACAAAAACTTGTACATGAACGTTCATATTAGCATTAATTCATAATAAGCAAAAAGTAGAAACAACCCAAATGTTCATGAACTGAAGAATGAATAAACAAAATATGGTATATTTATACATATGCAATGGAATATTATTTAACAATAAAAGGAATGTAGCACTGATACATGCTACAACATGGATGAACCTTGAAAATATTATGCTTAGTGAAAACAGTGAAAGAACCCAGTCATGAAAGTCTACATATTATATGATCTCATTTCTCTTGAATGTCCAGAGTAAGCAGAGCTATAGAGACAGAATGTAGATTAATGGTTGAAGAAGGCAAGCTGGGAAGTGTGTATGTTGGTGGAGGGAGATGAGTGGGTGTTGAGTAAGAATGAGGAAAAAGTGCTAATGAGTTTATGGTTTCATTTTAGGGTGATGCAAATGTTCTAAAATTAGATTAAAGTGATGGTTTCATAAGTAAAAACCATTAAAGTATAAACTTTAAATGGGGGAACTATATGATATGTAAGTTATATCTCGGTAAAGCTGTTAAAGAAAAACAACTCTAATCCAGACATGTCAATCCTTTATTAAAACGATTCTTTGACTTTGCATCCTCCCACAATAAACTGCAGGCTCTTATCCTAGGCCCATAACCCTAAGAATAAATCCCTATGAGGTCACAACCTGTTCTACCTTTCTGATCTTACTTCTGGCAGCTCTCCCGAAAGTCCACTGTATTTCAGCTCTGCTGATTTTTTTCAGTGCTTTCATAGTCTGAATTTGTTCTTTTCCTATGGTATTCATACCATAATTATGCCTAGACCTGGAAAAGTCTTCCCCCAGGTCTCCACATGTCTACATCCTTGTAGCCGTTTGGGTCTCAGCTTAATATTAACTTCTTAAGGTAGATTCACACAATCAAAATAGTTTGCTAGTCACTCTCTTACACAGCATTTTGTTGTCTTCATGGCACTTCTAACACTATAAGACATCATTGAGTTTGTTTTATTTATTTACTTGTGATGTCTTTTTCTCCCACTAGAATTTGAGCTCCATGAGAGTTGAAATCTAATCTCTTGATTATCACTTTGCAGCACCTGGAAGAGTGCTCCGAGTAGATGCTTCCTAAATATTTGTTCACTGAGGAATTCTTTACATTTAATTATCTTCTTATATTTACCAACATGGAGCAAATGATAGCTTTTCAAAACAGCTATATGTATCATTGTTTGTAATCTTCATTCTCACCTTTCTCTGCTTGCTGCTAGGGAAAGCTCAGGCTGCCTTTAGATCAGACCAGCACTGCCCAAAAGGATGCTTCAACCAGTTCAAACAGATACCTGCCTGTATCACAGATCTTCCTGTTGCTACAGTAACAATGGAAATATCTTACAAAATATTTTATAAGTGTTTACACTTTATATTTTACTATTTATGATATAAATTGGTGAAGACAGGCCATTATAGCAGGGAATCAGGAAAAGTAAATTCTTGCCTAGATTTTGTTCTCAAAGGGATCGAGTTACTCATCTGAGTGCATAAAATATTGAACATTTTCTAGACCACTTCTGAAATCTCTTCTGTTTCCAACATCAAAAAAACTGGGCTACAGGAACAATGCAGATATCCTAGCAGCACTAAGAAGTTCTACGTTTATCCCTTCATGGTTGTCCCTGATTTAATCTAATTGCTTCCCTAATTTGCTGGGTAGGATTTTCTACTTCATGAGAAATTTCGTGTGAGAAATTTCATGTGTTGAGCTGATTCACAATCTCATGGCACTCCCTTGCCAGCCCAGTTTAGCCCACTCCTACAACTGATGCTGGGTGGCATTTTGTCTTGCTGCCTTCTCCACTTACCTCCTGCACTGGGGCTACCCATCAGCATCAAAGGCATTAGCTCAGCACTGGTTCACCCGGCCAGGCCTGAGGTTGCACACTGCATGTGGGTGAGTAGAAACTCTCTCTCCTTGATCATCCCGTAAGACCTTATACATTCCTTATATAGTGCTATGTTAGTTTGCAGTTATTGATTCACTTGTCTGCTTGTCCTTGAGACATTGGGGCTGGGACAATGACTTGCTTTACATATTGCTATTGTTATGGCAGTGTCTGGAATTAAAAAGTGATAAGAATATCTACATTTATTGAGTGCTTGTTGTCATCGGGTATCATACTAAATGCTTTTTATCTTCATGACAAAAAGTTTTCAAGACAAAGTTGTCATGATACCTACCCATAAAGTAGGCACTACTTGTATCCCCATATTACTGATGTGAAAACAAAGACCCAGAGAGAATAAGTCATTTGCCTTATTCCACATAATTCACAAGAGGCAAGCTAAGATTTCAATCCAGAGAATCTGGCTCCAGGCTCATTAAAGACTAAAGACTATGCTCTATAGCATTTAAAATGTGCTTACTAATTACAGAATGAATTAATAAGCTCTTAGGACAAAATGGTACAAGGTGGTTAGAACCTTGATTAAATACAGATTTTGACTTTCCAACTTAATAGCTTTATGAATTTGAGTAAATTGTCTCACCTTTCTGTATTCTTTGCCTTCATTGTTATATGTAAAAAAAATAGTACAGGTTTATCATCAAGAGGTTGGTTAAGTTTTGATTCCACCATGTGCTTAGAAGATGAAAATAAGAAATATTAGTGAACTGTTTTAATGTTTATCACAGTAGTCAGCATATGTTCACTATCCTTATTTTTGATGTGACTATTATTTGAAAAGGTCCTATATAACTTTATTATTAGGAGAATATACCCTACTCAGTTCAATTTAGAACATGGCTTTTGAATCATTCTCATGTGCAAAGCATTAGAGTTATCTAAAGGACAACCAGAGTTCTGATGCTCAAGAAGCTTATATTGAAATGATGGAGTCTGATATGTATAAATTTAATATTGATGGTACAATGTAAATGTATAGGATGATTCTATAAATAAAATATCTTGGGTTACAGAAAATACAGTAATAAATGCTAACTGAAGATCTACACAAATAACATCTCAAGTAAATTACAGGAGAAGATTACCATCCATCAGAATACAATGGAGAAAATGGGGAACACTCACCCAAATAAGGAGATGAGAAGAATAAAGACAGCATGGTACAAAAGTGCCTCATGACCAGAGTTCAGCCCATGTCAGAGTGTGGAAGCTTTGGATAATGGATCTGGGCCTTGTTGAGAATTATGAATACCATGCTACAGCGCTCAGGCTTTATTCTTTGGAAACTGAAGAACCAACTGACTTTTAGATCAGGAACATAAATGATCAGATTTAAATTTTAGAAGGATGAATGTGTGGTTGTGCTTTTTTTTTCTCCTGGAGAGAACTGAAGAGAACTTTCTGGATTCAGGAATGCAGAAATACAGAGATAAGTTTGCTCCAGAAGTATAAGAAGGCACGTAAGAAATGGAAGGAAGAAATATCAAAGAAAAATTTAAAAGGCAGTATAGCTATAAAACCCAAAAGAATGGTGACCACTTGAGTATAGAAGAGAGGAACAAATTGGATATGGCAGTAAGATGCTTAACACACAAGAAGAGGTAACTGGAAGTAGTTGAGGGTCCCAAAAAAGTGGGATGGTAATGAAGAAATGAGTTTGAGTTACATCATATGAATTAGAGGTGTATGCAGGAATTTCACATGGAGCTGTTTAGATATTAACTAGTGGTCAAACAGAAGCATAAAAAGAAAAGAAAAGTCAAGGAAAGAGAGATTGTGTGTATGTAGGAGATTGTGTGTATATAGAAGTGGATGGGAAATTAGGTCAAGAGCTGCAGACAGGTCATATACAAGATAAGTTTGTGGAAAGGCTGAGCAACATAGCAATTAGAAAATCGTTGGTCATTTTTTAGTTTAGTCTTAGCTGAATAGTGAGGGCAGAAGCTGTTTTCAGTGAAGGGAAGAGAGAAGTAAATTTGGGATGATAAAGTGGATTACAAATTCAAAGAGTTTGGAAGAAAGAAGAGAAGTTATCATGTTTCTCCACTGCTCTACACCTCCCAGTCACTTCCAATCTCACTCCAGATGAAATATGAAGTTCTTACAACAGCCTAGAATCCTCTGCATTATTTAGCCTTCTGATGATTCTCTAAACTCATCCTCCCCACTTTCCCTATGATCCCCTACAGCTAACTCTGCTGTAGCACATGGGTGTCCTGGCTATTTCTCTAACAAAACACGCAGACCTTTGCCTGTCTCAGGTCTTTGTGTTTGCAGTTCCTGTAATTTCCGCAGTTTTTCACAAGGCACTACATTGATTCTTTTTGATAAGTATCACCTTAACAAATAGACTTTCCAGGACACCTGATTTTAAAAAGCCTACTCCCTTTCATCCTGTCCCTGCCCTATTCTTCCTTTTTAGCTTCTATTACCACCTGACATCTTAAAATTTTATTTGTTTTTTTATCCTCATCCCATCCCCTCCCTGTCTTTTCAGACTGTAAACTACAGTAGAGCAGGAATTTCCTCTGTTTCATCCAATGCTATATTCGTAGTATCTAGAATAGTGCCTGGCACATACTAGATGTTCAATAATTATTGATTAAATACATGAATGAAAGTATGACAATATGGGGCTATACTTAGAAAGAGAAATTAAGGTAAATGAAGGATTTTCCAGTTGGGTTAGGGTTAGGGTTAAGCAATTGAGACTATTTGTATCTGGAGAGAAAGAATCAATATGGAGAAGAGGTTGAGGACACCTTGAAAGGAGAGAGGGTATAAATAGGCAATGGAACAATATTCTGCAAGGGGTATGCAGAAGAGGATTGTATCAGGGCAGCAGGTCAGGGATAAATCTCAGAAAGGAATAGGAGAATTTCTCCATCTGAAATCTAAGGAAAAGAAAAGGGATGGATAGGAATGAAAATAAAATTTGAGGAAGGAAATTGGAAGCATTGATTCTTTTTTTTTTTTTTTTTTTTTTAAACATCTTTATTGGAGCATAATTGCTTTACAATGGTATGTTAGTTTCAGCTTCACAACAAAATGAATCAGTTATATATATACATATGTTCCCATATCTCTTCCCGCTTGCGTCACCCTCCCTCCCACCCTCCCTATCCCACCCCTCCAGGCGGTCACAAAGCACCGAGCTGATCTCCCTGTGCTATGCGGCTGCTTCCCACTAGCTATCTACCTTACGTTTGGTAGTGTATACATGTCCATGCCTCTTTATTGCTTTGTCACCGTTTACCCTTCCCCCTCCCCATAGCCTCAAGTCCATTCTCTAGTAAGTCTGTGTCTTTATTCCTGTTTCACCCCTAGGTTTTTCATGACATTTTTTTTTTTCTTAAATTCCATATATATGTGTTAGCATACGGGTCTCTTGTAGACAGCAAATATATGGGTCTTGTTTTTGTATCCATTCAGCCAATCTGTGTCTTTTGGTGGGAGCATTTAGTCCATTTACATTTAAGGTAATTATCGATATGTGTGTTCCCATTCCCATTTTCTTAATTGTTTTGGGTTTGTTATTGTAGGTCTTTTCCTTCTTTTGTGTTTCTTGCCTAGAGAAGTTCCTTTAGCAGTTGTTGTAGAGCTGGTTTGGTGGTGCTGAACTCTCTCAGCTTTTGCTTGTCTCTAAAGGTTTTAATTTCTCCATCAAATCTGAATGAGATCCTTGCTGGGTAGAGTAATCTTGGTTGCAGGTTTTTCTCCTTCAACACTTTCAATATGTCCTGCCACTCCCTTCTGGCTTGCAGAGTTTCTGCTGAAAGATCAGCTGTTAACCTTATGGGGATTCCCTTGTGTGTTATTTGTTGTTTTTCCCTTGCTGCTTTTAATATGTTTTCTTTGTATTTAATTTTTGACAGTTTGATTAATATGTGTCTTGGCGTATTTCTCCTTGGATTTATCCTGTATGGGACTCTCTGTGCTTCCTGGACTTGATTAACTATTTCCTTTCCCATATTAGGGAAGTTTTCAACTATAATCTCTTCAAATATTTTCTCAGTCCCTTTCTTTTTCTCTTCTTCTTCTGGAACCCCTATAATTCGAATGTTGGTACGTTTAATGTTGTCCCAGAGGTCTCTGAGACTGTCCTCAGTTCTTTTCATTCTTTTTTCTTTATTCTGCTCTGCAGTAGTTATTTCCACTATTTTATCTTCCAGGTCACTTATCCGTTCTTCTGCCTCAGTTATTCTGCTATTGATCCCATCTAGAGTACTTTTAATTTCATTTATTGTGTTGTTCATCGTTGCTTGTTTCATCTTTAGTTCTTCTAGGTCCTTGTTAACTGATTCTTGCATTTTGTCCATTCTATTGTCCATTCTATCTCCAAGATTTCGGATCAACCTTACTATCATTATTTTGAATTCTTTTTCAGGTAGACTGCCTATTTCCTCTTCATTTGTTAGGTCTGATGGGTTTTTATCTTGCTCCTTCATCTGCGGTGTGTTTTTCTGTCTTTTCATTTTGCTTATCTTACTGTGTTTGGGGTCTCCTTTTTTGCAGGCTGAAGGTTCGTAGTTCCTGTTGCTTTTTGTGTCTGTCCCCAGTGGCTAAGGTTGGTTCAGTGGGTTGTGTAGGCTTCCTGGTGGAGGGTACTAGTGCCTGTGTTCTGGTGGATGAGGCTAGATCTTGTCTTTCTGGTGGGCAGGTCCACGTCTGGTGGTGTGTTTTGGGGTGTCTGTAGACTTATTATGATTTTGGGCAGCCTCTCTGCTAATGGGTGGGGTTGTGTTCCTGTCTTGCTAGTTGTTTGGCATAGGATGTCCAGCACTGTAGCTTGCTGGTCGTTGAGTGAAGCTGGGTGCTGGCGTTGAGATGGAGATCTCTCAGAAATTTTTGCTGTTTGATATTATGTGCAGCTGGGAGGTCTCTTGTGGATCAGTGTCCTGAAGTTGGCTCTCCCACCTCAGAGGCACAGCACTGACTCCTGGCTGCAGCACCAAGAGCCTTTCATCCACACGGCTTCTTAATTTGGGATGATTGGTTGTCTATTCAGGTATTCCACAGATGCAGGGTATATCAAGTTGATTGTGGAGCTTTAATCCGCTGCTTCTGATGCTGCTGGGAGAGATTTCCCTTTCTCTTCTTTGTTCTCACAGTTCCCAGGGGCTCAGCTTTGGATTTAGCCCCGCCTGTGCGTGTAGGTCGCCGGAGGGCGTCTGTTCTTTGCTCAGACAGGACGGGGTTAAAGGAGCCACTGATTCGGAGGCTCTGGCTCACTCAGGCCCGGGGGTAGGGAGGGGCACGGAGTGTGGGGCGGGCCTGCGGCGGCAGAGGCCAGCGAGACGCTGCAGCCTGAGGCGCGTCTGTGCGTTCTCCCGGGGGAGCTGTCCCTGGATCCCGGGACCCTGGCAGTGGCGGGCTGCACAGGCTCCCCGGAAGGGCGTGTGGCTAGTGACCTGTGTTCGCACACAGGCCTCCCGGTGGCGGCAGCAGCGGCCCCAGCGTCCCATGTCCGTCTCTGGGCTCCGCACTTTCAGCCGCGGCTCGCGCCCGTCCCTGGAGCCCTCCCAAGCAGCGCTCTTAATCCCCTCTCCTCGTGCACCAGGAAACAAAGAGGGACGTAAAAGTCTCTTGCCTCTTCGGCAGCTCCAGACCTCTCCCCGGACTCTCTCCCGGCCAGCCGCGGCGCACCAACGCCCTGCAGGCTGTGTTCACGCCGCCAACCCCAGTCCTCTCCCGGCGCTCCGACAAAAGCCGGAGCCTCAGCTCCCAGTCCCGCCCGCCCCGGCGGGTGAGCAGACAAGCCTCTCGGCTGGCGAGTTCCGGTCGGCCCGATCCTCTGCGCTGGAATCTGTCCGCCTTGTCCTCCGCACCCCCGTTGCTGCGCTCTCCTCCGCGGCCCCCAAGCTCCCCCACTCCGCCTCCCGAAGCCTCCACCCGCGAAGGGGCCTCCTAGCGTGTGGACACCTTTCCTCCTTCACAGCTCTCTCCCGCTGGTGCAGGACCCGTCCCCATCCCCCCGTCTCTGTTTAGTTTTCTCCTTTGTCCTACCCAGGCACGTGGGGGGCCTCCTGCCCCCTGGGAGGTCTGAGGTCCTCCGCCAGCGCCCAGCAGATGCTCTGCAGGAGCTGCTCCACGCGTAGATGTACCTCTGGTGTATCTATGGGGAGGAACGCGACCTCCGCGTCTTACTCTTCCGCCATCTTCCCGGAAGACTCTGAAGCATTGATTCTTAAACTATGAAGAATTCAAGAATTCCAAAACAGGCTAGAAGGAAAGGTAGGGCAGAAGCTTAAGGAGAGGTGGGGGAGGGAAACCTCCAACATGTTGCTTACAGTGAAAAGAGAAGACATGCAGATTTCCTGGAAGTCAGTCCAGGGCAGAATTCTTCCCTCTTCATCACACTTGCCTTGCAAATTGTTTTCAGTATGATCATGTTTCCAGCACAGAGCCATGTGTTCCATTTAAAATGAAATTTTATTCTACTAAGTTCTTCAGATATAGTCTATTGTGGGGGGAAATAGGCAAATATGGGATGTCAGTGTATTTTACTCACTGAAATTAACCTATGTGTGTGTGTGTGTATATATATATATATATATATATATATAGATTCTTACATATATCATATACGTATATATTATGTATATGTATATATATGAATATATGTGTGTATATGAATATAGGTAAATAGATGTATATGTACCTATAAATATATAAATACATATATATGTGTATATCTATCTATCTATATATATAAAGCTAAAGTATAGTAGATAAAATTAGTTGGGCTTCAGTTTTCTTAGAATCTCTTTGTGGACTTGCAAGAATCTAGTATCTTTCTATCTTGAAACTGAATTTTCCACTTGATTCCTGGCAGAAGCCATCATCATCTGTTCAGACTGATGATAGCTGTTGTTTAAGCTTTAATGGGACAGACCACAGAATATTTATCCCTGTCTGATGATCCAGCTGCTTTACTAAATGTTGTCATTTTTTTTAACTGTTCAGGCATTAGAAAGCAAATGACAACATTTTTTTTCTATCTATAAAGTAGTACATGACTGTTCAAAGAAAACATACAACAAAGAACATAAAAATTATCCATGATTTTACAATTACCAGTGTAATTGTTTGATAATTTTTATCGGTGTTTTCCTTTCTAACCTATTTTTCTGTGTATATGTCCAATTTTTAATTGTTCCAACTAATAATATATACAGTTCTACAGTCTGATTTTTTTTTAATTTCTATCATTAGCATTTTTTCCAGGTAATTAAATGCTCTTGGAAAGATTAGTTTTTTGTAGCTGCATAATATTCTATCCTGTGGCATTTATTTAACCATTGTCTATTTGGAATTTCTTTGATTTTCTTTTTGTTATAAATATTACTGCAAAAACTTTTCTACACAAATTCTTCATCTATTTAAGGGCATGAGTTTTAAAGTTCTTTGAAACATTATCATTGTTTCTGTGAAAGATTATCATCATAACTGCTTAGTTTTTGTTTTTAAAACAATACATCAGACAGAACATGGGATACTAATACTTAATTTCATATTTATATATTGATGCTTATAGTGTCTAAGAAGTTGCTTTTTGGGTTGTTACATTATCTTACTCAAGTATTCATAGTCAGTAATTCTCATGAACTTGTGTCCTGTTTTGTATTAATACATTTGTTAAATTTAGTAAAGCTAAAATAAGTAAATTTTGTGCCATATGTGTTCTTGGACACACTAAATTAGAAATAGCACTAAATTCTGTATTTAGATTGTATTTTTTATAATCATCATGGGGAACAACATTACTATAAATTTTGTTGCAACTAGTAGATAATATTGTCATCAAGACCAATATTTGGACACTGGGAGTTACTTGAAAATTGTTTTATTTAAACTTATGTGGATTTTTTTTTGCATCAAAATATTCCCTGATAGTATTAAAGCAGATATTATTTTAAGTTTTTCAGAACATACCTTATAAATGAAATACAGTTATATGAAAGATTGCTTTTTCCCTGGGTAGAAATATCCTGCTCTGTAGCATTTCAAGAGCTATTTCTTTTCGCTGTTCTTGTTCCAGGAACATAAGTGCTCTTGAGTGAATGGATAATGTTGGTTAAGAGAAGAGAATAGAGGGGGATAAATCTCACATGTTTCTTTTTGGAATTCGTCAATGGCATCTGCTAATGTTCACAGCAGACAAAGTTGCTTAAAATGCAGACTTTTGCTGTTCCCACTACAATCGATATTGCACATCTTTCATACTTTAAAGACTGATTTTACTGTAAATCTTCTAGCATTCCTTAGGTGATAAACGGCAAGCTTTTAGGGACCAGACCATTTCAACTAACATAGCAACTGTATTTCTATGATGAAGATCTATTTAAAATAAAATGGACTTTGTTTCTGATATAACTTCAAGAAATGAAAAGAAGACTGACCACCATTCTTATAACTTCTGCGGCCAAATCATCAGATGGTGCTTAGTTTCATTTGTTTGTGTATGTGTTTCTTATTGGAACTTAAAATGCTCTTCTTAGAGCATTATAGTGTAAGAGAAAGAAAGCCTTCAAAAAAAATATGGTACTTTCTCCTGGATCATTTAACTTCTACCCGAAGGCACATATAATTTACAAAGTTTTCTAAATCCTATAATTTTCTTCTGGGGAAACTCTCTCTCTATCCAGCCCAAACCTTCCTTAGGCACAAAGTGTTACAGTGTATAATAAGGAACAAATTGGTGACCCCTAGAAAGGGGATCCAGAATTTCCACTGCTATTGTCACAGAGCTGAGCTCCTGGTCATTGGATAACCATTTTGATATTTGCAGAGATCTTGGGGGTAGAGAACATGAAGGGAAGTAAAAAGTAGCTTGAGTAGTTTTCAAGAAGAATGTAACTTAAAATATATGCTTAGTGTAGCTTAAGAATAAAATTTCAAATTTTTAAACCATTCTCACACTTGTAAAAAAATAAAAGGAAACTTGTATTGATCTTACAGAATGTTTACTTGTTGGTTTTATTTCTTCTAAAGAAATCATTTTTTATTTATAGGAGATATTTGGAGATGACAGGTGCTGTGTCTCCTATGACCTAAAAGGCCTGCTTTTTTGGAAGACAGTAAGTTATTTTTGGTTTTGAATAGAGGGTAGAGAAAGATAATGGAGGGGACATCATTGTAGTCAATCCCTTTACTGATTGGTATTGAATGATTGTTTATTTTAAATATGTTCTTGAAGAAAGTTCTAAGACAATACAATAGGGAAATAATGGTCTTTTCAACAAATGATATTAAGACAACTGGACACCTCTATGTAAGAACTTGAAGTTGGATTCCTTTCTTATACCATACACAAAAAAAGTAATTAACAGTATCATAGACCTTAATGTAAGAGATAAAACTATAAAAGGATTAGAATAAAACACAAATATAAATATTCATGCCCTCAGATTAGGCAGTAGTATTTATAATATCTTTTATAAGTGGGATCATATCAAATACACAAGTGACAAACTTTTTAAAATAGCTAAACTAACATTCATCAAAAATAAAAACCTCTGTCTTACAAATGATAACATCAAGAAAATAAAAAGACAGCTCACAGACTGGTAGAAAATATTAATATATTTGATAAGGGACTAGAATTCCAAATATATAAAAAACAATTACAATTTAATAATAAAAAGGAAAATAACTCAATTGAAAAACTAGCAAGGAATTTGACTAGATGTTTCTTCCAAGAAGATACACACTGGGATAATAAGGGCCTAAAATTATGCTCAGCATAATGAAATATTAGGTAAATATAAATCAAAACCACCATGTTCATACCCCCTAAGATAGCTATTATCAGAAAGACAGATAATAACAAGTTCTGGGGAGGATGAAGAAAAATTGGACTTCTCATTCACTGCTGGTGAGTATGTAAAATGGTAACCTCTCGAGAAAACAGTTTTCAGTTCCTCAAAAAGTTAGGCATAGAGTTACTATATGACTCATAATTCCACTCCTAGTTATGTGCCCAAGGGAAATAAACATCCACCCAAAATTTATGCATGATAACCAAAAAGTGCAAATAACCCCAATGTTTATCAACAGATAAATGGATAAATAAAATACGGTATATCCATGCAATGGAACATCATTTGTGAATTAAAAAAAAATAAGTATTAATTCAACTGCAACATAGTTGAATGTAGAAATTATTATGCTAAGTGAAAGAAGCCAGACACCAAAGACCATCTATTGTATGATTTTATTTGATGTAATTTCCAGAATAGGCAGATCTATAGAGACAGAAAGTAGATTAGCAGTTGCCAACAGCTGGGTGCTGGGGGCAGCAAAGAAAGAGCTAGTGTTAACTAGGGAATGCTTGCTAATAGGTAGGAGTTTCTTTTGGGATGATTAATATGTTCTAAATTTAGATGGTGACCGAGGCTTGCACAGTTCTGTGAGTATACTAAAAAAAACATTAAATTGCACACTGTGGTGAATCCTATAATATGGGAGTTACATGTATCAATAAAAATGTTTTAAAAAATGAATGTCAGAATCTCAAAATGGGTTTTTAAGAGAAAATTGGTAAAAAAAAAAAATCCTGATTGAAGGACAGGCCAGGAACTGATGCAACTCTCTTAAGACATTTTTAGATTCTAGACACAGAGATCTACTTTGGATCCCAAGGGACCTAACAAGTCAGAGATGGGGTTAAGTTCTTACTTTGTTCACTTAACTATAAGCCAATGCCACTGATGAATTACACATAGAAAGCCCTATCTTGTTATATACAAAGCTTAGATTCTTTGAAGTTATCAGGAATCAACACTCTTAATATAGACATTTTTCTTGGGACAGTAGAGTATTCTCAGTGATTCCACTGTATCTTTTTTGAGGAGTGGGGAGCAATTATTAGTGATTTCATGTATGTTTTCTGGTTTTGACAAGGAAAAGGAAAATAAAATATCTAATGTTTTATTTTAATATTATTACAGTAGCATCAGTATTTATGTGGCTCTGCAAAAGGCAGGAGTCTCACCTGAAGAATTTATTTTTCAAAGCTTAGTGTGAGGAGAATATTTGTGAAAACTTTACTTGAAATCTTTACTTGATCTATATGTGTATCTTTACATCCATATGTATATGTGTATACAGGTAATGTTATCTCAAAAACATTTGCTATTATTCTCTTAGAAATGAAAATACGAGAAACAAATATAGTGTTTCAGTTGAACGAATTTGAAGCAGAATGATTAAATTCCTCTCAACTTAAACATAGTGAATCGGTGACAGTCTAAAAATAATTACAACTAATGTCAATCTAGTATATTTTACCTCAACAAAGACTAGAAGTAGACACATGCAAAGAACTTCATATATTTTTTGGTTACATGTGTTTAGTTTATCATTTATATTAAACTTAAGTATAGTTTTGCTATTAATTGTAATGTCCTGCCTACCCCCACTATCATTTATTTTGGGGCAGTCTTGGGCAAACATATTTTTAAGCCTATTGAGGCATATTAATCAAGCATAACAATGTGTTTGGCAAGAACAAAATTTTATTTTTATTAGAAAAACAAATGGGCAAGTTTATATTATCTATAGATCTCTTTTTCTCTATTAAATATTTTGTGATTTGAAAGAACTCTAAAATTTTAGAAATGGGTATAAAAGAGTGATAAGAATATTGTTATTCACAGTGTGTAAAGAATTGTTAAAGTATCTATAGGAAAAAAGCTTTCTGGGATTTCTAAACCCACTGAAAGCCATTACTCATTTCTCAAGAGAAGCTAATAAAATGGTAACAACTCTTCCAAGGTTACAAAGAAAGAATCCAGGAAAAATTATTATAGTTTTAAAGGGTAATAATGTGCAGAATAATTTATATTATATATATGTATTTTTTAAAAACATATACCAAGAAAATTAAGAACTTAGGTGAAATTGACAAATTCTTTGAAGAAATATAACAAAATTGGCACAAAATATAAAATCTGAATTGACAATTAATAAAATAGTTACCAAAAAATATTTTAAAAAAAGAGACAACTATAGTGAGAATTTTAAAATATTGCTGAAATTAATGAAATATAACCTAACTAAAGTAGAGAAACTGAACTCATTTATAAAGCTTTCCCATGAAGATATCTCCAGACCCAAATAAATGATAGTATCAGTGATTTCTATTGAATATTCAAAGGATTGTACATTAGCACTGTCCAAAAAGAGGAGGAAATACTTTCTAACTCATTTTACCAGGCTAGCATATCCCTAATGCCAAAAACTGAAAAAAAGAAAATTAACAATTCATATCTTCCATGAATATATATGTAGAAATCATTAGCAAAATATTAGCAAATTGAATACAAAAACATATTAAAGGAAAATAGACTATAACTATGTAGGGATTATTCTTGGACCACAAATTTGTTTTAATGTTCGAAATCAATGATGTAATTCACCATATCAGAATAAAGGATAACAGCCATATGATCCTTCCAAAAGAAGCAGTAAAAAAAAAAAAAATTGACAGCTTACAATATTCATTCATGATGAAAGCTTTTCCCAAATTGTCTTCAGCTAACATCATAATTAATGGTGATTGTGATGGCTAATTTGATGTGTCAAATTGACTGGACCATAGGGTGCCCAAGTATTTGGTCAAATGTTATTCTGGGTGTTTCTATGAGGATGCTTTTGGATGAGATTAACATTTAAATTGGTAGATTTTGAGGATACAGCAGATTGCTCCCCATTATGTGGTGGGCCTCATCCAATCAGTTGAAGGCTTGAATAGAACAAACAGACTAGGCCTCTCTGAGCAAGAGGGAATTCTCCAGCAGACTGCCATTAGATTTCATCTGCAACATTGGTTCTTATGGTTCTACAGCAATTCCTTTAGACTCAAACTGGAACACTGACTCTCCTGGGTCTCCAGCCTGCTGCCTACCCTGAAGAATTTGTATTGCCAGTCTTCATAATCACATGAGTTAATTCCTTGTAGTAAATCTCATTTTTTAATACACACACACAACCTATTGGTTCTGTCTCTCTGGGTACCTCTGACTAATACAGTGATATACTAAATGCTTCCCCTGCAAGATCAGGAAGAGAAGGATGGATGCTCTCATCACTTTTATTTCAACATTGTACTGAAGGTCCCAATCATCGCAATAACAAAAGAAAAATACAGAAAAGGCATAAAGATTCAAAAGGAAGAAATAAACTGCCTCTTTTCAGAGATGGCAAGATTTTTTTCATAGAAAATCCTAAGGAATATACAACAGTACTAGAACCAACAAATAAATTTATCAAGGTTGCAAGATAAAGGTCAATACAATTGAGCAAATATATATTTACATACTAGCAGTAAAAAATTAGAAGGTAAATCTGTAATTGCATCAGAGCACATAAAACACAGGAATAAATTTAACAAAAGATATGCAAGGCATTTAAACAGAAAAGTATAAAATATTGGGTTGGCCAAAAGCTTCGTTCATTTTTTTCCATAAGATGGCTCTAGTAGCACTTAGTCATCTTTAACTTCATTTGACACAATTTTGTTAGATTGTATGTGACAGTTGTCATATCCGCGTGCATTTAAAAAAAGGCATCAACATTGGTGAATTTTTGTGTAGCCATTTTAATATTGAAGATGGGAGGGAAAAAAGCAACATTTTCAGCATATTATGCTTTATTATTTCAAGAAAGGTAAAAACGCAACCGAAACGCAAAAATAGATTTGTGCAGTGTATGGAGAAGGTGCTGTGACAAAGCGCTGTGTCAAAATTGGTTTGTGAAGTTTCATGCTGGATTTTAATCACTGGACCATGCTCCATGTTCAGGTGGACCGTTGAAGTTGATAGCGATCAAATCGAGACATTAATTGAGAATAATCAACGTTATACCACGTGGGAACTAGCTGACATACTCAAAACATCCAAATCAAGTGTTGAAAATCATTTACACCAGCTTGGTTATGTGAATTGCTTTGAAGTTTGGGTTCCACATAAGTTAAGCGAAAAAAACCCTCTTGACCATATTTCCGCATGCGATTCTCTACTTAAATGTAATGAAAACGTTCCATTTTTAAAACAAATTGTGATGGGTGATGAAAAGTGGATATTGTACAATAATGTGGAATGGAAGAGATCGTGGGGCAAGCGAAATAAGCAAACCAGCAACCACACCAGAGGCTGGTCTTCATCCAAAGAAGATGATGTTGTGTATATGGTGGGATTGGAGGGGAGTCCTCTATTATGAGCTCCTTCTGGAAAACCAAACAATTAATTACAGCAAGTACTGCTTCCAATTAGACCAACTGAAAGCAGCATTTGACAAAAAGCGTCCAGAATTAGTCAACAGAAAATGCATAATCTTCCATCAGCATAACGCAAGACCACATATTTCTTTGATGACCTGGCAAAAACTGTTACAGCCTGGCTGGGAAGTTCTGATTCGCCGTATTCACCAGACATTGCACCTTCGGATTTCCATTCATTTCAGTCATTACAAAATTCTCTTAATGGAAAAAATTTCAATTCCCTGGAATTTTAGACTGTAAAAGGCACCTGGAACAGTTCTTTGCTCGAGAAGATAAAAAGTTTTGGGAAGATGGAATTATGAATTTGCCTGAAAAATGGCAGAAGGTAGTGGAACAAAAGGGTGAATATGTTGTTCAATAACATTCTTGGTGAAAATGAAAAATGTGTCTTTTATTTTTACTTAAAAACCAAAGGCACTTTTTGGGCAACCCAATATTACTGAGAAGTTACAGAAGATATCAATAAATGAAAATATTAATGTTCACACATTGGAAGGCTAAATATTATTAAAATAGTAATTCTGCCCTAATTGCAATCTTGATCATACTCTTAGAACATTTTTTCACAGAAATTGTCAATTTGATGCAAAATTGCATATGGAAATGCAAATGACCTAGAATATTCAAAGCAATGTTTAGAAGGAAGAACTAAGTAGTAGAACAAACTAATGTTAACATTTCTTCTATCTAAATTATTTAGTAATCAAGCCAGTGTGGTATTGGTAAAATGATAGACATATAGATAAATACAACAGAATAAAGAATCCATAAATACAGCTACACATATATGCAATATTGTTTTTTGACAAAAATGTCAAAAGGGTTCAATGAGTAGAGAAAGTCTTTTGAATAAACAGTGCTAGAAAAACTGGATATTCATATAGGAAAAAAATGAACATTTAAACCTATCCACACCATAAAAACATTAGCTCTAAGTCAATCAAATACTTAAATAAAAAGCTAGAATAACAAAGCATCTAGAAAAAAACATAGAAGTAAAATTTTACCAATTTGAAGTAGACAAAGACTGCTTAGAGAGGACATAAAACATAATATATAACAGAAAAAATTATAAATTGGACTTTCCCAAAATTAAAAACTTGTATATTTCAAAATAAAGTATTAAGACAACAAAAAGGTAAAACAAAGGATGAGAGAAAATATTCACAATGCATTTATCTTACAAAGGATTTCAGAAAATTTATTTTTATTGCTCAATAATATGCAGACAACCAATTAAAAAATAGGTGAAAGATTTGAATGGATATCACAGAAGAAGACATACAAATGGTCAAGAAGCACATGAAAAGATGCCAAACATCAAAAAGATGCATTAATCATCAGGGAAAAAATGCAAATTAAAAATGCAGTGAGAGGATTTCCCTGGTGGCACAGTGGTTAAGAATCCACCTGCCAGTGCAGGACACATGGGTTTGAGCCCTGGTCTGGGAAGATCCCACATGCCGCAGAGCAACTAAGTCCATGCTCCACAACGACTGAGCCTGCACTCTAGAGCCCACGAGCCACAACTACTGTGCCCGCGTGCCACAACTACTGAAGCCCTTGCACCTAGAGCCTGTGCTCCGCAACAAGAGTAGCCACGGCAATGAGAAGCCTGAACACTGCAACCAAGAGTAGCCCCCGCTCGCCGCAACTAGAGAAAGCCCACACGTAGCAACAAAGACCCAATGCAGCCAAAAATAAAATATAAACAAATAAATAAATTTTTTAAAAAAGTGAGAAACCATTATTCATGATTAGAATGGTTAAAATTAAAATGTCAATTATGCTTAGTTCACTTCAGAATGACAGTGAAAAAATTTTGCAGGAGCAACACTGTTACTCGATTTGCAGTTGACAAGCTGGATGTTTTTAAGTGTATCTACTGCTTTGAAGGAATTCCTGACTTAATTCAAAATTAGTTTTTCCAGTAAAGTCAACCATTAGTGATTATCTTGCCACAAATCTTTCTTTAAACGATTCCTGAAAGATAACATGTATATTAACTGGGCTTGAGTTATCTATTTTTTCTTTTCAGAATTATATCAACTAAAGCAAACAAAAATGTAACGATTTTAAAAATTAGGTGGACTTTTTTGTGTTTGTATTTTTAAGTAAGTAGGTTATGTTATATTATTTCTCCAAAGCTCTGTTGTTTTTATTTTTTTCAGTTTGGATTTTTGTAATTGACGCCGAACCTTGGCAAGCTGTAAATCATAATCAAATAAATGCTTTATTTTATGTGTGTAAAAAAATAAAATAAAATACAAAAAAAAAGTCAATTATGGACAAAGGTTTGGAACAACTGGATCTCATGTACATTGTTTTTGAGATATCAGAAAGTTACTTTAAATGTTTAAAATGCATCTATCTTATGATCTAGCCGTTTCATTTCTAGATATTTACCCACTAGAACTAAAAATAAATAGTCACAAAAACTGCTTATACATGAATTTCCATAGCAATTTTATTCACAATAGCTAAAAGCTGGGAAAAAGCCAAATGTCTATCCAGATGTGAATGGGTTAAAAAATACGTGTTACATTCCTGTAATGAAATAATTCTCAGCAATAAAAAGAAACAAACTACTGATGCATACAACATGTATGATCTGAAATTCATTTCCCTGAGTGAAAAAAAAGTCAGACTTAAATAACACAAACTCTAAGACTCCATTCAGTTAAAATTCTAGGAAATGGAAACTAATGGATTGTTACTAAAAGTATATGAATGATTGCCTGGGGCTGAGCAACAAAGGAGGGATGGACTACAGATAGGCATGAGAACACTTTTGGGGGTGATGGAAGTATTCTACATCTTGTTCACAGGGAGGATTTTAAAGATGTATATATCCATCAAAATTCAAATACGTGTACACTTTAAATAGATGCAGTTGTATGAAAATTATAAATAAAAGCAATTTTTAAAATGGAAGCAAATCATCAAAGTATGGTATGTCCTCAGGACTACATATTGGTGTAACTATGAAAATGATTTTTAACTGTTGATAACATCTTTTAAAATGCTATAAAATGAGTAGCCTGATGGATTGATTTATTTAGGAAGATCAAACCTATGTAAATGTATACATGCAAAAGAACAAATGAAACTGGAAGAATATGTGTTAAGATATCTTTCAGGCTTTTTTCCCCTACATTTTGTAAATTCCAAACATTCTATAAATGAGAGAGATTCTTTTTGTTCTAAAACTACTTTTAAGTGATGTTGATATGATAGAGATGGTGGGATGAGGGAAGAGCCAGGAAATTTCTATGTCCGTTTTCAGTATTACTTAGGTTCATCGTGCTTCTTCTGAAGAGACTCTCTCATGAACTGCCTGCATTGCTTCTTGAGAGTCAGATGGGTAGAAGACAACCAGTAGTTAGGCATCACCTGTTAATCTGATAGTAATTGAAGCTGTAGTTTTAAAGTAAAAAAAAAAAGGCAACATACACAATAATAGCAATACACATTGACAAGGCAGGCAAATATATTACTATTGAGATTACTTGCTTCAGTATACCAATTGGTATAACCAATAGTGCAATGTCCAGTTGAAGTAAATAAAAGAAACTAGTGTACTATATTAAAAACTAATGGTACTTCAATTTGCTTTATAAATAAAAGGGTTACAACTGTAGGAGACCTTATAAATCAGAGGCCAAAAAAAAAAAAAATGTTGCCAGTTAAGACAGTAAAACGACAGAGACTCTTATTTAGGTTTACACACCAAGTTTGGGCAGAAATGAGACATATTTCTCAGAAATAGGCTTTTTTTTATTAAAGCATAGGTTTCATTCATCTCTGAAACCTTACTATACTAAATTTAAGTAAGCTTTTGTGGTGATTTTTCACTCAAAAAGCCTGGGAGAGTGTACATTTTTTTGATCTATTATGTATCATTAGTTCCTGGATTACAGATAACAAATCAAATTATTATATTTTCATGTGATTTACATTAAAAAAGAAATCCTCTTTTTCAAGTTCCCATTCAAATTAAATAATTGTGTCACCTTAAAATCGTATCTAACGTGTATAACATGATTCCCACAATCACAATAACACATTCAAGCAAACTGGCTTTGTAAAATGTAATAGAGGGAAAAAATACTTTTAAATTTTAGCTTCTAGAATTCTCAGTCTTCTCTTTCTAGTGATATAATGGTCAAAATTCGACAAAAATAATTATTTCTCTTTGATAGCCACTAGTGAAAAAAATAGTCTTAGGAGCTTTTGTGTATGTTCCTATGAGCTCTAACTAAAACAGTCTTAGTGTCAACATTCTAATCACTACATTCACGTGGTTGTCATCATTCCCTTAACCAAACGTGCTGATCTTAAATCTCCTTGGAGTTCATGTCACTGTACAGAATTAACCTGTTTACCCTGGTGAGAGTGAACTTGTAGGTTCTGATCAATGACAAGAATTTTCTTTTTCACCTATAAAGAAAATGTCAGTGTTTTCACAATATTTTAGATATCTTTTGCAAAAAGTGTGACTCAGCAGGCAAGTTAGAGATGATTAATTCTATTCATGATATTACAATAATTTTTTTTTTTTTTTTTTTTTTTTTTGCGGTACGTGGGCCTCTCACTGTTGTGGCCTCTCCCATTGCGGAGCACAGGCTCCGGACGCGCAGGCTTAGCAGCCATGGCTCACGGGGCCCAGCCGCTCCGCAGCATGTGGGATCCTCCCGGACCGGGGCACAAACCCGTGTCCCCTGCATCGGCAGGCAGACTCTCAACCACTGCACCACCAGGGAAGCCCTACAGTTAATTTTTTATTGTGGCTGAGTCTCACATTAAATGTTGCTATTGTTAAGAACCAGATAATTTTAGTTAGAGGTTTTAGGATATATATGTATATACATATATAGTCGGTGATCCTTGATATTTAATTCTATGATACATGTTTAACATTGTCTTGTTTTTAACTTTTTTTTCCTCTGGTTGAAGCAAGACTTCAGCTCAAATATTGAAATCACCATTTGTGGGTATTTCCAAGGAAATTGTTAAGCAGAATATTTTAAATTACAGGTTTCCTGCAGATTTTTTTTTTTTTTTTTTTTTTTTTTTTTGTGGTACACGGGCCTCTCACTGTTGTGGCCTCTCCCGTTGCGGAGCACAGGCTCTGGACGCGCAGGCTCAGCGGCCATGGCGCAGCTGGCCCAGCTGCTCTTCCTGCAGATTTTTTGCTTAAGAAAATCCTGGCACTCCATTTTCTGGTAGAAATTTTTTGGAGGAGTGTATGCGACATGCTGGCTTTCTACCAAAAACCATAGATACACCCTCTTTCAAATTTCCTAATTAATATATTTCATATTATATGTTTCTGATTCAGTTTAGCTGTTTTAAAAAGCTCAATAAGAAATATAAACTAATAATATAATTTCAAATTGGAAATAAACATTTAACTAATTAACATATTCTCTTAATTTCTATCTTCAGTTAGTTCGTTTTAAATTTTAAAATACTGAATTTCTGGAATTTTAAAACCCATGAAGAAAAATCTATAATAGTTCTGAAAAAAAACCTTGTTTTTCATAATCAAAGTACTGTTCTTAGGAAGGTAAGTTAAAGCCACTAAGACAGGTAATAACTATCTCGGGGGGGATGTTTGTACTCATTAAACTTTATAACACACCACTGCTTTTTACTTTCACTTTTCTTGCATTTGCCATCTTTGGAAGAAAAATAGAGTATCACTAGGCATTAGAAAAAAATTACTCCTTATAAATCGCAAATATAATGTATCTATTGATCTCTAATTGTGGCCTGTTACTGAATTTGCTTTAAAGAGTTCATGCCTTCTGTATGTCTTGAGCTTGAACATTTCCTCTCATCCACACTTTTGTTCTAGTTGCTGCCTATCATTGTTTAATTACCCAGTCCAGCCTTCCTCTGGAAGTCAGTCATTAGGGAACAGTAAGACAGACTTACGCAGCGTTATTAGCCTTCTTCCCCAAATATGTTAGCTGATTTGCCAGCTAAGTCAGGAAATATAGATGAAAATTTTATTCATAGTAAGACCTCTTGAGAAGGTGCTAACAATGAGATCGTGCAGTAATTTCTAAACATTTATTAAATGTTCATACACAAAGTAAGATGATGGAAAGAGGGGTCTTGATCAAATAGATTGAATCACTGTCTGTCACTCAATTATATTTACTCCATTTCTCTAAGAACTTACTGCTTTCTAGAGAGTTTGTAATTGAGCAAAAATAACTACTAGAACTCAGTCTGGATGTTAGAATGATTTGGGGGATATAATGACTTTTCTATAACTGTAATTTACATCTGCCTTTTTATTTTCCCTTTTTAATTTTTCTGTTTACTCTATCGTAATATAACCTGGTGAAGTATGTTTCAAGATTTCTTTGAAGAATTCCTCACTGTAGTAGGTTTTACTGAAACATCATTCACTGATTAATTCTAGGACTGTGATGCTCCATAAAGCAAAGAAACATCAAGGGGATAAAAACTCATCTTTCCAAGTTGGAAGACCTCTCTGTAATATTCAGAAACTGTGTTAAACAGGCTGACTTCTGTTTTTAGGCCTACCTGGAAGCTTTTCTTCACCCAAAGTTAACCCCGTTTGTTCTTAAATTCTTGGATAACTAAATATATAAATAAAGATGAAGGAGCTAGGTTTTTCTCTTAAACCTCACAAATAATGCATTAATATTTTTCTCTAGGTTCTTTCCTTATAATCTTAAGATTAATTAAAAAATGCAAGTGGCTACAAAAGGATATTCAGGTAATTGTACTTTGATTAGGAAAATTGACAAATAAAAGACTATCTACTAGACATGACCCAACACATGAGGTGCAGAGCAGCACAGAGGGACCTGAGTGTCACTATCTTTTCCTGTAACATACTTGTCCTAAGGACAAATAAGGACCTTAATTCTTACAGCTGCCAACCGGGCTTTCTCTATAAATCAGATGCTAGAGTCATTCTATTACATAATGTGTTATTTTGCAAATAAAGGTATTGCTAGTTTGGTAAATATTGATGCCTCTAAAATGAAGATGACTTACATGTGGTACAGTTAATTAAAGATACAAATTAAACTTTGTGGACATTAAATAGCTTTTTTACAGAAAGTCGAAAAATTGAAATTTGACTATAATATTTGATTCTTCTGCAGTCATTTAAAACATTGATACATAATAGTTATATTCTTATTATTTATGAAAGCATGAGACCTAGAGCTCTCTGACTGTGTGACTTAATTTGTTGGGAGTTTAAAGCTATAAGAATGCTCTTCTTCCTATTTGAGGGAAAAAACCCACAAAATAAAATATTGCATTTCAAGGATTTTAAATTTCAAAAACTAAAAGGAAAGATAATTTTACATATTGAAAATATTTGCACAGTTTTACTAAATTACAGTTTTGTTTTGCTCCTATCATTCTTTAAATGTCTCTGTATAAAATCTATTATGAATGATAATAAGTAAGTTAACATAAAGATTGCTAAACAAATTCAATGAATATACAGAAAAAAATTGCTGTTTATTTATTGCTTGCCTTAAGAATAATTTCTGGCTACCTACTCTAGGGTCAATAGTTCATTTAAACAGCCCTTAATATTGTCTAGTCAACCCAGTTGTCTATGTTTTTAAAGGGGCAGGCATATAAGATTACTATCAAAAATACAATAAATGTATCAATTTATTCAAACACAGTGAAATAAGTGTTACTAACTCACTGCTATGTGAGTAACTCCTGCCTACATTTGGGCTGTGTTAAACTGAAAAGGAAAATTAAAGAAGCAAGCTAGTAGGTAGAGTGTTGAAGTCTGACATAAAATGAATCCAAAAAAGGGACAAAACAGAAAAATAAAAAAATGAACTTTAAGTCTCTTATCATGAATATGAATTACATTTTCATTCATGCAATAAATATTGATTGTAGACCTACTATGTGCTGGACACTATTGTAGATGCTGGGAAGACAGCAGTGAACAAAACAGACCAAAACCTCTGCTTTCCTGTAGTTCACATTGTATTTGCTTAATTACATAGTGTTTTGAATGAAGTCATGTTCTGAAAGTCTCAGACATTGGTCACAGATGGTCTGTAGGCTACTTGGCATCCATATGCATCCCTACATTTCTAACAGTACAGTATTCTGGACATTATTAGGCTTGTCATAATATAGTATGTATTTCTTAGGTTTGGCATATTACTCCATCAGTGAAGGGTCTCCAGCAACCCATCAAATGTAGTTCAGAGTTAGAAAAGTGTTAGGACATTGTTAAATATTATGGAAGTTGTGCAAACTTTCATTCTGAAGGATATTAAAAACAGATAATTCAAGGTTTTACAGTAAAGATAGAATAAGAGATTAGCTTTTTTAAGTTATGCATGGTATCCTCCACAGAAAAAGCTCATCCCTACAAGATTTTTCTGTACATATTCAAGGAGTGTATCATGTCTGTCTTGAAAATCATGATAGGTTGAATCAGTTTTACTAATGGAAGCAAGACACATCCTCAGGAACATCAGGTATGTTGCTGCCCAGAACAGATTAGGACATTTGTTCTATTCATTTTTATGTTAATCCCTTCTTGAAGTTGTACACCTCTCAATTTGAAGTGCTCAGTCCAAATTATTTAGTTTTTGCTGTGGTTGCTCTCTGCAATACCCTTACCATAATGACACAGACAAGCCCCTGTCTTTTCTCCGCCATACACTAAGAGGACTTCTTAGGCAATGACTATCCGTTTTGGGATTTTGACAATTTTCTCATTGTCAGTTTTATCATATTTCCTTACCTTTTCCAGTAAATTTTACTAAATCATATATTTTGCAGAAAATATAATATACTGTAAATCTTACATTCATGTCATTCTCATTATGCATTTTAATGGGGAAATTTAACAAAGAAACACTGCATAAAGAGGAGAATGATAAAGAAATGTGTCTTATCTCAACACTTTTTAGTGTGGAAATGGGTGGATTTCTCTGAATCAGGAATCAAACGTGACACTTTCTTTTCTTGATTCCTCAGGGCTAGGATGAACTCATCACAGGGTCCAGATAAGGTAAGTAAAAGAATGTTATGTGATCAGATAAAGATCACACGTAGGCATTCATAACCCATCTTAATTAGTACCCATCATGAAACTAATTAAACTAAACCTAAAAACAAAGTTGTGCTAGTTCCTGTGAAGACCTCTGGGCTTTGTGTCATTGAGCTGATCTAAATACCTGAATCTTCAGCTGCAGCGGCTGCTGCTTCTGCAGAGCCCTCTAGTGGAGAGCATGGCTATAGCAGTTTCCTAAACCAGGGACTTCACAATAAAAAATCTTTCATGAAATCCAGTGAAGTGAGCACTGGCACATGCCATTACTCCTTCGCATGTTTAGATGTGATGGTACCTCCAATAGACAGATTTCTTATATGAGAGCTTGACTTGTAAATTTATTCCAGCTTTTGTGTTCTAAAGTGAATTGAAAAAAGTCTAGGTTTTTGCTTGGGCCTTGACTTCTGCAAGTGTTTCAAAAAAAAATAATTACTGAATATTTAAGCCTAAACTAACTAAGTTAAAGAAATTGAAAAGTTAACACATTTGAAATAATAAGAATATAGCATGCACATTTTGAATCCTTTCATTGCCATAATTAACTGATGGAGGGTTTAATTTTTTTTCTAGAAAACAATTTATATCATCAGTATATTTGTAATTAAAGTTTTAGGTGCACTCCCCTTTACCTTGATTTATTTTTTTCAATTTAATTAGCTTTTGAGCTTCAAACACCTCTGTAAAATGCATATTTTTTATTTAAGGAAATAGATTTGGATATATAAAAACCTAGAGTTTGTGACCGAAGTAACTTCCGTTTTAACTTGAGAAATACTGCACAGGTAAAGATGATTGACATTAAGATGTGGATTACCTGCCACATTTTAAATTATTTATCATTATTTAACCACTATATTGACATGACAGAATAGGGATCACTGACCCATAGCACAATCTAGGAGACAAATTAGAAAAGCAGGTGAGGTTATTTGGGCACTTGTGGAAACCAGAGCATCCGTGAAAAATCACAAACGTTTGACACTGTTGAATATAAGATCCCTATGACTTAATATGGATTATTTTTCCGGATCCCAGCTGAATTGACGACTATGGTTAGACAAGCACATAATCAGTTAATTTTTCTGTACTGAGTAATGCTATTTTATGTTCAGGCTTACAAGATGCTTGAGAAACAAAATTGAAGCCATGTGTTCTCAAAATATACTTCTATAGAGCATTTAATAATCCTTTACCACCTTTCTTTTTTTATTAAAAATTACTTTAGATGCACCTAAATTTTAACCTAAGCCATAAATATAGCTTCAGTTATGACGCCATTAAAACAAATTTCCTTCAGTTAGTTAGCCATATTGCTATTATTTGTTTTACCGAACCATATATCAGTGCATCCAAAAGCTCATAAAAGGCTCATTTGTATTTCAAATTATTTCATTAGAAATGAAAAAATTACTTTTTCATCTTTAGATAAACTTCATAATACTTGTAAACACAAAATCATTTTGTATTAAGTCATAGGTTTCTTTTTACAATGGTTTTCCTATGTTTGTTAAGGTTGCAAATCTCCTTGGACAGTTGAAAATTGGCCACTTAATACATATCTTGAGAAATTATCATCCAGCTGTAATGATCACATATTCAACATATCTGAAATAAAATGAAAGAGATTGTCATACATGCTTGTGTTGAACAGTGTCTTCTCTTTTCTAGATAATGTTTGTTATTTACCTTGTCAGGAAAGAACTTAAAATATTGGGCAGATAATTTATACCCTTGAAACAGTTAACAATGCAGATCAGTAAATTATAAAATGCTTAAAAGAGTGATTTAGATAGAAGTGAAATAAGAATTCACAACAATGATGAATTCATCTTGACTATATACCTTCAAGAAGAGAGGGATTTAGGGTAATAAAATATTGTCTGACTACTTTGTGGGAGCATTAGGTTTATTTTGAAGTTTACTGATAAGGTTGAATTGATTAAGCTATGATTCCCATATTTTTACCATCTGATATTTTAATATTTTAATGCTTGTATTTAAGTATACATCTATATATTTATATTAATTTTCCAAACAAAATGTATGTATTCTGGAACTCTGCCATATAAAATATTGTCAGATCTGCAAAGACATTGCCTAGGCACTTGTCCGAGTTGCAGAATTTCAGGCCCTGTCCTGGATTTACTAAATCATTTGAAATAAGATTTTCTAAGTCTGCATTTGAACAAGCTCCCCCAATGTCCTGCATAATAAAGATTGAGACCTCCTGCTCTAGAAAACACAATTGGCTAGTGTATTGACACAGTATTTCACGTGTGTGTGTGTGTGTATGTGAATGTTCTTAAGTATATAAGTGTATACGTGTGTGCAGATATGAGTATTTCTCAAAAACTGACTTAAAAGGACTGCGATACAGATTCTGTTTCGGCCAAAACACTCCCTTCACTCCCCCACCACCTCCAGCCGCATATGCTCTTGCTCAGAGTTTGCTCAGAGTTTGGGGATGTTTTCCTTAGATTTCAAGATGAACTCTTGGCTTGTTTTGACTGTCTTTTGGCAAGGGAAATGGAAGACTAGGAAATAACGGCAGTAATAATGTTTGTTTTTAAAAATGGAGAAATGTTCCAGAGGTAATAGTAAAAATGAGTATAAGAGTATGTTTTAGATAGCATTGGTTAGTTAACAAGCAAATCACATTTATGATCTATTTTTTGCTTTTCTTTTGATGACTTTATAACAATTGAATGAGCATTTTTCAATTAGCTCAGGCATGCTAATTTTTATATTGATTGCATAAACTTGCACGTTCAAATCCAAGATATATTAATTCAGTGAATATCAGTTCAAGCATAGCAAATTAATTTGTGCAACCTACTGTGACTATTTTCAAATCCAAAATCCAGTAATTGTTCCAAAAATCACAACCCTTCAAGACGTTTTCTTGGATTATTCTGTTCTTCTAATCACCCTCAAACACTTCAGTAACAGAAGATTTCCTGCAAATTTTCTCCTAGATATTTGTTTCTAATATTTTCTTTGTATAATGTAAGATCTTTCCTGTTGTTGCCTTTGACTGTGTTGAACATAATGAAGTCGCTAATGTTTTAGACTTTCTCTATCTGTAAAATGATAGGCTCCAAAGAGTTTTGCAGCTCTAAATATGATTTTTCTGAGAGGGGATTCCCAGTCCTGTGGTCTTTCCATTAACTGGAAAAAACATTTTTGTTTTTAATTTTCACCAAACTCTACCTTTTTTTTTCTTTTGGTTGACTGTTCCCTTCCTGAAATTTTCAGTTCTCTTGTCATCTCCAACTCACTCTCTCTTTACCTTTCTTTTATGATATTTATTCCTACTCAATGAATTCTGATAATTATACATCCTCCATCTGCCTTTTGAACATTTTATTTAACAGGATTGAATTTTCTCTCACTGTTTATGATCCATCTGGACAACTTCATCTACTGCAGTGGCTTAAGCTACTACCAATCTGCTAATGACTGTTCAATTTGCAGTCTCTAATCTGTCTTCCCTTCTAGGCATTTACATCTAACTTTTGGCTTAAATATATCTACATGTGCATCTCACCATGTCCTAAGCAGAAGTGGTTATTTCCCCACCTTTTCTTCCTATCCCAAATATAATCCCCTAAACTCCTTTGTCAATTAATTGTATCACTAGCCAGCTAAACACAGGAGAGATAAATCTTATAGGCCTCTTCCATTTTGTAATACTGTCACTACACCTTGCTTTCCCCTTTTCTAGGCTTGCCTTCTCTAAGCTAACCTTCTTGAAAGGGTAATACATTTACTGTTTTTCCTCACTTTCTATTTACTCTTTTATCTGAATCCTACTTGCAAACCAATTACCCCACCAAAACCACAAAAGTCATTAAAACCTTCAGTTGTCAAACCCAATTGTCACTTTTCAGTCAATATCTTATTGGATATTTTTGTTGAATGAATTTTTGACCATCAGCTGTTTGTGAAACCCTTAAAAAGTTGGCTTCCAGTAGGCTAATCCCTTCTAGTTCTTTGCTCTTCTCTGTTTCTGCCTGTCTTAAATACAGGCTTACCTCATTTCATTGAACTTAGCTTTATTGTGCTTCGTAGACATCGTGTTTTTTACAAATTGAAGGTTTATGGCAACACTGCGTCAAGCAAGTCTATCGGTGCCATTTTTCTAACAGCATATGCTCTCTTCTTGTTGCTGTGTCATTTTGGTAATTCTCAAAATATTTCAAACTTTTTCATTACTATTTGTTGTGGAGATCTCTGATCAGTGACCTTTGATGTTACTAATTAATAAATTGTTTTTAAATTAAAGTACATTGGTTTTTTTTAGACATTGCTATAACCTGATTAATAGACTACAGTATAGTGTAAACATAACTTATATATGCACTGGCAAACAAAAAAATTTCCATGACTTTATTGTCATAGTTGCTTTACTGTGGTGGTCTGGAACCAGCCTGTAGTGTCTCCGAGGTCTGCCCATATTGGTATATGCTCGGGTTTCATTCTTGGCCAACTGATCTTTCTGCCAACACTTTGCTTACATGAATGAACCTACTTATTTTTTCATACTAATTACAGTGGTCCCTCCCTCAGCATCCTTCAGGGATTCTTCTAGAACCTCCTTGAATACCAAAATATGTGAATGCTCAAGTCCCTTACATAAAATGAGAAGCACAATCAATACAGTCAGCCCTCCATAGTATGGGGTTCAGCATCTGCGGAACAGAGGGTCACCTGTATTTGCAGAGGAAATCATTTCCAAAGGAACAATTCCAGTCAAAGTCTTTGTCTCCTAATAGTTCATCTACTCTTGGCTTTCCCTCAGGTCACTTCATCTGTATAAACCTAGAATAGAAATTTTGTATTATGCCCATTCTCTATTCTCAAATCTCTCTTGCAGTCCCGACTACCTCCTCACTCAAGCCACAGACTGAAAGGCCTCCTCGACATATCCAGCTACCTCATTGCTCATAATCAATCTGTGAAGTTGTTTGCCAATTCCACCCAGTTACATTTGTGTGATTTGTAGTTCTACCATCACTGCTCAGTATGAGACCCTCTAGATCTCTTTTCTAGATCAAGATTTAAAAAATGTATTGAATGATTTAGTGTGTCAAGCACTAAGCTTACACTTTATCTGTACCATCCCAAATCTCATATAATCCTTACAACATCCCTATGAGATAGGACCTATTATTATTAGAATTTTACTAAGAGTAACAGAGCCAGGGCAGTCGGGTTCAAGAGCCCCACTTGTACCTCTGCATGATGTTGGCTATTCTATTGTGAAGGGATCCTAATTTGTCTCTTGGCTCCTAATTGGTGTTTTTGCTTCCGTTTTACCCTCCCCGCTTAACTATGTCAAAATGATCTTTTTAAAATGCTAATTGAACATGTCTCTCTTCTGCCTCACATCACCCTCAAGTCCGGGCTCCTTAGAACAGCTCACAGAATTCACTATAACCTTGCTTCTCCCTAACCCTCCTGTCTCCTCTTACCCATACCCCTTGACGCTGCCTCCAAATCCGTGCGCTAGTAATAGAGGTATATGTTATTTCCTCCAAAAAGCATGCTTTTCATGCTTAATCTCTCTTCTCCGAACTCTGTTCTTTAAAACAAATCTTTCCAGGTGCCACTCAATTGCCGTCTATTCAAAGGAATTTCCCTTTAATTCCTAACTTGAGATACCCCCACCCCTCCACCTTGTACTATGAAAATAACACTACATGCACCTCTATCTAACACTTGCATAATTTCTTGCTGTGATTCTGAATTATTTTAAAGGGCCCTCGTATTCATGTTTTTGACCTCGGTGTCTAGCACATGATTAAGCACATGTTAGGCACTCACCTTCTGTTGAACTGAACAATGAGGGGAATTAAATACTGCAAATGTCTTAGTCATATCCCTCTTCCTCAGCCCCCCAAACCCATTTTTTTCCTTTGGGCTATATAGTTTGTTTCACCACAAACGTGTGTTTTAATTCCATCATGCATCTTCCTTCTTTCCGTCAGTTGGATTCTAGTTCAGTTCCTTATTACTTTAGTTATTTAAAAAAGGCTTCAGGGCTTCCCTGGTGGCGCAGTGGTTGAGAGTCCACCTGCCGATGCAAGGGACACGGGTTCGTGCCCCTGTCCAGGAAGATCCCACATGCTGCGGAGCGGCTAGGCCTGTGAGCCATGGCCGCTGAGCCTACGCGTCCGGAGCCTGTGCCCCACAACGGGAGAGGTCACAACAATTTGCATACCGCAAATTCAATGCAATCCCTATCAAACTACCACTGGCATTTTTCACAGAACTAGAACAAAAAAATTCACAATTTGTATGGAAACACAAAAGACCCCAAATAGCCAAAGCAATCTTGAGAACGAAAAACGGAGCTGGAGGAATCAGGCTCCCTGACTTCAGACTATACTACAAAGCTACAGTAATCAAGAGAGTATGGTACTGGCACAAAAACAGAAAGATAGATTAATGGAACAGGATAGAAAGCCCAGAGATAAGCCCATGCACATATGGTCACCTTATCTTTGATAAAGGAGGCAGGAATGTACAGTGGAGAAAGGACAGCCTCTTCAATAAGTGATGCTGGGAAAACTGGACAGGTACATGTAAAAGTATGAGATTAGATCACTCCCTAACACCATAAACAAAAAAAGGCTCAAAATGGATTAAAGACCTAAATGTAAGTCCAGAAACTATCAAACTCTTTGAGGAAAACATAGGCAGAACACTCTATGACATAAATCACAGCAAGATCCTTTTTGACCCACCTCCTAGAGAAATGGAAATAAAAACAAAAATAAACAAATGGGACCTAATGAAATTTCAAAGCTTTTGCACAGCAAAAGAAACCATAAACAAGACCAAAAGACAACCGTCAGAATGGGAGAAAATATTTTCAAATGAAGCAACTGACAAAGGATTAATCTCCAAAATTTATAAGCAGCTCATGCAGCTCAATAACAGAAAAACAAACAACCCAATCCAAAAATGGGCAGAAGACCTAAATAGATATTTCTCCAAAGAAGATATACAGACTGCCAACAAACACATGAAAGAATGCTCAACATCATTAATCATTAGAGAAATGCAAATCAAAACTACAATGAGATATCATCTCACACCAGTCAGAATGGCCATCATCAAAAAATCTAGAAACAGTAAATGCTGGAGAGGCTGTGGAGAAAAGGGAACACTCTTGCACTGCTGGTGGGAATGTGAATTGGTACAGCCTCTATGGAGAACAGTATGGAGGTTCCTTAAAAAAACTACAAATAGAATTACCATATGACCCAGCAATTCCACTACTGTACATATACCCTGAGAAAACCATAATTCAAAAAGAGTCATGTACCAAAATGTTCATTGCAGCTCTATTTACAATAGGCCGGAGATGGAAACAACCTAAGTGTCCATCATCAGATGAATGGATAAAGAAGCTGTGGCACATACATACAATGGAATATTACTCAGCCATAAAAAGAAATGAAATTGAGTTATTTGTAATGAGGTGGATGGATCTAGAGTCTGTCATACAGAGTGACATAAGTCAGAAAGAGAAAGACAAATACCGTATGCTAACACATATATATGGAATTTAAGAAAAAAAAATGTCATGAAGAACCTAGGGGTAAGACAGGAATAAAGACACAGACCTACTAGAGAATGGACTTGAGGATATGGGGAGCGGGAAGGGTGAGCTGTGACAAAGCGAGAGAGAGTCATGGACATATATACACTACCAAACGTAAGGTAGATAGCTAGTGGGAAGCAGCCACATAGCACAGGGAGATCAGCTTGATGCTTTGTGACCGCCTAGAGGGTTGGGATAGGGAGGGTGGGAGGGAGGGAGACACAAGAGGGAAGAGATATGGGAACATATGTATATGTATAACTGATTCACTTTGTTATGAAACATAAACTAACACACCATTGTAAAGCAATTATACTCCAATAAAGATGTAAAAATAAAATAAAATAAAAGAGGCCACAGCATCTTAGTAAAAAAAAAAAAAGAAATGGCATCAAATCTCACCATTCTGCCTCTGATTTTCCCTCCTTCACATTCAGCAGTGGTTCTCAAATGTCAGGGATCAAAAGGATTACCTGAAGAACTTGTCAAGTTGCAAGTTCTTGGGTCCCAACCTCAGAGATTCGGATTCCATGAGCCTGTGGTGGGCAGAAGGGATGTGCACTTTTATTTTTATTGTTTTTAGAAACTTTATTTTCCATCAACCTATTTCCATTTTAGAAGTTTGTGGAAGAACAGGTTAAGACCATTCAGTGGTTGTTCCTACCCACTCAGGGGCCCGAGCAGTGGGAGCTGAAGGCCGTTCTTCAATGGCGGGCTGAGCACTCCAGTCAGTGGGGAACTGCTGAATAGCCACAGAGGGCACCTGCACACCTTCGGACCAGTCCGTCACCTCAGGCTGAGTAGCAGTGAACTCAGAAGCTGGAGCGTTCCATTCACCCTGAAATTCCTTCTTGGTCACAGCTTTCTCAGCTGCCGCCTGCTCTTCCTTTTCAGTCTCTTCAGGATCTCTGTAGAAGTAGAGATCACGCACGACCTCCCATGGGTGTTCACGGGAGATGGTGCCACACATGCGCAGAACTTCCCGGGCAATCATCCACCACATCAGACCCACTGAGTGAGCTCCCTTTTTAGGATCTTACAACAGGATACATCAAGTTAGTCTGAAAACAGAAATGCCTGCGAGGTCCTAAGTGAGAAATAATGGAGAAAAACAGAAGAAAACACAGGCCATTTTATAAATGTTTTTTCATCTCTCCTTAAAGCTTTCATACATTAAAATCATACATTTGTAGCAAGTATTACTATCAAACTCCACTCATTGGGCCAGAGACCCTTGTGGTGTTAGCGAAAAACTTGCCCGTCAGGTAGCACACTACCTACACTTGTGAGTTCATCGGCCAGTGGCCTCAACTCCAAGCTCTAACAATGTGCAGGGGATGTGCACTTTTAATAAGTATTCCAGGTACTTCAATAGCAGGTGGGCCCTGTACAACAGGTGGAGATGCTCAATACTATCAGTAATTTTTTTTTCCTAAAACCCAGATATGATCAAGTTCTTACTTGCTGAAACGCTTTTTATGTCCCTCTTTCATCTAGAATATATTGTAAAATCACTGACATGTGGCATAGAAATTTCTGCAGTTTCCAATCTGCCTTTCAAAGAACATCTCCTACCACTCTGTTCCCCCACCTCTTCTCTTTCCTGTATCCTAGCCCTTTTGGCATCACATATGCTCTTTGCTCTATACATGTCAGATGCTTTCTTTTGCCCTGACTTGGAAACTATTATGATTTTGTTTATGTTCCATCTGCTTGCCTGCAGTGCCTTCCAAACATTCTCCAATTAGTAGACTCCTACTCATCCTTCAAACTACAGCTCAGTTATTACTTTTTTGATGAGGCTTTCCCTGAATTGGCTGCCCACACCTCTATCCCTCCTCCTACGACTTTGGCTAAATTCCTTGCACCCCTCTGTTTGCTGACATCATTCTTTTTCACATCTATTCAAAGTGGCATTCAGATTATGGAAACTTCTTGTTACCCAATGTCTCTTGAGCTAGAGAGTCTATAATTGAGAGATCCTATATTATTTACTTTCTATTCCCAGGCCAGGAATTGCTTTTTACTTATTTTCACACTATTGTAGCTTCTTTCAAACATGAATGCCTCTTTCCACAGTGATAAGCAGTTTAAGTGTGAAAAGAGAAGTAGTGTAAGGGGAAGCCAGTATACGTGGATATCAGCACATTGCCATGTTTTTCCAAAATGTTTTTAAATTGCCACTTCCAAATAAGGCTTTATTTTCTTTCAAGTTTCAGAAAAATTTTATCTAAACCTAGAACAATGGAAAGAATAAAATTGTGTTGGAACTTTAAAAAGTGCCAGAGTCACCACTATCTGAATCTTCTGTTCAGTACCTGGCATTATTTTCAATTCTGACAGACTTGAAGGGGGTTCTACAGCCTCCGGTGACATAATGTGGGAAGAAGTTAGAGATACAAAGTAACAAGGCACACACACAAAAAGTTAGCAGTCACTCTTTTTTCCTGGCTTCCTCTACCCACCCACCCCCAACCGTTGATCCCAGCAGACAAACTAGTATCAGAAGCCACTTATTTAAATTCATGTGAAAATCATGTTCTCTCATTAAAAACATAGTGTTTGTGAAAAGAATACTTATTAGCAAGGCCTTTCAAATCCTTATTTAGATTCCACAACTTAAAGCTCTAAAATTGATCACTGATCTTACAGCTGTCAACTTACCTTTACTTTCCAGAGTTGTGCAAGGAATGTAAGAGTCTTGTTTTCTGTTTAGAATAGGAAGAGATTGATGAGCGGGAGGATATTTGAGTGATATTTTCTGGGGAATATTTTAAAGATACGCAAGAATAGTTCTCAAAATAGAAATTACAAAATTATTTGGCTGAAATAGGTTGCAATAATGTTGTCCAGCAAGGGAACCGGAAATAAGAGAAACCATTTATAACCGTGGAGTAAAGTAAGTGAGAAAGTGTAAGGACACTATTATTTAGTCTTTGGATTTGGAATGCTAAAGAACAGCTTCCAACTATTATCAGATTGGAAGTGGCTGGAAAGCTAAATGGGAAGCTGTGAATAATGCATTGTTTATCTCACAGAACTCAGAGATCCGAATGCTAGATAGTGAAGGAGGGAGGGTAGTGATGTGCTGTCAAGAACTTGAGGCTTGACTTCTATTACTCTTATTTATACCCACAGCATAGAACAAGGGATGCGTGCTGACCTGCAGCTATTCCTAGGGCTGGGTTTGCTCACTTCCTTAGGATGCTGAAGGTTACTTCCTAGTTTGGAAAACCAAAGTGCACTTTATGCACATGGAAATCCTGTGCCAAATCTCTTTAAAAAGTCCTGACACCACTTGGTGTAGAACTGAAGAGACTTTCTGATCTGGGGTGCGTATTAGTGTCTTTCTGCGCCAGAAAGAGTTATGCGAAGAGTTATGATCCCATTGAACACAGTGAAAGAATAATACCAATTTTCCTTTGAATACAATCAACAATCTTTTCTTTTAAATGAAGGGCTCCTGTTCTTTTAATAACAAACGTTTCTCTGGCATTTCAGTTTCTTTTCCATTCACTTTGCCATATGACACTCTAGCAGGGTTTCTGGTTTCTTCGGGGGATTAACTACAAGAGCATGTACTGCAAACAATAAAATAGCTGCTTTCCATTGAAAATAAGGAGGGGGTGTTTTTCTCTCCCCACCACTACTCTCCACCACCGCACCATCATAACTTCGGGATTTCCTGCGCCTTTGGTGACGCCCGCGACCCCCACCCCCTTCCGCCCCAGCTCGGTGCTTCAGAGCTGTCTGCGAGGCCGCGCGCGCTGTCCTGTTCTTCTTCAGCGCTCGCTTCCGACGGCACTAGGACCCTGGGATGTCCCTGAGCGAGGTTCGAGGAAAGGCGGCCAGACTCCTCCTTATCTCCAGTGTCAAACTTGACATCAGCCTGCGAGCGGAGCATGGTAACTTCTCCAGCAATCAGAGCGCTCCCCCTCACATCAGTGGCATGCTTCATGGAGATATGCTCCTCTCACTGCCCTCTGCACCAGCAACATGGATTGTCACCTCTCCATCTTCCTCCTTCTCAGCTGCTCTGTTCTCAATTGCTTCGGGGAACTGATTCTCCAACCTTCCAATGAAGGTAAGCCAGGTACAGCGACGCGCACAGCCCTGCCCGGCGGGGCTAAAGCTCTTCCAAGCACGTTCGCACCGAAGCCTTCTCAGGTCGTCGAGGTCCCTCCGAATAAAGCAGTTTGCTCTCAGAGTAAACGAAAGAGGTGCTTTTATTTTCGGCTGTCTTCTAAAACACTCTAAGAGATAATTTTGGATTGCCTAAACCTAAAATGTGTTTTAAATCTGATACCAATTCAAGCAATTATCTTGTTTGCCAATTTTAAGCAGAAAGAAAGAAAAATCCTCCAGTTTTACAACCCGGTATGTTAATTGCCAAATAGTCATGGCAGTATTTTATTTCCTAATTATGACCATGTAGTACTCTGAGAAGTTTAAAAGAATATTCCACCCTTCTCTCTAGATTCTTTAGTATGTTTAAAGGTAATGACAGGTTGTTCCAACTTAGGATCATGGCATTTATGAATGGGCTAAAGCGAAATCAGAGTTTGTTGAAGCGGAGATATGTGTGTGTGTGTGTGTGTGTGTGTGTGTGTGTGTGTGTATTTATGTTGCAGCTGCTGTATTGAAGTGATGTGTATCCCGCCAGGCGGTGGTTTGCTCTGTGGTACAGGTTCTAATTAGCAGCATATGCCACGTTAACATAAGTAATATTTGCAGGAATTACAATAAGCTGAGATTGGATTTTCTTTGTTTAAGGGCTTATATACGAATAGGAGAATGTATTTAATGAATAGTGAAAACTCCTGGGTAGGTGTAGTAAATAACTGAACAACAAATTAAGAAAGAATGTTCATATGCAGCAAATGGTATTTCCTTAGTGCTGGGTTATTTATTTTCCTCCTAATGGCCATTCATCCCTTTTCAATGGATTAAAGTGCAAACCTAATATTAAGGACACCAATGTTTCCTATAAGATTTTATGCTTAATAGAGACATTGCCTTTTTCCTGTATACCTTTTATGATCTATTCCTAATGATATGTGAATATAATCGCTAACTCTTAAGAAAAACTTTTCTGAATAATTGATTGCTTTCAAGCAACACTTACAACTTGGATTTCCTCTTAATCATTTTGAACTTATAACAATAATATTTAGCAATTTAGCAATACTGAGAAGTTGATGTGCAAATGCTACATTATATGTTATGTCACTAACTAAAAAATATATTGGCAAGCCAGTACCGTTGTATATTGTATATATTATTTTTTAAAAACACAAGTAAAAACTCAAAAATATTTAGAAACTTTTAAATTAAATATAAAAACTGCCTCTCATATTTGGTGACCTACTTTCACTGCCAATAGAGCAGTTTAATTTCATTCTTTCCTTAGTGACTGCTTTTATTAACTTGGCAGATTTCATTAAATTTTTTATCTTTTTTTAATTGGGAAATTTAAAATTCTAAAATAAAAGGATCAAGAAATTATCTTACCTTCAAGTGAGTTTTTTTTACAAATCAAATTAACATGTTTATTTGAAAGTAATGGTCAATCATTTTTTATGAATGAAAGGCAAGCCTAGTTATCTGTATAATGAGTAACATACAAGTATGTTAAAATTAGTGTTTATTCTTTTTGTTTCTTTGAAAATATTAAAGTATTGATAATAGCTAGAAAACAGTAATATTATTCCCATATTGCTATGATAAATTGTATTTCTCCAGATGGAATATTTATAAACTATTTAGATAATGGATTTTAGTGAATTAATAATGCACAGGGATATAGCGAGTCATTAATGAGAGTCATTATTTTTGTGCAAAACGTAACCTTTCAGTAAATTGCAAGAGGAAAAAAGGCCTTTTAAACTTATTGACACTTATATAAAATTAATGAATATTAATTTAATGAAATAGGAATTATCAAATGCAAATTGCTTTTAAGCCACACCTTATGTATATTTGGGTATATAATGCATATTATTATACAGGCAGGTACACATTGACAATATGTATATAAAAAGGTGAATATATTCAGAAAGCTGACATAATTACATTTAATTTGCTTGGGCAAAAGTTTATCTATCCATTGTTTGTGGGATTATTCTTTCCAGATCACGTCCTATGGTAGTCTCCTTTCTCTTCTGAGGTCATGAAGGGAAGATTTGAAACAAAATGTAAAATGAATGATTTAACTTGGGTAATATTTGAGTAAGATTTCAAATATTAATGCAATAGCTTGGGACATAGTAGTAGAGTTGAACAACATGAAAAGTGAAAAATCCAAGTATGTTCCAAGATTTCTATGCAATTCTTCTAACAATGTTATTTGAATAAGAAGCAATGCTTATGAAAATTCATATATTGGGTAGAAGGAATAATGATAAAATGAATCTCATTAATAAAGGTTTCTAATATAAATTCTGAGAACTGAAATACAAAATACTAGGTTGTATTTAAAATATGTTAAAAATTATATTTCAACACTATAGAAAATTTACTAGAAATTTACTAAAATTTATTTTGCAATCTATTATGAAGATAGTCATGATAGAAATAAAAGAGAACAAAAACCTAACCACTGAGTTAATTGCTAGGAAATGTGCCATTGTGTGACTTATTTTTTAAATTTGAGAATTGATAATCAAATATCAATTTTGAAATGCCATGGGTCCATGATAAGAGAAAAATACTTAGAAAAAAAGTTTAGTATGAACTTTCCTTTTATTAATCCAGTTACAGATAACTTTCTAATATGCCTTCAAGAAAATGATTCCAGATGATACTTTCTATGACTGGCCTCTTTGATGACAATTATTTATAATTTTGATGGTTATTTAAATCAAGAATTGGCCTATATACTTATATAGAAACTTTGCAAAAGCTGCAGGGAACTTTATTAAAATCTTACCAGGTCTGTTTACATGACACATCAAGAAAAGACTTCCATGGGAAATCAACTACTTTTCATGACAAAATAGGATTGTTACATTATGTATTATTAGAAAAGTTTATATATTTGCTCCCTGTTGCCATCCCAGATGGATGATGATAATGTTAAATAAAAATAACTTTACAAAGCGGTTAAAACTTGATATAAAGTAAAGAATCAACTATTGTTTGTATAATCTCTTTTAGCAGTGGATAAAGTAATCTCTTTAGACACTTTTCTACATTTGAAGCTTTCTGAGGCAGAATGCACTTCTTATTCATCAGTACATAATATACTAAATAATTTTTCTATCCAAAAGTGTTTGTAATTTAGATTAACATTTACCTATAGAGTTCTTTACACTGGAAATCAGTTTTCAAAATTAAAGTGAATAAAATTCAATCTTCATATATATACTACTTTTTTTGGGAGATTTTTATAGGAGTGGTAGGCACACTATATGAAATGTATTTCACTGAACGTAAGTCACTTAAGTACAAAAGGATACTATGTGATCGTTTAAAGCTCAAAAGTAAAACTTAGAGATGAACACTGTATGCTTCCCTTTGAATATTAGGCAAATGATGGAGACATTAAACATTAAAATAATAGATTTTTCCCTTTTTAAAAATCAGTATGACTTGGCATCATTTTCATGTATAAACACTTCCTCAAATAATAACACATTGTGGTTGAAATATTAATAGAGAACTAAGCTGTCATATCACCTTTATAGCTATTTTTTAAAGAGAGTTTACATTTGCTTTTAATAGCATTTTATCATTCTAGACTAAATAATTGAATGCATTATACATATTTGTAATTTAATAGCTTTCCTAATGGCTCGCCCCTACTTCCCCCCAACAGTTATAACTTTGCTATTTGCCTGGAGGTAGGAGAAACCTTAATTTCACTATTTTATAACCCACAACAGTTAACACTTGACCTAGGTCATTAACAGGATTATCAGCAAATTTGTTTAAGCTTTTACTGACAACCTGAATTGCTACGAAAATATTTTGATTGTGCCGGAAAGAAACTTCTTGCAACCTCTCAAAATCTATCATGAAATTAATTCATTCTGAATCTATATCTTCCTAAAGACTAATATAATAATAATTCAAGTGGGGAAATGTCCACTTTGATACCCCATTCTCCTCACTCTTATGTTTTATATATCACGCCATTCTTGTCCTTGTTATAAATGAGCAATTAAAAACTCTTAAATAGTAAATATTCTTGCAATAACAATAGACTTATAAGTACAAACCAGCTTCATCATAATTGAACAGATTCAATTTTATACTTTCTTATTATTGGTGCTGCAGTTAATATGATTTTTCTACCCATTTTAAGATATAAAGTCAATTGAATATGTTTATAACTCAAAAGCAACTGGAACCATAAAAGGGAAACTACATATAACAAAACAACATTACCCCGTGTAAGATTATGGTGCATTTTATATAAAGTTGTCTTTCCCATGAAACACTAGTAATTGGGAGCTACAATGAAAAGTACATAAAATGAATACAAACATTTTAAACAAAACGTTGTGTACAATCATAACTTAAAGGTATTTTGTTAACATTGTGTAGTAGATTTATGGAGTTTCATGTGAAGATTTTTATTACTTGAATATAATTATGGTTTACTCTTTGCTTTTATAAACAATTTAGTAGTTTCACCTTGACTCGTAAGAAACTTATTATCTTTAAAGAAAAGACATAAGATTTTTTATCGTGTCTATATATTATCCACATTTTAATATTCAAATTTTGGTGTGTTCTTTAAGAGTCCTTCACTTTTAATAGTTTCTCAAAATAACTTTCTTTATGAAGATCCCTAAATGTCAAAATTGTTTCTGAAACTCTGGATTTTTTCTGAAATAAAATATATGCAATTTTTAAATATCAAATAATCAGTTACATATGCAAAGGATTTTTAGAGGCAAAACATATTTCCACAGTATATTTGATTTACTAACTTCAACACAAATGGAAACAGCAAGAACTCTTCTTGAGAGTTACATTCTCCAAGTCATAAAATCTTCAAGAAAATATTAATAAAACTTTCCACAAATCATCAAAACTCGATAAGTTCTTACAGACATTTACTTACTAGGAAATCTGTGATGTGGGTTACCTTTGATTTTAGTCATTTTCCAATGATTTTCTTTGGCATAAATACTAGATGGAAAGAGAAATATGTATTTCTTGGAAGAACACTGTTTTGCAAATCATTTTCTGTCAAGATCCTCAACTTTATTTTTTACACACTTGTCTTTAAAACTTTTAATAAATCTTGTTCTTTTAATTCCTGTTTGATAAAAGATTTAGAAAAATAGATGCAGGTGCCCCCTTTTTGATTCTGTTTTCAGAGATCTGGATTTTATCACCAGGGAGGGTCAGAGCAGGGCTTTTACCAAGTGCACAAGTAGCTTTCCACAGATTTTTCAAATAAAGGGGTGACTGGTGGTGTAAAACGTTCATTATATTATTCATCCAGGTATACTGAAAACCAGGCTTTGAAATTTATTTCTAAGAAATTTGAAAACCTTAATTCTTCTGTAATGACTTTAGAAATAAAAACATTCTTGGACGTTTATAAAATGCAAAGGATTCCAAGACACAAATCAATCTAGGCAGACACCCCTCCTGGAAATCAGTGTGTGGGCACATGTGCACCCCTTGATTTCACTCTCTGTGTCTATTACCAGCTCCCTAAAATCAGGTAGTTCTTGGAACCTGGCAGAAGTTTTCCTCTTGGAAAAGTCTGAAAGTCAGCAAGTTTTAGTTTGCCTCCTACCAGCTTTCTGTGAAATTAAAAAAAAAAAAAAAGTAGTGGATTACAAAGAGGAAAAACGTCTTTGCAAGAGAATAGAAAATAAAAAGTCGATTAGAAAGATGGAGAGGTAGAGAAATGCAAAGGTTCTAAAACCAATGATAATATTTGTCTTTTGCTTAAAAGAAAAATATTTACCACGTCAAACATCTGGCTAATCAATTTTTAGTAGATCTCTAAAAACCTGCGCGCGCACACACACACACACACACACAAAAGGGTGTGTGTTTGGGGCGGGGTGCGGATTTGGGGGGCGTTGCGTGCTTTTGTTTCTCCTCTCAAGTTTACACACTTTTGATTTTTCCCCTGAAGAAAATATTTTGTCTAGGAAAGTTTTGAGAGTGTAAGCCAAACCCCTTTGGAAGCCTGGGCGTATGCATGTGGAGGATGGATGGAATCAAAACCAGTTCAGCAGTAAAGCCTCCAACTTGGAGTGATGTTATTAAACTGCAAGCCCTGAGTGGGGAACCCCCTCCCGCTCTTCATTTTAAACCATGTCCTGCTGTTCCAGTCAAAGCAGAGGGTGAAAATCCACATAATCCAAACCAACATGGTGAAGTCAGAATAATAGGCGAGGAATGAGGGGGAAAACAAGTGGCAGCACTGTACAAATAAACTGTTGTGAATAACCTTAGCCATGAACTGGGGTGGCCACAGGAGGTATGATGGCGCTTCTCTTCCTTCGCATCACACCTCCCACATTTGATAATGCAATACTGATTAAATTCCAAAAGTGTGCCCTGAGAAATTTTAGCACGAAACAGAGCTTTACGGGGAATTCCAGGGATATGGCAACTGAGGGATGAGCAGGCGCCCTCGCGGCCACCACACCCACCACCAGGGCGTCTTAACCTCAAACTCGCCGCCGCCGCCGGGACCAGGCTCATAGGTGCGGCGGGAAAACGGAGTCTACCAACAATTCACTACTTTTCACTCCTCATCGGATTCAAGATGGGATCAGAAAAGCCCATCTCCGGGTCCACGTCCTCCAGCTCAGTTCAGCCCTCGGGGTTCGGTGGTTCTTTGTGCGCGAGCGTCTCCGCGCCCGGCGGCCAAAGCGCGCTGCCCGGGCGCTGCGAGCTAGAGCGGCCTCCCGCAGGCGGCGGGCGGCGAGCACGCGCGGAGCCCCCGAGGCGGCCGGCTTCTTGCCGGCGGCCGGCGCCGGGCGCTGGTAGCCCGGGCGGAGGCTGGAGCCACGGGAGCGCGAGGGCGCCAAGTTCGGCGGAAACTAGCGCCGGGCGTAGGCGGGGCGGGCGAGAGGCAAACGTGCGCCCTCTGCCTGCGACTACGGAGCTGCCGGCGCTCGGAGAGGTGGCGTCCTCCCCAGCACCTGGACTCTCCTTACCTGGGGAGAGCGCGAGCGGCTCGGACGCGCCAGGCAAGTCCCGACATTCACAACAGACTCTGACCCGAGGTCCCTATCGCCCCCACCCTCAACTCCCCACCTCCCCCCATAGCTGGCAGTCTTTGCAGCTTGGCGTCCATAGTTGGCGCGGTCTGCCCTCCTAAGTTCCGGCCCCGCGAGGTGACAGGTGCAGGAGAGGGACAGGGTTCTCCAGGGTTCACAGAACTCCCTGTAGAGTTGGGAAAGCGCCTCGAACCCGGCCCGCTCGGTTGGGACGAGCCTGAGACGTCCATTGTCCTGCTTGCTGCTGTGTTTCCCGACCCCTTTGCTGTTTCTTGAATTTTCAAAAGATATCTCTCTAGACGAAAATGAAGAACTTTTGTTTTTTTCAGTTTTCGTTAAGACCATCTACTGATGCCACCTGTTAGGTCCCTCGGGAGAGCTAAGGGGCGTGTTCTACAAACCCACTCCCCACCCCGTGCACAATCGAAAGTTGTCTGTTTTCCCCACAGCCCCATATTTGATTGGCACCATTTTTTTTAATGAAAACAGGATTTTCCCTCTTCTGATTTTGGGAGTAAACCTGGAATGGGCCAGGAAGGGTTTCTGCGAGCGGCATTACCGAGGTAGGTTAGTAGTTGGTTGATGTTGATGTTTGTGTGGTCATCAAAACTTTAATGTTTTTCATAAAAGAATTGTTGAATCCAGGGCATTCCAAGACTAAATATGGCTTCAGTGTCATGCCCAGTAATCAGATAACAATTACACAGAGTTCCACTGGCTGGAAAGATTTTTCCCTTACATTGTCATTGAGTACGTACTGTACCTCATTTAATCTTAAAGCCGCCCTAAAGTAGGTATTATGATATCTCCCATTTTACAACTGAGGAAACTAAGTAAACTCATCGTAATAAAGTAGTAACTGAGCCTGGCCCTCTCTTGTCTGTCTTCTGATTTTAACCTCATATGTTTTCTCCTGTACACAAAGGCCTGTAAATTAAGGAGGTCTCCTATTCAGGAAAAGCTCTAGCTTCTCAACCTCAATCCTACTGACTATACTAATGTGTCTTGTTGACTCGCAAGAAAAATCTTAGAAGTACTCGGAGTATTTGTGTGAAAAATCAGACTTCAAAGTACTTTCAAAAAAGTACTTCAAAGAGTACTTTGAATCTGCAGTGTTTACCCTCATAAGGTATGATTATCTGCATAGGTTGGGGACTCACTAAGAATTAAAGAAAATTTGATGTGGACAGAGGAATAAAAGATGTGATCTGTGATGTGTTTTCTTCATACATTCTTACCTCTGTCTTCCTTTCCTGACCCTCAGACACTCCTTTCCTCACCCCGGAAAGATTATTGTCAAGAATTCCATACACAGAGATTGTGAGACAATTATCAATATAACCTGGATGTGATTTTTTTTAGATTTATATAATAAAAATGAAGTGTGAATTAACTATTGGAATTGTCATAAAGGTCAGTAATGGGTGGAAGTAGAACTTGGCCTAAAAAGTAGACTTTAATTTCTATGGAAACTTTCCCCTATTTAAAAGATAATTTATATATTACTTAAGATGAGAAAATAAATTATAAAGATTTATATCCTCTTTCATAAAAACACTTGTACTCTATTTAAGTGGAGGCATTGAGAAAAGGTAGCTAAAACAGGGTTTTGAAAGGTAGCAAATTAAGTTGGGGGCAATTATATTTTTCATGTGGGTGTTTCAGCACATATGTTTTGCATTAATTACTGCAATAAATTCTGTTAACCTGGCAAAGAGCAAAAATAGCATATTGATGACATCAGGCTTTCAAATCAGAAAGCTGCTTTCAGTACCTTGCTTTCTTCTCTGAAACATGAGAAAAAAAGTTTTCAAACGTGTTATCATTTAGGTTCCCTATGAGTTTTCTAACCACTCAAGCTATTGCTATTGGCACATTTTCCATGAGCAAAAGCAAAGGCTTAGCAACAAACTTTTGTTTTCTCACTTCTGATGGATTAGAATCAACAACTGTTTTCCCTACTATTTAATGTTCTAGTTCATATATGATTTTGCAGAGCTCTCTCAAATCAAGAAAATGTAATGTGACTTCAAAGTCTCCAAACTGAGTTGCCTCTTGTTTTAAGACAAAAATTCTTGACAGATTACCCAGTGGGGACTGGAGCAAGGGGAGAAGCCTGGGTTAATTTTATTGCTGATAAGTCTATTTAATCAATATGAAAATAGTTTCATCTTGAATTTTCTGTATATTCACTAAGGGGAGGTTAATTTATCGTCTTTAAAATAATAAAGGTAGATCAATAAATTCTGCAGGTCCAGTAAAAAAATAACACCCATCCCCCCCGCTCCCTCCCTTGATAAAAAATGAGACTTTAAAATTTATTTTTTGCCAGTGATAAAGTTAGTTAGTTTCTAATCAATATGAAATTTAGGCATTCCCTATCTATCTCAGGAAGAGTACGGGAAACAGAGAACAGCTTGTTAGTAGTTAACATATGCTTTATTTCTTGATTTTCAAAAGTAATTTAGCAATAAATAAAATTCTATAGATTTTAGAAAGGTACTTTTTTATTGCATATGATAGCAATCTTCACACTGAGAAGTTAGGCTGGGAAGCTGATTTCCAATCGCTTCCTTGTAGATTGTCTAAATAATCCTCTGGTTAAGCAGAACAACACTCTGAGGAAAAGTCTATGTGCAACACTGTGTGTGAGTGTGTGTGTGTATGTGTGTGTGTGTGCATGTGTGTGACCAACAGTATTGTCCCCTTATGTAACTGAACCATTCCCTTTAAATTTTCCTTTCCAAAGGTGATCCTTTGGAAACTCAAGTTTTACTACCCTAGCCCTAGTGAAAACATTAGAACTCTATATTTAATTTCAAAGGCATAAATTTTAAAAAACATTAAAATGAATTAAGAAAACTGTTAAGAAAAAAATTAACTCATCTTTCATACTGCAATAATTTGGTTTATTTACCAAACAGTGCACACCTGAGAATTAGTTACTGGATTTTGGAAAAGAAGGTTATCAGCATGTTGAAAGGCCTTGAAAATAACAGCTTAGTTGGGACTACAAAATGAATACTTACATAAAAAAACTTTTAATATAGACGTGAAAGTCATAAAAAGTGCAATATGAATCTTTACAGAAGATTAGCTGCCTAAAACTGAGTCCCTGGAATATAAGGAAGATTTTTTTTTAAAGATAAAGTTAATAATAACAACAATAAATTAGTAAAAACAAAGAGAGAAGACTAAATGATTTGCCTAAATTTGTGTAATAGGGATAATTATAACCCAGATTTTTTTTACTGCATATATCTAGAAAACTTTATAAATAATTTGAATGAATGCATAATAAATACATATACAAGTAAAAAGCACTTTTGAAGGAACCAAACATTCAGAAATAGCTATTTTAATAAGCACATATCTAAGCTCAATGTAAATTCTGTGTGAACATATACATGCACACACATGTGTGTATTGGAAATGCACATGATTGAATATCAAAAAAGACCATCCCAGAACAGAAGCTTCTATAGGTGCTATTCATATTATGACTACACTACCAAGAAAAAACATTGAGATTTGTCTGAATTCTGCATTCTCTTGCAGTGATAAATGAAGTTTCCTGACCACCACAGCACTAATTGTTTGATACTTTCCATTGACACTATGCTCCTAATATGAAAAGTAAAGGGCTAGAGTTTTGAATTAAACTGATAGGCATGTGGCGCTTCACTGGATCCTTTGTGAGCCTTTATAAAGACCCATATTTATACATTGAAGAGTTTGTTTATATGTGTGTGTGTGTATGTCTGTAGACAACAGTCATGGTGTATGACATAAAGTCTAGATGTAGATATCCTCTAGAATATGATGAAGTCCAAGCTATATCCTGATTTTAATTTTCTAGAAATTTAAACCAATTTATTCTGCATTGGGCTTCTTTTAAAATTAAAAAAAAGTTTTGTGATATAAAAATGTCCAAAGAATGTTTTTTTTATTTTATTTCTTTTTAATATCTTTATTGGAGTATAATTGCTTTACAATGGTGTGTTAGTTTCTGCTTTATAACAAAGTGAATCAGTTATACATATGTTCCCATATCTCTTCCCTCTTGCGTCTCCCTCACTCCCACCATCCCTATCCCACCCCTCTAGGTGGTCACAAAACACCGAGCTGATCTCCCTGTGCTATGCGGCTGCTTCCCACTAGCTATCTATTTTACATTTGGTAGTGTATATATGTCCATGCCACTCTCTCACTTTGTCACAGCTTACCCTTCCCCCTCCTCATATCCTCAAATCCATTCTCTAGTAGGTCTGTGTCTTTATTCCCATCTTGCCCCTAGGTTCTTCATGACCTTTTTTTTTTTCTTAGATTCCATATATATGCATTAGCATATGGTATTTGTTTTTCTCTTTCTGACTTACTTCACTCTGTATGACAGACTCTAGGTCTATCCACCTCACTACAAATAACTCAATTTCGTTTCTTTTTATGGCTGAGTAATATTCCACTGTATATATGTGCCATATCTTCTTTATCCATTCATCTCTTGATGGACACTTAGGTTGTTTCCATCTCCTGGCTATTGTAAATAGAGCTGCAATGAACATTGTGGAACATGTCTTGTTTTGAATTATGGTTTTCTCAGGGTATATGCCCAGTAGTGGGATTGCTGGGTTGTATGGTAGTTCTATTTTTAGTTTTTTAAGGAACCTCCATACTGTTCTCCATAGTGGCTGTATCAATTTATATTCCCACCAACAGTGCAAGAGTGTTCCCTTTTCTCCACACCCTCTCCAGCATTTATTGTTTGTAGATTTTTTGATGATGGCCATTCTGACCGGTGTGAGATGATATCTCATTGTAGTTTTGATTTGCATTTCTCTAATGATTAATGATGTTGAGCATTCTTTCATGTGTTTGTTGGCAATCTGTATATCTTCCAAAGAATGTTTTTAAATTGAAATTTAATTTAATCACTACACTTTTTGTTCCCTATGTTAAAATTTGAATCCTTATATCCAAGGGACTTCCAAGCACATTTTTATTTTGAAAATAACTACTATATTAGAATTGTTTTGTAGGCCATCTTCTACGTTCTATTCCATTTTCATAGCCATTGTTCAAACCCTGACTAAACAGATAGCTTACATTTAGTAGTCAAAGGTTAATAATCAAGCGATATAATAAAAAGTATATACCAAGACAGCCTGAATTTATGGTGTGAAGGCAAAATATATGTGCTAATGCTTGAGTGCCTATTTGCCCTAATGATTATTTATATAATTTCAAATTGAAGGATATATTTTCATTTTTCACTTTTTAATCTGTCAAAAAAGTCCTTTCAAAGTAGAGATAAACAATTTTTTCTGTTCTAGAACACTTTAAAAAGCTAAAATGTGTTGAAAAAGTACAATGTTTACATAATCATTAATTTCTGCTTTTAGTACGTTACATTTTGGGAAACACATTTCACTTGTCTAAATGATTCATAATATAGGTTGACGATGCACAGAAGCAAAGAGACCTGCTATTCTAGGGACCATTATCAAAGCTGAGGTTGTTAATGTAGTAAAACCTCATTGACAGTAGAACATCCCCACTCATTTATTTGAAAGAATTATTTTGTTATAAGAACACATTCCCAAGGGATATTTTAATAGCTGTTTTCTCCATAAGAGTATTAATATCAGAGTGACCTTCAGATTTCTCAGATTAAAAAGCAAAAAATAGAAAATTTTAACACTTTAGAAACAACACAGAGTTAACATTTACTGAAGTATCCAAGTTTCAAGTGGAATTTTGGTCTGTGTTTCTGTTATTTCCTTGAGCTGCTGTAGTCATGAGAACACAAGACATCTTACTGTAAGACTATGTTTTGATTCCAATGACTTCTTCCTGCTGTTGGCAAAGATTGAAATGCGGCAGCTAATTACAGTTTCTTCTTTAATTAGGACCTGCCTGTATAGAAGTTAATATAAAATTATTGCCCAGGAAGAAAAGCTAATATGAAAAAGTTGATAGTATACCACCTTGTCCAGAAATCTGCTTATATCCCATAAATAAGCCATTGATACCATGCAACAAGAGGGTTTTCACAGAAATGTCTAGCACTACACACTTTTTAAATTTTTTACATAATTATTTTACTTGGTTATTTGATTGAGAAATTATCATAAATTTATACTTCTATGACACAAAATGCCTGTAAAATTTAACATAGATTACAAGAAGTTTTATCTATCCACAATTAGTAGATTTTAGTTGACTTCATTTATAGTTTAAAACATTTTTATAAGTTTTAGTCTGTGAAATACAATACTAATGATCTATTACAAAGATGTTTTAATTATATTTAGTTAGAAATAAACATAAACAGGAAGTCTATAGGAACTGTTAACTAAGAATATATAATCCTAGTAGATAAAAGTTATGTTGAAATAGATAAGTACATTAATAAAACTGACTGCTCTAAATTTCTTCTCTGTGGCATACCTGGGTGTGTACAGTAAAAATGAAAAGCTGAGCTTTGGTGGACTCCTGTCAGCAAATACATCTTGATTTCTTGATTCCATGTTATGGTTGACCAGAGTACCATACAGTGAATTACAACACTGAGATCAAAATGTATTACTTCCTGTATTCTATTTGAGACATTTAAGTATAACTTAGGAGCAGATTAAAGGACTCTTCTGCTATCTGTAACCTAGAGCAAAGCTACTCTTTTCATCATAACAGAAAGTGATGAAAATGATAAAGATAAATAGTGTACAAGAAATGTGTCTGGGACAATTACAGTGATGGCACAAACAGGAAAGGAAATGTCATTATTTTTTAGTAAAAACAAGACAAAATCAAAGGATGGGTTTGTTTTCTGCTGTAGTGGTTTCATAGTTATTTGCACTTGGTTATAAAAGCACCTTGTAACTGAAGGTTTTACAAGAAAACATGTCTATTATTACAAGTCTGAAATTCTTTAGCCATTAAACCCTACTTGTCACCTTGACATTTCTAAATGTTTTCTTAAATGCAACTATAGCATTACCACAAAGCATAGATATGTTATTAAATAATTGAAATGATCTTCCACTTCAGTAAGAAATTGTGGCATTTAATTTTAAAAATTATTTTCGTACTATCTGTATATTTGCAGCAATTAATCTAAAAGATGTGAATATTTGTTTAACTCTTAGTCTTTCTAAGTGGACAGATAGCCACTATGAATCAGAATTTTGAAATGCTCTTGAAAAATCTTGGTATATTAATGATTCTTTAAATGTAAAACTCCAGAAATTTATACCTAAAGTTTTTAATCTGTCCTTACTAAATGAGAACACTTGTTGCAAAATCTTATTTTAATGACTGAGTCCTTTAAAAATTTTTAATGAATTCTTATTAGTAAGAAGGGAAGGTGGTATATAAATTCTTGGCACAGATAATTCTTTATGATGTTGTCAATGCCAGTGAGCAAAGGAGTAGACATTTGATTGTCTCTTCATTATTGTAGAGGGTAAGAAGGGAAGAGAGAACAAGACTCCTGAGCATCTTAAATCCGTAATTCAGCCAAGTGGGAAAAGTGACATAAAGATCAGTGGCAGGAATGACAGCAAGGGTTCCTTCTTTCCAGAAGCACTTACAACCAATATGAGCCAGTTTACCCTATACTTTGTTCTTATTCCTTTACTTCATTCTACGCCTTCTAATTCTCATCAGACACCACACATCATTTTGACCAGCAAATCTCGTGTTAGTGCCCACCTGAAAGCCAATTCAAGGAGACTGAGTGAAGATTCCTTTACTGTTTTCATGAATGTAAACCCCTTCACCTATTTATACATTTTTTTATATTTAAAAGCAGTGAGACTAGACAGAGTAAAGCATGTGAAAGACATCCAGAACCATATCCATCCAGACTCCCCACAATGATTTCTTTTGCCAAAAACTCCTATTTATATCTCAAGTGGAGTTCTAACACTTCAAAATGTGTCCAATTTAAATCACTTTTAGAAGTTAATATATGCTACATAGCTCTTTGAATGGAAAATATTCTGAAATTAATGAAATGACATATTTTCTGTTACAAACCAAAAATATTTGGAAATCAACCATTAGAATATGAAAACTGGTAAGAGACCATTTATATCTTTGACAAATAACTTAGCATGAGGCAGTCATTAAAGAATTAGTCTATTTATATATTCCCACCTACCCTTAAGAATAATTTCCTAATATTTTTGTTAAAATTCATAATTGTAAACTCAAAAATTTTAGCAATTAAAATAAATATTCCATGTTACAAAGTGTCATTAAAACTCAGACTACAATATGTTTGTACATCACAATTCTATCTGCCCTGGCATTTGAATAATGGCACTACTTGAAAGGCTATGATCAGGTCTACAGCGTTTTTGGGAGAGGAAAAGCATTAGTAACTAATGTTCTTGCCCATATCAGTGTGGGGTTTAAGATATTGCATTGCAAGGTTAGATTTAGTCAATGTATCCAGAGACATCACTCACAGCAGGTTAACTTTCAAATTCCATTAACTTTTCTCTTCTTCTTATCTCAATTATGCTGCACTCAAGATTGCTATACAACAGATCACAGGAGCCTTGAGGTTTATATCCTGGCAAATTCCAGTCTAGTAACCATTGACTTTAAGTGGCTAGAATTCTTAGACTGTGTTGTTCTTATTTGGCTATAAACAAAAGCACTTTATAAACCACAAATAGGTGCTTTTAAAAAGTGTCTTGATGTCACTTTTCTTCTCTATTAGGCCATATATTGATGGTTGATTTCCAATACCATTCAGAAGAATTGTATTGGAACTGTTGTTAGATAATATTTTAAGTTTACAAGAACATTGAATCTGTATAGCATGTAATAACCTCAGGTGGCTTTAACTAAATTTATATTATTTGATCATCACAGCAACATTGTGAGATAACCAGTGCAGACCTAATTATGTTTGATAGATAAGAGGATCAGAATCATGAGTAATGCTGCTAATTGTGTGTTCCCTCATTCATGCTAAATGGAGTGCACTAAAAATTCAATTTCTGAGTAAATGAAATAAATTAAATTAATCTCTTATACCAATTTTAATTGACAGTGCAATACAATTCTTTTTGGTTTAGCTTTTCTCCTTTGAGTTGAAACCAAATGCTGATGTGATAAAGCCAGTCCTTTTCCCCTCATCATTATCATCAGAGAAAACTTAAGGGTATAGTTCTTTAGTTAACAACCTACGTTCCAATGAGTAATTTACTAAGTGGAGAAAATATTTATATCTTCCTTGCCTCAAACACTTTTTTCCTCTGGTTATTAATACTGAAATTAAATCAACCATTCATCTTAGCAGGTGGAATAACATATATTCATCATTTAGTACATATTCAATTATTACATACACACAAAAACATTGAATCATTTAAACCCCTGAAGGTATTACAAATGTGATCCAATGATTTATGAATACTGGCCCTGTAAATTCTACGATGCAAATCCTGTGTAAAACTCAGAGAAATCAACTGCTGAATGTGATAGAACCAACAACTGAGCTAGGTATGTCTATCAGAATAAATGTTGGTAACATACTTTAAAGGTGAGGATGTATTCTCATATTTTCAAAAATTCTTTAACATTATGTAATCTGAAATGTTATCCGTGACATTAATTGGTAGAAGTTTTTTAAAAAATCATTTTCTAGAGATAATTTCAATATAATTAAGCATACTGTTAATTTCCAAACTGATATCCTGGGAAATAATTTCATTATGGAAATTACACTATGTAATCCATGCAGCAACTATCTTCTTTTATCTAAATATAATTACTTCTCACTGGGATTAATTTATTGTGAGGGGAAAAAAGTTTAATCATTAAGGAATTCCAGTGTAATAGGTTAAGTTTATGTGTTTTTTTTCCTCTGAGAACTTTATCTTTTTATCTTAATGATTAGGAATTTTTCTTATACTCATCTAGTATATTTATCATCTAACCAGCTAACCAAATATCTTCTTTTAAAAAGCAGTGCTTGAAAATTTAGAATTCTAACATCAATCAAAATAATTCTTTTTCTTAACATTTATATGATTAATGTTTCCTTTGTAAGAAAATAATTGGGATGATTAAAGAAAGGGTGGTGCTTTTCATGCATCAGGAAGCCCTTTATTGACAACACATGGTCATGTTGTGCTTTGCATGTATTAACATTATGTTTTGATTTGTGAATATATGGAACCCTTCAAAATGACTGTCTGTTATTATACTTATTGATTCACCTGCTCTGGTTCATGTTAATAGTACCTGCATATTTTATGTAAACTTCTTCTACATCTTCCATTAATCAATCATGGGGTTGTTTTCTAACTTAGAAGAAGGATGTGGAAAAACTATAGTTTCCATTATTTAACAGATTGACAATCAACATGAGCCCTTTGTTATTAATTAAACTTAAAGTATCTTTTTATATTTTACTTTCCAGTCCATTTCAAATTAATACTCTCTGGGTTGAAAATAAATCATTTGCCTTTCTCTTTTAATAATATATTCAAAATGCAACTACATTCTTATTATATTTTATTATTCATCAGACTTTTTAATAACTAGCACAAAATTCTGAGTGAAATCATTAAAGTCTTTGGGTAACAATACCCTTTTTAAAGAAGTAAAGCTTTACAAAGCGCTACGCTATTATAATACATATTTTTGCTTTGGCTTCTCCTCAAATTGATAGCTAAGCATTTTGTTCATTACATAAATACACAATTTATACAGTATTTATTATAGTATGTTTGGTTTTGGCCAGGGACAATATGAAGATGTCATATCAAAATATGTACAAAAAGAAATACGATTCATTATGGAAGCATACTTAACTAATTTATAGTGAAATCATGTCAATTTATTAAATTTAATGGTCTTTGCAGTTATTTTGATTTCATGTTAGCATTAATGTTTCCTATTTTGTATTTTTATAGTGTCCTCTCTAAACCTGTAATTATTCTGTCAATATATTAAATATACAATATATATATATATAAACAAACATAAACAGTTTGAAAAGTCACAGAAACTTTTGATCCCTTAACTTTCCATGTGGTTGCTTTTCTTTGTAATTCCCTTCTTCTACTCATCTTACACATATAATGAGAATGAACAGAGTCGTGTTTTTTGAACACGTTGATATTATTATATCAGCAACAGACAACATTAACTTGACAGAAGTAAATAGAATTCATTTCTTTCAACTGTTTTTGTGTTATCTGTGTTTTCTTTTAGTCGATCTACTGGATTCAAAAACAATTCAGGGGGAGCTGGGCTGGATCTCCTACCCATCACATGGGGTGAGTTTGGTAAACTATTGAAAGGAACATGATTCTTCTGTCCATTGCCTCTCTTAGAGAGCAGGAGGAATTATTGGGAACAGGAATTCCTGTACTTCTGATGACAAGTTGTGCTTATCAGTATATTCAGTACATGGACTAACACAGCTTAGTATTTGTATCCAATGGAACTATTGAGAGTTTTGAAGTATTTTTTCCCCTTCTGAATTTATCAATTGCTTGAATGAACTAACTAAACAGTTTAATTATTACTACCATCATGCAGATGATCTAAGCGTGATCACCTAACATTTTTTTTGTGATGTGGTCAAAATAGGTGAGTTGAGGAGAGACTCTAAATTTTAAGTAATGTAGAAAGTGTGTATTTGGAGATGGTTGCCTCCAGAGTTGTAGCCTTAAAATCAACTGTGGTGACAGTTCCACATAGGGTAGGTATTTGTGAACAGTATAAGCCTGTGTTGCCTTAATTTCTTTGCTTAAAGTGTCTTCAGCTTGTCTAGATCAGTTTAAAACCGGACATTTTATTTAGGAAAATATGACTGCCTTTAAATTCTAAGCACTGTATATACCTTTAATCTTTTGTCAAGCCAGACACAGATTACTGAGGTGTATAGCATTTTGGGACCCGAATATTTATGATGAGCCTTTGTGTGAGAAAATTTTCCTTCTCTTTTTTCAGAAAAAAGAGGGTCGTACATTTGGAAATTTTTTGTTCCTACAAAATTGTACAAAAAATGCCTAAACATATCTGTTTTGTTTCCAAGGATAGCCTGTGGAAAATGCAAAGTGCTATTTAGGAATATTTGTGATAGGAGTAAATGTGTATATTTCTTTTTTTTCTAGGCCAGCCTCTTTTCAAAGAGGTTATAATTACATCGACTTAGTATTGGTGTTCAGTCTTTAGATTTTTGTGCCTAAACATACTAATTTTTACTACCAGCTTCTTCTTCCCCGACGGATGTTTTGCATCAGGGATACTTCATCTATCTGTCATCTTTGTATCTGCTTCTCTTCCTGGTGCACCTTGACACTGACATGATGCCAAAACCTATCACATTATCAGGCCTTGTTTAGTTGCTTAGAAGGGAAGAGTATGAAGTAAGCCAAGGTCTGGTTTCCCCATAGGTTTAAAAGGAATCAAATGGTTAGGGTAAAAGCACATCCTGGGTAGTCATAACGAATGAGTTGAAACTCAGGATTGAGCTGGAAAACTCATTTAAAACTCATCATCCAAAACTCAAACCTAACTTTGATTTTGATTTTAGAAATTTGAGTCTTTCATTACTCCATTAGATAACATATCATAGAAACTTGCTGCCTAAGGAGATATGAAAAGCAAAAACCATACTGATACTTTACGTATATATATATATATATATATATATATATATATATATATATAGTAAACAATAAGTTAATTTGTATATCAAAGCAGCAGTCTACCTCTTATTTTCCTTTAAAGAAGGTATAAAGAAAACACATTTCTCCATGTTGAGAATTTGGGGAAATAAATTCATTTACCTTGTTAATCTCATAGATTTTATCATGAACAAAGTTCACTTTTACTTCCAGAGAAATGTTGGGTGGGGAGGGATGTTCTAGAACCTTGCCGCACACAGTGTACACATGCACCAACCAGCAGAGTCAAAACCTGGGAGATTCTTAGAAATGCAGGCTGGCAGGCCCCACTCCAGATGAATCAGAATCTGCATCTTAACATGGTCCCAGGTGATTCCTAAGCACATTAAATTTAAGAAACACTCCTCAGGGTAACTGGCCTCTTGACTTTTCTCATCTCTTGCCCAGTTTCCTACCTCCTTTCTCCTAGGAATCGCTTATGGTTTTCTCATGAACAGTTTTCAGTCTCTCCGTTAGCCTCAGAAAGCTGACCTCAGGCGCTCCGGCCTCCTCTTCATTGCTTTCCTGGTTGGTCTTCTTGCAGCTGTTACTTCACTATTTCAGATGCATTAAATGGCCTGAAACAGCTAGTCAGGTTCTCCAAGCTTATCATTAAAACCAGCAGGGAGAAAAAAAAAAAAATCTCCTCAACAGATCATGATGTTTATAATACCTTAAGCTCCAAATGATTAAAAGAAAAACCAAGTATGTGAATTATTGTCTTGGGGTGATTTGTAGTACATTTTTCCTTTAAATCTTCCCCCTGTATTATGTTAACCATAATGTCCATGAGGAAATAAGTAGCACTAATTTAGAAAATGTGACATTAATATTCATTTCGTTTTGAGAAACTGATGATATTCTTGAGTGAAAGCTCAATTCTTGAGTCAATTTAAGTTTGGGATTTAACATCTTTGCTTGTATGATTGTTTGTGCCTTTAGATTCAATTAATCATTTTTATTGCCTGATCATTGTCATTTTCAATTTGACAAGGATAGAGGAATTTTGTGTTTGTTTTGGTTTTAAAGGGAATAGATAGTTAAATCAGTAGTGATATCTATGATGCAAGCTTTTCCATAAAAAAATGAAATGATAGCTGGAAACAACTTTGAACTAGTCATTGTTTTAATTAATTAACCCCAATAAGTAAAAGTGCATCTGTTTGCAGGTTAACTAAAATATAAACCTTGGAGGAAAAAATTATAACAATGTCAGACCATACTGAATTATCGAAATATCCCACTCTCTTCTTCTTTTCTCTCTTTCTTTTTTTTTTTTTTTTTTTTTTTGGTGAGAACATTTAAGTCCTACTTTCTTAGCAAATTTCAATTTTATGATATAGTGTTATCAGCTATAGTCACCATGTTATACATTAGATCCTCAGGCCTTATTTGTATAGCTGAAAGTTTGTACCCCTTTACCAACCTCTCCCTATATACCCCACCCTCACCACTTTTCTACTCTGTTTCTATGGATTTTTTTTTTTTTTTTAAGATTCCACATATGAGTGATACCATGCAATATTTGTTTTTCTCTGTCTGGCTTATTTCACTTAGTGTAATGCACTCAAGCTCCATCCATGTTGTCACAAACGACATGGAAAATCCTGCACTTTTGATTTAGGGCAGTGGTTCTCCATGTGATGAGGGGTAGATAAGGCAGGAGGCAATTCTGATTTTGCCCCATGGAGACATTTGTATGGAGATATGCTGGTTGTCACAACTGGGAAGGCAGGGCACTACTGGCATCTGGTGTGGAAGACCAGGCATCCTGCTAGTCTTTGTACAAAAAACAGGGCAGCAAAGAATGATCTGGTCCAAAATGACAGCATCCAGGTTGAGAAACCCTTGCTTAGGGTTTGGATAATGAAGCTCTCCAGCAGGAGCTATGGTCACTCCACGAGGAGCTGGGATTGCCAGCAACTTCTCTAAGTCCCAACGATACTCCCATTAGAAGCTCTAAATTCCAAATCTTTTGAAATATAAATTTTAAGAAATAAGCCAATAATTCATTCCAAATTTGAAATGAATCTTTCATGGAATGATTATATCACATGAGCCATATAAAATTAATGTATTTTGTGGAAAATTGTCAAGAGTGACCCATTCCTTCATGTATATGTTTTTCTATTTCTATTTACCCTCTTCCCCAGAGATATATTCATTCATAAAACCTTACAATTAACCTATGCGATTTTCTTGGGAGGATTACTTCTATCTCTATTTTCAAATGGTGCTTCAAATCTTAGAGGAAACCTGGCAGAAAAGTATGGTACTATACTATTAGGCATGGGACAAATTCCCCATATAAGTATCTGTGAAGAAGTTTAATGAAACTTTGGTTTTCTCTAAATGAATTTCATGAAAATAATACTCAAACTTGTAAACTGAAATTATCAAGGGGGTCATGAACAGCAGTTCACTTTTCAGTAGAAGAGTTTTATTTGACATGGATATTTTCTGGTAGTAAGTTTGTTCACTTTAATAAATTAGACAAGCAATTAACCTTCTCTGGCCTTGTAAATTATGAATTATAATTTTTGAATTCTGGGCTTAATTATCTTCAGAAATTTTAGTAAATAGTTCAATAGTTTGAATATTCTTTGATTTAGGGGACAATCAACATATATCAAAGCCCATATATGTTGCTGGATTACAATGTAGAAAGAGTCCTTGGTTTACACATGACTAGTACTTAAATTGATTGATTGACTGACAGTGTCTTAGTCTATGTATCACCCCAGAGGAGGGATTAAAGGGAGGGAGGCTACACAGTTTTCACTTAGGATAGTATTGAGATGATGGTCAAGCAGTACAAAGGCATCTAGAACCTGGACTCAAAGAAACTCAAGTAAGGAGAAGAGAATGAAGAGAGGGTTGGAGGGGGGGGTATAGTGAAAGAATAGTCTGAAATGAGAAGTCTCAAAATCAACAGTTGTAGATTTTTTAAAAATTTTATACCACCCCCCTCTTTTCAATTCTTTTAGATTTTTTTCCCTAAAGGTTTCCTTAGCTATTTATTGGTGTCTTAACAGTGATAATGTACTTAAATAAAAAACACTCTCCTGGCAAATAGATGACCCATTGGTTGCTCATCGAGTATCTGTACCCTGGCTTTTCCTTGCTGATAGAACACTGAAATTATTCAGGTTTTCACCCTCCCATGTGTTCCTGGAAAATGACCCCTCTTGCCACTTTGCAGGGTGAATATTGATTTATCTGAGAGCAAATCATGATAATTACAGTCATTTTGCCAGTGATTGGTTTAGGCAAGAGTAAGTGAAGCCAATAAGACTGGAACAGAATTCCAATGACTTATGGGAAAGGTTTCCTTCCAATAAAAAGAGATGGGAAGAGGCCAGGTGCTTTGTGCCTCTGAGTTTGCCCTGTGATAGTCCAATGTCCAGTCTGGAGCACCTGCACTCCCTTAATGGCCAGAAAGGTGGAACCCAGAGAGCATTAGAGAGATCAGCCTGGAACCCTGACATCTTAGAACCACTGAGTTACATGGAAAAATACGTGTTCCTTGTTAAATCCATTCTTTTTGTATTTCTCATACTTTCCAGTTAAAGGCCTCCTGATAGAATCCAATGTTTTCTCTCCTGATCAAATACCTTAATTTCTAAATTGAGGCTATGGAAATGCATAATTCTGTCCTACAATGTTATTTGTATTTTCCCAAGTTATCTTTTTTGTGCTTTAGTATGAAGTCAAAGAAAACAGGCAGAATAGTAAAATAGAATAAGCACATCGTGTAGAATTGGCACATCTGCATTTGAATTCTGGCTCTGTCATTTATTGCAGTATGATCTAATACAGGCCTATTACCTTCATTAATACTTACCCTCACTTTTAAACAAGGGATAACAGTAATTTCTATGTCACAGCGCTTTATAGTGAATGACACTTGAACAAATGAGATGTTGCTATATATCTATCTATGAATAAGTATATATATACTAATGTATGTAAAAGAGATATACAAATATCATTTCTTAATCTTAGATAAATTTTACGCTTTTCCCATTCTAATACAAAACCTTTTGGTAAATTCATTCATATGTCTGCTTAAATCTCAGTCAAAACTTGATGTCTAGGAGTTGAATTTTGGGGAAAGAAAATTGATAGTATTGCCTGAGGTGCCAGCAAACACCTCTTCTCAATTAAGAGCCCAAAATATTGCCTTTGACAACACATGATTGTTATTTCATTGAATCTGCACAGATAAAAGTTCGCATATAATCTTGAACTACATTTTGAATTGAAAGAATCAAAATAAGGTAAATTGGGTGTCTAATTTATTTTAAATTTTTAATAATTTTTAGAATTTTTTAGAATTTCCTCAGAATACTAATATTTTTCTTCAGGGAGGCCTTCTATTTCTCATATGCCACCCTTCTGGCACCCCCCAGACTAGGACAGAACACCTATTAAGCTCATCTGCCTTGTTCTTTGTTGTACCTCTACAGCTTGTAATTATACATTACTGCAGTGATTTCATTGATATTTATTTAAGCCTGGAAACTGAAAGCTCTTTGAGACCAATTCCCATTTCATGAAATTCTCCCTTTTATTCTCCTTGTTTAAAGTTTGTGGATTAGTTGTCCATAAATTAACATTACCTGAATAAATGCATAATAAAAGCTTTCCAAAACAAGGAAGGATAACTAAACTAATACTAATTTTGCATTTGTTGAGAAAATTTGATGATTTCTAGTCTGTTATTTTAAATGGTGTCTGGTAATGACTTCACTCTCTTTTCAGTGGTGTAAACTTAAGTAAAATTATAATATATACATACTATAGTATATATATTGTATATATATGAGTATATATTACAGATATATAATATACAAACATACATATATAATAGTGTAGATATATGTCTATGTCTATATTACATATGTTATTTTTTGTACTAGCAGAGCTATTTAGTTAAATGTATTTAGAAAATACTACAAGCCTATGAATTGGAAGTTAACTGAAAAAGAAAACTAGCTAAAGATAGCTCTATATTGAAAATTATATAGGTTGTCCTCTAAGAGTAAAAAGCTAGGATCCTGCAAGTAAATTCCATTTAACTAAAACTAGAAATGTTTAGAATTGAATGAATCATAGAGAGTAACAGAAATAATAAAAATACTCTCTAAAACAAGTTTCCAGTATACAATAATGTGCCTTCGATATTGGAATTATTGCTATTTGTGAAGTCTGGATTCTAAAAGTCTTATCTGCTGGATTTCTAGCTTTCACTTTGTGAATGGTGTCTGAAATGCAGGAAGAATATTTTGACAACTGGGTGTCAACAATAACCACTGGGGACTTTGCCTTTATGAATCACAGTCCAAATTTTGCTTCATATGCTGAATAGTCCATCCAGGAAAATCAAATTATTCACATATGTGATATGTGATTCTTGGTCATTGACATTTTTTTGCCTAGAATGAACAATGCTATATATTTTAAATGTGTCACTTTTACCTATTGTGCTAACCTTTCAAGGAAGGTTGTCTGATCAATTAGAAAAACATGACAAAGTTTCATAGGTTTTTTTAACCTTTCCTTGAAACAAAATACACTATAAAAGAAGGGGGCATGTGGATAAGTGGTAGAAATCAGCAAAGATAGAATTTATTCTGGCAACATTTAATTTATAAAAATTAAAATGTTATCTTGTATTTGTTTTAACAGAACTTTTATTAGTGCTTAAAGAATAGAAAATATTTTCCATTGTTAATGTTGTATATTTCTATGTGAATCTTCCTCTCTGCATCAAAATATTATTTGTTTATATTTTGGGGGTTTTAGATTAGAATTTTTTTAATATGACATGCAATGTACTTTACTTCTTTTACTTTGATGTATAGCTTTGTGGAATTTAAAGTAGAGGAGATCTGAAACATATTTGGATAGGTTTATTTATTTCAGCTTTGCTCACAAATTTGTACTACATGATTCTTACTTAACATACAGTGACTATAAAGTTATATAAAAAGCTAAGACATATTTAAATAATTTTCATCTCTAATTTGAATGTTTAAATATTTCATAAATTTATTAAGATCATTTCATATTTGTTTTTTAAAGTAGCTTTTTAAAACATTCAAATCAAAAACAAAGTTTTGCTTCTAGTGATTTCTCATATTAATAGCATTTTTAAAAAATAATAACTTTTTGACACCAAAACTTTTAACTTTGTGCAACTTCAAGTGAATGTAGTTTCTGATCAAAAATGAATGATTATTAAAATAAAAGTAACCAAAATATAGATATTAAACTTAAAAAAATAATGACTTTCATACTTATTTTACATTAAATTTATTGCTACATGTGCAAAATAGTATATGACAGACTGAATATCTATTTCTATATTGCTAAGAAATGTCCAGTTCCCTTAATATTTTAAAGAGCATACTTAGAATAAGCACTATGTTTTCAAGCTTCCAGGCTTTCATTTGAATATAGGATATAAATATATGTACTCCAATAGAGACGAGTTTCCATTCTGTCATTCCACTATGTCAAGAATTTTTAAAAATAATAATTTCCCAAAAGTTTTGCTTATTTACTTTACTCCTTAATTATTTTTTTTAAATTTCATGAATTAGTTGTTTTGACCTTTAGGTTTATTATTCTCTGATGGTTAATTTCTTTTGAAAGCCTTTTGAAAAAGAAATTAAATTTGGCCTGTAAAAAAATATGGCATAAAACACTTTTTAAATAAGTCCCATGTCCCAAATGACAGACATTGGACCTGAGAACATTTAAAGGTTATAATATTTACAATACAAACCACTTGAAGTATTTCTACAAACTTCATAGCTCATTGATTACCATCAGTTTTGTTTGTTTGTTTGTTTGTTTTTTCTGCTTGTGATGCTCACTTTATTCAAGAAGTGTTATATGAAGAAAAACTACCAAAATGTAATATCTCAGCTTTCTTGGGAGTTGCTAAAGTCATTTATCCCCTTTACATGGGACATAAGAAGGAAAACATCAAGGGGGATAGTGTACTCAATTTTCTGAATAGTCTGGGTTACAAGTTATTTTTATTCATTCTGTTAATGATGCAGTTTAACATATATATACACACACATATATATATGTGTGTTTATGTATTTACAGTTTATATATAAAACTATATATATTAAACTACAGAGTCATATATAGTTAAATATATTTTTTAAAACTAATATATTGAAATTCTTTTAAATTTGTAAACAGTAGTTATTAGAAATGCAAATTTCTGAGCTTCCAACCAAGACCTACTACTACATTACAAATCCTGGGACCAGGGCTCAGCAACCTGTTTTTTCACAGGCCCTCCATGTGATTCTGATGCTGTTCAAGTTTGGGAATCACTGCTAGAAAATCGTTATCTGCTGTAATAAGACAGGTATTACTTATGAAGGTATTCAGCAGCTGCTTGATACAGTGCTGTAGTTTGTTCCAAACTCTTAATTAGTGCAGCACTATGCATAATTTGTGATTAATATAGCTCTGGATATTTTTAAATTTAGAATTTTACAATAAACACACAGCAAAAAAATAGGTATTTTACTAGCAACTCGGGGAGTCTATTCTTAGCACTTTTGCAAGAGGGATTCATTTTAGAATCCTCAAGTTTCTCTCATGTAATCTTGGAGCTCAATTTGAGCTGCATGTAGTATCTTCAGTATTTGTAAATACTGAAGATACTTATACATCCGTGTCCGTTGCTCATGATAAAAGAGATAACATTAAAACCAAAAGACTGGAAAAGCCCTGAATTAAGTGATAGTGAAACTGGAATAAGGGATATGAAAGTTCCCCCATCAAGGAGTTACTAGAATATAAGGTTGTCCCGGAGATGACTATGAAACATTCCTAGAAAGTTACTGAGATCAGCTTATGATCGATTTTATGTGCCCCATGAAAGATACTGGAGATAATTCAAAGGCAGTATTTTAAAGAGATTATGGAGGGTGTTGTAATCAAAGAACAGACAGGCACCAGAAAAAGCAGCTGGAAATCACTGTGAAAGTTCCCACGATAGATTACAGGAACCTAGGATCAGCCCTCTATTCCTTTGGTTATACATCTTAGTGATTTGGCATAGGTTAAATTTTCATTATTTTGCTGACCCTCCAAGAAGGAATATTCTAAAAAAATCAAAAAGAATTTTTATTAATAGGTCATTTTCATAATAAAGCCATAAAATAAAGAGAAGCCAAATTTGGCAAATTGAATAAGTTGTAAGACCTTTGGGGGACTCAGTAGAAATGAAAATTAGTAAACTAAGGAAGACAAAGCAAAAGAAAAAAAAAAAGAGGGCATAAGATGCTCTAACAGTAAAAATCAAATTTCCCTTCCATATGACAATACACGTTAATGTTCTTTTGGGTGTATGGTTAAGAATAAGCTAAACTTAAAAAAAAAAAAAAGAATAAGCTAAACTTGAAACAAATGTGAGGAGAGATCTCCCTTCTCAACATGAAGAGACAAGACCATGAACCCAGCAACCAGGAGATTTGGCCAGTGCAGGAAGAGAGGAGAGATTCAGTGTGATGCTTTCAAAGAACTTTAACACTCCATCTGAACTTGGATACTTATTCTATGCCATGTAAATCAAGACAGCTGGTAGCCATAAACTTTATGGATTTTCTCAAAAGTCTTCAATTGAGTTTAAAGCTTGTGGATGATATGAATCAATTTTGTAAACTGTGCCCTAGAAATATTTGTCATCTGTATCCTGAATGTTGGATGGGTAATCATTTTTTGAAGTAGAATTAGTGATCATTTTTATTTAAATTTACCCATTCTCTTGAGTGTTGAAAAAGCAAGTAAACAACAACGTAGTCATAAACAAAAAATAACTAGAAATTTGTGAAAATGTTTATTGATAGAGCTGCTTCACTTTTTTTAATAAAGGGGGCAAATTTTTATCTTATTTGGAGCAGTGGAATATATTTGAATGAGTAATCAATTTTAGAGCCAGCAGGGACTTTAGAAGTCCTCTAATGCAATTCCTTAAGTACACAGACAAGCAGCTGAAGCCCAGGGAGTCTTAGTGACTTGCGCAAGGTCATATCATTGCTCTCTGGGTCTGTGTTCAGTGGTCTTTTCATTAATCTTTTCTGTCTTGGTCTGCGGACAGTACCAGAGAAGGATTCAAGATTATGTGATTTAATGTTGAAGAGACTATACTTCATAGAATTTCAGGACTATTTTGTCTGAGTGTCTTGCCATGCAGCACCCTAAATAATAAACAAATTTTGGAATATGTCAGTCAATGTTGAGCTACCTTTCTCAGCAGTTGAAAATGCTGATCTTTCATAAGGCCAAGAAGAAAATTGAGTTGTATAGGATTATTATTAGCTCTCCATTCTCTCGTGTATCCGTATCCCCTCATCACATCTTGGTTTATGATCCAGGGACTGAGCTGTCACTTTCTGCCTAAAGATTCTTAACTTATTCTCTGACAACTAGAAATTGATTTTAGCTGAGATTCAAATATAAATCTAAATGTACTTGCATTGAAAGAGTATTTTTGTTTATTTATTTTTGCGGTACGCGGGCCTCTCACTGTTGTGGCCTCTCCCGTTGCGGAGCACAGGCTCAGCGGCCATGGCTCACGGGCCCAGCCACTCCGCGGCATGTGGGATCTTCCCAGACCAGGGCACGAACACGTGTCCCCTGCATCGGCAGGCGGACTCTCAACCACTGTGCCACCAGGGAAGCCCTGAAACAGTATTTTTAAATGCTAGCTCATAACCAAAACAAATCTCAACTACTCTCAATTTTCATAAGAACCAATAAATGTTTTGAGATCTTTTAAAAAATTAGTACATCATTTTTAATGTGACTAGTCTTCAAACAGAAGGGTTAGATGTGTTATCTTCTAGCCAATAAGTCCTCAAGATTTAAAATGTCTCAAAATTATTAGCAACATTTTTGTCTTCTGAACTGCTAAAATAGTAAATTTTTGTTGGATACTTTTTACAGAAATATATGGTGCTCTTATGTATATTCTTTTGGAATATATAATGTGGCTTCTCTTTGAGCAAGCCTCAAGAAAAAGCTGTCATTTTGATTAATACAACACAAGCTGTACTAATAAGTGGCTTCATAAGATATTTGTTCATTTGATTCTAGGTAACTGAGAACAATTGAACAAGTATAAACAAGTAAATGTCTATACTCTAGACATTTTAGAGTAGAAAGAGAGTGAGAAACAATCTCTGCCCACAAGGAGTTTCTAGCATACCAGTATGTTTTGTCTCGTTCTCATACATCCAGCTTTCAGAGACAAGAAGGAATATGGTCTGAGGTGTTTGGACATTTAATTCTAGCTGTTGATTATTTCATAACCATGTATGATGCTGGTTTTTAAATTTTGCTTATTTTAGAATAACTTTAGATTTATAAAAAAGTGGCAAAGCTAAGACAGTAGATCCCATAACACTACCATATGCACAAGTTTCCCCTAATGTTAAGATTTTATATAAGCATAGTAATATTTCTAAAAACCAAGAAATTCACATTGCTATATTACTATTAACTAAACTACGGATTTTATTCAGATTTCACCAGTTTTTCCACTAACATCCTTCTCGTTCCACTATCCAATCCAAGGTACCGCATTGCATTTAGTGTGAAAGAATTTTTTTCCCATCAGTTTCTATTCATTAATATATTTTACCATGTATAAGTTTGACTCTCATCAGTTTTTTTTTAATAATAGAGTTTATTTCTTACAGAAGTTTTACAGAAAAGTTGAACAGAGAGTACAGAGTACACTGCACTCTGTACAGAGTTCACATATACTCTCTCCAGTTTCCCCTATAATTAACATCTAGCAATGCTGTAGTATGTATGTTAAATTTGATGAACCAATACTGATGATTTTAACTGAAGTTCATAGTTTAGTTAAAGTTCATAGTTTACATTAGAGTGCACTCTTCATGTTGTACAATTTTCTAGGTTTTGCCACATGCATAATGTGTGTATGCATTGTTTCAGTATCACACAGAACATTTTCACTACACTACAAATCCCCTGTGCTGTGCCTATATCACCCCTTTCCCCCTCCTGTGACAACACTGATCTTTTTACTCTCTTTATAGTTTTCCTTTTCTAAAATGTCCTATAGGTGGAATCATACTGTATGTAGCCTTTTCAGAAGAGCTTCATTCACTTAGCAATGAGCACTTAAGGTTCCTCTGTGTATGATGCTGCTTTGTATTTGCTTTGACTTTCAATTTATACTTCTAGTTTTACACATGTTGTTTTGAATTCTGAGTTTACCAAAGAAGTTTTGTCTATGTGTTCCTTCCATTTTCTACTTAATGAGGACTGCTTCTTTTTCAGATCTGTTTTGTTTTTGTTTTCGTTTTACATAATTCTTGGTCTCAAGTTATAACAAAGCTTTCAGTGAAATATACTTAGGGAATATCTGAACATATCAAGACATTCCTTTCTTCGCATAGTATCACTTGTAAGATGACAAGGTATATTTCTTCTACATTTTCATTACTTTTACAATACCATTCAATGATTTATTTTTGGTTAAATAGAGTCCCAAATATTAGGTTTGCTTCTCATTTTCCAAACACTTTGAATCTGTAGTCATGGTGAATTGCAATTGTTTATAGTTCTTAATTCCCTAAACTAATTTTTAGGCTATGAGAGTTTAATGAGAGTTGAGAAAAAAAAAAGTGAGAATAGGCCAATCTACTAATTGAAATATAACAGTTGGTTGACCGACTTTAGTCGTATAATTTAAAACAAATTAGGGAATAATTATCATATCATTCTTATACTATCAGTAGCATGCATTTGATAATGGCACAGGATTTCATAGAGCATTCAGCAGATTAAAATAAAATTAAATCTACCTTTATAAAAATAGACAAATTTCTTTTTCTTTACAGGAAGAAAAATATGATTTCTATAAAGTATAAAGAACATGTTTTTCCTGGTGATCTATTTGAGAAAGGGAGAGGGAGAGGATTGGAAAACAGATATTATTTTGCCTAAAATCACTATTATCAAAATTTTGCTCCTAATAAATTTGCTTTGTTTTTTCTAAATCAAATGTATTAGAAATTTATTTTAGTTGTGTATGTGTGTATCCACACATACAGAGAGATACAGACACACATAGAGACAAATACACATATACAATATTTTTTCTTTTATATAGAGATTCTTCAGGTGAACATATAGAAAGTTTTTAAAAATAATATCCATTACAAACATTCTTAATAAAACCATTCTCTTAGGTGGACTCAGTCAGTTTTCAGGTGGGTAAGCTCTTTGAGCTAAACCAGTTTTTTTGTTGAAGTATAATTGATATACAATATTATATTTCAGATATATAACATAGTGATTTGATATTTTTATACATTATGAAATGATCACCATGATAAATCTAGTTACCATTTGTCACCATACAAAGTTATTACAATATTATTGACTATATTCACCATGCTGTACGTTACATCCCTGTGACTTTTCTGTTTTATAACTGGAAGTGTGTACCTCTTAACCCTGTTTACCTAGTTTGTCCAACCCCCTACCCTCCTCCCCTCTGGAAACCACCAGTTTGTTCTCTGTATCTGTGAGTCTGTTTCTGTTTTGTTTGTTTGGTTGGGTTTTTGGATTCCACATATAGGTGAAATTTTGTGGTATTTGTCTTTCTTTATCTGACTTATCATAATACCCTCTAGGTTCATCCATGTTATAACAAATGGCAAGATTTTACTTTATGTTTTATGGCTGAGTAATACTCCATTGTGTATATATACCACATCTTCTTTATCCATTCATCTACCAATGGACACCTAGGTTGCTTCCATATCTTGGCTATTGTAAATAATGCTTCATCAAACTTTAAAGCTTTTGTACAGAGAAGGAAACCATCAACATAACAACAAGCCAACCTACTGAATGGGAGAAGATATTTGCAAATCTGATAAGGGGTTAATATCCAAAATATACTAAAAAAGAGAATTGTCTCTTTTTATTCATATAGAATTTTTCACTATTTCCTAAGGATTCTTTCTCAAATATTTTTAGGATTTACTTCCCACTCTCCATCTTCCCTGTTGCTGTATTTCAGTCTAGCAAGCATCATTGAAGGAGGCACCAGTGTGTAAAACGATCTTTGGCTTAATTAAGTAATATTATCTAATGAAGAAAGAAAACTTAAATAAAGATAATTTAAAAATGAGATATAATGTTAAAAGGAACAAATGCTAATTCTGGAAAAAATGTTTATTGATCCTGATCTTATGACTAATTCTCACACATGAGGACTTTTGCCTAGAAGTATAACGTAGGGCAGAAATGGAAGTTGTTAGAAAGGTGGAGATGATGACTACTAACAGTTGAAATAGTGGAATGACCCACATATTAGCAAAGAATAAGTTTAGGAAAAATTCATCTGTTCCTTTGACAGGAAGCATGGAGTAGCAGGTAAAAAAGCAGGTAACCAAAGTGGAAAAGTCTCTGTTTTACCTTAGATAAGTTAAAGGAAAAGAATTAGTGGGGTGTGGGGTAGTAGAGTTCAGTAAACAAGAGAAGGACAAAAGCATTTGGGAGAAATGATGCTACGTTTCAGAAGTGCATAATTCCTAGAATGTACTAATATTTGGGGGGGAGAATGAATGGCCTTGTGTGTTGATGATAATATACAAATAACCAATACCACACACATGTGCACATGTGTATGCACGTGTGTGTGCATGTGTGTGTTTATTTACTTATTGGAAATTAAAATATATATTAAAATGAAAACTGCATATTTAATAAAGTTGATATAAAAGGATCATTATAGGGGCTTCCCTGGTGGTGCAGTGGATAAGAATCCGCCTGCCAATGCAGGAGACACAGGTTCAAGCCCTGGTCCGGGAAGATCCCACATGCTGCGGAGCAGCTAAGCCCATACGCCACAATCACTGAACCTGAGCCCTACTGCCCGCGAACCACAACTACTGAGCCCATGTGCCACAACTACTGAAGCCTGTGTACCTATAGCCTATGCTGTCCAACTGCAACAAGAGAAACCACAATGCGAAGGCCACGCACTGCAACGAAGAGTAGGCCCTGCTCGCCACAACTAGAGAAAACCCGTGCACAGCAACGAAGACCCAACGCAGCCAAAATTAAATAAATAAAATAAATAAATTTTTAAAAAAGATTGTTATAAAAAATAAGTGTTTATTCATGTACCTGTTATTAAATTGTCTTGAAGACACTGGGACTAGTGACTATGGATTTACTGTTTTACAGGGAGGACTGTGCTCTCAGTCTCCATCTCTCTCTGTCTTTTTCACTTTGGGGATTTAAAAATTTAATTAATGAGCAAAGGAGACAAGAAATGTTTAGTAAATTTTGTTTAAGAGCACCTGAAAAGAACATATGAATAAATTAAGATCAATGTCAATATCAAAAGTTACACAAAATGTTTCCATCTTTCATAAAACAGGACCCCAAATTGAATTTAAAGTTAGTTTTTTTTTTTTTTTTTTTTTTTGCGGTCCTCGGGCCTCTCACTGCTGTGGCCTCTCCCGTTGCGGAGCACAGGCTCCGGACGCGCAGGCTCAGCGGCCATGGCTCACGGGCCCAGCCGCACCGCGTCATGTGGGATCTTCCCGGACCGGGGCACGAACCCGTGTCCCCTGCATCGGCAGGCGGACTCCCAACCACTGCGCCACCAGGGAAGCCTCTAGGTTTCTTATTTTTAAGGATTGAAAAATGGTCAGAGAAAAGTCGTGCTTTTTAAATTAGCGACAAAATGTGCTTTAAAATATCATGCATATCTTTTAGAATAGTAGAACACCCTTTTGGAACATCTTTTGAGGATTGATTTAATCCGATATATATTATATATGTGTGTGTGTGTATATCTTTTTCTTTTCAATCTACTCATCTCAGGAAAGGTCTGTTTGTCATTTCACTTGTAAAAACAGTTGGTGAATGCATCTGAGTTATTTTCAATTCATGTCACTGCCACTTCAGTCTGTGAAGGAAGAGAAGAAATCGCTGTCCTTCTCAGGAACTACTTAAGCTAGATATTTGCAAATAGAAAATATAGTTTAATTGGATTTATGATATAATATAAAGTAGTTGTAAAATGCACATCAATATTGGGACCTGAAAGTACTGAGTCACAGAGCTAGATGGCATAATGCAAATTTCAAAGCCAGCGCATACTGATTATCATAGTCCTTTAAAGGGGACGGAGAAATGGCAGCAGGGCCCATAGTGCTCCAGGAGTCTGTTGAAGTAGAGAATACCTTGCCAAAACAATTGTAAAGTGTTCTATATAGTTCAGTGGAGTATTGGAGTATTGGATTTCATGGAGTATTGGTTTCTTCCTGAAACCAGGTATGTCTGACATGATTTTACAGACACTTAAAAACTGTATGAAGTTTTGCCTTTGAAAAGTTCTCCATTCATTCTATAAATATTTACTAAAAATAACCTATTTACTGAGGCAGTGCCAGATATTTTTTAAGGTACTGATTTAAAAATGGAACAAGCACTATTTTTAAACATTAGTCATCTTCAGGATTCCCCTTTCTGAAATAGAAAATCATTTAAACTAGTCATGTAGAAATGCTGTGTCATCCATCAGACACTAGTCATGAACTTCAAGTGGTTAGTGCGTACTTATTGAAAAACTACCCACATTAAATGCATAGAAAGAGTAAGAAAAGTTACTTTAGAAATCCTACAGAAAATATAAAAGTTTTCGATCTCTATAAAATTTAAGAAGTTGTAAGAAGCAAGTTAATACAGTTTAAATGCAAAAAAGAAATTTACTGGCATGGCAATATGTGACAGACAAAGGAGGGGTGATTGATATTAATTAATAGGAAGTTTTAGGTAGATTTTTCTGTTCTCCTCTCAGGCCTTGTATTAAAGGAATAAAATTTGTAATAGAATTCACAAGTAAAGGCACCAAAATGTATTCCCATGTACAAGTACCAGCTTGTTCTCAAGTATGACTACAACCTACCATAAGCAATAAGTTCTGTTGCAGTATATCCATTTCCTCGTATCTCGGGCTCTCTGTTCAGTGATACAGTTGGGATAGAAAGGAGGATATGACTCTAAAAGGGTATCGGTAGCATGTGAATGACCTCATGTTAATTAAGCACTTAACTAAGTTCAATTGTGTCTAATCACACAACAGACAGTGCAGATATGAAAGTCAAAGTGATAACAAACACCTAGACTTCCATGGGGAATGTTTGATCAGGTAAACAAATGCCTTAATTCTGAACTAGATGTAAAATCATCTGTGGTTTTCAGGAAATTTGACAGTAAAATTTGACACATACTCCTATTATATATGAAAATTTGTTTATATTATATGTATAGACAGATAATATACATTAAATATTGAAAAAAGGAGAAATTAAAAAGGCTAAAACAAATATCAATAGCAGGGGCTAATGTACCTCATTTTGGAGACCTGCTAGTGTAGATAGTAGATGACATTCTTCATTTTATTATCAATGGTCATTTCCAGAATTTGAAAATTAATGTAGCTTCTCCAAATGCATGTATACACCTTTGAGAAAGCTTCAAAATACTGATAAATAGACAACATTCTATGTTACTGAAATGTTACTAGGTATCAATTTGAATTTAATATGTATTAAGTTTTTTTCCATACCATTAATTTCTTACCCCATGTAAAACAGTCAGAATGACAGATTGATACAGGCAGAACAGAGCATCATATGCATGTCGGACATTCATAAATTTAACATTTTTAGTAAAGGATTTGCTTCTTATAAATTTGGGCAAGTTCTAACACCTTTTCCTGGTTATGCTCAGGATTAAATACTATGAGAGAAAACATGCTCAATGCTTTAACTTTGGTAATGAGAGAAATATTATGAACAAATTAAGTATTGTTAAGGGGAATGGGGCAATTAATGATTCATAAAAGCAGCAGAGAGGTAGATCCAGTTATCATGGCTGAATTGTGTGCCACTGAAAGTCATTTGTGTCTAACTGCCTACTCCAAAATCTATTCAGTCCTTTCTCCTAATAAGAAGACCCCCTATTTTTTTCAGACTGACACTGTACCGTGCTAAAGGAATACATTTCCCAGCTTCTATCAAATCGAAGTGTGTACATATGACAAAGTTTTGATGAGTTTGATGTAAGCAGGGGTATGGAACTTCTAAGAAGTTGCTGTACAGGAAATCTGGCATTTGGGTATTGATTTGTCCTACAGCAGTCATCCTGTAATATCAGGATGCAAGCCACATACTAGATCAATGTAGTAAAGAGCTGAGAGAAGCCTGGCCTACCGATGATTTCAGGGAGCTGCCATAGCAGATACAAACTGTTTACTTCTAACCTGTTAATGTGAGAAAATTAAACCTTGTATATTAGTGAAGATTTTCCAGGTCCCATCTCTACCAGTAGAAAATGATTACTAACTAATATACCAACCATATAATATTTTAGAAAAACCAAGTCTAATATGGTTATGTGCATAAATATATACATTCTGCATTCTGTATAGAATCATGATATTAGAAATAATAGAAATTAAATAAAATATAGAAATTAAATGTTAATACATGTGAAATTTGCCAATTCATTTCATAGTCTGGTATACCCTGAAACTTAAGAAAGAAAAATCTTCTTCCAAATTCTGTTTGCAGCAATCTATCCACCTTTACTCTTAAAAATAGTGAGAGGTATTTACAGGAGGCTGAAAGGGGGATTTTTTAAAAAATCATAGATGTCCTATGTTGAAAGAGTATTCAAAAATACAACATTGTTTGAAGGGAGTTTTTCATTTGATAAAGACTGCTGTCCCACCTTGAGATTGTGAATTGGATTATTTACATTATTTCACATACATTCTGGGGTATTTAAACTCATTTTTCTCTGGATCACAAAAGTAATCATCATCATTATGGTGTCCATATTAATTTGTATCTGTGTTCTCTGCTTTATCTGTTGACAATTACAAATCCTATCTCTAGCTCAATGAATAATATGAGGCAACACAACATACATAAGTCATATACATTAGAATTAACAAAATACTCTCAGTTGTCTACTTCTGGTCAACATAAAACAACCTCCTCATGCTGTTTCTTATTATGATTAAAGGCTCTCAGAAACTACACAGACATTCTTTCTCCACCTCCAACCTCTTTTCACATATGGAAGTTTTAACTTAGGGTCAGGACCATTCAAGATGTCTAGGTGATTTTATTCATCTGTTTTTATGAATAATTCTCAGGACCTAAAATGTTCATCCTGTTAAACATTTTAGAGAGGACTAATAGAACACAAACTCTTACTGTGAAAAAAAGACTGGAATTCAGATCATTATTCTTTCATTTATGGTTTCAACCTTCAGAAACTTATAATTTTCTAAAAGATCATGCTTATATTTCCCATCCAGTCAAATATTTTTGCAGAATCAAGACACAATATGGTACAAAGTAAAAATTACTTTTATGATTATAGGAATACATTTAATACAAAAATGGATGTGAAAAATCACAAGGTGATTGTTAGTATGTTTCTGGATGAAAGAGGGAATGTGAGTGTATATATGTTAATAGCAATTTGAAAGTATTCATTATGAACTAGGGACTAAATTCCAGCATTTTTGATACCAATTTGCCGGGTGAGTTTAGAAGAGTCTCTCAAGGTACAGTTTTTAGTATTTATCTGTAAAATTGTTGGATTATTTTATTGTCTTTTTTTTTTGGTAAATATTAGGTGTATATTTATAAGCTGAGTGGAGAAAAAGATCTAAATATAGGTTAGTACAATAAATCATATATAATTAAGCCAGGTGTAATAAGCACCTCACTATATGTTAATTCCTAACTGGTATGCATACAGTAAAAACTATAGATGTTTAGAAAATAAAGAGATCCACAATGAACTGGAGTGGTTGGGGAAAGAGACCTTTAAAGCTGGAAGTTCCGTTTTGCCTTGGAGGGTGCATACAAATCTGAGAGAAGATGGGAATGTTTCCTACCCACTCTACTGGGTTCATAAGACACCTTGCTCTTCTGCTTATTTCTTTCACATTAGTGACAACTTCATCGACTTTGCTATTGCCTCTTCATGTCCAGAATTCTCCAAAACGCAGATTCGTATATTCAACTTCCTTTTTAACATATCCATCTCAAATTAAACTGATTAAAAACTGATTTCTTCTTTCTCTCCCTACCCCACCCCCAAAATATACTTCTTCTGTAGTCTTCCTCATCTCAGTTCATGGCCATGTCCTCCTTCCAGGTGATCATACCAAAAACTTTGGAGTCAACTTTGACTCTCTTCTTTCTCTTATATTTCAATTGCAATGGAACTGAAATGTAAGAGAAAGAAAAGATTCTCCTTTCAAAATATATCAAGAATATAACTATTTCTTATGATCTCCACTGCTACCACCCTGGCCAGGCCACCACCATCTTTATGCCTGGATTACTGTAAAACTTGAGCTCCCTGCTTCTATCTTTATCCCATAATAACTACAGTCCATTTTGAAATTAAAGTGTTAAGTCAGCTATGTTACTATGCTCACAACCCTTCGATGGTTTCCCATCTCACTCAGAGCTGAGTCCTCAGAATTGCCTAGAAGGCCCAGGTGCTCTCCCTCCAGTGATGTCAGTGACCTTACTCTGTCCCCTTCCTCATGAGGCAACACCCTTGCTGGCCTCCTCAGTGACCTTGAACAAGCCAGGTCTGCTTTTATCCCTGATTGTCAGCACTTACTCCTCCCTGTTTCTACAAACGTAACCCATCCCTGAGGCGCCTCCTCTCATATTTTTCATTTCTTTTCCCTTCAAATGCCAACCTCTCAGTAAGGCTTGCCTTGATCACTCTGTTTTAAATTTCATTTCTTCCCTTCCACAACACTCCCTGGGGCATGTTTATTATCTCTGTAACACTTATCTCACCTTCTAACATTCTCTGTACTGTATTTAATTAAAAAAAAAAAAAAGTATGTCCCCTTACCATAAGAACAGGAAGGCAGGCATTTTTGGCTTCTTTGTTTTCCAAGTTATCCCTAGAGCCCAGGACAAGACTTATCACAGGTGAGCACTCAATAAATATTTGTTGAATGCTTCAACAAATTAATAAATGTAGAAAAATGTCTTCCCCCTATGAATTCTTCAGAATTGAAGAGAATCAGTGGACTATGTATGCTTATATTATATAATGTGGGAAGATTATGAATAGAGTACAGAAAATCGTAGTCTTTTATTAATTTTGAAAATGCTGGTTTAGAGCCTAGTTTCTGAGATTGCTTTGTTGAATGAATGGCTACAGTAATAAATATTTTAAATTTCTTGATTAAGCTAGGGTTAATTTTATAAATCATGTAAAATACTTCAATCCTTTTGCAGCTGATTTGTAAACAACTGTCTGTAGCTGCTAGATTGGTCAAAAGACTGAAAAATGTAATACAAAGTTTTAAGAATCAAATGGATGATGGTTTAAAAAGAATGGAGCTTTAAAAAAATCAGTATTTTATTTGAGACATCAGGGAGTTATCCTTATATTTCATTCATGTGTATAAAAGACATAGTCAGTAGACCAACTTCTTTAAACCACATGAAAGTATCTAAGAGCATATACAAAATGATTGTGATAGTGGAGCAGATAATAATTGTAAAATATGATAGATTAATTTATCCACAATCCTTTGACAAGAATTGATATATAAGCTTTAAATCCTAGATAAATGTGGAATAAATTATTGTATATCCAGCTTTTCTTTATTGAGCTAAAGACAACCTTTATCTTAAAATCCTTCACAAGTAACTATCTTATCTGCTTTTAATCATTCCATTTTGGTGCTTTCATCTACAGTTTAGATGTTTCTATTAGTTTCTATTAATCAATAGAAAAATAATTGTGTTAAAAGGTTTAGAAGATTTTTGTTTGTTTTTTTAAAGATAAAATTTGCTTAAAGAATTTTTGAAGTCTGTTCAAAGTGACACTATTAAACACTTCCTGTGCCTGTGTCCAATAGTATTGTACATTAAACAGGCAAAGACGAATATATGGCATGATTCCCAGGTTGGAGGAGTTTCGGAGCTAGCAGGGACAGAAATATATATAAAATTGATAAGTAATGAGCAGTATTCTAAATTATGAATAATGATCTTGTATATTCTTCAATAGCTTAGAAACTATTTCTTATGTAACTGTGGTTTCTTCCAATCTATGCCATTTGAAACAAATTTCTCGAAATACAGGAAGCATAAAATAGCTTTTTCTAGTTATGTTAAGATTATCAAGTTGCATTTAGTGAGTGCTTACTTTGTGCCAGGCACTGACTATATTTATTATGTATATGATTTCATTTAATCTTTCCAACAATGCATTAATTTCAAGTATGATACTAACCAGAAGGATGCTACTACAGATAAGTAAGTAAACAAAAATTTTAAACAAGATTTCAGATTAGACCACCTATGGTAACAATCCATTTTTATTTTAAGGGTGGCTTTTGCATTGTTAATGGAAATCCTGAAAAGGAAAGGGATCAATACTTTTTTTTTTTTAACAATGCCAGGCTTCACAGACATCATTTGTGAAAGAAAAACAAAACAAAACAGCAAAATAACCACAATTTTACAGTTATATTTGAAATTTAAAATTTTTAAAAATCTCTTTATATACCTGTTGTCGAGGGTTGAGTTTCTTGAGAGTGAAAATAGGAGTTTAGTGATTACTTCTCTGAGATTACCCTTTCTCATCTTTGAAAACACTGAACAGATTCATGGTTATACAGTACGTAGTTGAATGTCGGGAGCCACATCCTGTTGCAGTGGTAGGAGTAATTACAGCTGTCAGTTCTTTCAACATGAGAAAACAACCTCGTTTCAACTTTACAAGAAACAGATTGTAAGTATCCAAAGGAAAAGAAATAACAATCTTTATGTGATGAACAGTGTGGTGCTTGTTAAACTAGTCAACTTGGGCATTTGAAGGGATACATTTATTGGAGGCTGTTGGGAAGAAGATGCCTTTTATATGCAAGTCAGAGAGATTTTATGAATGAATAAACAAAAACAGGAGTACTAATCTTATCGAGATGAGATTAATGACTAGTAGACTTTTCAGGATAGAGAAATGGTGCCTGAAGAAACTTGTCTTAACTGCTTTCATGTGAGTTTTGTTTTTTGTGAAAGCATGTCCTTTGTATCTGGGTGTTCCTCACATCTGCCTTATTTGGATGTTAGACATCCAGGACTTTCTTATACATACTAAAGAAGAAGAAAGTAGATTAAATGGGAAAAAGTTGAAACACATTATAAAATGAGGAGCAAATGTTCTTATTTTTAACTAGTCTCCAATAAAAAAATTTATTTTTTAAGCAATTTATTTAGTGTATAGTGCTTCATCTATTATTCTTTCTCTGTGTAAAGGGGTGACTTGGTGTGCTTTTGGCAAAATTAGACCAAAGTGCCAGGCTCAGATGGTTAGGAAATTGACAGAAAACATAATGTATTGTTTTTGTTTATTATTCCACTGTGAGGTAAGATTTCAAGGTCTGGTTTTCTAGTGTCTGCTATTTGCTTTCCCCTTTCTTAATGAAAATTTTTGCTTCTTATCCTAGGCAAAAATAAGAATGAAATTAGTTGGCAAATTATCAAAACATGTTAGGTTGCAAAAGCTAAAAGAGGATATTATAATGCCAGACAGACCAGCAGCATTTTATTTAAAAAAAAGTAGACTATGAAAGTGCTAAATACATTAAGATGATTTTTTCTGACTACTTTTTATAGCATCACTTTCCTTTTCCACTTTGTATTCACTCATGTCCACTACACATTTTTTTCCTGCACAAATTGTACCTAAGGGCAGCCAGATGGCCTAGGAGAGAAAACAGGACACCTCTTGTTGCTTGGACAGGTTTCAAAACTGACACATCATCAGATTCACAAATGAATCCAGATAATGTGGCAGAAACAAGGTGTCTATCTCTTAGTGTGCAGTACAAAAGCTGAAGGAATAGAGTAAACTTCCATGGACGCTTTCAGTTTGTAGATATATAGAGACTAAAATTGTGATGAAGTGAAGTTTTCTACTGGGATAAAAGCCAGGACACTAAGGTAGTGTGACGCAGTGTCCTAGTCTTAGCCAACCAAGCTACCCTTTTCTGACTGGACCACTTATTCCCAAGTTTTACTTGAGAAAAATTTGATTAAAAGTAACTTCATTTGGGCTTCCCTGGTGGTGCAGTGGTTGGGAGTCCGCCTGCTGATGCAGGGAACACGGGTTCGTGCCCCGGTCCGGGAGGATCCCACATGCCGCGGAGCGGCTGGGCCCGTGAGCCATGGCCGCTGAGCCTGCGCGTCCGGAGACTGTGCTCCGCAAAGGGAGAGGCCACAACAGTGAGAGGCCCGCGTACCGCAAAAAACAAACAAACAAACAAACAAAAACAAAAAACAACTTCATTAAAAAAAAATTGCCAGCTACTCCTTAATACAGCTTTCAAATAATTTTCTAAGCTTGTTGAATTAAAACAAATTCTATTTGACACCCTTTCTCATACTTCAGCTGTTATCCATAACACCTGTAGCAAATTCCTATGGTGTTCTTTCACAAAACCAGATCTCTTGCAAAGTTGATGGGAAGGGAGGAGAAGAAAGTTGCATAGAATATCACATTTCTTTTAGGTGTTTTTCCTGATTTCCTTTGAGTTCTGGTATATGTGCTTAAGTTCATGGTTATCTGAATAACCATGCTTTTCTCCAAGCAGATGGCTGTTGTAAAAGGGTAATTTTGGAAAAATAAAGACCAGGCCAGGGGGACCCAGAAGTAGAGATGAAACCCTCTGGGGGCCGATGATGTACATATATTGATTTTGCAATTATCCTACAGGTGACTAGTTCCAGGAAGTTGTCTCTTCATGTCTCTAGTGACACAGTGGTAAACAGAAAAATTTGTGCTTGGAAGTGGACAAGATAGACAATAAACACCATTAATAATATATATGGTGTTAGATGGCGACCTATGCTATGGAAAAAAATAAGAAAATAACATTAAAGCAGGGAAGGGAGATAGAGTTGAAATTTTAGATAGGGTTGACAAGAGAAAAGCCAGAAAAGGTGACAGAAAGGCCTAACAGTGGTGAGGCCTTTTATACCTACTCAGGTGGAAGGCTCTGCATTTATTTATTTATTTACAACAAACTTACATTGTTCAGTGTCCACCAATGCTTTACAAATATTAATTCATTTAATTTACATGGTAACCTATGAGACACATTTTATTATCACTTTATAGATGAGAAAACTAAAATACAATGAAGGTAAGAAAATTGCCCAAGATCATACAACCAGTGTGTGGTGGAGATAGGATTTAAACCTAAACATCTTGACTTCAGAATGTTCTAAACTATTTCTTTAGGTGAGTCTCCAAAAAGTTGATATATCACTATAGAGTCTACCACTCCATAGAGGATTACCTTTAATACTTAAAGTAGAAGATGTGTTGTTTCTCATTATAAGACCTTCTCTCTCACTTCCATCAGGGTACAATTATAAGTTGGTGGGGTTTTACTTTTTTACTATTAGAAGGAAATAAAGAACATACAGTTTAGTAGTTGGCTATTATATTTGGTCAAGAATTCCTAATCCATAAAGAGACAATGTATTACTCCAAAAAATGTTAAGATTAAAATTTTAAACAAGTAGAATAAGTTTATAGGATGCTACTTATCATGTCACCTTTTCTCAGATTCATAACAAACCAACACATTACCGTCTTAAGAAGTCCTGTTTTGAAGACACATGATTTGCTTTTTTATAAGCCTTTTTTTTTCAAGCATATTTTACAGTGGGCATCTCAGTAATAATGTAATAACCGTTAACCTTACAAAGGACTCCAAAGTCCCGAGGAACACTGTTTAATAAATAGTACAAAAAGAGGACTGGATCAAGCTGCTTTTCAAATATGAAATTAATTCTATCTGAAAAGAATAAAAATTTGGTAGGGCATTGCATATGAAAAATATAAATATACTTGCCCTAAATTTCCTTAAATAAAGAAAAAATCTCTTACACATATGTTGTGGAAAGAAGAAAGGAAATATGTATCTTTTTTGTTATTTGCCTAAACAATACATTGTTATATAGGCAAGGACAATATATTATAAATAACTTTACCCAATATGCATTATTTATTTAATGACTTATATCAGTTTATTTTGTACTACTATGACTGGCATTAGAAATCAAATGTTTCTAATGAGATTTCACTGATTCATTAAGCCAATATTTATCAAACATCTACTATATATTTTGATACACTGAAATTTAATTTTAATGTCATGTCTATAGCCCTGATCCTTTTATACCAAACTACGATTCTTTTTTATTTTAACTTTTGAAAAATTTTTATACAATTTTTAAAGGTTACTTCCCTTTTACAGTTATTAAAAAACATTAGCTATATTCCCCATGTTGTATAATACATCCTTAAGCCTATCTTACACCGAACAGTTTGTATCTCCCACTCCCCAATCCCTATATTGCCCCTCTCCTGCCACCAGTGGTAACCACTAGTTTGTTCTCTATATCTGTGAATCTGCTTTTTTTGTTATATTCGCTAGTTTGTTGTATTTTTTAGATTCCACGTATAAATGATATCATATGATATTTGTCCTTCTCTGTCTGATTTATTTCACTTAGCATAATGCCTTCCAAATCCATCCATGTTGCTGCAAATGGCAAAATTTCATTCTTTCTTATGGCTGAGTAGTATTTCATTGTATATATATACCACATCTTCTTTTCATTTGTTGATAGATACTTAGGTTGCTTTCATATCTTCATTATTGTATATAATGCTGCTATGAACATTGTGGAACATGTATCTTTTTGAATTAGTGGGGGTTTTTGTGTGTTTTTTTTGTTTTGTTTTTTGGATATATACTTAGTGGAATTGCTGGATCATATGGTAGCTCTATTTTTAGTCTTTTTGAGAAATCTCTAAACAGTATTTCACAGTGCCTGCACCAATTTACATTCCCACCAACAACGAACGTGTTCCCTTTTCTCCATATCCGTGCCAACGTTTGTTATTTGTGTTCTTTCTGACATTAACCATTCTGACAGATATGAGGTTATGTCGCATTGTGATTTTGATTTGCATTTCCCTGATGATTAGCGATGTTGAGCATCTTTTCATGTGCCTGTTGGCTATCTGCATTTCCTCTTTTGTAAAATGTCTATTCAGTTCTTCTGCACATTTTAAAAATTGGGTTGTTTTTTTGATGTTGAGTTGTATGAGCTATTTATATATGCTGGATATTAATCCCTTATAGTTCATATCATTTTCAAATATTTTCTCCCATTCAGTAGGTTGACTTTTTGTTTTGTCAGTGATTTCCTTTGCTGTGCAAAAAGCTTTTTAAGTTTAATTAAGTCCCATTTGTTTATTTTTGCTTTTATTTCCTTTATTTTAGGGGATGGATACAAAAAAATTTTGCTGCGATTTATGTCAAAGAGTGTTTGCCTATGTTTTCCTCTCGGAATATTATAGTATCTGGTCTTTAACCCATTTTGAGTTTACTTTTGTATATGGTGTTAGAGAATGTTCTAATTTCAATCTTTTACATGTATCAAAAACTGTCTAGTTTTCCCAGCACCACTTATTGAATAGACTGTCTTTTCTCCATTGTATATTCTTGCCCCTTTGTCATAAATTAATTGACCTTAAGTGTGTGGATTTATTTCTGGGCTCTCTATCCTGTTCCATTGATCTACATGTCTGTTTTGTGCCAGTACCATTCTGTTTTGATTACTGTAGCTTTATACTATAGTCTGATATTAGGGAGAGTGATTCCTCCAGCTCTGTTCTTCTTTCTCAACACTGCTTTAGCTATTCATGATCTTTTGTGTTTCCATATAAATTTTGAAATTATTTGTTCCCATTCTGTGAAAAATACCATTTGTAATTTGATAGGGATTGCATTGACTCTGTAGATTGCCTTGGGTAATATGATCATTTTGACAATATTGATTCTTCCAAGCCAAGAACATGGTATATCTTCCCATTCTTTTGGTATCAGAGTGATACTGGCCTCATAGAACCTTACATTACACCTAAAAGAACTAGAGAAAGAAGAACAAATAAAACCCAAAGCTAGTAGAGGGAAAGAAATAAAGACAGAGCAGAAGTTAATGAAATAGAGACAAAAAAGAAAATAGAAAAGATCAATGAAACTAAAAGCTGATTCTTTGAAAAGATAAGCAAAATTGATAAACCTTTAGGCAGATTCATCATGAAAAAAAGGGAGATGGCCCAAATAAATAAAAACAGAAATGAAAAAGAAGTTACAACCTATACCACAGAAATACAAAGATAATAAGAGACCACTATGAACTATTATATGTCAATAAAATGGACAACCTAGAAGAAATGGACAAATTCCTAGAAAGGTACAGTCTCCTAAGACTGGACCAGGAAGAAATAGAAAATATGAACAGACAAATTACGAGTAATGAAATTTAATCAGTAATTTTAAAACTTCTAACAAACCAAAATCCAGGACCAGATGACTTCATAGGTAAATTCTACCAAACATTTAGAGAAGAGTTAATACCTATCCTTCTGAAACTATTCCAAAAAATTTCAGAGGAAGGAACAAACTGCAATTCTTTTACCAAATCAGATACTCATTTTATGTCTCAGAGCTCTTAGTTATTAGCATCAGAAACCCACTCAGGCTGAATTAGTCAGAAAAGGAATTTACTGAAAGGAATATCAGCAAGAACTGACAACCCAGCTCAGAAGGTAGCAGGATCCAAGTGAGGAAGTCCCTGCAATCACCTCTTCCTTTATTTAGTCCCAGGCTATGTCTACTGACACCACTGACAAGGCTGGGTGTGGAACATAGATGGCATTGCTGAAGCCAGTGCCACAGGAATAAATCCTGCATTGTCTCTCACTTTCATTTCACAGTCCCGGCCAGGAATAGCAAAGAGACAAGAACTAGCTGCCAATTGGGGCCACAGAAAATGAGTGGAGAGCATTTGATGGTTGTGTATTCAAATATAGGAAGGTGGCTCAGTTCCTGGGAATCCAAGGTGGATAAATATCTTTACAGCCTTAATATTATTACTATTCATGTTATTATTTTTGTCATTTTAATTATTATGTTGGAGTATACTCAAGTACTCAGTATAATAAAAAATTAGCTCTACATGGTGAACTGTGAAATTTGGTGTTGGAGTATCAGCATGATTCTTAAGAAAACAAATACCAACTAGGTTTTATGTAGGTCTTGGGTACCTTTCCTCCTCCTTCACCTTCCTTTTTTCTTTCCTTCTTTCCTTCCTTCCTTCCTTCCTCCCTCCCTCTTTCTTCCTTCCTTTCTTTCCTTCTTTCTTTCTCCCTCTTTCTTTTTTTCCTTCCTTCCTTTATTTCTCTTTCCTTGATTCCTTCCTTCCTTTCTTTCTTTCTTCTTTATTTTTCTTTCCTTCTTCCTTCCTTTCCTTCTTTTTTTCTTCCTTTTTTCCTTCATTCTTTTCTTTTTCTTTTGATTTCTCCAAAAATAGAAACACTGCACTAGATTTGAATATATATAAATATATATGGCAATTACACTTACACCTTAAGACTTTTATCCTAATACTGCATGCACTCTAGGAGTTGGAATAAAAATGTTGGTCATCAGTCTTCTTGTATTCTATCAGGAGAGGCAGTTTGCAAATGCAGCAAATGAGTATAATATATAATATGTTAGAAGTTGATAATGTTATGGAACAATTCAAATGGATTTTACATTCATCCAGGAGGAGATGGACAACAGTACGTCATCTAACCTTTTCAGATGCCATTCATATTATTAGTTGTATATTTATATGTAGATAAGAATTGTGTCATGGTATATAATTTAAATCTAATGAAAGTTTTCAATCCTGTTTTTCTATAGCCTAGTTTTTTTTCTTTCTTTCTTTTTGTTTTTTTGTTTTTTTTTGAAACCTAACGGTGTGTTCTGGGGATCTTTCACATAAAGAGCTTCCTTTTTTTAATTTTTATGTTTGCATAGTACTGCACAGTATGGATGTACCATGTTTTATTTAATTAGTTCCTTTCTGCCAATGAGTCATTTAATTTTCTTTCCTTTTTCCCCCCTAACACAAATGTGCCTGCAATGAATAACCTGGTATGAATATCATTTCACAATTGAGTAAATATATCTTTGTTAAATGCTTAGAATAGGAATTGCTGGGCCCACCTTTGTGTGCATATTAAATTTTTATAGTGTCAAATTGCCTTCAGTAGAGGTTGTACCAGTTTACTCTCTTGCTAGCAATCCGAGGAGGCATTGGTTTCTCCACCCTCTTACCCATACAATCTAGTATTAAGTTTACAGGTCTTTGGCAAATCCTTAATTTATCATAATTTTTATTATTTTAAACCTGCCATGCTTAAAGACCCTTTTTATCCAAGTGACACAATTCACTTAAAATCACAACAAGTAGGAGATATACACAAGTTCTGGGAATCAGTTGGATAAACACATAATTATCATCCCTATGGGATGCTTGAGACTGAAGAGAGGTACTACTTATAATTAAAATGAGACAGGTATAAAGTGAGACTGTTCTAGGCATACTAGGATATGTGGTATGCTAGGAGACATGCATTATGGAAATGGGAAAAGCCGGAGTAAATAAATGAAGACATCATATACAAGGAGAAGTTAGATCATAAAGAATAAACAACTGAAGTAGTAATGTATACTTAATATATTTTTAGCTATGAGGAATGACAATGTTAGTTTCTGGAGAACCAAACACAATGAGCTGGGAAGTTGTTTTTTATGACCTGACTTCTGCTCATAGTGTGCAGTGGTGCTTTCTTCAGTGTTGTTCTTCTTACTCCTCATTTTCCCAGAAACCACGTGCCCAGACCCTCCCTCTTTCTCCATTATTGTGAGTTGGGCTTCCCTGGAAGCAGACTCTAGGAAGGAGTTCAGCATGATGAACATTTATTAAGAAGCAGCTTAGGGATCCATCCCTGGGGAAGGAAGAAGAGGAATCAGGAGGACAGAAGAAGTGGAGCTGTGATACAGACCCACCCCAGCTTGAATGACGCGAAATGGTCTTTTAGAATTGTCTTCAATTGAATTGGGCTGAGATGGCCAGGTCTTTTCATTCCTGCATGTTCAGTGTTTGGATGCACCACCCTGGGAAGGGCATGAGCTCTGGTGTGGATGCTTCCTGCAATAGAGGCAGCCTCTGAAGGGGTTGAGAGCTGCTGCCTGCTGGCAGCACTCCTAGCAGCCAGGGTGCCAAGTCCTTCAATGAAGAGCGTCCTGGATGGCAAGTTGCATTGTCAGCCCTATGTATCAGCACAGTCACTCAACAAAGATAATTTATACTGTTATAAATTATTCAAGCTTAGGTTTACCAAGGATATTTTATTTTATTGTGAGAACAATAAATGAGCCAAGAGAATGCTTATAGCCTTGGAATCAGGCAGACCTAAACTTGAATGCTGCCTCTGCCTCTTATTCACTGTAAGCTTCATTTTCTCCATCTCTAAGGTGAGGGTGATGATACTTATTTCATGGGACTATTGTACAAATTAAATAGTATAGTTTATATGTAGAGTTTAGCTCACTGCCTGGTTGCATAGTGAGCATTCAACAATGATGACTCATATTTTTAAAGGATAATAATAATAGTAAAAACTTGATTAACTTTTAGTTTCAAGCATAATACTCTGACTTGGGGGGGTGGGGGCGGCGCTGCGGTTAGGGGAAGGGGAAAGGAAAGGGATAGGATGGGAAACTTTCCCAGAACATCTCATTTATATGGCTGCTGATTCATTAGGCTATCCCTGTTTCTATTCTATTCTATTCTATTCTACTCTATTCTATTCTATTCTAGTTAAATGCCAAATCTGTTATATTCATGATTTAAAAATGAAATGTAAAATTTTTGTGAGTTCCTTTATAATGTATACTTCTAGGGAAAGATGGAAATGAAACACTCTAAATACCCTAAATGGATGCTAATTGTGGGTATCTGAAATCCACTCCTGAAAATTGGGAGACCCCCAGGTTTCTTGGTTTCTATCATGGGCTATGGGTGTCTACTACTGTTGTAGGAAAAATGGGGTGTGAGAGGAGGGTCATATCCCAGGTGTTGGGTGAGTCCCTGAAACAGGCCACCAAGTGAAGGTCTTTGGCTTCTCACAGGAAGGAAATCAAGAGCAAGCCATAGTAAAGTTAAAGGTTTATTCAGAGAGATACACACTCCAGAGACAGTGTGGTCCATCTCTAGAGGTAAGAATGCCCCAAGGTGTGGGCGTGGTTAGTTTTTATGGGCTGGGTTATTTCATAGGCTAATGAGTGGGAGGAATATTCTAACTATCTTGGAGGAGGGGGTGAGGATTTCCAGGAGTTGGGACACTACCCACTTTTTGGCCTTTTATGGTTGGCCTCTGAACTGCCATGGCACCTGTGGGTGTGACATTTAGCATGCTAATGTATTACAGTGAGCGTATAGTAAGGCTCAAGGTCTACTGGGAGTCATATCTTCTGCCATCTTGGGTCTAGTAGGTTATAAACCAGTTTTTCTGGTATCCTGTTCTTCTTAATGATCATGTCATTCTTTTAATAGTTGTGTCCTGCCCCCTTCCTTTCTGTCTTACTATAACCACGTGGCATAGAAAAATGCAACATTCCTGGACAAGTCAGAATCAATTGAGAGGATGAAACCTACAAATTTCATCCCAAGAGTGATGGACTGGGGAATATAGAGAAGAAAATCCCATTCTAAAATGAAGGACCCCTATTTGAGGTCAATACAAGAAGTCTGGTTGGTTTATCCAGGTGAACTAGGGTCAGATTAGAGAATCGGATCTTTTAGCATCTGACTATGCCTAGTTTGGGTAGAGAAGTCAGCAGTGAAGAGCACCAAACCAGGGTAGAAAATGATATCAAATGGTGTTAAGGGAATAGAAATGACTCAAATTATTCCAGTGATAATTTTGAATTGTTCAGGTAGATGTAAAATTTCAGACAGAAAGGAGCAGAGAAAAGTAATTGATCTAGAGATGCATGGACCTGCAAAGCAGCCCAGACAAAATCCAACCAAAAAAAAAAAAAGTCACAGAACTTTTGTATAATGGATGTCATTGCTTGAATCAACTGGGAAATCTTTGTTGGGGGACATTTCCCAAAACTTATTCCACACTTGACCTATCCTGGTTCTTGCCATTCACAGCTTCTCCTGCCCATTGGATCTGCTTCCACCCATACTCTCTTGGGGGTGAAAGCCATTAGTTCTTCCTGACTTCTTCTGCCCTACCAGAAATTTTTCAACACAAAATTCTGGATGCCTTAACGATCCTTTTCTTTCATGGAAAAAAAATTAAGTAGGCAGTGGAAATGATCTCTAGATTATTCAATGAAAGCATGTGCTTTCCTTCCCATTCGCAAATTAATGCTAACAGACTGTGCTGGTATGCTAATGCCTCCAAACACCCAGTAGAATAGCCATGAAGTATATCTTAGGAACTAGATGAACTTATTTAATAGAAGGAATAAACTGATGATAATCAAGATACTTTAAATGAAATTTTATTTACACAGCTACACAGAGACCATTGGTAGTACTACTCAAAAAGTTTTTGAGTACAACATTGCTGATTTGGGGTTCTCATATACTTAATACTTTAGGAACTTATAATTTAGTAGTTTGGTTTTTAAAGATTGCAGGAGCTCTGTATTGTCTTTCTGTCACTTCTAATCAGTGAGGGATTAGGAGCATAAAACAGATTAATAAAGGAGACATTCTGTACGTGATTCTGATTCAGCATTCTAAACAATCCCACTGGGACCATGGGAAAAGCCAGTGTAGTATTCTTTCTAGCTACAGTGAGAAAATTGGAAGAGAAAACAAAGAACCTTCTTTTAAGAATAAGACAATTTGCCAATGCTAATCCTCAAAAATTGATCTTGAAAATTAAAATAAAACATAATATACAACCCACCCAATATGTATTATCAGCATATAAAACTTCTCCAAGGAAGTAATACATTTTGTAGAAATGATTTTTTAATAAATGCAGTATAATAAAACACATTTCAAATTGGTCAAATTCTTTCCATCCCCAATGCTGCCACCATGGTCCAGACCACCATCTCTTAACTGGTCTCCTGCATGTAATAAAACTGTCACTGCTCTTCCTGCTGCCTTTCCCTTTAAAGTCTCCACATTGCAGTCAAAGTGATCTTTTTTAAAACACACATTTTATGTTAATGCTTTGTTTAATTTTTAATGTTACTACTTTCAGAAAAAAATAGTCATCTTTTTCATATTGTTCCTTTCTACCCTCCATTATCTTGAACACTTACATACACATCTTCTGAAGGAAGAGTAAACAGCTTTTGTACAACAAACAAAATCCAGACTTCTTTCCAAGGCTGGCTTTGGGTGGTACAGCTCCTGCTGTGCTTCTCTCGAACTTCATCTCTGCCAGATTATGCTGTGGTCACACTGGCCAATTTTCAGTTTCTGAGAAGCACCAAATGCTTTCACTCCTTAGGGCTCTTATTCTTGTGTTTTCATTTTCCCAGAACACTTTCCCCTGTCTCTTCAAATGTGGTTCACGCTATGGTTTTAGATGCTATCATCATCTTTGCTTTACAGGTAATGAAACTGAAGCCAGAGAGATTAAGTAACTTGCCCAAAGGCTAATTAACAGCCAGTAAGTGACAGAATGAAGACCCCAGTGATCTAACTCCAGATCCTGGGTTCTTCATCACAGTAAGACCTCTATGGTACCACTCTGCTGATCTAGTTCTCAGCTTAAATGACAGGCCTTCCCTTATCTACTGTCTAAACTAGGCTTAGTAACCATCCTTGTTATCTTCTATTTCTTCCCTTATCTTCTCCCTCATACAATTTATTATAATTTGTAATTATTTATTATGGTAACTTGTTCATTTAAAAAAATTGTTTACTAAATTAAAAGATTTCTGAGAATAAGAGCAAAATATGCCCACTACATGGGCTCTCCTTTCAACATAAGCACCGACAACATTTTTGCTTGAAGTAGCTGAGGCCCACTGGGAGGCCAGGCGGGTGTTAGACAGGTCTGTAACTCTTGAAATGACACAAAGTCATTCAACGTATAATAACTGCTGTTTTCTGATTTTCATTCTGATTTTCATTCTGAAGACAACAAAAACAAAGCAACAGAATTATTTGGAATATTGAAGATAATCAGTTATCTTCTGTTTTTAGCTTTTCTCCTTTTCTTCCCCAAATGCATCTGCTTCCTCCAATTTGCTCTCTTTTTTGCTTACACTTCTTAGCACCATCCACTTGTAACCAGTTTCCAAAGCAGTGTTTCGGCAGAATCTTCAGACTCAAACTATTTTGGATTGAGGTTTAGGGAGGATCCAGATAGAACTCATTCTCTGAGTGAATTGACCTGGCAATATCGAAGGGCTCCCTTGAGCAGATGATTCTCTGAGAGCATCCATTAACAAAAAGCACAAAACACAAGCACAGAAACCCAGCAAGTATGATGTATTATTAAAGAGGGGAGGAGTGAGGACATTTTTCTGACCGCTCACAGCCAGGAAAAATATTCCCCTAAAATGGCCCGTTTCTCCTCAAAATGTCTGAGGTGAAATGGAGCATCCTTTGTTTTATGTAAAGAAAATAATTCAGGAGGATGACAGTTTAGTGATATATGTCTTCATGGCCTAAAACTCAAAGGCCTGAGAAAAAAAGGTTAAAATGTAAGTAAAGTGAAGGACAGATCATTTAAAATATCACATTTATTTTCTCCTTAATTAATATTTTCTCTTCTTTCAATGAGAAGATAAAGTATAACTACAAGATAGAGCATGGGTAGGACAAAGGGGAAAAATGATGGGGGATAATGAAGAAGTTTGTCTATAAATTCTATATGGGGAGAAATAACATTGCAGAGAATAATTTAATAGAAATTTAAATGCATTGCCTTCAGTTGAGTGTTTACCAAATATTAAGAAATATTTGTAGTTATTAGAAATCCTGATGTCGGTGGTAAAAGACATGGATGTCTCAGTTTTTGTCCTAAATGAAGGTCAAAGTCAGATTGCACTGTAGACTTTCTAGTGAACAGCAGAATGTCAAGGGTCACTCCCTTAAGAAAGTATAGTGACTGTCTAAGGACTGACACTAAAGAGAAATATTTGCACATTGCTAAAACTCTTTCTTCTTTTTCAGCAGGATAGAATTCCCAAAGCTGGGTCATTACCTTTTTTTGACTTCTAACCCTCCATTTTTACACCATTTGTGAACATATTTGAGCATTGCAAAAGGTGGGAGCAATATTTTCTCCACTAATTTCCATCTTTCATTTAATATATATATCCTTTACAAAATTCTGATGACATTTTATTTGAAGTGTTCAAGCTATCAGAAAGTCCCTAGGAAGAGGGTTTGAGGTTGGCACTGGATAAAAAGACAACCTTGAACTAATTTTAAAGTTTGCAATTAACAGAGATCACAGTGTGGCAAGTAAAAGTTTTAATGATAGACTGGCCTAGGCCTTGAGGTAAATTATGCATAATTATTCATAACTGCTATTTTTGGCTTGCCTGATTTGTCCTAGACCTCTGGCTGAGGAAACAATTTGAAATAATTAGAGTACTAGTGCATTGACAGTGATGAATGAATTGAATACTTCTTGTGCCAAACATGGGTCTTGATAGGAAGCAGATAACTTTGGCGACTGTGGTATTTTGTTATTGGATCTCTGAAAGTAGAAAGTTTGTGTTGTTTTTGTGTGTGTGTGTGTGTGTGTGTGTGTGTGTAATTTTTATAGGTTGTTTTTCAGTCATTCTCTAAAGACTTCAGTCATTAAGAAGACTATGATTAAAAACAAACCAAAAACAAAATTTTAAAAAATTGTTGCTATAAAACTTCTACGTTATTTATTTATTTATATCTAATTTTTGCATGCTCACTGTTGAGAGTTGGAACTGTGGTGAATATAAAGTAAATATAATTTCACATTAATTAAGAAACTTCCTTTAAATTTTAATTTCATGGAAATTTTTAGTTTTTAGTATATTATATCATAACTGTAGTTAAGAAAAAGATGTACTGATAATGAAATAAATGCAATGCATTTTGAAATAGAGAAATTTTAAATAATTAATACATAAGAATACTATGTATGTTTCTACATATTTCTTTTAGAAAGTAAGAACAAAATGGATATTTGCTGCGTGCTAAATTCCTATTGCTAAGTAAAGAAGCCTTATTTTTATATATAATGGTATTTGTATGTATGTAATAATAATGTTCAGTGATTGTAATAGATAAATGTTTGAAATAGAAAATGTTGAGTCTCTCTCATGCAGCATCAGAAGATAAAACTAGCAGAAAAATTAAAGAAAAGGAGTCTTAGAGAACTTTTTAATTCATTGTCCATAAGTTGTATAAAGCTCCTTTGTTAATTAAGCAAATACTCAGAAACACAATATATTCACATTTTTCAGTAGAATAAACACCAACAATTGTCTCTGACTGGAGACAACAATTGCCTCTTGGCTGGAGATTTGGACAAACAGCCGGACAATCTTTGTTTTAATGAAAAAGCTTCAGCCCATTTAGGTCACCTGAATGCAAAATTAGACTTCTTTTTTCTAAAACCATAAAGTAATTTAAAAGTATAAAAAGACCGAATTTCCAGACAACCTGTGAAATTTATACTAGTTGAATTTTATTACTCTGCCAATGGTATATGTTATTTTCTCTATTTTAAAACAGTTTCTTAAGATATTCAAGCTTGCAGTGAAAACAGTATAACTTTTTCAGGTAGAAAATATATATTTTTATATTATACATGTTACTTGTACCTTAGCTATGCTTCTGAAATGCTAAGTCTAATCCAATTGTATTATTCTTTATTACTTTTAACCATGATGAAATTATTTAAATGATGTTGCCTTTTATATACAGGGTAAACTACAATCTTAAGTAATCTACACATAAAATATATCTACTCATTTGCTAATTGTTGTATATAATAAAACAATTCTTTCATGTAACTCTTACCCCAAATGAAGAGGAAAAATGCACATATGTCACCATATGTTTTTTTCTGTGTATTATTAGGTATCATGTATTTTGAATGCTCTGTCCCTGAACTTGAAAAACTCTTTTGCAGGGTCACTAGGCCATAAAAAAAAGAGGTTTCTTTCAAGTTAGTTCTTCTGCCATTTTATTCTTTGGTTTACAACCCAAATGTAACACAGCTTGTTTTACTGAGATGTAAATGATAGTTCACAATCTTAACTTTGGTTTTGATTCACATTTTCTGTTAGAAATTGTAGCGTTGAGTCTGCTTTTCCTGAAGAACTTTGTTAATTAGAGTATCCCATAAGGCTACTTACTGGTGGTGATGGAAAGAGTCAAGTGAGTGACTTTGGAAATCAGTAAACTTTAATATTGAAATTAGCCTCATAAAAGGAAGATTCCATTACAGAAGTAGAAATACTAAAGTTGAGACATGGGGATCCTTGGCTTAGTCTATTTTATTTTCTTCATAAGTAGCTTACTATATTGGATTACCAGCCTTCAAGGACACTTTGCTCTGGCTCTCCATCCTGATGGAATGGAACAGCAGTACTCTGGTAGTGGAGGTATCCCCTGGTCCTTTGAATACATGCATTTTGGGGGTGAAATGTGGCCAAGGAGCTGATGGCATGTGAACTGCCATCTTCTACAGTTTGCTTCTGTGTCCTCCAGAACACCTCTCTCTACTAAAGGTAGAGCAAGAAGATAGACAGTGGGATCCTGAGCCCAAATAGAAATATTGAATGAATCCTAAATCTGAATTACAATAAAAGATTTCTTGCAAAATAATACACGAATGCACATTGCTATTGTTATTTTTGTTACTGTTACCTAGAATTAAATTCAGTAGTTCACTTGCCTAATGGGTCATTAAAAATAAAAGATGTTTATGGCATGAAAAGCAAATGTTTACTTTTTATAATCCTGTTTCAAAAATTACACTCTGATACTTTTTCTCAGCTGCATAGGGAAGCAAACCCTTTAACAGATTTGACCCTACAAAAAGGGGTTCTGTTTAGCATCACCACATGGGCACCTATTTGCAGACTGGTACAAATTGCCCTGTGCATTACATGCAGATTTCAATGCTCCAAGTTTATGAGTTGTTTCAAAAACTGTATAAAGAAGGAAGTATCTTACCCTCTAAATTAAAGTGAAATGTTATACCAGAGGTTTACCCATTCCTGTTAAGTTCCTTATGACAGGATTTTAAAAAGCACATCATATTTACCAAATGCCTTTTCTCATTGGAAGCCAGGCAGATTCAATTTCATGGCAACAGCCCAATATTGAAATCTATGAGAACAGTAATTTTTCAAATTGATTATCACTAATCAGCACTAAAGAAAGAGTTGCTGTCTTTTTTAAGGCAGAAACAGTGAATTCTGACAGAAAATGTAGCAGGTGGTGAATGTGATAGGTTTTTTCTTATAACATAAATTGATATTTAATTTTGAAGCTTATGTTGAATGAACATGGTGGGACATAAAACTCCATCTCACATTTGTTTTATTCTAAGAAAATGGCAAATGATGACATAATGGGTGAGAAAATGTCTTTTATAATTTATTTCCTTCACTAATTTCTTAATTGCTTCAGGCTACAACCTCAGGCAGGGCTTGTTTCCAAAATGGCATTATTTTTTCTTATGATATGATTTTTCACAGTCTCCCCAAAAATGTCTGTTATTTGGGCAGATGGTCAAGGCTCTGCCAGAGTACCGTGGAAATCCTCCCAAAGGAGGGAGTTGAAGGAAGGGTAACACACAACCATAAAACCAAAGGTCCTTGGCTTCACTTAAAAATTAAATTGCCACCTCCTGATCGCAACAGTCACGTTTAAATGCAAGGCTCATGGAGATGTGCATGTCATTGATAACATTTCCCTCGGGGCACTGTGTGAGCCTGACTGTAATCTCTGCTTAGACAGAAGGCCTCTGTTTGGGTGGAAGGCATTTTAAAGCAGTTTTCTGTGAGATAGATTGCAATTTCTCCCATTCGCTTTTTGTTTCTCCTCCCGAACCAACTGCCCCTTCCTTTCTCCTCCCCCATCCACCCCTTTAAGTTGGAAGCCATCAATTCATGTATTTAAATGTCCTTGGAAACTGAAAGTAATCTAGAAGGTAATTAGCATATTGTTATACATGTTAATGGCCTGACACCAAGGATGGGCTTTTTCTTTTATGGGTGCTGTTGTGAACATTACCGGTTTAAATGGAGAAAATCTTCCCCATTCAGAGTGTCGCCTTGGCCCTTCATTCACTTGTCAGGAGCCCATTGTGTGCCCAAACCTTGTCAGAGGCTTCTAGAGGGTTAGTGGCAGCAGCTTGCCATTGAGAGCTGGGAAGAGGGCTGTTGGGGATCGGGGAGAGACTGGCCTAGGCAGCCAGGTGGTGGCCAACTGGCCAGTAACTGACAGATAATTTAACCTAACGAGGCTGTACAGTCAGGCTTGCATTACAAAAGGCCCACATGTGTCCTTCGCAAGCTTCATTAACTCTTTTGGCCAGGACTATACTCCTCTGACATATTAATTAGTTGCAATGCTTTCTCATATTCCAACTTAACCTTTCCATTGGTCACTCAAGTGGATTCATGGGAAGCTATTAGAATAATATATATGCAAAATTACTGGGAAAAAATAACTGTAAGAGGATGAAAATATTCCCTACCACTGGACTGATTTCATATGAAAAAATATATGTAAAAGGAAAATGAGTGATCATTAATATTTTACTCAGAAAGGTTATCTATTCCATATTGTTAATAAAAATAGGACATCAATTACTATGTAATTATGTGCTGATAGGTATAAAACTGTCTTCCTTCTCTGTAGTGAAAAGAAAGGTAAATACTATAAAACAATATTTTGAGGCATTTTAGACTATCTTAGTGCCCAGAGTAACCCGACCTTGGCATTATAAATTGATTCAAGGTTTTGAGTAACTTTTACAAGTTAAAAAAGTCTTAATAAAGGAAAGCTTTTATAAATGTTTTCTAAATTATAAGAAGTTTAGAGCATTCAGAACCTGTAAAAATGTTTCAAATATGTATATAGGTAGATATAGATATATTTATAAACATATTTACTGACAAAATAGTGATACGTTTTTTTGTGTTTAGCCTTGGCTACTTTATATTACATGAGCAAGCGCCATATCATGTGAACTATGACAATATAGATGCATCAAGTATTGAATTTACTGATAGATGAGCCTAATTTGTATTTTTTGTTTGTTTTGCCTATCGAACATTTCTTGGCAGAGATGGTCTATAGATATAAATTAATTTAGAAAAGTCCAAAAGCCAAAAATGCATTTTATATCTCTGCTGTTGGTAAGCAGTAAATCTTCGATGTAATACTTTTAACTTCTCACAGCAAATTAGTCACTTGTCAAGTCCATTGAGAGCGTAAATCCAGTCTTGTTTCATCATTTTATATCTTGTGATTTTTTTCCAACTTAAGCAATGTTTTATATTGTAGTTAATTTAATATTCCACAGAAAATAAAAACCTACAAAGGAACAAGTACAATGTGTTATTTGTGTACTTATCGTTAAATATACGAGTTCTCATTAGCTGTGTAAAACCAGTAATTCTAAAAGTAACTTTTGCCATCCTTTTAAGCTGTATTGCTAGGGAGGGAGAAGCTGTGTTTAAAACCTGGTCATGAGCACTGCCCCTACGTACTTTTCAGTCAGCCTAGTTATAATATTCCAAGCAGTAGTTAGTTATTAAGTTACCCTTAATTTTCAAGTTACTCTTATTCAGGCTGCTTCTAAAATAAGTATAGTCTAAGCAATTATTGAGGTTTAAACCTAGATTGGTTAGTTTTAAACTATAAAAAAATTAAATACTGTCACAGTTTAAGGAAAAAACAATGACTCCCTTCAAACATGGGCTAATGTTTCCTAAACAGTGTTCAATAACACATAGACTGACTTCAAAAAATTAGTGGTTAGTGCTGGCAGTCTGGTGGCATCCTGTTCTCAGGTCACCTCACATGTTTTGAGGTGTGTGTTTTGGAGGAAAAGGGTTGCTGTTGAAAGTAGAAGCAAGAAAACATTCTCCAGCTACCACAGAGAACAAACTCAAGAAGAATGTTTGTAAGAAAAATGAGTAACAGAGATGAGTTGTAATAGTTTTCATTTCAATTTATGTTTATGTTTGATAAGTAGTCAAAAATTATGTATAGAATCTGTTCATGAAAACTGCAAATTAAATATTAAGGAGGCTACGGCTTTTGTGGCAATAGTAGTTATCTTCTCCTTAGCCCTAGGTGTTCTCATAAATTTATATAGCAATAAAATAAAGATTATAATGCCTGTCTTTAGAAATGTGTGAGTCTTCTTCACAATCAGGAGGAGCTCTGAATAGAACTGATAGAGGCAGAGATGTGGGTATGGCCATTATGAGTATTTCAGTACTGTTTTTATTAAGGAAATGAGAATATTTACAGTTAAATGCAATGAACTTGTTATCTGCGGGTAGGTTGGGTCTGTTTGAGTTTGTTTTTTAACCCATTTCCAAACAGTGTGTTCACATATAATTTGCACATCACTTCAGGAAGTAAAATTATGGAAAGATTGGTTGGAGAGAGTATATTTGCACTATGTTCTAGCAAGTCCACCATTTTTCTAAGAATCTCTGTCTTGAATGCAAATTAGAATTTATTGGTACCCTTAATTTTCAAGTTATAAGCTGGAACCAACAGTCTTGGAAACACCTATCTTGATGAAAACATTCCTTTTTTCTTAAGCATCAGATGAAACTATAAAACAAATATCAGAGTATGATGTCTATAGAGGTGATAATACTTTATAAAAGCAGAAAATTTGGAGCGAACTTACACTAGTCAATTTAATCAAATGCCAATAATTATAGGATTTTCTGATCCTGCTTTTTTAAAAAAAATCAAATCAAGCTTTGTAAATCTGACAATGACAGCATCTGCAAAGGAAAAAAAAACATGACAGCATTTCGTGATACTGGTTTTGTTGTCTCAGTTTAATTAGAGGCATATAATAATATCATTCTCTGGTCCTGCATAATTCTTTTTCAGTTAAACCAACCTTTGAAAATCTGATGACAATAGGTTTTGTAAGGAAATAAAAAGTGATAGTATTTTTAAAATTTGACCCTGAACCTTTCACCTGAAGAAATAAACGTGAGTTGGTTGTATTTGGCAGTAGAATGTTGTCTTTGAAAATTATGCCCTTTTTATTTGATGTGATCCAAAATAATGCTTAAACAAATTGGGTCACAAGTGCCAGCACTTGATAATTTAAACTGTTGTAAAAATGACTGGTGTTTACAAGTACAATTTGCTCCAGGAAAATTTGGCACTCCTTTAAGTTGGAAAAGTGTCAATATTTTATGATATATTTTATACCAGCCATACTCAGATTGCAAGATACGTTCCAAGTACAAGCTCTAGATAACTTTATTCACTTAAAGTTATGATTTACAGGTGCAGTATAGTTACTGGTTATTTATTAAAGCACATCATTTTTAAATACTAAAACACAGGAATGGGCAAATACATATATAGAGAGAGAGAGAGAAAGAGAGAGAGCTTTATTTTGAACCATGTTGAAATATTAACTTTTTAAAATCTTCTACTGAAATAGTAAAATTTTGTTTTCTTCTAATGGACTTGTAAAATCACTATTCCTAAATATTAGTTTGCAAAATTATTCCATTTTAAATATTTTATTCCTACAAGTTTGTTAAAATATTTTCCTTAAAGGAAAAGCTGCTTTCTAAAAGTTTCCTTTTGGTTTCTGAACCATGCCTATGATTTTATTCTGGTTCTCTTGTATTCTGACATTCCTCGTGTTAAAAAAGAGAAGACAGAGGAGACAGAGGAGCAGAGGAGGAAGGAGGGGAGCGGGAAGAGGGAGAGGATGAAAGAAGGTGGAGAGAGAGGCAGAGGAGGCCATGATTATTCTATTCTCCAGGACTAAATTTCTCCTTCTAATTTGGTTTAATCTGTTTTTTTTTTTTTTTTAAGTTGGTTTTGTTTTGGTCACCATCGCCTCCAATTGATGCCAACTTGAGGGCAACTTTTTTCTTATTTTATATTCAAGTTCCATATTAGAGAGATATTTTACATATTCTAATACAGAAACTAAATCTTCCAGCCTTTTCTTATTCCATTTCTGTGTTTGTGATGCAAATCTCAATGCAGTTCAATTTGGGGATATCAGTAGCATGGCACAGTAGGAAGATTATGGGTGTCCAAGTTAAAAAACTTGGAGATATCTTTTATCCACTGACTCTTTATTCTTATCTTAGTCATTCAATCTTTCTTACTCTCAGTAAATTCACTTGTAGAATGAGAGTAATAACACATCTCACAGAGTTGTATGTGACAGTATTTTGTAAAGCACTTTACACATATTAGCTGCCTTAAATATTGCTTAGAACAAGGCGTGTTATAAATGTAGTTAACTATAATATATAAATAAATGTATAATAAAATATTTTCACTGTCAGAATTTGTTGTGTAAGTTACTTGGAATTTATTTGGAATACACTGTAGGAAAATGAATGAGGGGAATAAATAAAATTCAAAAATGACTTTCAAAATATATAATTTTGATTTTTTATGATAATTAAAATAAAGACATACAAATATTGTTTTTAGTGTTTTAGACACTCATGCAAACAACAAATATACACAAAACACAGATACAGGTATCTACAGGTATCTATACACATACATACATACACACACAAGATTCTTCTAGACATTGAGAATAAAAAACAAAACAAAACAAAAAACACTTGCCTATGTGTAGATAGCATAAAGGGCTCCTGTGTGTGTGTGTGTGTGCGTGTGCGTGTGCGTGTGTGTGTGTGTGTGTGTGAGGTGTACCACTTTTCATAATCATTCGGAATTTTCCTAAATACTGAGGGTAATTTTCCTTCTTATATCTGATTCCATAGCTTATAACAGACATTTTTACCTCTAAGCATGTGCAGAATGCTACGAGCTACCTGCCAGCAATTCTCTGCAGCAGGTATGCAACAGACACTTGTCTGGGTGTTGTGCATGCCTTGGTGTGCTCTGACAACTGAGTGTTGAAATCTCTGGGGGGCTTCCAGGAGCGACTGCAAGTCTGATGCCTTGGATTGCCTGTCCGCATTTGGAACTCTAACAGTATAAAGAGATTTCTCTCTCATGCATCTGCCTTCTCTTTTCTGATTTGATGTTCTCTCCCCAATTGGTAAGATTTCAGTCAGCAACTCCAAAGACTGACACAGGCTGACAGCACAGTGCAGATGGGTAGGGTTACCTTTCTCCCTTTCTCTTTGGATTTCATTTTTGTCAACATTTTTTGAAATTGTCAGTTAGGTGTAAGACTTGGTTTGTTACAAAAGGGTTTTGAAAAGCCACTCAAAGTGCCAGAAGATGTGAAAAAAAAAGCAAATAATCAAGAGTTCAAATTAGTAATTGCAAATTACATGCACGCTTTTATCACAGCATGCTGTACATCACCCTGTGGGTAATTGAAAGTGTGGTGTTGTCCACAGCAGTCCGTGTGTTCTATATTTGTATTCTATGTTTTCTGCTGCCTACTTTATTTTCTCTTCTTCCACTTCTCTTTCCCTTATTCGTTTTATTTCTCTCCCATTTAGATATTGCACAATTCAAGGAAATGTTATTGATTAACTTATGAAACCCAGAATTTTCCAAAGAAACTTGAGGCATAAAGCAAAAATATAATGTCAAAGATAATGAAAACAATACTCCCCAAAAGGAATAAAAGTATTGGAGGAAAATCCCAAAATGTGGACTATATTGATATCTATTTAATTAAGTATATTTCTAGTTTGGATTTTACCAAAATATTGAAACCAATATTTTAACAAGTATTGAAACTTCGTATTGTATATGGATGGTCTTGAAATATTGAGAACAATCATTTAATTAAACCACCTCAAGGTGTACTTCCTTTAGCATTATGAATCATAAATTACTTTTAATTAGATGTGAACAATATTTTGAGGGCTCATAATCAAGAGACACATGTAGCCTTTTTTAATATGTGAACATTTCAATTCATTTTTAAGTTATTTATTACAAGTTATATTTTTAATATCTGTCTGGATGTTCCAGTTTTCATTGTAGAAAGATAGGACTAATATATAAAAGAATGCTATTAAATAACTTATAATTTCACATATATTATGGTTGATTTAGGAATTAGAAATGAAAACCTGTCTGTGGAGTCATATGTCTTTGCAAAGATGCACCAAGTGTTTTAAAAGAAATTCTTATTCTGAACTTTTAGACCTTGGGAAATAATGGCCCCTATGAATCCATCATTTATTACTGTAGATGGTATATCTGAAGTTCGTGGATTAGAATAGACCTTGCTTTAGTTATTTTACATGTATTGAAGAATATAGTTTAAAGATTTTTGTGTTGTAGGTATTATTAATTATTTTTGAATAATACTATTTAAAATGATAATTTCAAGACTGTTACATCTTAAAGGAGCCACATTTTTAAAAGCATTTGAATACCTTAACTTCTATTTGCTGAGATGAATAAGAATTTCATATTTAGGGATAAGTAAAGAAAAAATAAAGGATATATTATATATCAATTGCTGCTTGTCAGTACCATCTGAATCTTGAGACTAAAACTTTTTCTATATGCTTGAGGTCCTAATTTTATTGCTTTTGGTCATGGTATATCATACCATAATAAGATAGTCAATAAATATTTGTGGTAGAAACTACAGGTGTAATGTATTATTAATATGCGATGCCTTTCAAAATATATCGCTTATATTTTATTATAAAATTAATTTGCATTCTCCCTTTTTTTAACCTGAAGAAAATAATTTATTTATCCTCTATAAGCAACGATTTTAGGAATGTTATTTTGATTTCTTCCAATGTTAAGTTATTTCATGTGAATTTTCATGTTTTACCAAAGATCCAAACAAAAATTGTGAAATGATATTGGAAAAAGAAATGATTTGGGAGTCTAATATGTCTCTAGTATTGCTCCTAGTGTAATGCTGATCTCTGGTCTCTATACCTCTGATCCTTCCCTCAATTATCACATTGGAGTGAGGTGTAGACAGGGTTATCAAAGAAGGGATTTTAAATAAGTCTAATTAAAGAAAAAGGAGGGGAGGTCTAAGAATGAGTTACCATCTGACTTTATTTCTGAAATAATAGAACACATACTCCATCATCTAAGAAGAAGGAATTCATATGATCCATACTGAGTCTCTTTATGATCTTTGGTCCAGGCTGGTCCAAGGAGAATGTAAAAGTAAAAAGTTTGAACTTTCTCTCATCTTTTTTTGTTTGGATTGAGGTCCCTGATGGGGCAGAGCAGGGAACTATGTGGTTAACTGTAGTGAAGACAGCCTTTGAGCCAGTGCTAAGTGTTATGTTCAAATGCTGCCAATATTTTTAAAGTCTAACTCCAAAAAAAAATCTTCAAAAAACATGGACAATGAAATCCTTGTCTAGCTCCTTTTTTACTTTTTCCTATTAACACATAGAGTCACAAACCCGTGTTACCAAGTCAAACACACTCACACTTGTAGATACATGTTCCCAGCAGGGTTTCATTTGTGCTCAGTGCTGCGGTTTGGTGAAAAACCCTCCCATGTGTGTAGTTGTTTTCATTTTTGAGCTTGTCACAGCGTGAAATCAGTGTCTCACTGAGAGCAGTTTTTTTTTTTTCCTTTTTAATACCCTGAGACTTAGAGGGTAAGTAATTTGAATGTCTGAATATGCAGAAATATAGCTCGTATGGTTTATTTATTTCTATCAATTCCTATTATCAAATAATAGAAAAGTTACAGTAAAACAATGTGATGTGTAGTTGAAGATGTTTGGGAAACCTGTTCTTTTTGTTTCCATGTTTTTCTAGGACAGAGTGAATAATTTCTTCCTTAAAAATCTACAAATGCATGGTAGATTATAACCAATTATAAGATATCAAAACAGCTATGCATTCAAAAAAGAGTCTCGATTACAGCCCTCCCATTTCTTCCATATATCTAAAATATCTTAGCTAGACCAGGCTTGAATGTGAAAATGTTTAGGCATTGTTGTTCATACAATTCCAATCCCGATGTTTCTATCTTTTGTAAGTTTTCCACTCTACCAGAAACTGAGTCAGGAGTTAGTTTCTCCTGATTTTCGAAGCTGTACACTCAGTTCTCCAAAAAGAAAGATGAGACCATACCCTTAAATTTATAATGTGTATATCTGCTGACTGGCATGAGACAGGAGCTATGGTTAGAAAGCCACAGCTCTATGATGCTTTGGGTCAAATGTTGTTTTGACATTATGCTTACTTTACAGTAATCAGCATATTAAACTGAGGAGAGTTTGCTCATATATGCAAAATGCAAAGTATGAAAAGCAGTAGTTTAGTAGCATTATAGGGCCAAGCAAGGTTAAGGTTTGCTTGCTTTGTGGTGCAGCTGATAAAAGAGTTGGACTGTTTCCAAGATTCCTTGACTCCAGCTTTGTCATTTATTTTTCTCTGTCATTATTTTTTAAGGGGGAAAAAAAAAAGACTTATTTCCATGAAACTCTGAGGTGGTAAACCTGTACTTTACATGAAAGAAAAACATTTTCTTGCAAGTGAAATCCATATGGAAATATTCCAGCAAGTTCAGTTTGTGTAATTTGTTAAGACTTACTTATATAGGAGGAGCTAAAATAATTTCCATAGTTTAAAAAAAAGAAAAAAAGAGATTTTGTCACAGTCTCTTGAGCAAGATATGGACAAACCAAATGAATGGTTAACCACTTTAAACAGAACATTTTCCATACTCTCTAACATATAGTAATTAAAATTTGCTTTCACGAACATGCTTCTTTGTATGAAACACTAATGCTCCTATATTATAATCGAGCAATTTATGTTTGAAAGACTTAAAATAATCTCCTAGTTTTGTTATTTAAACTACTCCCTTAATCTGTCTATTTCTGTTTGTACTGCAGTTCATTCTTTTTAGAGTTTCACTGAATTTACAGGTATTTATTGGTGTCTACCTTGTCCTCAAAATTGTAGGAGGTGTTTTGAAGAACACAGAAAAATTCCTGAGGAGTTTACATCAAGCTGAGTACATATAACAAAGATATATTAAATAAATGAATAATGCCATACTATCTAGATCTTCTGATTTTTACTGAAGAATTTTTTTTTCTTATAGCAAAAGGTAGCAAGTATAGACTGTGTCATATAGTTCAGTTTTGTACACTGATTGAAATTTTTGAAGAGACAGACATTTAAGTGGATCTACTTGATAGGTTATAAATACCAATCTTAGAAGAGGATTCAGCCAAACAAACTAGAAAATAATTAAAAGACAATGTGATGGAGTTAATAGTGGGGAGAAATGTTGAGACAATACCGTGTGTCTTAAGCCTGTTTGAGTTCTCTAAATTTTTAGTGCCTCAGTCAATAAGTGTTCCTTAAATGATGTTCTCCAGTATTATAAGGTATCAGTACTGGTGACATAATTTAAGAAGTATGGGGCATAAAGAAAATTCCATGTTCAAAAATTATGAACAATTTTAACTTGTTGAAAACAAAGTATTAAACCAAATGCAGACCCCTTTACACACAGAGGCCCATGCAGCTGCACTGATCACATGTCCCAAAAGCTGGCACTGAAAGCATGGTAGAGTGATAGTCTCCAAAGTAAAACCTGGTTTCCAGTTCTTCAAATTATTATTCCTCGGCAAAATACTAGTACCTTCTTTAAGGGTTGCTGGGAAGATTAATGAAATACTGCATAAAACTGTTTAAGCAGCCATGGGCATTTAGAGAGCATTTGACAAATGATAATTCTTATTTTCCATTCTATGTTCGCTTTATTGCACTATAATTTTTCTCTTATTTATTGACCATACAATCATAAATTTTCCCTCTCTTCTACTCCTTTTCCTCCACTTTTCTTTTCCATGATTTCAATCAGCTTCCCCCAATAACCCCTTTTATTGAAAAATAAATACTGGTTTCATGCCAGCCTTTATTTCCTACAGCTAGGGCATACTCAGTGACAGCACTTCACTGTCCCAATCATTCCTCCATTCTGAGAACATTTTTTCATAAAATTCTCTTGACATATGTAAAAGGTCAGTTCAGGAATGTATAATTGCTAGCAGTGTAGTCTGTGCAGTACAGAAAATATGACTGTTCATCGTGGAGAGTAGCCTAGTCACTGAAGTTTGAATATATCAGGGTGTGCTTTAAAAATAAGAGGTAGGAATGCACTGATAGCTCGGTATAGGGAATGTTATAGTTTGAATAGATGTTGAATTGACTCTCCATATAGTCCGTGTAGAATTTTACTTACATCAGTCGTTTCAAAAGATACAGTTTACATTATACCAGGAAGAGGAAAATGTTAAAGTCTGTTGAATAATAAAAGGAAAAGTCAACGTATATACAGTACACAATTTGAATAGGAAAAGTACAGCTTAAAGTTTTTAAAATTATGGATATTAAATTTGTGTGTACATGAGTGTAATTCTTTTGCTTTACCTGGCAATAGAATATAGGTGAAAATTGAGATATAACCAACACAAACTCAGCCTGTCTTTCTACTTCTGTAACAGTATAAGGGAGTTAAGATGTTCTCTACTCACTTCTTCCTAGGGAACCTTAGAAAGATCAAAGCCATCTTTATAATGATGTAAAAATCTACACATTACTGTTTTACAAATCACATGGTATAGTTACTTTGTTTTAAAATGTTTTGGGGACTTCCCCGGTGGCGCAGTGGTTAAGAACCTGCCTGCCAATGCAGGGGACCCGGGTTCTAGCCCTGGTCTGGGAAGATCCTACATGCCGAGAAGCAGCTAAGCCCGTGTACCACAACTACTGAGCCTGTGCACCACAACTACTGAAGCCCGTGCACCTAGAGCCGGTGCTCCGCAACAAAAGAAGCCACCGCAATGAGAAGCCCACGCACAGCAACGAAGACCCAACGCAGCCAAAAAATAAAATAAATTTTTTTCAAAAATTATTTTTTTTAACATCTTTATTGGAGTATAATTGCTTTACAATGGTGTGTTAGTTTCTGCTTTATAACTAAGTGAATCAGTTATACATATACATATGTTGCCATATCTCTTCCCTCTTGCATCTCCCTCCCTCCCACCCTCCCTATCCCACCCCTCTAGGTGGTCACAAAGCACCTAGCTGATCTCCCTGTTCTATGTGGCTGCTTCCCACTAGCTATCTATTTTACGTTTGGTAGTGTATATATGTCCATATGTAAGCTTTGTCACAGCTTACCCTTCCCCCTCCCCATATCCTCAAATCCATTCTCTAGTAGGTCTGTGTCTTTATTCCTGTCTTGCCCCTAGGTTCTTCAGGACCTTTTTTTTTTTTTTTCTTAGACTCCATATATATGTGTTAGCATATGGTATTTGTTTTTCTCTTTCTGACTTACTTCACTCTATATGACAGACTCTAGGTCCATCTACCTCACTACAAATAACTCAATTTCGTTTCTTTTTATGGCTGAGTAATATTCCACTGTATATATGTGCCACATCTTCTTTATCCATTCATCTGTTGATGGACACTTAGGTTGCTTCCATGTCCTGGCTATTGTTAATAGAGCAGCAATGAACATTTTGGTACATGACTCTTTTTGAATTATGGTTTTCTCAGGATATATGCCAAGTTGTGGGATTGCTGGGTCATATGGTAGTTCTATTTTTAAAATAATTTTTTTTAAATGATAAAATGATTTTAATGAAATTTATCTATGGTAAATAACTTGGTATTTGGATTAAAATACACAAAGCCAGCACTAAAACTTGATAGAATGTTGTACATTTCTGAACCTGAAAGGAAAACTGATTACAAATGTGATTTTATTTTTAGTATTCAGAAAGGTAATTCTTGAAGTCAGAGTCCCAATATAATTTAAAACAATCCAAACTCTTTGGTGATGTATCCTGATAATTAAAACAATTAATTAAATTAATACACATAAATTGAATATCTCATATATTTCCCCCTGCCCCACATGTTTTCTGAGCCCTTGAGGTGTGTTTATCCCATTTTGGATAATCCTTGCTATGGGGTAAATGTTCGTGAAAATTTATATGTTAAAGCCTGAATCCCCAGCGTGATGGGATTTGGAGGTGGGCCTTTGGAAAGTAATCACGTCATGAGGATGGAGGCTTCTTGAATGGGGTTAGTACCCTTATAAGAAGAAACATGAGAGAATGGTCTCTCTCTGCTGTCTGCTGTGTGGGGATGTAAAACGAAGATGGCTATCTGTAAATCAGGAAGTGAGCCCTCACTAGACACTGGGTCTGCTTGTGCCTTGATCTCAGACATCTGAAAGTTTCAAGAACTGTGAGAAATGAATTTTGTTGTTGAAACCACCTAATCTATGGTAATTTCTTATAACAACTCAAGCTAAGACAATGTTGGATTATGCTGCTGTTGGGATCTGCAAGATTTGGTCTTTTCTCAGGGCTGCAATTAGGTCTTCTCTTACTGTGCCACCCCATCAAATACCTAAAGATGTGTTAACATTATTCTGATCACAGTGTGTCTTAAACCCACAGGGCCATAATATTTTAATATTTTCAATCTTGCACCTTTCTTTCTCTATCACTTAAGTCGTTAATCATTGTCTAAAGTTCTGAAATATCATACACATAACACACACACACACGTTCCACACAACTAATTTTTCTCTGTGGTGATTTAATCTACTTAAAAAAAAAGAATTTGTTTAAAGAAAACAGATGCATTCTAGTCCTTTTCTGTTATTATGATGATTTCTTTTCAAAGAATTTATGTTCTTTTTACTTTATGAGAAGAAATCTGGAATTTTCAACTCTATACATTTTTGGGTGACTCATGAAGTAGCTGTCATTTTTAGGAATTGGGAAATAGCTACAGATTTTTATACTAGCATCCTAACTGAAATTCCTCTGAAAAACTCTAGGCTTGTATGTAATCATGACTGTAAAAGTCTGAGATTCTGTGTATTAAATAAAATTATTGAAATTTAAATGATCAATTAAACATCCTATGAATATAAAAAGGTTTTGTATGTAATTTTTACAAACATTTCCATGTGTCAGTTTTTCTTGCTCTTTAAAGATTTGACCTTTTTCTTTTAAAATATTCACTTGATTCAGAGCAACATTTGGAATTTTAAGGATGTTGGTATTCTTCAAATGTTTCAAGGACCAAGTAGTTACAGAGATCACTGGCAAAAGATAATAGTCTTTCCCGCTCAACATAATCTCAGATAGCTGGAAATTGAGAGAACCAGTTCCCTTCAGGGAGTTACTTTCCTTTGCGTTCAGGAAGCGAACATGAGGATAAGCATGTAAAAGTAGTTGAGTGGCTGGTTGATTAGTTTGAGTGACTTCATCAAAACTGAGCCCCCTGAACAGCAATGGTATCTTAGTACATTCCAGGCCACAGGGATTTTGTGGCATCAAAACCATTGCACTCGATTTGTACTTAAAAGACCTCGATTCACTGGGTTGGTGGTTTACATTGGCATTAATCTAATTACTTTCCGGTTGTTATGAATTTAGTTTAGATATGCCATAAGTGATCCTACTTTCAATAAGCATATGCAGAAATTACAAAGTAGCAGTCAGTAGAGGACTTCTAAAATAAACAAGCATTGGAACAACCAAACTCTTATGTTTTTCAAGAGTATAATCCAAAATATAAACATAGGCTGAAAAAGCTCTTTAAAAAGTCAGTGAAAGATTTTTCATGACACTCAAATTTTTTCATGCCAGAATTCCTGCTATCCATCGTGATTGCTATAAAACATTAAACAATCCTCTTGAAAATGGAGTCTTTTTACCCTTTTCCTCCTGCTTTTCTAATAAGGCTGGATGTTTTGTAGCAAGATGATGATGGAGAATCAGGTGGGAAGATACGGGTCTTAGGAAAAGCAGTAGCAGCAGTGATATTACTATTTACAGGAGAGGAAATACTGCTCCCAGGATTAAATCATCCAAGTGCTCCCCAATATTGTGTCCAACGGGGAGATTGGTAGCCCTAACCTGGGAAGCATGTTCTTGATTTCTATGCGTCTAAAATAGAAGTCAATTTTATTATTTGCTTTTTTCCCCTATTTCTAGATTATTCTTCTGTTATGAGCTCTGTCTTTATCTGCATGTGTGTGTTGTGAAGATAACATATGACCGTGTATGTGCACCTATTATCAGGGGATGGCTGAGAACCTAAACCTAGAAATGTTATGCTCTCCTTTGATATGTAATTCAAAGTAAAAGCAGTATCAGTAATATAATTATAAGATAGGTTAGCAAAGTTCTAGCTTTTCCCCTGAAAATAACTTATTTATGTTTATTTTTTTCTTTTGAATATATCAAACATCTTTTTAGATTTTGGAAATTAAAAAAACACCACAAACTGAAAGTTTGGTGAACTTGCTGTTTCCTATGTAGATGTTGATCTGTCTGATGGCTAATCCATCACTAGTGGATGAATTAGGCATTTAACCATCTAAGTATGCAGAAAGGAACTTTTGTTTGATATATATATCTAATAGGTGGGAAAACAGAGACTTCAGGGTCGTTAAGTAATTACCAGATGTCACACAGACATTGCTAGAAACAGAACTCAGGTCTCTCAATTGTTCAGTTTCTTATCACACTCACTCCCTGCCTCCCCAATATTTCAGAGTTGGCTAAAGGACTATATCTTTTACATCTTTTCTAGGGCTAAAACTTGGGAGAAGTTTGGAGTAGGTGGGGTTTGAAGAATGTGTTTTGCTTCTCCAGTTATAGTCTCTCATTTTTCAGTTCATGTGAGTCCTCACACTCTCCACACAGCCTGCCCTTCCACCCTATATACTATCAGAGCATTCTTGGTTTGGGTCATCACACTACTATGCAAATGGAAGTTTGGGTTTGATACACTCTCACACTCAGGGATGCGGCCATTTGGAGGGACAAGCAGTCTGATTTTGTTGAAATAATGACTTAAGAGTGGAATTTCTGTCGTCTTAAATAGTGGTTTTTTGAGAGGAAGATCACCTTCTTGTCAATCAGTCAATTTTAAAGCATATAAAAACCTTTCTTGTTCCCAAGAAAGACCCTTTTCTCCCTCTCTCCATCTCTCTCTGTCCCTCCCGCCCTTCCTTCCTTCCTTCCTTCCTTCCTTCCTTCCGAGGGGCATATTTCTAGAAATGAAAACCTAAATCACAATATTACATTTTTGATTAGTACAGTTAGTGGCTCTATCTTCCTTTCATGTAAACCTCTCTTGGTAGAATCTCACTGTATTATCATGAGATACTAAACTATCTTGACACTAGACTGTGACTTCCTCAAGGACTTAATAACCTTTACCTTGTCTGAGAGGCCCAGGGACCTGTCTAAATACCTCTGTTCACCCGTATAATGGTGTAAGCATTCCCTATCAATAAATGCCCCCCCGTTTAATAAAATGTAGACCAGATGGTAAGCTTACAACTCACCTACAGCTTAGTTTACATTTTTTTCTTAAAAAAAGGTTTTTTTATTATTATTTCAAAAGAAAAACTGCTTAAACTCATTTTCCACTGTCACAAATTCAATTATATGAAATAAGAACAAGTCAAACTTCACACTGAGAAGTATTTTCTGATATTTTGTTAGCTGTGCTTATGTAGTACTGCCAATTATATTTATTAGCCCTAAATATTAAACAGCTGGCAGAATTCCATTGTATATAAATAAGACATTTGAGACCTGGACAAGTGCCATTTTGAATACAGCCAGCTGGTGCTTTTTACAGTTTTATTCAGCCTGGCAGTACTGATTCCACAGTGCACTCAGTGTTTAGGTAAATGACAATAGAAAAACAGGTTGTGAAGAGAGAATTACGTAGAAGATTCCATTGTGTAGAAATATACCATTTCAAAGACCTGTTAAACCAAGGAAGTTATACTTTATGCACCTGTTTGTTGAATTTGTTTACATTTTTTTTGTTACCTAGGCTATGTTTTTAATCTTTAATTTTCTATGTGCCCATTTTGTAGAGCTCTGAGTAATGTCATGCAAAATGATTGCTGCTTTATTTTTTCCTCTTTCAATAATATTAAATTTTTTCCAGATTTATTTATTTATTTATTTTTGCGGTATGCGGGCCTCTCACTGTTGTGGTCTCTCCCGTTGCGGAGCACAGGCTCCGGACGCGCAGGCTCAGCGGCCATGGCTCACGGGCCCAGCTGCTCCGCGGCATGTGGAAACTTCCCGGACTGGGGCACGAACCCGTGTCCCCTGCGTCGGCAGGCGGACTCTCAACCACTGCGCCACCAGGGAAGCCCTCCAGATTTATATTAATCATGAAAGTGTATTGAACTTAAGAGTAGTGTACAGTTTAGATTCTCACTTCATGTGTTGAATTTATTCTTTTGAGGTACTACAGACTTTAATTTTTTTTCACCAATATTTCCATGTGAATGCCTTACCTTTGTTGAGTTACTATATAGAGGTCATTTATTATGTTATTACATCAAATTAGTGTTTTAAATATGTAAATATATAATATTACATTGAATAAGATATGCAGATAAATATTGATAAAGTTACTTGAACATTCATGAATATAGTGAATATAAAGTAATGATAAATTAAATGATGAATTTGGACTTAGTACAATGCTAAAAATATTTCCTTGTTTTGATTGACTGTGTATATTCTTAGAATTAATTGGTAACGATCATAGACAATATTGATTGATATGTATCATGTGTGTGCATTTGTGTGTGTATGAAAAGCCTAAATTAAGTAGCAGCCTTGTCACTGTAGGCACTTATATGAGATAATTGGCCATGACATAGCTCTGTGGCATCACTTAAAGGATTGGTTTGAGGAATGCAATATAGGAACTCTCTTGACTTGTTAGAAAATAAATCTATTACATATTAATAAACACAAAAATTCTCTTAGCAACTCACTCTGTTTCTTTGACAATTATATTTTAAATCATATAGGAAGTATATCCAAAGTAAAAACAAGCAATCTGAAGAAATACACAATTTTAATGGGCAATATAAAACAGCTTACTTTATTCTAATAATATAAAAGAAGATGATCTAATGTGTGGCATTTTGTTTTCATTTGTTTTGTGATTTAATTATTTAAATTATAAAAAGAAATGGATTCATTCTTTTTCATAGTTACCCCTTTAGTACTCACAAATAATACTTCCTTAATAAAATGTTGTTGAATAAACACATAGATGAAGCACATCCAGACTGGAATAAGCCAGCTAACATCTCATTTTATAATGGGCTCACCAGTGACATCCATGTTACTAAATGCAGTGGCTCAGTTCGCACCCTCAACTTACTTTCTCATGTGGCAGGAAAGTTTGACAAAGCTTATCATTAATTATCTTCTTGTTCTAGAAACTTTTTCTTCATTTGGTGTTGGAGCATAATTTTTATAGTTCTCTTGCTTTACTCGTCACTTTTGTTTTGGCTCTTTTGCTAGATTCTCCCAGGATTCTTGATTTCTAATAAATGAAGAACCCTAGACCTCACTCTTCAAATCTCTTCTCTCCATGGTTATTTCCTAGTCAATCTGACCATCTGTATATTGACACATCACATCTCTGTCTTCATTGTGCTTCTGAATTCCAGACTCACAAGGACACAGGCTTGATGCCATCTTTGCTTGTATGTCTAGTAGGCATTTGTAACCAATATATCCCAAATACCTTCATATTCCTCCTGCAGACCTGCTTGTCCTACAGTTAATCTTCTCATCTTGGTAAATAGTTTCCTTCCTCACATCACTCAGACCTCTGCTCATAACAGTGTATCAGCATAGTGGTTCTTGACCACTGTATCACTTTACCCTCTTTGATTTTTCATTATTTGGTCTCTTTCTTCCCCTAGAAAATAAGTTCCACGGAACGTGGGGCTTTGCTGTTTGTTTGGGTTTTTTTTCCCCTACTGGCTCTATACCCAGTTTTGAATAGTGTCTGGTTCATAATAGGCCCTCAATAAATACTTTTGAATGGATTGAATGTACGACTGTAATAACATGTTTCTTTCATGTTCTACCTAGACCAGATGCTTGTGTCTGGAGTATAGTGGTTAAGTGGATTCCTATCTCCTTAGAAAATGTATATGAAAATTTCTGAAGGGAATAAATTTGAGTCTTTCTCAAGAGTATAAAGAAGACTAAACAAAAATGATTGATCCTACATTATGAATTGAGAAGTATACCATAGACTATAATGGATATAATGTGAGATTGCCATTAATGTCTAAACTTTTATTGTATTAGTATTAATACCCAATTTTTCATTCCAAGTATAGTATTGAAAACTATACTAATAAAGTTAGCTCTATTCTGAATCATGTATCTCTTCTTGAAAAGTAATGGTTTTCAGAGATATTTCTTTGAGTTGTTCATTGCCGCATATCAACCTGCCCTGACACAATTGCTTTTATTCCAAAAAAGAACCCTTGCTTTAATTTGCAATATTTTTTCCGCATCAGCTGCTCTTTTTAAAATATCACTGTAATTACTCTATTTTTAACAAGGAAATTAAAAAGAAGACATTAATTTTGTTCAATATGTTCTGCAATTTATTATTAACTTATGTCTTCCTTTGTGTGATAGCCCTGTTATTTTCTACCCAGATATAAGAACGGAAAACAAATTTTAAACTCAGCTCCTTTTATTTGGAAGCATAATTTCAACTTTAGGTCTTAGCTGAAAACAGGTCTCTCATTGTGCAGAAACTTGGACTCTAAGATACTTCCTGTGTGACACCATTAAACATCCTCCATCCGTAGCCATTCAAGGTTTTGCTGCTTAACTGTTTCATGACTACTTAACCTAAAGGCTCTACATGCTTCTTCGCTATATTTTATATATTTTATGGAAATCAGGATGCACTTTCCTTTACTTATCTTTGTAACCCTTGCTAGAAAATGCTGATAAATAATTTTTGTAGGCTGGTTCAATTATAATAAAAGGTCTTACATTCTTTTTCTAATTCTCTTTGAAATTCTGTTTGTCAAGCACATGTATGAAAATATTTGAACCAGGAATTTCAGAAAACAATGTAATAAATCAACCAATTAACTAAGCACCAAAAATGTAACCTTTATTTGAATATTAATTTTTAAAAATTTGCATAAATTTTATTACATGGTGTATCCTTTGCTAGGGCTGCCATAACGAAGTACCACAGACTGGGTGGCTTAAGCAACAAAAATTTATTTTCTTCTAGGCTAGAAGTCCAAGATCAAAGTGTCAGAGGGTTGCTTCTTTTCAGGGCCATGAGGGAAGGATATGTTCCAGGCCTTTCTCCCTGGCTTATACGTGGCTCTCTTCTCCCTGTGTCTTCACATAGTTTTTTCTCTGTACCTGTCTGTGTCCAAATAGCCTCTTCTTATAAGGCACCCAGTCATGTTGGATCAGGGTTCACCCTAACAACCTAATTTTAGTTTAATTCTCTTTAAAGACTTTATCTCCAAATATGGTTAAATCCTGAGCTACTTGGGGTTAGGAATTGAACATATGAATTTAGGAAGGAACACAATTCAGCCCTAACACATGGTTAAATGCTTTCCTGTTTCATTTTGGTTTTATGATTGGAAAAAATAAAATATAATGTTCCTCCTTCATTGGTTGAGCAAATATTTATTGTATGACCCCAGTTAGAGATTATGACAGATTAGGAGACAACAGTGTTTAAGAAAAATTAAAGGGAATTTCTTCAGACCATTAATATGCTCTCTAGCTTACCATGGCTCCCTTGAGAACCCATCATGCCCAACCAGCTTTATACTTTATACCATCTTCTGCAAGTATATGAATTTTTAAGCACTCTGCTAGATTCTTTAGCTGCACAAAATTTGTACTCTTAAAGGTGACATAAATTTACCTTCAGGGAAAATGTAACCTCTTTGGAGAAAAATGCTTAAGCAAATCAGTGCTGCAGTAAGAGGTAACATATGCAATAGTGGAATTATTTAGGAAGTGATGGAAAATATACAGCTGAGGAACAAGGGACTCAGGCTTAGCCAGGAGGGAAGAAATCTTAACAGACCAGGTGCCATATAATTGGGACTTAAAGATCAAAGAATAGCTCACTGTGTAGGCACTGGGAAGCAGCAGAGCAGGGAAAAGAGGAATTCTGATTTTTATATGATTGTAAGAGTGACACATAAGTGTCTTTTGGAATGAAACCCCCCAAATAAATATAATAATAATAAACACTAGAAGGAAAAGTAAAATAAGCAAAACTAAATCAATGGAGAAGTGTGATTAAGAGTACCATCTGGGGGATTCCCTGGTGGCGCAGTGGTTGAGAGTCCGCCTGCCGATGCAGGGGACGTGGGTTCGTGCCCCGGTCTGGGAGGATCCCACATGCCGCGGAGCGGCTGGGCCCGTGGGCCATGGCCGCTGAGTCTGCGCGTCTGGAGCCTGTGCTCTGCAACGGGAGAGGCCACAGCAGTAAGAGGCCCGCGTACCGCAAAAAAAAAAAAAGAGTACCATCTGTGAGTTAGAGTGCCTAAGTTCAAATCTTCTCTCTCACCTCCTGGAGTGTGTTGACAGGATCATACTTAATATTATGTTAGCTTAGTGTCCTTATTTATTGGAAGAAGATATTAGTAATCTTTTAACCTATAGGTTAGTTATGAGAATTAGATTCTACATGTCAAATCTTAGAAAATTGTCTTCTCAGTAGAAAATAGTCAGTGCATGATTATGTTGGGGACTAGGCAAGCCTGATGAAAGAACACCAAAATCCAAGAGGAGAATCCTAGGCATTTTATTCTAAGAATCACATTACACTATACAGTGTTCATTAACTTGGATTCAACCATCGATAATACTATTGAATGATTGCTATCTTGAAAATGATGTATTCTGGACCTTCTTGGGTCCGGATTTACAGGAATAAAGGGTTAATTGTCTTCAAAACAACAAGACTAAGATTTTAAAACAGTAAACCTATGATAATGAATACAAGTAAGGGTAAAATATACTATATATAAAATCACAACCATATATACACTTTATATATATATATATGCTATATATATCATATATATTATAAAGTGGTATATATTATATATTATACATATTATATATGTATAATAAAGTAGAAATAAATGCTAAATGGTATTTATAACAACCTAAATGGTTGTGGGATTTAGGAATTACTTTTCCATTAACCAGAGTATAAAATTGACTAGGACATCCCACCAGAATGTTTTCTTTCCAGTGTACTTATACAAATCTGTAGTTAATATTGGTTTTCTTCAATATAGTACTATAATCCTCCTTAATTCCCCAGAGTTGACTTGGGTTCCATATTTTGAAGAGGATCACAATATAGAAAACAAACTAGTACATGTTATCATTTGGGGTGCCATATAGCTCTAGATGATGAAGGATTCTGGAGTCATGTAATATTAGGAAAATAATACTAGGAGCCATCCTGCTGCTAACCCAGCACAAACAACTGCTTTGAAATATACCAGCATTAGCCACATTTGATCAGGAAAGCAGAAGCTGATCATTAGTTTTAAAATTAGAAGCAGAATTTAGAAAATTATTTTCTACTAAATGTATGTTGACACATCTGTTACTTATATCTAAACTTTGGATTTATCTTTGAATATTCTCTGAAATATTGTGTAGTTGAACTATTTTAGTTGAACTAAAATTTATTTGGATAGTAAATAGAGATATAATAACAAAGTTGTAGTTTATATTACTATAATATTTGAAATCACAAAATAAAATATTTTGTTGAGCACCTTCTCTTTATGTAGAACATTTATAAGATATGGGAACGTTTGAGATACCATAAATAAGTAAATGGTCAAACTGTGAACAAAGAAAACAAGAACTCCATAACTTACGTAGTTGGCTATTATTTTTGATTCAAAATTTTTTTTAAGTTCAGAATGGCTCTCAAGATAATTAATAACTGTTTTCCCAGTTGATAGTGGCCTTGGTATTACTGTGGTAATAATTATTATAATTTCATAAATGTATTTTGCACAATTTAATTTGTCATTAGAAAAATTTCCTCGATCATTTTATATTGGATCAATTGCTTTGTAATATTTTGCTATACAAAATAATGTTCTGAATACACACCACTTAGCTTTATAAGTTTATTCCACTGTGTTTATTTGCTATCTAAATATTAGATAAATAATATTGAACCATTTTCCCATTCTCAAAATGTCTAAATTTTTATTCACCCCTAATATTTTATTAAATCCCGTGTGTTACACTTATTTCTAATCCTGGACATGTGATTATTTAAAATCCCAATTTATTTCATTGTTTTTGCTTCTAATCACATTCACCTTGGGCTATGAAACAGAATATACTATGTTGTAGAATATTTGTAATCATATGATAATTTTCACAGTGGAATGTTTATCACTTTTGATTTGTTTACAGTTGTCTTTAAGTCAGGATTGAAATAAGGTTAAGTCCATTCTCAAATATTCTCCCAGAAAGGTAGCTTTTCTTTAAAAAATACTAATATTTCAGAACATGTTAAAACATACTATAAAGGAGATAAATTAATGGGCTTATAAAATGAAGTTTTAATAAGGCGGTAACTTTCATCTAAAAATATAGCAGTGCAAAATATAGCAATGCATGTCCTTGCGTTTGTTTCAAACCCATCACTCTTTGCCCATAACTGAGGGAAACTTTTAGTTAAAATTTCCTATAGATAACTAGTGGATCAGAACTCTACCAAAACTGACGTTAAAACTAGTCCTTTCTGTCTTGCAGAGGTAGTATGGTATATTGGTACTAATGCAGGACTGAGAATAAGACCTGGATCTTGTTTGGTCTAAGTTGAACCCTTACTAGCATTGTGACATTGGACACTTTTATGTCTCTCCAGAGGTCAGTTTCTTCATCTGCGAAGAAAGTCTCTAGGTCCCTGTATGTGGTAAAATGCATTATGCAGGCTTTTTCTCTGGAGAATCACTGAGTCTCTTCTGTTCAATAATAAATTTTTTTTTAAAACTACAATTACTGCCTCAACCTATTCTCTGCCATACCCTCTTTAGTTCCAGAAAGTTTTAGACAAACCTCTGCTACCTTAAAAAAAATCTTTGTAAGTCACCTGTATCCTTCTGCTAACCAGTTCATTCTTTTCAGACCATATGCTGTTTACTCTATTCTTCGTATTAAATACAGAGTTCTTGAAATTCTCTCCCGTCTTGTATCTTTGACTTGTTTTCTTCTTGTTCTACTCCTACCTCTGTAAATGCTCCTTTTCTAGCAGTAGTTACTATACTTAACTTGAAAAATATTTTTGATATGGGGAACATTTCAATATGAATGCTTTGAAAGAGCAATTTTTATATTTCCATTTCTTTCATCAGCTCATCTTTCTCTTCCTAGTCTCTAAACATAAGCATTTCAAAATTAAGTTTCTAAAATTCCTTTTGTCTTATGTATTTTAAAAATCAGCTTAATCATTTCCAAAGCTTTAATTATGCAACTCCAAAATCTGAATTTCCACTCTTAGACCCTTTTTTTCTTCTGACTTCTGGGTGACCTTTCCAACTTTTAAAAACATCTTTGTCTGTGTTTCTCTTTGACACATCGGGCTCAGGTTATATTAAACAAAACTGTTGCTCTTCCTCACATAACTTCTTCCACCTATATTGCTGCCTCTCGCTGCTAATGACATTCATTTTCAAGTCACCAAGACAGATTAGTGGAAAATAGGAAAGGCTTTGTAATGGAAGAGCTTTGGGTTTGAAACCAAGCTTCACTTTTTACAGTGTGATTTGAGGTGAGGGGTTGGGTCTCTTCCTAAGCTTCATTTGTCTCTTCTGTAGAATTAATTGATAATAGTACCTGCCGCACAGGGGTTTTGCAAGGATAAAATGATGCATTGCTGGGAAAGCCCATTGCTGTAATGGCCTCACAAAATGGTCAATATGATTATCAAATGTTAACTCAGAGTCATTATCACATTTTCATTTTTTTCAAAGCAAATATCCATCAATTGCCAAGTCTGAGTTTTACCTCTGAACTACTATTTGCACTCAAAACTTAACCCATTCATTTACTCATTCAATAAATGGAATACGTGGAACCGTGTTGGGTGCTGGGAATCAATAATGAACAAAATGGACAAGCTCTCATCACCCCTCCCTTGGTTAACTACAATATCTCTAATTCATCTCCTTCCATTCCTCCTCCAACCCATCCTTAATACTCTTGTCAAAGTAATGTCCTAGGGCTTCCCTGTTGGTGCAGTGGTTGAGAATCCGCCTGCCGATGCAGGGGACACAAGTCGTGCCCCGGTCCGGGAAGATCCCACATGCTGCGGAACGGCTGGGCCCGTGAGCCATGGCCACTGGGCCTGCGCGTCCAGAGCCCATGCTGCGCAATGGGAGAGGCCACAACAGTGACAGGCCTGTGTACCACACACACACACACACACACAAAATAATGTCCTAAATCTGATCTTTGAATCTCTTGAGTGATGAGGAAAACCTCAATTACATTGCAAACTATCCACGTGATCATCGTCCACTCCTCTAATTTTCTGCTGTTCTCTTCATAGCAACCAGAGTGATCCCGTGAAAAGGCGGGTCTTCTCAGTCCTCTGCTCAGATCCTAGGATTGGACCTAAACTCCTCCAACTCTTCTCCTCCCTCCCTCTGTCCTGACCATACTCTTTTTCTTCTTTCTTCCTAGGACATTCCAGATACACTCCACTCCTTATGGCTTTTTATGCCAGACACACTCCTCAGGGCTTTTTACTTCTATTTCCTTTGCCTTGAATGCTCTTTCCTGATGTACCCATTCTCCTTTAGTCAAATATCACCTGCCCAGTGAAGTCTTTCTCTGTCATGAACCATCCTTTCAGGACTTTAATTAAACCACACCTCTGGTGAGGTCTTTGTGGGCCATTCTTTTAAAATACCACTATATAAGAAGACATAAGTTTTATATCTTCACATGTTTTTAGTCTGTCTGTCCCTCTAGAATGTAAGCTCCCTGAAGAGAGAGATTTCCGACCATTTGTTCACTGCTGTAATTCCAGCACCTAATAGAATCTCTAGCATATAACAAGTTCTGATAAACACGTGTCAAATTAATCAAGGAAAGACTAGCTTCATCTTTCACTTTAGCAGCTTCATAATCCCCAAACTCAGTTGGTATTTTTGTGTTTTTATGCCTTTACGTATTGCTTCCTCTGCCTGGAATGTGTTATTTTTCCTCTTTCTCCGTCATCACCCAATCTCACTAGTCAAAATTCCACTTGTGTTTAAGTTTCTTGCCTATATGCCACCTCCTGGCTGCTGTTCTTTCTCTGGTCTCACATTGGCTGTTGCCACTCTTTGATGGTGTATGTCGCAGTCTCCACCCTTCTCTGATATCCTGCACCCAATCTATCAGATCAAGTCCTTCGGCTCTACTACCAAAAGAGTTTCAGAATCTGTTCTCCCCACCTGTACCAATAATATCCTATCCTCTGTCATTTGAACTATTATAATAACCTCCTAATGATCTCACATCATAGGTCTTTGTTCTTTACAGTTTGTTTTTCACACATCAGCCCTTGACCATTTAAATACATGAATCAGATCATGTCACCCCTCTGGCCAAACCCTTTACTGAATACCCCTTTGCCTGAAAATAAAATCCAAAGTCCCTCACATGGCCAACAAGGACCTAAATGCTCTTATACTCAACTTCCTTTCTGACCTAATGTTTCATCACTTCACTACTGGATCACTCTGTTTCAGCCACAGTGGCCTTCTTGCTATGCCTTGATTACAACACCACCCTCAATCTCACAGCCAATGGGCTTTCTGTTCTCTCAGTCTGGGATGCTATACCCACAGATATTCTCTAGGCCTGGTTACTCACTTCATCCAAGTGGCTGCAAAAATGAGAACTTAGCCCTGGCTACCCTATTTGAAATGTCATTTCATCAACCCATCTATGGTCTTCTATCCCCTTAGCCTGTTTTCACATTTGTTTTTCTTTATAATGATTATCATCACCTCACCTTTCATGTGTGTGTGTGTGTGTGTGTGTGTGTTTACTCTTTGTTTTCTTTTAAGGAGAACATAAGCTCAATGAAAACACTAGTGGTTTGTTTTTTGTTTTTTGTGTTTTTTGCGGTAAGCGGGCCTCTCACTGTTGTGGCCTCTCCCGCTGCGGAGCACAGGCTCCGGACGCGCAGGCTCAGCGGCCATGGCTCACGGGCCTAGCCGCTCCGTAGCATGTGGGATCTTCCCGGACCAGGGCACGAACCCGTGTCCCCTGCATCGGCAGGCGGACTCTCAACCACTACGCCACCAGGGAAGCCCAACGCTAGTGGTTTTATTGTTATTTTTTCCATGGAGAAGGAGGTACCCAGGGCATAGATGGGTGCCAGGCTCACAGTGGATTTCTGTTAATGAACGAATGACACTCTAACATTAGGCTTACACAAACATATTTCCATTCTTATAATTAAGATTTTTCAAGGTCAGGAAACCATGACTTCTGCACCTTTATCATAATGGTAGCACCAGAAAACAATTTTGTAACATGTAAGTGCTTAATAAATATTTGTTTTACTTAGCAGGTAACAACTATGTAAGCACTTATTAACTACCAATATAATCCACTAAGCAACTGAGCAATACTCTAAGGAAGGTACTATTATCATCGCCATTTAGACATAACTGAAACTTAACACAGTGACCAGTATGAAGTAAAAACGTAATAATAAATATTTTTATTTTATTAAAACATATGTCCATTAATATGTTATACAGATAGATCATATACTTTTTATTTTAAAAAGAACAGTGAAAGGAATTGAAGTCAAATGTCTAATAAAGTTATAGAACTATAGTACCTAGTAAAGTGCGGAATAACATTGGCAAAACTTTACTCCACATAGAATAGCAAATTTATCATAGATAAAAGACAACAGGTTCATTTATAATATAAATATGAGGCAGTCTAATAGTCAACTTTTGTCATTAATTATATTTATTGAATTTCAAAACAGTAAAATAAATTGCACTTGTCAGAAACTGTGGTGACCTTAAATAAATTTGAAGAATCTCTAGACTAGTGAAGTAAGAATAGGAAATAGAAATATCTTGAATTTAAAATACATTCCTATTACTTTATAAGGAGAAAAATCCATATATTCCAATGACATTTTTTGTTATCTTTAGCAGAATAATAACATTTGTGTACTGCTTCCCAGGTGCTGCACACTGTTACAGGTGTTTAAAATGCATGATCTACTTTTGTTAACAACATCTCTAAAAAGAGTTTACTATGATGTTTCCCATTTTACGGTTGTGTAAATTAAATCATAGTCTATTATTAAACCTCCTATTAAGGAGCAGAGCTAGGCTTCAAACCTAGTGTCTGTTTGTCTCTAGAGCTTAGACCCTTATCTGGGCTCCCTAAGATACTCAATGGATAAACGATTAAAAATGTTCCAATGAAACAGGGTTGCCACACTTCTGGGAAGAACAGCCAAAGATGTCGCTGCAGCTTTAAAATTGTTGCTGTAAAGCAGCTTACACCTCAGAAAAATGCTTTCAGGAATTACACTTATCGTGTTAAAAAATAAACTGAGTTATCTGAAGATCTGTAAAACTTAGCATATGTTCCACAGTGACATGAGTTAATTTCATTTCCATCACTGTGAGTGCTCCACAGGTATATAATAAATTGCTATGAATTACTGTGTCTGTGACCCATTATCATAGCAGGAAATTACATGAATCTCACAACTGGTATGAAATGTACTGCTGTCACTGCTATACATTAATTTCTAAGTAGTTGGCCATTTGTAATAATTCTGTAAATGTCCATTTTAGCACAGTTTTCAGTCTAGACAAGTTAAGCCAATGTGCATGGAATTTTCCCCCATATTTTCAAGCAGTTATACTGAATTCTAAAATTACCTTTTTATTGGGCAATTTCATATTAAATATTTTTCCAAGAATTGGAAACATGATAGTCTCATTGTTTTACTCCCTCATATTTAAGGGAAATTTATTCTCTGAAAAGTGAAGCTATTTGGCTGTATATGAACAGAAAGAGTGAAAAACATTCCGATAAATTATAAATGATTTTCCCCAACTTTTATAGAATAGATAAATGGTTTACTAATGATTTTTAAACTATTTTAGCCTGCTCTTTATGGAGGTAATTTTCAGATAATGGTATATGTACTTCATGGTTATAGTTCTAAACATAACATTTTTGCAATTATGTTTCTTTTACATTATAAATAGAAATATTTCACCATTAAAATCAAACCTCTATAGTGCAAAGTATACTTTTCCTACCTTTCCTTTACACTGGCATTTTTCCCTTCAGGAAAGGTAAATTTAAATAGCAGGTTTAATTGAAAACTTTCGACAACAGTGAATTTAGATATGGTCTCCCCATGGTATGTTTTATATTTTAGTGTATCTTTTGCAAGTTAATTCCTCTGGCTAGAAATTCACTTTTTGGTAGATCTTTAAGCATTTCGCATAATTTTGGAAAGTTTTTCATTGCCACCCACCATCTATCAAACTTTAAGATCCTTTTTCTTCATCTTTCAAGAAATTTTCACCATATATTCCAAAAATCTTTATCATAAATTTGTTAACACACAGTTTGTAGAAATTCATTTCCTTCTTCTTTTTTAAATTATTACAAAATACTTATAAACATGATATGTGTCTTTTATTTACTTGGTTAAGGCCACTCTGTGACACATAACTATCCAGAGTATTGATTTTTAAAACTAAATGCCTTCTGTACCCCAAAGCATACTTCTGTGCTTTGTTAGTTATATAAGTTTAATATTTGGCACATCACATGATATTTAATTTTAGTAAGTCTCTATAAGTTATTCGGGTTTAAGCACAGGGCTAAATGTTTGGGAGGGAAAGATAAGCCAAACCAGAGACCATACAGGGGAGAAAGGATAATGAACAAAGAAATAAATGAAAATGTCTTCATAAATAAAAATGGATATAATAATGATTATAACATAAAGACAGTATGTTCCTTAAGGACAGGTACCATTCCTATCTCCTTCATTACTACATTATCAATATCGAGCTTGGCACATAGTAGTTACTCAATAAATATTAATTAAATATTCTTCAAATCACATATATAGGATCTAATGAGAACACTATTTCATAAAAGAAAAATTAAAGAAACATTTATTTACATACATGTACCCCTGAATTTTTTTTTCTGTTGCTGCCTGCAATCTTTCAGTACAAACAGGGATCTTTCTGAAATATGTTTTAGTAGTCAAAAACATAATATAATGAGCTGTGTTACTCTCTGCACATGTAGCCATATCCTATATAAATTCATAAGAAAAAATATATCCCTTTATAATCTTTTGGGAAATATTCACTGTTCATTCACTCAACAGAGGTCATCTTCTTCAGGCTTCTCTTCTGGATCTCTGCAGTGGTCTTTCTAAAGCCCCTCCTTTGCCTTCTCTTTGGAGAACCAACTCCCAGTCCGGAGTAAACCATGTGCCTCTTTTCAGTAGTTTCTCACGGTAGCAAATGAAATAAACACATATCAGCTGATATTCCCAAATTGGCCCAGGCCTTTATTTTCTAAGTAACTGCTCACATCCCTGCTGCTCAATGCCCTACATTCCAGCCTAAGTAGAACCCAGTTCCTTAAACAGGTTCTGTCCTCACATGTCTTCCTGCTGGCTCACACTATCTCTTTCAGTGTGTCCCCATATTTCTACCTGTAGAAGTTCTAGTCATCCTACCTTTCCATTTCTTCTTTAATGCTTTCCTGGAACCTCCTTCCAGCAGTACTCCTTCCTTTCCCCACAGCTCCTTGCAACACCTCAAGTAGACAGCATATCATCATCTGCCTTCAGTGATACTTATACCTCTCCCTCCAGCATCAACTCCTGAATAGCAGAAGTCACATTTTACTTATCTTTACTATCCACAGTTTTTAACTTGGGCTTTGCATATAGAAATATTTAATAAATGCATGTGGAATCAAATAACACTGCTATTATAGAGGCATCTTAAAAATCACAGATCATTACAGAAATCACAGTAGGAGACTACCAAATTACAGCAAACTCTAAAAATTGTAGCATGTCTAAAACCAGTTGTCTTATATTTATACCAGGAGAAATATGTGATTGGAGGTAACCCTCCCCCACACACTGTTTACATATTTCTGTAATGCACACGTTTTGCATTTACCACCAGATGCAAAATAGAAGACCACTATGATTAGATTTATGTTGTTTATTATAATAATATCTTACAAATCTTTGTGGGAGGTGGAGGATGAGGTTATTCAGGTGAGCGTCTACATAAGGCACATCTGGGCCTTGGCAAATCTGGAATCAAAAAACAGATGGGATGAGGGCTGAGCAAAAGGTCCTTCTACAGAGACAGAGGCAGGGCTATCTGTAAACTTTAGACATAGTTTCTGGGGAGATTCAGAAGTCTTGCAAGCTGATAGTGGAGTATGCTCTCAGGTCAAGTTGAGGTCAAAAGTTGGCCAAGGGACATAGAACATTGGTTCCCAACCTTAGGGAATCACCTAGGCACATTCTAATCACCTAGGCAGTGTAAAAGGAAATAGCTTGAATAGGCACCTATGAAGCAGTATTTTAAAAAAGCTCTCTGGCTAATGCTTAGCCAAAAATAAGAACCTTTGAGGTAAGGAAATTAGACAGACTGTACTCAGAAATATGGGATATTTGTCCACAGGTGCAAAGATGTGGCAACAGCCCTGAGATCTCAATACAGTACCACTAAATCAATCCCAGCTGGTAGGAGCATAACTAAAATTAAAGCCCTAGAAATGGTGAAGCTGAGGATGCCCTAGTTCTTGTCTCCGTCTAGGGGTTTTAGGAACTGAGAAGTACTAAGACTGAACATGGAAGCTTTGTGAGTATGAGGTGCTGGGTAAAGACAGAGAATCCAAGGTAGGGGCTGGTGGGGTCCCAAGGACCCCCACATGCTCAAGCTTTCAGAAGACACTTCCTTGAATAGCCTGTGTCTTGTTCTAACTACAGAATGTACCAGAATGTACCTAATATCTGAACAGAGATCATACATTTTCCTGGTCCTAACTCTTTCTCTCCCTCTCCGAAACCCTGTGTTGGCTTTCCTCAATAATAAGCTCTGGTCCTTTCACTAGTTTCCTAGTTTTCCAGCTCTTTTCAGTATACTTTACCCAAACTAGAACATTGTCCTCTCTATTTTCCACTAGATACTTCTAATACTATTATCACATTTATGCTAAATACTTATGAGTTAAAGATGGGTGGGAGAATGGATAGTAGTCGTTATTATTAAGATTACTGGACATACCATCTGAGGCATGTACCTTCTACGCCTTTTTATCTTTAGACTCTGGCCTGCCTCTTGTTACTGATGCTAGATTTTCAATATCAAATTCCCATCTTCTCTCTCCTCAATCCTCTGGTTACAAATGTATTCCTCTGATTTGACCCCAAATCATCATCAACTGCAACAAAACTCCCCAAACCCCAAAATTCTATTTTTCATTTGTCTCGACAGTTTTATTTTACTCTACCTTTTAACGTGATACTATTACAAATGTGTGTGTGTGTGTGTGTGTGTGTGTGTGTATGTGTGTGTGTGTGTACTTTTGAGACTTATGGGCTAAGAAAAACTATTTATGAATAAATGGAAATATAATGATTTTTGTAGATATATCTGTGCCTGACACTTGACAGTAACATCCTTCCTGTAAGTGATTATGCATTGCCATGCTTAAAATTCTGATGCATGGTAAATGTCCAAATATTTCTAAGATGAACACTGCATTTCAAAATATCTATGATGTGTACAAAGAGAAAGAAACATAGGAGTAAAAACATGAGTGGAGAAGGAATAACATGAACCAATTTAGTATCACTTATAATTATTGAGCACAAGATTAGTCATCATTAGCACTTTGTAAAGTGCAGAACTATGTGCTTCTTATTAACCACTGAATTACAAATGTAATATTGCAAACATAAGAATATTGGTTGTCATTTTCTTTTTAGTATCATCTGAAAATTTCTAAGAAACTGGTTTAAACCTTATAAGGTAAATCATGAAGTTATTTTTCTCACTTCCTTAGTATTTTTTTATGTTAGCCAATGCACTAAATGTAATGCAGGTTCTCCCTCTCTTAAAGAAAATGTACACATTTTCCTCCTTAATCCCTATTGGCAAGTAGCTAAAAATGTATCTAAGAGTAATTAATATCAACAATGAGTATAAATCTTTAATTACTATAATTGAGGTTTATCAAAATAAGAATTTTTAGGTTAAATGCCGATTAATTGTTAAAAATATGTTTTCCCTCAAAATACATGTTTGACTCAGTGACGAGGAACTGTTCTATCTAGTAAATATAAATTGATTCTCCTTTACACCTTACACTGTATTTTGATGATAAGGAGGCTCACTGTGCTTATGCTACAGGGAATAGATTTCAGAATGACCCTTCTAGGGAAAAGAGAACTGGACATGTGGTTTTCTTATAGTTGTATGATCTGGAAAAAGAAAAAAAAAAACCAACAAAGCAAGAAATTCAGCTCTGGTCTCTGTGGTCTAATGATAAAAGCTTATAGTAAGAATCTGGGAACCATGCTAAATACCAGAATTATTGATTTTGGGGAATTTGAGCTTTAGAAAGAATTTGAGTTCTTACTAGTTCTGTGTCCCCTTCTGCTGAAGACAATGTTACTGCTGCACACCCCTTGAACAGATTTTTTTTTAAGGATTAGAAAAATGAAGAGATAGATGCCTTGTACCTCCCAATTCTATACGTCACCAATTCTTTGTCGCCCATTTTCATTGTCCACGTTGGCCTTGGGGCAATGACTATGACAGTATGTTATCTCTAATAATTTATGAACATATCCATTAGTTCTTGGAATAGGAAGATAGGGTAAATATGAGTATTCTTTAAATTTATAAAATGTAAGCATTACAAGAGCAACTTTAATTAATGATTCCTGTTGTTGCATTGCTGTTGCAAAAATGCTCATTTAGGAATTTTATTTCCACTGTCTAGTCCTCAGCAAATGCTAGAGTCTGCTGTTTTTTGCAAGTGGTCTGAGATGGCAAGCCACCATCGCTTACAGGCAATATGGTCTTCATGACAAATTAATGAAGTGACAGTTGCTCTCTGCAACCTTTTCATGTGCAAAGCATGCTGGTGCTGTTTGCATTATCTTCTTGCAATTTGTACCTCTGCATTCAAGGACTTGTGATAGCTTGCCAATTATCGTTGAGAGGAAAATGTTAAATACAGTGAGATCTCCATAATTAAAATGATATTTTACATTGAATTATGAAAATCTTTACATAGTGTGATTTCTGTTTGATGTCTAGTAAAATGCTGTCCATAGCAGGAGAAACTTGCAAATGATTCATCAGTCGAAGTACAATCTCATATCTATTCTGATAAGGAAATCTTGAACTAAAAATTTTTAAATCAGTTGGTTAATTTTTAAATAATTATGTCCATGATTTAATGTTCTATAAAATGCCCACAGAAAACATTTATTCTCTGAAGATTTTGTTAGCTCTGTGCTTTACAATGCCATTGTAGAACCAATGTGATGGGAATAGAGAAGATACAACATAATACTAACTTTTTAACATCACAGTTTTTCAGAGCTCCAACTCAGTTCACTCTGTTTAATTTTTTCTGATATTAAAGTTATACATTAATTATGTTTTGAATGTGACTTTATTATTATAGGCACCTAAGTGTAAAATCCTCAGAACTGAGAATCTCATGTATACTTTTCTTCTTTAAAGCTCTCCGTATAATACATTTATAGAGTGGATGTTTGAAAATGATATATTGGTTATTATTAAAAATACAGTATGAGTATTTTCTTATATTAAGATATAGATATATCTTGTATGTTAGAGCTAGGGTTTTCTAAAATAATCAAAATTTGTTCCTTTGTTTGATCTTGGGCGTGACAATGAAGACTAGCCAATTTTGCTCCAGAAAATGAGTGCCTCTCATATTCCAGACCCTGAATGATCAAAGTTATTAAAATAAGTGCTGTTTAATTATTTGCTTTTGTTTTGCTCTTAGATTGGTAGGAGAGCTAAGGGGAATAAGGAGTTCTAAAACTGTGTTTCTCACACTGGTGGGGTCCACTAATTGCTTTTGATATTCAAACACCCTAATGTAAATAATTATTTTCTCCTCTAATGAGGTTCAAAGGCCAAATAAATATTTGGCCATATTTCTTTGCTTTTGGTTACCATCAATTTAAAAAAAATAACATTTTATCTCATTTTGTGACTAGAAGTTGTAGATTGACATTCCTATGTGTTTTTAATAAATAGAAAAGATGTTAATACACTTTAAATACCATTGATTTAGTTTAAAAGTATTTAAAACTTACTCCTTATGAAAATAAGTAACTCTCTTAATGGAGAAAAATTTAGGAACCCATTTCTAATGGGCTTCAGAAGGATTTCATTTATTTATTTATTTACAAAATTAAAATATATTCTCTAAGAACTTTATATTTATTATTTTCTTGAGTTATTCCTACATATATTAAAAGAAAAAAATAATTTTTATGCATCTCCCAAAAGGTGAAGTTGTGTGCTGCATATTATAGAGGATATGAAGAGGTCTAAAATCTAACAAATGCATATGAAACAAAATTAAACTAATCTAAGCATGTATCATGAATTAAATTTATAAAAAAGGTATTTAATAAATATTATATAAAGCAGAAAGTTTCTTAAGCATGGCAGGGTTATGGGAAACATCAAGGAGAAAAGAGCACAGACCAGTGCTCTCTTTTTTTTATAGCATAAAAAAAAGAAGATCCAATATTTCTTTTGAAAACAGTAAAAAATGTTCACATTGACAAGAACATAGTATGTGCATAAGTGGAACATATAATTCACTAATCTCAATTCAAACTTTTAGAAAAAATTAAATGTAGGTTGGGACCAGTTTTTGGAAAAACACAAATACCAAACTAAAGAGTGTGAAGTTATTGCATAGGTAATGGGGAGCCATAGAAGATTAGAAATCTAGTATGACATGGAAAAATATGTATTTTCCTGGTAGCAATATAGGCTAACCTGGGCATGGTATAAAGAAAGCGTAGACACAGGAGTAATAGAAACAGATGGTATGATAGTTGTAGAATCATAAGTAACACAAACAATGTGTTGCTAACTTAAAAACTTCTCAAAACCTGTCTAAGGATCAAAGACAGCACTGCTTCACTGTTCTAAAAAGTCTTGAAACTTTTTTAAGCAGTTTCTGCTCATTTATTTTGTATTTCTTGTCATTCCACTGACACCCTCATCTTATGTGCACTATTATTCATCATGCTTAACTCATTAATTCTGCCTCTCTTTTTTTCTTCTTTGATTCTTCAAGTGGGAAGAGATCAGCGGTGTTGATGAACATTACACACCCATCAGGACTTACCAGGTGTGCAATGTCATGGATCATAGTCAAAATAATTGGCTGAGGACAAACTGGGTCCCCAGGAACTCAGCTCAGAAGATCTACGTGGAGCTCAAGTTCACTCTCCGGGACTGCAATAGTATTCCATTGGTTTTGGGAACTTGCAAGGAGACTTTCAACCTATACTACATGGAGTCTGATGATGATCATGGGGTCAAATTCCGAGAACATCAGTTTACAAAGATTGACACCATTGCAGCTGATGAAAGTTTCACACAAATGGATCTTGGGGACCGTATTCTTAAACTCAACACCGAGGTTAGAGAAGTAGGTCCTGTCAACAAAAAGGGATTTTATTTGGCTTTTCAAGACGTTGGTGCTTGTGTTGCCTTAGTGTCTGTGAGAGTGTACTTTAAAAAGTGTCCGTTTACAGTGAAGAATCTGGCTATGTTTCCAGACACAGTACCCATGGATTCCCAATCCCTGGTGGAAGTTAGAGGTTCTTGTGTTAACAATTCTAAGGAAGAAGATCCTCCCAGGATGTACTGTAGTACAGAAGGTGAATGGCTTGTACCCATTGGCAAGTGCTCATGCAATGCTGGCTATGAAGAAAGAGGTTTTATGTGCCAAGGTAAGAGTCTTCTCTATTTTCCCTGCAGTGGTATTTCTTACCTGTGAATTTATGGTAGAGTAATGGAAAGAAATGAACCCAACCTGAACTCACTTGGCAGCAAAACATGCCTCAAACTGAACAGAGTCTATTTATAGACTAAATTTATCCATCCCACTTGATGTGATGATTCATAATTTGATGTAGAAATATTAGCATGTTTGATTATGTGGTGCTGGCCTACACCCCCTAGACGAACTGAAAGAAAAAGAGTCTCTGTCTCTTTTATGTAGAGGGAAGAAATATCATTGGCACTCAGCTAATCTGAATCTAGCAGAATTAGATCCTGCATTGACTATTTACGTTTGTGCTCATCACTCTCATAGCAATAGGTAATTCATTGCTATAAAATATAGTATTTTCTTCAGTGACACCTGTGCTTAAAATACGGGTTTACTTACAAAGCATTAGTGTTTAATAAAAATTATTTTATTTAAAAATCCAGGTTTGGTCCTTCAGTGTTTAACGTATAGAGGAGTAATGTAAAAATTTTTAAATTTTGATTCATGATTTGGCCCTTTTGGCTGCTCAGGAGGATATATATATATGTGTATATATGTATACATATATATATACCACATCTTAGGTGGAAATGCATATTTGATCCTTTATACAGAATCAGAGAACCTGAACTGTGTTATCAAGTTGATTTTTATTAAAAATCTCTTTGCACTTGAAGTAAAATCAATTAAAAGATAATCTTTTCCATAGAAGATTATATCAGATGATAAGTTCCACTTAATCCCCAAATTTGTTGTTTAGCATTAGGCAAGGTTTTGTGTTTAAGGACACAGTGAAATTATTATTAAATTTTTAAATGTATAAATACACAGGAGAACTTAAGTAACTAGTTCTTGAAATCTAGTCTGTGTTAATACCTTTGTTTGCTGTTAAACTCTGTCAAAAGAATTGAGTTTGATATTCTACTTGTGGCCATTCAGTAGGACTCAAGTCCATGTGGAAGAAATGAATCTACGTTATACATAAATTGACCTTTCTAAGAATCTGAACAGAATATAGCATTTTGCTTTTGACTATAGGTAGTTTATAGAATTTCTTTTTAATGACAGCAAATGGTACACTCTAGTCTGATATTTCTCTGTGTTATTTAGATCCTTGACAAGAGCCATCATGATACTCTTACTAAGTATGGCTTTGAAAATTCTAAAATTGGAACAACATACTAGCTACTACTTGCTTATGTATATTCATGAGTGGAGAGAGTCTCAATAGCCTTTATATTCCACTTTGAATTATATTTTATCACTATGGTATTGTTTGTGATATATTTGTTTGATTTATTTTAAATAAAATAATAAAGGCCTAGATCAGGAAGATGAAAAATTGTCCATTCCCTCCAGTTTGGTTTCTACTGATGCAGTCTCTGATGTCCACACCAAGAAAGGAATAGTGTGTCCCTGTCTCAACAATATATATCAATATATGTTGAGCTATCTCATAAAATATTCCATTGAGCAAGAAACCTAATCACTGTTTGGATGTTTGGGTTTTAAATAATTTTATATGATACTTTATATTTCATTCAAAGTTACAAGAAATAGAAAAATAAGTATCAGCAAGTAAATAGAATCATAAAAATGTTAATAAAAATAAATAAAACATACATATAATTAGCCTATATTACATGCTGTCTTGAGGACAAAATAACTAGTAGAAGAATTTAAAAAAAGAGTCACATTAAGTTGTTTTCAGAAAGTTCACAATAGATTCATAATTGCTTCTATTTTTAACCTCATTTTAATTTACTGAACCACTTCTTTAAAGTAACTATTATTCTACTCAGTGGTACCCTATGTTAAAATTACTCCTGGAGATAATATTTATGTCAAATTTTTACATCCTTGAGTCTTGTAGTTTATTATATTGAAGGACATCAATAGCACCTCCTTGATATAGTGATGCTATATTATCACAGACTTTTTCAACATTTAAAAATACTGGTTGCAGAATAAGAGATACGTATGCGTAAATAGCATAGAATTTTTTATTCTAAGAAAAAATCTTGAAGATAAACCAATAAAAAATAATTATAGTAGAATTAGAGATAGCACATGAAATGGGATATGATTGGGACTGACTTTTCAGTGATGTAACTTAAAGGTGCAGCTTGTTCTTATGGTTATATCTTGACATTTGCTGATGTTGCCAGGTGAATTTTGGCTTCCTCTCTTTTTGTAATAAGTAAAGAAAACCTTTGTGTACTCAGATTATTAGACGATGTGACAAGGTATTCTATTTCTTGCTGATTTACATGTAGTACCTAGTCTAAACCAACTTTATTTTAACAAATATTTCTTTTAATAGGTCAGTTTAGTGCATAGTCTACTGTGTCTTAAAAATCCAATACTCAACCAATTAATTCTGGCCTGGTATCTGTAATAGAGTAAGCCATCATGGCTTGAGGCTTGTAATTTTGCTGTTGTCAGTGGTAGTGATGGTGTTTGTTATGCTTTCCTTTTTTAATTTTAAAAATTTGGTTGGTTTTTAATAAGCTTGTGGACTAGTCAGAATAGCTTATGACTCTCAGAAGTCATTGTTTTATCAGCAGTACTTCAATTCAGGCACACAAAAGGAATGGTAATACTTAGAAAAGATACAGGTGAAAAAGATAACTAAATAGATTTCCTGTATTTCATGAGTTCATTTTTGTTTTGTTTTGTTTCGTTTTACAAAAGGATGGAACAATACCTTGACATACACATAGAGCCAGATTTTAAACACCTCAGGATAATTTTATAACACAATGATCAGCAACGATAGGCTTACAGTTACCTAAAGCAGAGGAAAACAAGACTCATTCACTTTGTTTCAACAAATATTCAAGGAGCATCTACTTCATTCTGAGAAGTATAGTAAGAATTCAGAGATTTTTAAAAATATTCATTAAGCACTTATTGGATGCCAGACACTGGGCTGATTTGCTAAGTTATGTCCATGATTTATCTCATTTATCCTTCAAAATAACCTATAAGTACATCCTTATTATTATCTCCATTTTTAAAATGAGAAGAAAAGCTTTGATAGGTTAAATATCTTGCCTTAGGTCCCTTAGTGAGTGCTGAAGTTGCAATCTGAAACCAGGCAGTCTGATTCTAAAGGTTGCAGTTGTAACCTCAACCCACACTTCTTCCCTGTGATTCAGTCCAGTGGTGGCAGAGACCAGGAAATCCCATAGGTACATAGATTCTACTGGAGTTAGAGTACTGTGTATTGAAGGATGAGTAGGACCATAGAGAATCAGCACAAAGTTAACAAAGAATCTGTCAATATAAGGTTCATCTGTTTCAGTTTATTTATCACATCTTTCTGTTTCTAGGTTTTTAAGAAAGAATTACTAACCAAAATGTCATGGGAAGACTAAGCTTAGCCCAGGTGATGTCTAACAAAATTTGGATATGTGGATTGACAAACATCTTAGATATGCCAAAAAGTCTACCAAATTTAATTCAATATCTGTAACCATCTGTAAGTTCTATGTAATAATGTACCAGACACCAGAGAAACATAGATGAATAAGTCAGCGTATCTCCCTTCTAAGAGCTCACAATCTAGTATGAAAGACAGATAAATAAATGAATAATTTTATTGCAAGACAGACCAATAAATCTTCTACCGGGTACAAACTGCCTTGGCAAGGTAGGGGAAGGAGAGATTAATTTTGAGTATTTCAAAATTAATAGTGGAAATTGTTTATTAATAACGAGAAGTCTCTGCATTGAGAGTTTTGGACTCATCACTATTGTGCTTAGCAACTTTTGGGGTAGGGAGAAAGGGCTAACTAACTTACCCAGCTTATGCATTCCAGAAGGTGCAGTTTATAATTTGTTTATTAAATCATTATCTCAAAAGTCTCATAATGTGTAGAAGTCCCATTAAAGTTTTGCGTTCTGAGCTTGTTCCATAGGGAGGCCTTATAAAGGATCTAAATTTCTTAAATAGGTCATTTTCTGAGTTTAGTAATGAAATATTCTGAATTCTTTATTTCACTCTCCATGGATATTTGGGATAGTTAAAGTTCAGTGAACTAAATGATGAAAATGAGACAATCTCTGTTTGATAGGAAAAATATATTGTTAAAAATATTCTGTAGTCAAAAAACTCATCCATCAATTTCAGAACTATAAATAAAACCAAAGTTATCTTTATACAGGACCAGAATTTTAACCATGTCATTATACTTCTCTTGTATTTGATGCAAACTTTAACAACAGTCCAGTTTTCCTGAAATGAGAAAAAGTAGTAAAGTTGTGCTTTGACCATTTATTCAATTATTAAACATTTATTGAGCCTCTACTATGTGCCAAATTCTGCTGAGCGCACTAGAAAGAGAAAGATGAACATTATCACTGCTAAACTAATTTGGTTTATAATTCAAAAATATGTGTGTGTGTGTGTGTGTGTTTGTGTATTTTAAAATGTTTTGGTCTCTGCCTCCAAAGGAACATATGTTTTTAAGTGAATTATTAAACAGATCTAAGTCAATAGTTTAAACTTAAAAAGAAGTTATAAGTGTGTTGAGGGAGGAAGTATTTGTATGCGAGGAGATGAATGATGGGAAAATAAAATTTTCTGCAATAAGATGCTTTATGTTGCTGATCTTCTGTTTCTTTGCTAGAGAGGATGGGGAAAAGTAAGAGTAGAAGATGATGCATCTCTCTCTTTCAAGGACTGGTTAGAGAGAGGAAATAAGGGAATGGTGAAAGAAATATTAGTAACTAAAGCATCATTTAGGAATTGCATACCAAGTAAACTGGAAATACAGGAAAAAGCACCTACAGGAGAGTAGAGAGTATTTATTATAACGAATTTGGTAAGATAGAAATGCACATAAAAGTAACCACACAAACTTAAACTAAGAGGTAATATAAACATTAGTAAGGAAAGTAAGAAATCATGCATCAACTTGGTTCTAGCAATTTCTCTAATATATAATTTTAAAATATGGCCTTTCTTTAAATAAGTTATCTCTCATGGCATCTCTTTTAAGTTACTGTGTGTGTGGCTTAAACCTTATTTGGGCCATGTTCCTGAGATTTGGGCAAACTTGCTGAATGTTGAGAGTATGGTCAAATTACAGGTTGAGTTGTTGTTATAGGATGTCAGTAAACCTCTTTTTAACCAGATTGAAAAATTAAAATTATGAGACTTAATCATTTGCTTTCAGTCATTGACAATCAAGATTTACTTGGTTCATTTCACTTGAGAAATCCTTCTTACATCTCAGCATAACACTTTTCACTTTTTAAGATTGGAGGTGTGGGGAAATTTCACGTTAATACATAGGGAAATTTGTGTTTTGTGTGTGTGTGTGTGTGTGTGTGTGTATATATATATATATATATATATATAATCCTAGCTAATGAATTATGTTATCTGTTTTAATTTAGTTTGGAGAGAAGAAATGAGAATGCTAATGGCTTTTTATATAGTCAATTAATTACATTTCAGGCAGATACCAGGCAGTTACTATAAATATTCCTTCCTCCTACAAACTTTGTTTAGCTTAATGTACCAAATACCTTATTAATGTCACTGAAGAATCTGTTGCCCTGTGTTTTATCTGTGTGTGTTCATTGTGGAATGCTAACTTTATTCCTTGTTCTTGTACATTAGCAACTGAGTAGAAAAGTGTGTTTGATGTGACATATGAAGACATCTAGATTTCTTGATGGTTATCTGTAATTATGTTTTTTTCACCTACCAACTCTTACTCTTTACCCATGGCTCTGTCTGTTCAGAAAGTCTCTTAAAGAAGCAGTCAAGGGCTTCCCTGGTGGCGCAGTGGTTGAGAGTCCGCCTGCCGATGCAGGGGACACAGATTCGTGCCCCAGTCTGGGAAGATCCCACATGCCGTGGAGCGGCTGGGCCCGTGAGCCGTGAGCCATGGCCGCTGAGCCTGCGCGTCCGGAGCCTGTGCTCCGCAACGGGAGAGGCCACAACAGTGAGAGGCCCGCGTACCGCAAAAAAAAAAAAAAAAAAAAAAAAAAAGAAGCAGTCAAGCCTACAATAACAATGATTTAAAGATTCTGCTTGCTCTGACAGAGGAGCTAAAGAAAATTGAAAACCTTAGATGTTTCTTAGCACCTACTTAGTCTTTGCGCATCTTATAGAAGTACGAGGTGTTATATGTTTTAATGAATTCAGAAGCATTTCTTTACAGTTGTTTTCAGACTGGAAGTTTCTTGAGGGGAGGAACTACATCATGTTTCTTTAAAGGACATTGTGCCTACAACCTAGCAGAGTATAATTGATGAAGTTTTCAGTTTGATACATACTAGATTAATAATTATTGGGAGACTTCTATGCCAACTATGCATTCTTGGAATGTAAGTTCTGGAGAGAACATACCTCGCATTATATATCTTGGAATCCACTAGGTTCTTAAGAATATCTTGCACATAAAGATGTATATCTTATCTAATTTTAAATGAATGCATTTGACTATTAGGTCACATACAGTTGCAACACACTAAGACTGGAATCATCTGAACTACCATTATAGTAATAAATAGATTATGAAAAGTAATAACAATATGTTATATAGTAGCCAAGAGAATACTTTTTCTCTTTTGTGAATTTATGATAATATTATTTTTCTGGCTTGCAAAAATCAATTTCCACTAGTTTCATACCTATAATAAAGCAAGGATCTAACTACTTATGAAGATGCTAAAATAACTTTATCCCTTAATTTTACACACTTAGTACTTAAGGCATTTATTCATCCTGTAATGACTGCACTGAGATTATCAGGCTTCTTACCTTGATCTGTAAAAATTTTATTCATGTTCCCTGAATTTAAAATGACAGCACTCCATTCCCACTTTGCCTTTAACTGTTGCATCCCATGACTTTTCAGACCAAAGAATTTATTTGAATAAAAATTATGTCAGTAAGTAAAAATGTAAGTAACTTTCAAATAAAACAGATACGTTCTGACAGCTTTATATAATAGCTATAAAACCTTTAATTAATTCAAGTTTTTACATTTTCTCACCAATTTATATAATAACTTGTGGTAGTATTAACATGGTTCAGAAAACTTCCTCAATTTTGTCCTCAACCTTCAGTTTGCATCTAATTGTTCATTTAGCCAAAGGCTCTTGTCACTGACAAGTGCTTGGGCTCAAGAGTCCCAGAAATGCTGTGTGGATAAACAATTTGAGCCCCAGTTTCCTTATCCACAAAAGGGGAGCAACAATATCTACCCCTTAGAATTGCCAGCGAATGTATACATAGCCCATTGCAGAGTATCTAGCACTGGGTAATAGTATTTGAACAACATCATTATTGTCATACATTAGTATCATTGGATTGTATAACCTTCCTTGCTCTCTTGTTTAAATCTGTGTTAAAACACTTACATATGACAGACACCAATTCAACAGTCTCTCTTCTAACTTAAACATTAGAACTTAGAGATACCTTGAGGGAGAGCAACTGTCTTTAATGAATTTACGTATATTCATTATTCATTAATTGGTTGTCCACCTTCTTCCAAACAGGAGTTTTCTTTTCTGAGGGGACATCATTTTTAGTTCCATTAAGCCTCTAGTCTGTTCAATCATAGGTGATATTTCCTCTATTTGTTGCTGTTGTTAGCTTTCATTTTCCATCCTTTTTTTTTTAACATATTTATTGGAGTATAATTGCTTTACAATGCTGTATTAGTTTCTGCTTAATAACAAAGTGAATCAGCTATATGTATACATATATCCCCATATCTCCTCCCTCTTGCATCTCCCTCCCACCCTCCCTATCCCACGCCTCTAGGTGGTCACAAAGCACCGAGCTGACCTCCCTGTGCTATACGGCTGCTTCCCACTAGCTATCAGTTTTACATTTGGTAGTATATATATGTACCTGCCACTCTCTCACTTTCTCGCAGCTTACCCTTCCCCCTCCCCGTGTCCTCAAGTCCATTCTCTAGTAGGTCTGCATCTTTATTCCCATCCTTCTCCTAGGTTCTTCATGACCTTTTTCTTTTTTCTTTCTTTTTTTTTTTAGATTCCATATATGTGTGTTAGGATACAGTATTTGTTTTTCTCTTTCTGACTTACTTCACTCTGTATGACAGACTCTAGGTCCATCCAACTCACTACAAATAACACAGTTTTGTTTATTTTTATGGCTGAGAAATGTTCCATTGTATATATGTGCCACATCTTCCTTATCCATTCATCTGTCGATGGACACTTAGGTTGTTTCCATCTCCTGGCTATTGTAAATAGAGCTTCAATGAACATTGTGGAACATGTCTCTTTCTGAATTATGGTTTTCTCAGGGTATATGCCCAGTAGTGGGATTGCTGGGTCATATGGTAGTTCTATTTTTAGTTTCTTAAGGAACCTCCATACTGTTCCCCATAGTGGCTGTATCAATTTACCTTCCCACCAACAGTGCAAGAGGGTTCCCTTTTCTCCACAGCCTCTCCAGCATTTGTTTGTAGATTATTTAATGATGGCCATTCTGAGTGGTGTGAGGTGATATCTCATTGTAGTTTTGATTTGCATTTCTCTAATGATTAATAATGTTGAGCATTCTTTCATGTATCTGTTGGTAATCTGTATATCTTCTTTGGAGAAATGTCTATTTAGGTCTTCTGCCCATTTTTGGATTGGGCTGTTTGCTTTTTTGATATTGAGCTGCATGAGCTGCTTGTAAATTTTGGCAATTAATCCTTTGTCAGTTGCTTCATTTGCAAATATTTTCTCGCATTCTGAGGGTTGTCGTTTTGTCTTGTTTATGGTTTCCTTTGCTGTGCAAAAGCTTTTAAGTTTCATTAAGTCCCAGTTGTTTATTTTTGTTTTTATTTCCATTTCTCTAGGAGGTGGGTCAAAAAGGATCTTGCTGTGATTTATGTCATAAAGTGTTCTGCCTGTCTTTTCCTCTGAGAGTTTGATTGTGTCTGGCCTTCCATTTAGGTCTTTAATCCATTTTGAGTTTATTTTTGAGTATGGTGTTAGGGAGTGTTCTAATGTCATTCTTTTACCTGTAGCTGTCCAATGTTCCCAGCACCACTTACTGAAGAGGCTCTCTTTTCTTCATTGTATATTCTTGCCTCCTTTATCAAAAATAAGGTGACCAGGGCTCCCCTGGTGGCACAGTGGTTGAGAGTCCGCCTGCCGATGCAGGGGATGTGAGTTCGTGCCCCGGTCTGGGAAGATCCCACATGCCACGGAGCAGCTGGGCCCGTGAGCCATGGCCGCTAAGCCTGTGCGTCCGGAGCCTGTGCTCTGCAACGGGAGAGGCCACAACAGTGAGAGGCCCACGTACCACAAAAAAAAAAAAAAAAAAAAAAAAAAAAATAAGGTGCCCATATGTTCATGGGTTTATCTCTGGGCTTTCTATCCTGTTCCATTGATCTACATTTTTGTTTTTGTGCCAGTACCATACTGTCTTGATTACTGTAACTTTGTAGTATAGACTGAAGTCAGGGAGCCTGATTCCTCCAGCTCCATTTTCCTTTCTCAAGAATGCTTTGGCTATCCGGGGTCTTTTGTGTTTCCATACAAATTGTGAAATTTTTTGTTCTACTTCTGTGAAAAATGCCAGTGGTAGTTTGATAGGGATTGCATTGAATCTATAGATTGCTTTGGGTAGTAGAGTCATTTTCACAATGTTGATTCTTCTGATCCAAGAACATGGTATATCTCTCCATCTGTTTGTATCATCTTTAATTTCTTTCACCAGTGTCTTATAGTTTTCTGCATACAGGTCTTTTGTCTCCTTAGGTAGGTTCATTCCTAGGTATTTTATTCTTTTTGTTGCAATGGTAAATGGGAGTGTTTACTTAATTTCACTTTCAGATTTTTCATCATTAGTGTATAGAAATAAAAGAGATTTCTGTGCATTAATTTTGTATTCTGCTACTTTACCAAGCTCATTGATTAGCTCTAGTAGTTTCCTGGTAGCATCTTTAGGATTCTCTATGTATAGTATCATGTCATCTGCAAACAGTGACAGCTTTACTTCTTCTTTTCCGATTTGGATTCCTTTTATTTCTTTTTCTTCTCTGATTGCTGTGGCTATAACTTCCAAAGCAATGTTGAATAATAGCAGTTGAGAGTGGGCAAACTTGTGTTATTCCTGATCTTAGCGGAAATGCTTTCAGTTTTTCACCATTCAGGATGATGTTGGCTGTGGGTTTGTCATATATTGCCTTTATTATGTTAAGTTCCCTCTTTGCCTACTTTCTGGAGGGTTTTTATCATAAATGGTGTTGAATTTTGTCGAAAACTTTTTCTGCATCTATTGAGATGATTGTATGGTTTTTCTCCTTCAATTTGTTAATATGGTGTATCACATTAATTGATTTGTGTATATTGAAGAATCCTTTCATTCCTGGGATAAACCCCACTTGATCACTGTGTATTATCCTTTTACTGTGCTGTTGGATTCTGTTTGCTTTTATTTTGTTGAGGATTTTTGCATCTGTGTTCATCAGTGATATTGACCTGTAGCTTTCTTTCTTTGTGACATCTTTGTCTGGTTTTGGTATCAGGCTGATGGTGGCCTTGTAGAATGAGTTTGGGAGTGTTCCTCCCTCTGCTATATTTTGGAAGAGTTTGAGAAGGATAGGTGTTAGCTCTTCTCCAAATGTTTGATAGAATTTGCCTGTGAAGCCCTCTGGTACCGGGCTTTTGTTTGTTGGAAGATTTTTAATCACAGTTTTAATTTCAGTGCTTATGATTGGTCTGTTTATATTTTCTGTTTCTTCCTGGTTCAGTCTCAGAAGCTTGTGCTTTTCTAAGAATGTGTCCATTTCTTCCAGGTTGTCCATTTTATTGGCATATAGTTTTTTGTAGTACTCTCTCATGATCCTTTGTATTTCTGCAGTGTCAGTTGTTTCTTCTCCTTTTTCCCTTCTAATTCTATTGATTTGCATCTTCTCCTTTTTTTTCTTAATGAGTCTGACTAATGGTTTATCAATTTTGTTTATCTTCTCAAAGAACCAGCTTTTAGTTTTATTGATCTTTGATATTGTTTCCTTCATTTATTTTTCATTTATTTCTGATTTGATCTTTATGAGTTCTTTCCTTCTGCTAACTTTGGGGTTTCTTTGTTCTTCTTTCTCTAATTGCTTTAGGTGTAAGCATTTTTCTTCTTCTAAAGATTAGTAACCTTGATTTTTCCCATCTGGTATTTGACTCAGTCTCTTATTTTCTCTAACACAGGTCTTTTCCACCGATTTTTCAAAAGTGGCCTTGAATTTACACATAGACATTTTTATATTGTATACCCAGAAAGACTTTCAGATTTTAACTGATTTAAAAACATATAATTTAGGAAACAAGCAAACAATGACAATAGTAAAATAAAATTGCTACATTTCCAAAATGTTAAACCTAGAATTTTTGCCTACTGTTTTATGCCCTAACATTTTTTGTATACAAGACTAGATAGTTGATGAGGATATAATAATAAATAATGTTCTTTCCTTGAAGAAATCATGGGAATCAAAAATAAGTAATCAAGTAAGTAAAAATATTTGTCAAACCAATTTACTTGACTCTATATAGAAAAAAAAACTATATCTATTTGATTTACTTTAGGTATTTACTATGTTCACTTGAGAATCACCCAAATAGTAAAAAAAAAAAAAAAAATAGCAGTGGCGGAAACAGTATAAATTGTATGAAGTAAGTGCCAAATGTGCTTACATGAATTACTATGTGATATTAATGGAAACTTTCAGTCAAATTATGTCAACACGCTATGTAAACAGTAATTAACTAAAAACTTTCAAATATGAGAAAGAGAGGAAAAGTAAGGGAGTGTATTTGATTTGTGACTTAAGTATTGTAGTTCATCTTTCGTCTGTATAAAAACAAACAGTATAAATTTAAACCGTGGATTTGCAGGTTTAAGATACTAGAAAGAAATGTGGAATCTTTGTTCTGTATATACTACAAATCAGATTATTTTGAGCAGTCACAGACAATTTAATTGCAAACATACTTAGGAAAGATATAACTGCTGTTAAATTTACAGAGTAGAACAGAATGATATCTAACTATTTAAATACCTCATAATGAATAAGAACAAGTTAAATAATCAGCAATGAACCAACATAAAAGACCTTAAAAATCACAGGCAGTTTTATAGATGTTAACATTCTCACACAAGATTATAACTAAATAAGAATTACAGTGTTTTAGTAAAATATCGTTTATTTTACCTTATATGGATTATCTTTAGTTATATAATATCAATTATATTGTTCAAAGAGGAATAAATAGTAAGACATTTCTTCTTTCATTAAGTGTTTTACTACTCTTTATCCTAACCTGGATATATCAGTATTAAGGTATTTTCCTGAGGTTCTAACCAATCATCCCTTATCAAATAGCTATAGGGTATTTGCTTTTAGGATATAAAGTTCTGTTCTTTTTTTCTTTTATTTTTAACTATGATAAGGTCTTTGAACTTTCATATACTTCCTCTGGTCCTGTGTTTCAAAGCTGCACATAATAATTTAGGTAACACTGATATGCCAAATGTATAGTCTTTGGGGAACACAAATAATTTGCTCATTGTGCAGTTTGTTTGAGAGTCTGTCTGTGACAAGTATGGATTAAGGTTCCCAGGAGCGTGTTCACTATGAGAGTCTAAGACACGGAAAAAATAATGTCAGTTGCAGAAAGTAAAATAGCTCTGATTTTCCTTGAAATATGTTGTTTCTGTCACTGCATTTTCAGCCTCATTTTCAAAGGAGGATCAGAATATTGCTCTGATAACACTTACAAAATATCTATTAAATGTAGACTCATATGAAAAGTGATGAGAATTTTCCAAGAAAAAGCCATACCTGTGAAAGGTGGAATATTGGTTGTTTTGGATATATAAAATTTATATTTACTTTGCCATCTTAATGAATATCACCTTGTCAAATAACTCGTGGATCTGCCATAGTAATTTAACATTAAACCTAGTTGGACCTTGCAGGAAGTGTTAAAATTTCATTTCTTTAACTTAGTTTACTTTGGGGTTTATATAGAAAGCCTTCCTTGGTTCTGATTTGCTGTATGCCATTATGTAAAATAAAATTTTAAAGCTAAGGTATTATATAATCTATGGCTTTTGTAAAGAATATTCATCTTCAATTTTTCAAACTTATGCTTTTTCTTTCTAGAGGTTCAGATATTATCAAAACATATATTTTAAAATTTGAGGAATGCAGTGTAATTTTTTTTCAGAATACATAGAGCAATTCTAAAAAGATTATTGATATTTCATTAACTTTTCCAATTTGTTTTATTGTTTTTAGTCAACCCCTCCTAGAAGAAAGAGAATCAAACCCTATGCAAAATAAACGGAGAACTAGATCTTTTTCTCCCTCTTGAGATACACAGATTTTGTGAAATTCATTGGTAATAGTTTCACAAAGATTGTTTTGCTAATACAGATTCATTGAACACTTTCCATCTTCTTTTCTGTGATTTATCCCCCCATTTCTGTCTGTGTTTGGGTAGTTTTGACAATCCCTTATTAGTTCCAGAGTAGAACTTACAAGAGCTAATAAGGGTTTACATTACAGCTCTGACAGCTGGCACTAAACTTTAATAGAGAGCAATTGTAGAGAGAAGTATGAGTTCTGATAATATTTGATGAAAATCTCCCCAATCAGAGCCGTTTGGAAAGAATCATATGACTAGAAAGACTGCATGTATACTCTGCTATTGTAGCTTCTCATCTTCCAGGATGCGGGAAAACAATCCTATTGGCAGATAACTCTAAAATCACTTATGGACACCTTTTTTAGAGAACAGAATCTGTGATAATAATAGAACTATACTAGAATAAAACTTTGGTCATGTTTTCATCTACCGCTGTTCCTGTAGTCCTCTAAGATGCATAACTGTTGATAGTCTTTTAGAAACAATCACGATGTGGACATCTTATCACATATTTGCTCTGTGAGAGGAGACCAGGAATCCCAAGGGAGAGTCAAGATCATGAAACTCATAATCATCATATGATCAGTTACAGATTTTTTGTATTATTTTTAAAAAATAAGAAGTAAGAATGGCTTCTAATAGCAAAGGACCCTGAATGTAAAATATTCCTGAACTCTCTGTTCAGTGGTCAGTTACAAAGCCACAAAAGGTTAAAAGCGGATGCTCTAATTGAGAACAGCTGCTACTTTTTGACATGAAGACTCACTTTCAACAAGAAAAGAGAAAGCATATGCTATGGAATGGGAGAATACCATTCCTGAATGAATGCATAAAGAACACATAAAGGTTTGTGAAACTCAGAAACAAACCTGTGTATGTAAATGGTTGGAAAGAAATAGTTTTGTTTCTGTGATAGTTATTAGGGAAGAAAATCTATATTTCAGAAATTCGGGTCCATTTACTGTCTGTGTCATGCTTCTGTATTGAAAGTATATGAAATATTTCAATCTAATTTAGCACATATAAAGGTTCTCTGACATACAGAATTGATTAATGTGATGAATTGGGAAGAAAGAGAATACAGTTCTTGCTCCCAAGTATCTTGGATTCTAAAGGATATATGAACTGAATTTATGTTAAAAGGAAGCAAGGCAATATTTATAAGGAAATAAAAGTGGAATAAGCATGAAAGACGAATATCGTTTAAGGACCCATCGAAATGTGTTACAAAGATGTAATAAATGGAGAGATTTCAATCTTTATGGAGTTAGATATTCCATCATTTATTCATTTTTGTCAACAAAAATTTAATGAGTGCCTACTATACCAAGTATTCACTCTAAGTGTGGCACTGAACCAAACATAAAAACGTCCCTGCCCTCAAGGAATTTAGATTTTATTGGAAATATAAAGAAATCAAATGCTAATACAGATTTTTTCAGTGTACCACTCATAGAATTTTAAAGCCTAGACTAATATTCTCAACCCAGGCAATTTTGCCTCCAAGGGACATTTGTCAATGTCTGAAGACATTTTTGGTTGTCACAGCTGGGGGAGTAGATTGCTATTGGCATCCAGTGCTTAGAGGCCATAGATATTGCTAAATATCCTATAATGCACAGGACAGCCTCTACAACAAAGAATTATCAAGGCAAATCATGTTAAGTTTGAGAAAACCTGGTCTAGAATAAACCCTCCTTTTACAGAGCTATAAATTAAGGCTAAAAGGTCAAATTATACACTAGCAGATCCTAAATTGGAACCCAAGCTGAAGCATCTCACTCACGATTTTACCTCAGGACTCATCCTTTCTGGGATTTATTTAGAAATTTATATAACTTTTGGAGGCATGTGAAGTCCTACTAACCGCTTAGCTAATTGGAAAGTGACACTTATGCAAAGAAAAACAAAATGTAGATTCTTTATCTGGGAGAAAGAATAAAGATTTCAGGAATATTCACATGAAGGTGGATATTTAAAAACAGGAAATGAATGTTACTTGCACAGAGCTGGAAAAAGTGACTATGACAGTCAGTCGCTAAGATTTGGTAGTACAAGAACTGAGAATGTGAACAGAGTAATGAAAGAAATACCAAGGAGAAAACCTTTGGAGACTGAGCGAATTTTCTCATGCAAAGGGTTCAGACAGCTGCTACAAAGTTAGTTCCCTTTTAGGATACTCTGACATGCTGACATGAAATCAAATCTGACATTTGACTCCCTTTAGTCTGCAATGTGATACCAATGCAAAGTTGACAGGTAAATGTGGTTATGTTACAGGACGTATTGTATTAATAGCCTTTGTATGAAAAGTTCCTATGGTTCTAGTTCTATGACTCTCCTTTCTTTGAAAATTAGAGGAGCACCTCCACATCAGCTGTTTCTTTTAAAAACAGCCATTTCTGTCCTCTGACATGTAACTGAGGCTGGCACTTCCTTTAATTCTCCCAACGGCCCATGAAGAAGCCACTATCATGTACCCATTTCCCATGAGAGGAAACTAGAGGCTTAGAGAAATTGCACAATTGTCCAAGGTCACACACAATTAGTAAGTGTGAAACTGGACCTTGAGTGCAGAGCACTTGTATGTGACTAGCGTTCCCTCTGCCTCCCTAGTATAGAGAACCTGGGGAAGTGAGGAATCTGAAGCCCACCAGCCTGTGTTTTCAGAAATAGCCTGTGCAGCTCAGGCTGTAGTTACTGCAAAAATGCTTTTGAGGATGTTATTCAATACCTTTCATTATGTCCTCTCTCTGAGACCCCCTCACATTTACTTCTGGCTCCAGTGCCAGAAGTGCTTGTGTTCCTTGGGCTACTGGCTTGTTTTCACTTTTGGAAATTGATTCATGTCACGGTCATGGCATCTTGTTTGCATTCCCTATAAAAGAACACAGAATTATGTTTCTTCCTATATCCTGCAAACAGCTACACCCTCTCAACATGTCTTTTTGATGCTAAACTCACAATTTTATTTTTTCCCTTTATATTCCCTTTGTGCGCTATTATTCACCTTTTAAAAAGTATTTTATAGTAATCGATTCCATCTTGAATTGTGGGTATCCTGTCTCAAGTATAAGTCATAAATACATTTGAATTGCCATTTATTGATTGCCTAGTGTGTACCCAGTGATTAACATACCATTTAATCTTCAACTTAAGCCTTACAAGGTAAATATTATTAGCCACATTTTACCAGGGAAGGGCTAAGAGAATTTACTAATTTGCCCTGTGTCACAATGCCATGATGTAAATTTAGTCACAATGCCATGATGTAAATTTAGGTCTGTCTAATTCTGAAACCCAATCCTTTTTCTAATATAGTAAGCTAATATCTTTCTTTTGATGATATTTTGCACGGCTTCATAATGTGAAAATTTGCAAGTTCTCGCTGCTAAAGGAGTGGCTGGAGAATTTAGTTATTGGAATTAAGAAAAAAAGATTGACAATAGTTATTTAAAGAGGAAAGAACTTCGTATTCATTAACATAATACTTTCCTCTCTTTTCAGTATTGACCTGGGTAAGATTATAGCACAAAAATGTTTTAAAAGGATATTTGTGGCCTTTATTTTCCAGGCATGTGGAACTGAGTCAAGCCTCTAATTACCTCTGCTTCTAGTTCCATTGCCCCTGCTGTTGCTGAGGACATGATTGATGGGAGATGATGGCGAGTGTGGAACCAGGGCTCACAAAACACCCGCTATGTGCCCAATGTGTATGCTTGCACAATATGCTTCATTATTAGCTTGACAGATCTCCAAGTGGCAGATTGGGAATGAATTTTGGAGATGGCTGACATATATGCTACACATACTGGGTTTTTTTCAAAGCTCATAAACACTGATATATTAAAAAATATACACATATATGCATGTGTACACATAAGTATATATGTATATAGACATATATAACATGTATATGTATATTATATTCATATATGTATGCATGTGTAGATGCATACATATATGCAGATTGTATGTTTACATACATATATACGTTAGCATTATATACTTAGCTTATATAATTATTATAATATGTGTACTTATAAATGTACTTAAACATATTTATTTCTAAAAAAATTAAGATGAGTGAAGTATAAAATATCAAAATGAACTTCAGCTGGTGTTGGGCTGCTGCTTATATTCTTATGTTTCTTTACATTGCTTTTAGAATGAGACAGTATACAAAATAAGTTAATAAATATAATATGAATAATTTCCAAAATTTGGAGAGATAGCACATAGTCATAAATCTTTACACGTTTTTAGGTAAATAAATGTAGTTTAGAATGCACACGCTTCCTGAATTACTAATCAGGTTGTTTTACATGAGGATCATGTATAAAACTAATTTTTCTTTGAAAAGATTCTTGGTGTTATACATTATAAATTTTGTGTCGCTATTAGAAATTTCCTAAACTTTTAAGCTTTCCAGAACATGAAGGCTTACATAAAGCAACTATTTTATTCATATAAAGAAACACTTTTAAATGTTGATGTTCAAGAAAAGAAGTAATTCCCTAGGGGTTTTACTGTTTATAGTTGTTATATTTTAGTGACAAGATATACACTGCTTTATATCCAAATCTGTGTAATGATGATGGGTGAGATAATGGTGTTCTATTAGTGCTTCAGTGCAGAGCTACTGGGAAAAAGAAAGCTGAAAGTAAAAGCAGACAATATCCTTTATAAGGTTGATGGTTGCTCTTATTAGTGATGAAAAGGAAATGAGAAATGTGTTGGCTTGCTTTTTAGTAAGCACAGTAGGTAAAGCAGATGAACGTTTGAAAGCTCATTGAGCTGCCATAAAGAAATTTAAACATTGTTCATTTTGGCCAGTAGCCAAGCTCATGCTGTAAACTCCAGACAAGGGTCAGCATTGCAGAGGAATTGTCAGCTCGATTTGTAGATGGTTTCTGTACATTCTTAGCCCAGTAATAAACCTGAGGTTTACCCAGCAGGGTTGGTAGGATTGCATTTGTTTTACATGACTTGATATACATCTAGATTTATCACAAGAGATCCAATACGATTCCTTAGCTACGATAACGTCACTCGATTTTATTTATTTAGACCTGTTTTTAATCACTTTATTATAATATCTAATATCTACAAATAAGTTTGGTTTCTGCACCTCTTGACCTAGAATATTTTTTAAGAGTCAGAGTTAGAAGAGAACTGTAAAATATAGCACTAAAATATTGATAGTAAATAAGGTACTAAAATATGGTACTAAATTTTTTAGGTGAATAAAAAGCAAACTTTGTTATTACTATAGATTGTAATCTTTCTAAGATTACAAGAAAGCTGTGCTTTCTTACTCCTTCACAAATCGTTTTAGAGCTTAGTTAAAAAATCTGTATCAATAGGTGCATCTTAAAAAAAAATAGGTGCATCTTTTGTGTGAAAATTGATGGCTTTTTTACTTAAAAGATTTTTGCTTGTTTATTAACAGGCACTATATCAATATATAACAGAAAAAATAAAGCAATAGGAGAATGTGGGTAACTTCCCTGAATGGAGGCACATAGGGTGGACACAGGAGCACATACATCTAGACGTTTCTTATACCCTTATTTTTTGTTATTTTAGAGACAGCATCACTCCTTCCTACACAAATCATTTTCCATAAAAACTATTCAAACTTAAACTTCATAAAATAGAGACATAATCTAAATGTTTGACTGATCAACCGTACTGGTTGACTAGAAAATTAAAATATTAAGAACTTCAGGGGCTTCCCTGGTGGCGCAGTGGTTGAGAGTCCGCCTGCCGATGCAGGGGACGCGGGTTCGTGCCCCGGTCCTGGAAGATCCCACATGCCACGGAGCGGCTGGGCCCGTGAGCCATGGACGCTGAGCCTGCGCGTCCGGAGCCTGTGCTCCGCAACGGGAGAGGCCACAGCAGTGAGAGGCCCGCGTACCGCAAAAAAAAAAAAAAAAAAAAAAAAAAAAAAAAAAAAAAAAAAAAAAAAGGAACTTCAGGACAGATGAATAGGAATAATCAACAATAAAATGATAAACAAATTCTATGTACTAGTAAACACATAGTTTGCCTCACATCAGTTCACCTTTAAATATTGTTTAACCTCCTTTAAAAGGCTGCAAAGAGGAAATAACAGGAACGTAATTGCCTTAATTTCTAAAAAGGAAGGCGAGAAATAGCCCTTAGTTTATATTAAAGATACAGACACCATTATAAAGCCCATACATTCTAAATACTCTTTTAAATGTTGAAAAAAATGTAACTGAAAATAGTTGCTTAATTTCTCATACATTATAAAAAGGCTTCTTTGATTTGTGAAATTACTTTCCCAATTCAAAGCAAAATACAAAATTAAATTTAAAAAAGCAATGGATTCCCTTTAAAACATACAAATAGAGGGTTTCCCTGGTGGCGCAGTGGTTGAGAGTCCGCCTGCCGATGCTGGGGACACGGGTTCGTGCCCCGGTCCGGGAAGATCCCACATGCCGTGGAGCGGCTGCGCCCGTGAGCCATGGCCGCTGAGCCTGCGCGTCCGGAGCCGGTGCTCCGCAACGGGAGAGGCCACAACAGCGAGAGGCCCGCGTACTGCAAAAAAAAAATAATAATAAAAATAAAAATAGAGGGTGAAAAGGCATTTGGAAATTATCAAGTTATCTACACCTGAAATTATCTGTCCTGGAATATCTATCTTAAGATGTAAAGATTTGAAGGGTCATAACTCAGTAATTATATTTTATTTGCTACTATTCATTTGTTGGTCAGTTAAGGGGCATGATTATGTGCTGCTGCTTAGATGATTGTCATGATAGGAAAAAATGCATTTATAATCTAGTAGACTCTATGTCTGAGAAAGTCAGTGAAGATATTCTATGAATCCTCTGAGGACACTCTATACTTCCCCAGAAAGCTTTTGGTATGTTCAAAACATTTTTCTAAAACTACACTGGGTTTGAAAGTAGACTGGAAGGAACCTTTACATTTTCTACAAGATTTTATATATCTCAATCACTCACATATTTCTGTATTTCTTGTAGCTTAATAGTTATCATGTTTATAACATTACGACGTAAAAGCCTAATATATTCTCTAAGAAAAATACAGTTTTTTTTCCAAATAATTTTACAGGAAACACCTTTTCTAATTGTTTAGCTTGGAATGCAGGGTGGCACACGTCTCTTCTAGGTGTGCCATGAGTTCCTATAGTGAAGTTCTTTATTCTTACAGCAATACTAAGACTCCAGTCAGAGCCTACCTTATTTTACAGACATATTTACAACATGCTGATTAATTTGGTTTCAAAGCTGCTAGGGGACGAAAGTCTAAAAGTTAAAAAAAAGGGGAAAGGATTTATATAGAATGAATATATTGGCAGCAAGGAAACAGGACAAAAGCCAGAAAGGATACGATAATATGTACTCGAGTTCCATTGGTGCTGGGGCCTCTGTGGGACCACTGCCTTCTGTGCCTGAGTAAATTCTGAGTGCATCCCAGCACTTCACATGCAAAGTGCATAAAGCAAGTAGATATGTTCAGAGTTGTGGCCTTGAGGTATCAATAAATGTTTAAATTATATTATCTCCACTCTGGTAAAGAATTAACTAGTTACATACTTCATAAAGTTTCCTTCGCAGAAAACAATGATTGGGAACATCATTGCTTTAATCAGTATAAATGGCATAAATCAGAGGATCTGGATTTCATCTTTGTTCTACATCTTATTCACTGTGTGACTGTGGGCAGAGTACTGAACCACTCTGGGTACTCATGTATAAATTGGAGATGACTAGAAATAACAATAGTATCTCCTTTGTGGGGGTGTTGGGAGGATAAAGTAAGAAAACAAAACAGCTCCTGGCATATAATACGTACTTATTAAGTATTAGCTTTTATCATAACCAGAATAAAGTCTTAGGAGGAAAAGTCAGCTATCTAGAAAGGTATTTTTTTTTTCTTGGAGGTTCCAGATTCCAGAGAATCAAAGTTTTGAAATACATCAAAAAAAAAAAAAAAAATGGCCAAAGCAAACAAAATAAATTCTAACTAAAGAGTACACAATTTGTCTTATAACATACAATATTTCTGTTCTCTACATTGAGAAGTCTTCAGGTTCTTATTTATTTAGAACTTAGACTAATCCGTGATTGGATAGTGTTTCAGAATCAAACAACTTTACTTGGTTCAATAATTGGTTTTGATGGTCTGTCTAACATGGTTCAGGATTGTTTCTTTTAAAAGAAGGCATGTCACACCATTCTGACTTCTTTATAAATTCTGAATGACTTTGCTGTGACAGTACTTTTTCTTTATCATGTTGAAAATCAGTTCTTATTCAAGGCCAAATAATTAGCTACTTTGCAAATGTCATAAAGTTTGAAGCTCAAGCATGAGTATTGAGACTTAATCACACTTAAATCCTGCAGATGCAATCCGTTCTATAAGATTGTGAGTATAAGAGGGAGATGCAGTAATAAGCATGACAATGTGTATATGTATAGGCAGGAAAGCAGAGGACAGATTATAAGGCAGAGAGAGAGTAAGAGACAGTACATATGTGTTACAAATACCCTTGGTTAAAAATGATCAAAAGACAGAAATCAGTGAAAACCTGATACTCAGGAGTCCTTCAATTTTATATGTAAATATTCAGTCAAAAATGTAATTGGTACCTATCATGAAAAGTGCACGCTTTTTTTAATGTAATGCTTTAAAAATATTATTTCTAAGTATTTTCATTTCTGCCATTTTTTTTTCAAATAAAGAGACAGAAATTCTCACATTGGGATTCTAATTGTAGCTACTAAATCATTTTTAATTGAATTGTTTCAAATTGCCTTTGAGAATAGGTAATAGCTTCTCTCTTGGATATTCTGGAAACTGACCTCAGACTTTGGAAGGAGTCTTATTTAGATATTGAGGAGATAAGCTTAAGGGATCACTTCCAGGCCTCTGATTCCTCATTTATCAATCATAATTTATTTCCGGTGTGTTTCCTGAGTAAATATTAAATTGAGGTAAGGAACTTACACATCACTAAAGATCAAATATTTAAGTCAGCATTCAGTATATTAAGGAAAAATCTCATAAATCATGGCATAAATTTAAACCCTGAATCTTGGAGCAAAATTCCTCAAGTGCCCCGAACCCTTTCAGGAACAACTTGTGAGTCTTGTTTGTGTATGTAGATACTAGAGGGGTGACTTATTCTTAGCTTTACCTGTGATTTCAGAAGGCTGCATATTATTATTTTATTTTTTGAAACACTTAAGAGAAATTTACTATAATAATTCAGAGTACAAATATCCCAGAACATGATGACTATTATTTTGGGCAGTTTATTTGTAATGTCTCATGTCCAAGAATGACTAACTCTTATATTAGGTTGTTTAAACTGGAAAGGTTAAATGACTTAAGCTTCCAAAATTTCATTTAGCAAATTTCACATTTGCTTTCAGCACTGTGGTTCCTGTCACCAAAGTACATACATGTTGGGGCTACAAGTACAGTGAATTTATGAAGTTAATTATAGTGTATTGTGCATAACACAGTCATTTTGTTGGTAGTTCAATATTATGTTTGGCATGTGTGATAACATTGCAAAGTAGATTTGCTGTAACTTTGACTTCATATCCTTAGTTGGAAATAACTGCTCTGTTAGACACATGGTCCCCAGATAAAATGCCTACTTCGATTCACTTTTAAATTTAAAAAAAAAAAAGTTTCTGCTGAAAAAATTTCACCTATTGGCTAATATTCATGGACAGGGTATGTGTAATTGGCGATGTGTAGTTAGGTGTTGCACCAGAGTCTAGATATGAAAAGAGAATATTGAAGATGAAAACTTGACTGGGAGGTAGTATTACTTGGAAAAAAATTGTAGAAAATGCAAATGGGAGAAACTGCGAATACAGTTATAGTGGGTTAATTTCCTTGTGTTCCCATAGAGGCCTAATAAATACAATATATTCACAAGCTCCTTACATTATATTTAGTGCCCTTGTCATTCAACATATTTGGGAATGAATATTGAAAACCATAATGACAATGTCATATTCATTTACATAAAAAATGTTTTATATAGTTCAATTAGATATATTATCATATGGCATAAATTTGGCTTTAGAAATTACGAATTTTATATGTACATAGTGTTAAATTCAAGGCTTTATGCAAAGCACTGTGTAGGATGCAACACCTGAGTAACCCATAAACATACACAAAGTAGTATGAGAGTACCTCCAGCAGTACCTCAAACTGAGGTACATGTAAACTGGAGAATCAAAGAACATGTCCAAGATTGAGAATTACATTGTGTTTAAGCTCAAACTGTCAAGCTAATTCTCTTTACCAATTCCCTTTTCACAATTGCTTTTTTTCTTTTTCTTGTAAAAAGAAAAGCATTCCTTTCATTCATCTGAAATCTTATTAAGGTACATTGTTCCTTGGTTATGTATTAAACAAAAGAGAATTAAAAACTTGGTATTGAGAATGTGAAAGGCTGTGTATCAAATTCTATTTCAAGTCAAGTGGTTTTAGTTCTTTGTTTTCATTCAAATTGAAGAAAGACCTAATAAATTGTCAGCTGATAAAGTTATCATTTTAATGGTAAATTACTCTGGTATTTAACATATAACTCAAGTTCAAAGAATTAAGTCATGATGCTGTAAAAGACTATTTCTGTTTCTATTTATTTATGTAAGCAAGATTTCCGAATGCTTACATCTAAAACAATAAAAAAACAGAAGTGACTTGATTGTGAGTGCATAGCAATAAGTACTATCTATCCTAATTGGAAAAATAAAAGTCTAGTTCATTGCTATAAAACATGAATTTCTAACAAATTTTATTTTTAATTAAAGTTGTTTTTAAATTTATATATCTGTGTAGTTTTGATTAGTTCTTTGCTTATAACTGTAATAAGCAAATTCAGAAAAACAAATTGCAGCCTTAGAACATTATAATTAAAAGAAATAATAATAAATTGATAATTTCAATATTTTATTGCAACAATATATGATAGATTGGTCAGTGTAAGATTTTCAAGCAAAAACCATATGAGCTTACCATAACGTTTTATGGGGGGAGTTGATTGAAAACACGAACTTAAGAAGAAAAGGAAATAACAAAAATTTTGACTATTAGAGAAGACATGTTCATTTATTTTTACATGATAGTGGGTATTAAATCACTATGATATTTAGATCCCATTGGGTGTATTTAAAAGAGTGGTGTAACAGCTTTATGTTAAAATATCAATATTTACATTATGCTGGAAGTTACATCATTTTCAGTTATTTATGCTCATGAGGAAACATTTTAAATGTCAACTTAAAATATATGAGTCAGTATATAGGTTTTAAAAGATTATTTTAGGGTGCGTGTGAGTAATAAAAGTTAGAAATTCATAGATCTAGGCCAACCACTTTTATTACCAATGAAGAGATGAAGATCCAAAGCAATTAACTATATTACCAAGGTTAGCCTATCTAGTTAGTAGCAGTAGCCAAATAGAAGGATCTATGGAGAAAAGAAAGGTTTCATGAAGGGTGTAACATTGAAGCTAAAATTTTACTGAGTGAAAATGTCTTCTCAAGGCAGTGGAGAGTTTTAAAGATAGGAAAAGTTTTCACCTGTAATTAGCACTTTCATCCCTGAACCATAGAATATTTTAGTTTGCCTGAATTGCACAGTTTTGTTGGAAAGTATTTGTATTATAAAGGTTCGAAGTTATGTTGGGCCCAGATGACGTGGGTCAAAATTTTAAATTTTCTTCAAATATCATGTGAGGAGTTATCTGTTGAAGTTTTTTTTTTTTTTTTTTTTTTTTTTGTAGAATAAAGGAGAAAAGTAGTATGACTCTAACATGGAATTTATAAGTAAACGCTGCCTTAGAAGATTTTGATCATCTCAGGGGAGGTTATTTGATGAAAACACCATTTTAAAGAAATTAATAAAATGTCATTTTACTTGGTTTTACCTACCTTTAGATGTTACAGTATGACTAGATCCCACTGGTATAGCTCAACTTTCCCAGCACAGACACACCACATACACCACACACACACACACACACACACACACACACACACACACACACACACACACACACACACACACACACCTGCATCTCTAAATCTTCTCCCACAAAGGCCCAAGCATGATGGCCCTTGTCACTGGCTTTCTCCACGGCTAAATATCTATGATTCTGTAATATTCTTTCTACCATATTATGTTTATTCTAAATAAAAACGATTTATTAAATGCAAAAAAATCTTATTTGTTACACATTTCCCCCCATATTTCTAATAATTGAATTTACCTAAGAGAAGGAACATATAATTTCCTCCTTTTATTAATAACTTGCACTAGGATGAATAGGATAAGTTTATTGACACAATTTTTTCCTAAAGAGTAACTATTTTGGTGCCATTTTATTGGGCACAAAAATTTCTTTCAATATGTGACATTAGTAAATTATTTATTATTCAAAATACTAACAACCTCTATCAGACCAAACTATTCACACTTGGAGCATATATTATATATTTAAATACTTCTTATATTGTGTGAATACCTAGCTAAGTATATATGTACCTAAGTGAACACAATCTAGATTTTATATTTTCTATTAAACATATAACTCAGAATGAATGCAGTTTGTTTAACATTCACTTTTTCCCTTCCTCTCCCTTCCTCCCTCATTTCTAGCTACTAGTTGTGATGTTGTTGCTGTTGTCATTTGTTTGTGTTTTTGGAAATATTGAAAGTGCTTTTCAAATGTTAATGTGCATATGGATCACCTGGAGATCTTGTTAAAAATGCAGATTCTGAGTCTGTAGTCTTGGGTGGGGCCTGAGATTCGTCATTGCTAATAAGCATTAGATTATATGAATGATGCTGGTCCATGGACCATAGTATTGTAAGACTTTAGAGGCTAAAATGACACATGTCTACTTTTACTGATAAAACAATTTTCTTAAAGAAGTTTAACTCAAATATACATATAAAAAATGGAAAGCCAAAATCTGGTGGTTGGGCAAGGAATAACCGTTTCTGGCCAGGTTGATAGATCTGAGAAAGCTTTGCTACTGGGAGAATCAGGAGGTCAGATGTGGAAACAGCAGGTAGTGTGACAGATGTGTCTGATCAGATGGGACAGATTGGGTGGGGCAGGCTAGATTAGTGAAAAGCTTGAAATACAAATTTATGTTGGAAAGGGAAAGGGGTCATTTGAGGCTTCAACTAATTTTGAGGGGAAGAATGGCATGCATGATATGGTTAGGTTTAATGTAAAGTACAAATGTACCCTCTTCTGGAGGTATGTTTAAATTTTAGTTTAATGGGAAATTTCAGGGACTAGTGGGAAAAGATAACATTTTAAATAATGTAATACAGGCACAGAAGCCATTTCCCAATTTTATGCCAGATAATAATGGAAGACAATTAATATTACTCTGTGTTATACAAAATGGTCTCTTAAAACTTGAGAAGACTCAAGTAGCCAAGAGGAAATTGAAGTGCTCTGTGATTAATTTTAAACACAGACTCAAAATGAATGTGACTTTTTTTTTAATCCTATACTCCAGGATATATAACTATTTGCCTATCTTTCATTCAGGTCACTTTTTATATCAAATGTAGACAAATAGTAGACAGAATGAACTTTCAATTTTACTGGCTCATAGCTGTCAGTTTTCTTTTATCTCTGTACCTGAATTCAATATATATGAGGAAAGTTGCCTTTTCAGGGTGTGAGAAAATGAACCCTATTTTATATCCAAGGATGGTCAAGTTTAGATTTTCATAAAATATAGTAATTTATCCTGATATGAAAGATTGCAGATATTCCATGTCTACATATTTACCTTACATAAATACAGTGACACCTTAGTTAACAAAATGATTAAGATTTAAGAGCAGAATAACTTTTGTCCTGGATATTTGTCAAGTCGCTGTTGATTTGAAAAATGAAGTGCACTATGTGAGAGCTGTGAGTTTCAGTTTTATTTGGGGACTTACTGAAGACTATAGCCTGGGAGACAGCCTCTCAGATAGCTCTGAGGAACTGCTCTGAAGAGGTAGGGGGAGAAGCCAGTGATTTTGGTGAAGGGCTAGTTCAATCGAGCATACATATCATCTCAGTAGACAGTTACTGCTAGTCACAAGGAACAGATATCTTAATTAATGATTTTACTGCTTTTCTAAGTATGGGAATATGCAAGAATCCATGTTCATAAAAAATTTCTCCTGATATATTTCTAAGTCAGAGAGAGAAAGACAAATATCATATAATATTGCTTATATGTGGAATCTAAAAAAATGGTCCAAATGAACTTATTTACAAAACAGAAATACAGTCACAGATGTAGAAGACAAACTTATGGTTACCAAGGGGGGAGAGGTGGGAGTGATAAATTGGGAGATTGAGATTGACATACATACGTTACTATATTTAAATAGATAACTAATAAGGACCTACTGTATAGCACAGGGAACTCTACTCAATACTCTGTAATGAACTATGTGGGAAAAGAACCTGAAGAAGTGTGGATATATGTATATGTATAACTGATTGACTTGGCTGTACAGCAGAAACTAACACAACATTGTAAATCAACTATCCTCCAATAAAAATTAATTTTAAAATAAGGAAGCAAAAAAAATAACCTATTTGTCCTGTTTTCTCAGAGTACAGAGTGCCTTACTTCTGATCTTCTCCCTGAATTCCTTTCAGGGTATACTGTGTCTTAGGAACTGGGGTAGCTAATGACTCAGTCCTTGTAGAACCAGGTGGTGGGCAACACTCTTTTTCTTACATACTGTTCACTTACTCTATCATAGCTGAAGATGAACACTTTAGAGAACAGAAAATATTAAAATGAGAAAATGGATGTTCTCATTTATTGGTAGCATTTATTTTAGTGTAATAGGTGCGGTAACAATGCTATCAACCTAACTGCAATGCTTCCCCTAAGACCTACATCGTCTTCCCTACTTTTGTGTCTTTGGAATTGAACTAGCATGTGTAAATGAGGATGTCTGCTCTTTTTGCTCTGTTGTTAAGGCATGAACAGCAGGCCTTGCCTTTGGTACTGAGGCTATTCATAATATCAGAGCTTTTAAAAATGTTTTCATTGTTATTGTTGTTGACATGACTTTTTGCTTCTACTTCCCCTGCTGGGCCAGACCCTAAGAACTTTGCACCGGCTGTTATTTTTTCTCATGTGCTGAATTGCAGTTGGCTTGAAGACTGAAAGCGGACAGTTGGCTATAGGTCTTGTGCTAACTGGAGACTAAAGTGTCATGCTACCTCTCTCTGAGGGAAACAGTGGAAGGCATAACTAAGATAAATGAAGACACTTTGGAGTTTATCAGCTAGAAAAGGAAAAAAGTTAACTAAAGGGAATTTTTCTCTCATAGACTTTCAATTACATTTTCCATTGTGCAAAGATGTTAAGATTGCTTGAGGCTGCTTAGGTTGGGAATAATGAGAATAATTCATTTATTTTTGGTTCCTTAAGTTCATTTTGTCACTAATATTTAAAGGAATTGCATGTGTCTTTGAAGCAATGTATCGGATGTCTTTTCAAGCTGTAGTCAAATATAATCACATAGATAATCCCTAAAGCAGAAAAATAAAGTAGTGATGACTGGGCTGCTTTTGAAATGCATATTTATTTAAAATCATAGCTGGAATGTGAGCCACCTATTCTCTGCTCCAGAGAGATTCTCTGGTGGCAAGAACCATCAAAGGAATGGTTCCCTGTCCAGCTGTTTTTCAGGGGGTGTCTGTGGAATCAGTGAGCTGTAGAGTTAGCTATACCTGTAGCCTAGCTTGGCCCTCAATATGATGAATGATTTATGGGTTAAAACAAACAAGCATGAAAAAAATGTTTGATAATTTATGCCAGGATTTCAATGTCCTATTAATTTTTAAAAGCTTATTAGTGAATTCATTTATGTTTTTATACATATATTGTTATGGAGAAACTCTGTGGTATGTTGTTAGCACAAGTTCGTGTGCCTGACGCACAGTGAGGCCAAACAAACTGAAATGTCAGAGTTTGGATCAGAGAAAGGTTTATTGCAGGGCCATTGAAGGAGATGGGTGGCTCATGCCCTTAAAGCCCCGAGCTCCTCAAGGGTTTCAACAAAGCATTTTTACAAGCCAGGTGAGAGGAGTGGTTGCAGTGTATTTTATCAGCTTGTGCAAAATTCTCTGATTAGCTGATGGTGAGGGAACAGGGTGGTGTCACAGAGGTTAACTTTATCAGTCCTTAGGTTCCAGGAAGCTTGGGACTATGTGGTCATGGTCATCAAGTAGTTAACATCTTCCATTGGGGGAGGGGTGTTTTTTTACATCTGTAAAACAACTCAGGAAATGTGCATCAAATACTGTTATCTAGGTACTTCAGAGAGGAGCTAAAGCAGAGGATATGGGGGAAGGCCTGTCCCAGGAGGACCCCAAAGGGTCCTGCTCAGTCACAATGTGACATTTTTGAAGTTCTCTGTAATGATAATTTACTATTTTAAAATAATCAATAAATAAACATAATCAATTAGAGGTACTTAAGTTTCACTTTATTTTCTTTTTAGTGAGATGTCTGTATTTTTTCCCTAGCTCAGGTAGGTTTTTTCAGGAGACCAGCCCTGTGTGAGACACATATAAACTAAATACATTACTGTTGTCATAATTGAAGTGACATGGGTTCTTCTATTCTTTTTTCTTTTGTACAGGCAGAAAAAGTATGACATTTGGGGGCTTGCAATTGAGATGGGATTGAAATAGAAGGTAGAATAGTAGAAAGAAGCTTCTTATAAGATGGCACAAATTTGAGTGGCAAAACTCCATAGCTGTAGTTTTAAGAGTTTTACTTCTCAGATAAACCAAAGGCAAGGGTTATGGTGTAGGAATTTAACAAATTTTGCCATAAAAGTGAAAAAAAATTGCCACTTTGACTTGATATGAAATGAAAGATCAATTTAAATGTAACTTTATAGAGTAATAATGATGCTATATAAACTGGAATAAAAATAGAATAAATATAATATTAATGAAGTAATTCTATAAAATCTTCATATCAACAGAAAAGAGAATTTGATTTATACTGGCACTGACATTAAATTTTGGTGTTAGTTATTTTCCATGGGACAACTGTATTCATGTATTTTAATCAACAAAATTTTGTAAAGCTCTATAGAATCATGTAGAAAAAAGTAATTATTTAAACTACACAGTAATGTACCACAATTCAATCTTTGTGAAGGGATTTCATTTATATTTCATTGTTTATTTTCTGTCAACTTTGTAAGGTAATTTTGTTTAGTTATGATTTGACACATATGGACCAATAAAACTTGCCACTTTCTTCCTTGGTAATGAGGCTATTAATTACTTCTAGAGGTGAATTTCAGTAGTATACTTGAATTAGAAAATAATGAGGCTTTTTGCCATGCTATAGTGGTGGGATGGGATTTGGCTTTATTGTTTTCAAGATAAATGCTCTCCTGATACTCACTGATAACTTTGGAGAATAGAAATATGTTCATAATGTGTATAATCTTTTTTTGAACGAAGTTTTTACATTCAAAGGGACAAAGCAAAATGACTTTTAGTGACAAAATGGAGATTTAAGCCTAAACTCAAACTTATTTTACTTAAACATTTTTACCCCTATGTGAATACTTCAGGTTCTTAATTACTATAGCTTCATAATAAGTCCTGATATCTGAAAGGGCAAGTCTCTCCTTCTTACCCTTAATTATTACTGACAATTCTTGCCCTTTGTTCTTTCACACACATTTAAGAACCGTTTTATTAAATGCTATGAAAATTCCTGTGAGGTTTTTATTGGAATTTCTAAAACTGAAAATAAACTTAGGAAAAAATGATATATTTTCAATATATTATTCTTATCCATGAACATGGTATATCTATACATTTATTAATATTTCTTGAATACATTTTCATAAAGTTTATCCTTTTTCTTTTTGAAGCCTTGATAAATTCTTAACACTAAATTTTCATTTATATTAAAATTAAGAAATGTAGCTTATAAAAATACATTTTAAGAGAGTAAAACAAGTTTCAAATGGAGAATTTTTCTCAACACTTATAACTAAAAATATGTGTATTAGTACTATATAAAAATTCTATGTATTAATAAATAAGTATGAATAGAAAACTGAGCAAAAGTCATAAACTGACATTTCCACCAAAGCAAACATATATGTTCAATAAACATAGAACAAATGTTTGATATCATTAATGATCAGAGAAATGCAAGTCAAGAAGGTAACGAGTTACCATTTTTAACTATTTAGTTGGAAATATGTATATATTTAAATCAAATATTTCTGGTGTTGGAGAAGATGAGGTTTCACAGCTTCTAGTCTAAATTTAATATAACTTGAGAGAATTGAAATGTTTTAACTACTTTGAGAAATAGCTTAGCATTATTACAAAAAATAAACTAAGCCATTCTCCTAGATTCATACCCAAGAAAAACTCTTGTTTATATTCAGCAAGATATGTTTTCATGAAGCACTGCTCAAATTACATAAGACCTGGAAATAATCTAAGTTTCATTAAAAAGAGAATGGATGACTAATCTATAGTACATTCACACAATGGAATATTATACATCAATCAAAAATAATGAAAAATAATGATATAAAACTGTTTATGAGTCATAGCAATATAATATTAAGTGACAGCTAAGTTCTTAAAGTTGCATCTGTCACAATAACCCTATATTACAAAGTTAAAGAGAACAAAAATTTTTAAAGTGTTAAAAATATTTATGAAATTAAGCCCACATAAGTAAATAAATATAAGAAAAGTTCATATCCTGGATGATTGACTTATAAATACTTATTATATTATTATAATCAAATAAACAAATGAATGAATACATGCTTGCATGTATTCAAATGAATGAACAAATAAGCTAATACATAAATATGTAAATGATTACCATACATGAGCCAGTTTTAAAAGGTTTTCATAAAGCAAGAATTATATTAACTTAATTTTATGAATTCAGTTCCAATAAAAATAAATTATGAAAGTGATACCATAGTTGTCACAAAATCTTATTTTGGTTGACTTTTTTTCTAAGCTTGTCTGCCTATGACTTTAATGGACTTATATAAAATTTAGTTGGTGGTAGGTGATTATCATTTGTATACAAGAGTAAATTCAACCTGCTAAGTTAAATCTTAACGAGTTTTGTAGTTTGTAAGATTTATGTTAGAATAAAAATGATTTACGAGGAGCTTCAAGATGGTGGAAGACTAAGATGTGGAGATCACGTTCCTCCCCACAAATACATCAAAAATACATCTACATGTGGAACAACTCCTACAGAACACCTACTTAATGCTGGCAGAAGACCTCAGACCTCCCAAAACGCTCTTGGTGCTCCAGCCAGATGTTACGGCTGTGCCTCTGAGGTGGTAGAGACAACTTCAGGACACTGGTCCACAAGAGACCTCCCAGCTCCAGGTAACATCAAACAGCAAAAATCTCCCACAGATCTCCATCTCAACACCAAGACTCAGCTCCACTCAACAACAAGCAAGCTACAGTGCTGGACACCCTATGCCAAACAACTAGCAACACAGGAACACAACCCCATCCATTAGCAGAGAGGCTGCCTAAAACCATAATAAGGCCACAGACACCCCAAAACACACCCCAAGATGTGGACCTGCCCACCAGGAAGACAAAAATCCAGCCTCATACACAGAACACAGGCACTAGCCCCCCTCCACCAGGAAGCCTACACAACCCACTGAACCAACCTTAGCCACTGGGGACAGACACCAAAAACAATGGGAACTATGAACCTGTAGCCTGCAAAAAGGAGACCCCAAACACAGTAAGTTAAGCAAAATGAGAAGACAGAGAAACATACAGCAGATGAAGGAGCAAGGCAAAAACCCGTCAGACCTAACAAATGAAGAGGAAATAGGCAGTCTACGTGAAAAAGAATTCAGAATAATGATAGTAAAGAGGATCCAAAATCTTGGAAATAGAATGGAGAAAATACAAGAATCGTTTAACAAGGACCTAGAAGAACTAAAGAGCAAACAAACAGTGATGAACAACACAATAAGTGAAATTAAAAATTCTCAGAAGTGATCAATAGCAGAATAGCTGAGGCAGAAGAACGGGTAAGTGACCTGGAAGACAAAAGAGTGGAAATAACTACCACAGAGCAGAATAAAGAAAAAAGAATGAAAAGAATTGAGGACAGTCTCAGAGACCTCCAGGACAACATTAAATGCACCAACATTCGAATTATAGGGGTCCCAGAAGAAGAAGAGAAAAAGAAAGGGACTGAGAAAATATTTGAAGAGATTATAGTTGAAAACTTCCCTAATAAAGGAAAGGAAATAGTTAATCAAGTCCAGGAAGCACAGAGAGTCCCATACAGGATGAATCCAAGGAGAAACATGCCAAGACACATATTAATCAAACTATCAAAAATTAAATTCAAAGAAAAAATATTAAAAGCAGCAAGGGAAAAACAACAAATAACACACAAGGGAATCCCCATAAGGTTAACAGCTGATCTTTCAGCAGGAACTCTGCAAGGCAGAAGGGAGTGGCAGGACATATTTAAAGTGATAAAAGAGAAAAACCTACAACCAAGATTATTCTACACAGCAAGGAACTCATTCAGATTTGACGGAGAAATTAAAACCTTTACAGACAAGCAAAAATTATGAGAATTCAGCACCACCAAACCAGCATTACATCAAATGCTAAAGGAATTTCTCTAGGCAGGAAACACAAGAGAAGGAAAAGACCTACAATTAAAAACTGAAAACATTTAAGAAAATGGTAATAGGAACATACATATTGATAATTACCTTAAATGTAAATGGATTAAATGCTCCAACCAAAAGACAGACTGGCTGAATGGGTACAAAAACAAGATCCGTATATATGCTGTTTACAAGAGACCCACATCAGACCTAGGGACACATACAGACTGAAAGTGAGGGGATAGAAAAAAGATATTCCATGCAAATGGAAATTAAAAGAAAGCTGGAGTAGCAATTCTCATATCAGACAAAATAGACTTTAAAATAAAGACTATTACAAGAGACAAAGAAGGACAGTACATAATGATCAAGGGATCAATCCAAGAAGAAGATATAACAATTGTAAATATTTATGCACCCAACATAGGAGCACCTCAATACATAAGGCAAATACTAACAGCCATAAAAGGGGAAATCGACAGTAACACAATCATAGTAGGGGACTTTAACACTCCACATTCACCAACGGACAGATCATCCAAAATGAAAATAAATAAGGAAACACAAACTTTAAATGATACATTAAACAAGATGGACTTAATTGATATTTATGGGACATTCCATCCAAAAACAACAGAATACACATTCTTTTCAAGTGCTCTTGGAACATTCTCCAGGATAGATCTTATCTTGGGTCACAAATCAAGCCTGGGTAAATTTAAGAAAATTGAAATCGTATCAAGCATCTTTTCCAACCACAACTCTATGAGACTAGATATCAATTACAGGAAAAAAATCTGTAAAAAAATACAAACACATGGAGGCTAAACAATACACTACTTAATAACCAAGAGATCACTGAAGAAATCAAAGAGGAAATCAAAAAATACCTGGAAACGAATGACAATGAAAACACAATGACCCAAAACCTATGGGATGCAGCAAAATCCGTTCTAAGAGGGTTTATAGCAATACAATGCTACTTTAAGAAACAAGAAACATCTCAAATAAACAACTTAACCTTACACCTAAAGCAATTAGAGAAAGAAGAACAAAAATGCCCCAAAGTTAGCAGAAGGAAAGAAATCATAAAGACCAGATCAGAAATAAATGAAAAAGAAATGAAGGAAACAATAGCAAAGATCAATAAAACTAAAGCTGGTTGTTTGAGAAGATAAACAAAATTGATAAACCATTAGCCAGACTCATCACGGAAAAAAGAGAGAAGACTCAAATAAATAGAATTAGGAATGAAAAAGGAGAAGTAACAACTGACACTGCAGAAATACAAAGGATCATGAGAGAATACTACAAAAAACTATATGCCAATAAAATGGACAACCTGGAAGAAAGGGACAAATTCTTAGAAATGCACAATGTTCTGAGACTGAACCAGGAATAAATAGAAAATATGAACAGAGCAATCACAAGCACTGAAATTGAAACTGTGATTAAAAATCTTCCAACAAACAAAAGCCCGGTACCAGAGGGCTTCACAGGTGAATTCTATCAAACATTTAGAGAAGAGCTAACACCTATCTTTCTCAAACTCTTCCAAAATATAGCAGAGGGAGGAACACTCCCAAACTCATTCTACGAGGCCACCATCACCCTGATACCAAAACCCGACAAAGATGTCACAAAGAAAGAAAACTACAGACCAATATCACTGATGAACATAGATGCAAAAATCCTCAACAAAATACTAGCAAACAGAATCCAACAGCACATTAAAAGGATCCTACACCATGATCAAGTGGGGTTTATCCCAGGAATGAAAGCATTCTTCAATATATGCAAATCAATCAATGTGATACACCATATTAACAAATTGAAGGAGAAAACCGTACGATCATCTCAACAGATGCAGAGAAAGCTTTTGACAAAATTCAAAACCCATTTGTGATAAAAATCCTCCAGAAAGTAGGCATAGAGAGAACTTTACTCAACATAATAAAGACCATATATGACAAGCCCACAGCCAACATCATCCTGAATGGTGAAAAACTGAAAGCATTTCCGCTAAGATCAGGAACAAGACAAGGTTGCCCACTCTCACCTCTATTATTCAACATACTTTTGAAAGTTTTAGCCACAGCAATCAGAGAAGAAAAAGAAATAAAAGGAATCCAAATTGAAAAAGAAGTAAAGCTGTCACTGTTTGCAGATGACATGATACTATACATAGAGAATCCTAAAGATGCTACCAGGAAACTACTAGAGCTAATCAATGAGCTTGGTAAAGTAGCAGAATACAAAATTAATGCACAGAAATCTCTTTTATTTCTATACACTAATGATGAAAAATCTGAAAGTGAAATTAAGTAAACACTCCCATTTACCATTGCAACAAAAAGAATAAAATACCTAGGAATGAACCTACCCAAGGAGACAAAAGACCTGTATGCAGAAAACTATAAGACACTGGTGAAAGAAATTAAAGATGATACAAACAGATGGAGAGATATACCATGTTCTTGGATCAGAAGAATCAACATTGTGAAAATGACTTTACTACCCAAAGCAATCTATAGATTCAATGCAATCCCTATCAAACTACCACTGGCATTTTTCACAGAAGTAGAACAAAAAATTTCACAATTTGTATGGAAACACAAAAGACCCCGGATAGCCAAAGCATTCTTGAGAAAGGAAAATGGAGCTGGAGGAATCAGGCTCCCTGACTTCAGTCTATACTACAAAGTTACAGTAATCCAGATAGTATGGTACCGGCACAGAAACAGAAATGTAGATCAATGGAACAGGATAGAAAGCCCAGAGATAAACCCACGCACATATGGTCACCTTATTTTTGATAAAGGAGGCAAGAATATACAATGGAGAAAAGACAGCCTCTTCAGTAAGTGGTGCTGGGAACACTGGACAGCTACAGGTAAAAGAATGACATTAGAACACTCCCTAACACCATACACAAAAATAAACTCAAAATGGATTAAAGACCTAAATGTAAGGCCAGATACTATCAAACTCTTAGAGGAAAACATAGGTAGAACACTCCATGACATAAATCACAGCAAGATCCTTTTGACCCACCTCCTAGAGTAATGGAAATTAAAAGAAAAATAAACAAATTGCACCTAATGAAACTTAAAAGCTTTTACGTAACAAAGGAAACTGTAAAGAAGACTAAAAGACAACCCTCAGAATGGGAGAAAATATTTGGAAATGAAGCAACTGACAGAGGATTAATTACCAAAATTTACAAGCAGCTCATTCAGCTCAATATCAAAAAAACAAACAACCCAATCCAAAAATGGGCAGAAGACCTAAATAGACATTTCTCCAAGAAGATATACATATTGCCAACAAACACATGAAAGAATGCTCAACATCATTAATCATTAGAGAAATGCATATCAAAACTACTGTGAGGTATCATCTTACATCGGTCAGAATGGCCATCATCAAAAAATCTACAAACAATAAATGCTGGAGAGGGCATGGAGAAAAGGGAACCCTCTTGCACTGTTGGTGGGAATGTAAATTGATACAGCCACTATGGAGAACAGTATGGAGGTTCCTTAAAATACTAAAAATAAAGCTACCATATGACCCAGCAGTCTCACTAGTGGGCATACACTCTCTGAAAGCCATAATTCAAAAAGATTCATGTACCAAAATGTTCATTGCAGCTCTGTTTACAATAACCAGGACATGGAAGCAACCTAAGTGTCCATCAACAGAGGAATGGATAAATAAGATATGGCACATATATACAATGGAATATTACTCAGCCATAAAAATAAATGAAATTGAGTTATTTGTAGTGAGGTGGATGGACCTAGAGCCTGTCCTACAGAGTGAAGTAAGTCAGAAAGAGAAAAACAAATACTGTATGCTAACACACATATATGGAATAAAAATAAAAATAAAAGTTCTGAAGAACCTAGGGGCAAGACGGGAATAAAGACACAGACCTACTAGAGAATGGACTTGAGGATATGGGGAGGGGGAAGTGTAAGCTGTGACAAAGTGAGAGAGTGGCATGGGCATATATACACTACCAAACGTAAAATAGATAGTGGGAAGCAGCCGGATAGCACTGGGATATCAGCTCCGTGCTTTGTGACCGCCTAGAGGGGTGGGATAAGGAGGGTGGGAGGGAGGGAGACCCAAGAGGGAACAGATATGGGGACATATGTATAACTGATTCAGTTTGTTATTAAGCAGAAACTAACATACCATTGTAAAGCAATTATACTCCAATAAAGATATTAAAAAAAAAAAGGATTTAACTTTTGTGCTTAAAACTCTTTATTAGGAGAAAAGATCAGTTGGCTCTCAACATGATAACATCAAACAATCAAGGCAAGTTTTTTGTTTCTGAGACACCTGAAAGAACAGAAACGACAGTATTCAGTATAGTTTTAAATAACTGGTGTTTACTCTTCATTAGTATGAAGAAAAGTATATTTTTAAGGGGAGATGATTATACAGCATGGGGTAGCCGGATGGAAATGTGAGGCCAGTTTCTGTTCAGTTTGGCAGTTGATTCAACCTTCTCTGCCAAAGAAGCAACACAGAGAATTTGCATAACAATCTCAATAAAAACAATAGAGAATTGGGAAACTTAAGAACATTTTTCATTATGCAAGTAGCTTGAAATCTTGCTGAGGTATGTGAACCCAATTCTGAATTTGATAACTGCATTTTTTTCTAAAGATCTCAATATTATTTTTGCTATCTTCTGCCTTCAGTCAGAACCACAATCAAGCCAGTACTAGAGTCACAAAACCATTCTTCTTTTACTACAGTTCTAACATAAGAAATCCATTCTTGAATTTAACAACCCTCTGTTTAGGAAGTATTTCATTTTACTGTTTATTTAAGTGTTGATAGTTGTCATTTATGGCAATTTATCTGTAACTGATATAGGTTTTGGGAAGCAGTGTTGCCCAGGAAAATATGTGAAAGAGTGGTCTAAAATATGGAGTTAATCTTTCTTCCTTACTGCATTGTTAACCTCAATGAATTACTTACTTCATTTCCACAGCTTTAAATGCCAAGTGCTTGTAAAATAGTTGCAAATATTTAAAATTAAACTGATTTATAATGTTTGTAATAAACTACACCATGGACTTGATTATATTTGAGAGGGAAATAAAATTTTCTAGGAGTTATTTGGTAGCCATGAATCTACCCTTTATTATTCTCAGAAACAGAAACCAATTGTAGTCTGTCTTAAACAACTAGGTTTATATTAGGTAAAAAGAAAAAATCCTACCCACCGTGGTATAAATACATCTTCCATTTGGCCACATTTCCTTGCTGGAGTATATGACATAAGAAGTTATACAGTATGCTGGAGTGATTGAACACCTTTAATCTTTGGTCTTTCTATACTTTGTGGCTCAAAGTCAAAAAGAAAGCCTCATGTGCTATATCTATAACTGTGTACATTGCATTATGGAATATCAAAAGCAATCAAGTCCTCACTCAAAGAGGATTGTACTGTTCAAAGTAAATGCTTTCTTACAGTGAGTTTTATTCCTGAGACCAATTCAAGTAAAGAGAAAGGAACACAGAGGGATAGTTTGCCAGTGATTTCATTGCTTTCCACACTTCAAAATACCAGTTTTATAAGTTAGATGATTCTTCAGTCCAGCCCATTCACTCCTGTAGAGAGTTCTGCTTTAAGGAAATTAAAGCTAAGCCAACAAAATAATAATAATAATTTATATAATATTAATAATAAAAATATTTTATTATCTTACATTTTAGGAAGTTATGAAGTTACACGTGCTGTCAAAAGCTCAAAGTCTTTACTTGTACAGTGTATATTTTAACACTACAAAAAACTGTTAGGTTCAAATAAAGTAAATGCAAACTCATAGGAACATTTTTTTAAATCAACCAACCTTTCTGAACTCAAAACTTGGGTTTTAGGATCTACACACATCACAGACATTTATCACCATGGCTCCTCTCTTTTGTGGCCTTTTGAAAGGAGCATAATTCATCAGAAAATAGTTTTCAATAATCTCTGCCCAAGATAATTTACCTTTTTTCTGATCTTCAAAGTGACAGATTGCATAGGTTGAGCCTCTGTGACTTAAACCACAGACAGTTTCATGTTTCAGTGTGCTTTTCTGTCTCGCTGGCTAACCTGATTTATAATAGTTGAGGTAGTACAAAGTTAAATATTAATTAATTTGAGTGAATTGGTAATAAAGGGGACTGAGCGGCTGTATTGAGATGCTAATAGGTCTATTGCAGACCTAGTCTGACCATCTGATCCTCTGGAATATCCAACAGCTGCGAGAGGCAAAACTGACAACTGAGCACATTCAGGAGGAAGGATCAAGAGTGTGGCTCTAACCCCAGTGGGGTCAAAGCAGGGGCCGCTCTTCCGGAGACCCTGCTTCTGGGATGAAAGCAGGTCAGATGGTGGAGATAACATATTTTATATGAAATTACTAGAGAATCTCTGTATAGAAGCAGTGATATGATCTCAGGATGTGTTTTTCTGTGTTCTTTTTTTGGTGGAAAATTACTTCCTGAGCAGTTTTCAGTAAGGCTTCCAGTAACTATAGTGCTTGCTTCATTGACTGTTTTAATGGGGAAAAAAATGCATAATTAATGCAATTAAGATTTCTAGAAAAAAATTACTAGTATTTTGAAATACATATACTAAGTGTTATACAACATTCAGTAAGTATTATTCATGCATACAGGAAGTGTAATATATGCCATCCTCTGAAAGAGTGAAATGCATTATTGAATATAAATATTATATTTTATAACATATACAATAAAGAGTGTATTCTCTTTTATGTAACTATCCAATTTGTAATGTACCTAGTATAGGATGTTTTTATATCTACCACAATATAAATATATCATGTATTGTTTTTTTCTAATTATGCAAAAGAACATGGTCATTTATGAGATATGTATTATATGAGAGATACGGGAATAGAGTAAAGAAATAAAAATCATTCATATTCCATCTATTTAAGATTATAATTATGTGACTAATTAATAGAAGAATAATAGTAAAGTAATAAGAACTACTGCTGGTAATTATCAGCAATGAAAACAATACAGGGCTTCCCTGGTGGCGCAGTGGTTGAGAGTCTGCCTGCCGATGCAGGGGACACGGGTTCGTGCCCCCGGTCCGGGAAGATCCCACATGCCGTGGAGCGGCTGGGCCCGTGAGCCATGGCCGCTGAGCCTGCGCGTCCGGAGCCTGTGCTCCGCAATGGGAGAGGCCACAACAGTGAGAGGCCCGCGTACCGCAAAAAAAAAAAAAGAAAACAAACCAAAAACACTCATTGGATAACAATGTAGTTTTTAATGTTTCTTCTACTTGACTTCTTCCTGTGTTTCCTGAAGGAGAATAAGAAAAGGTGATTAGTTATTTCACTCAGATTCCAATTACCTCCATGTTTCTGGTGGGAATTTTCATACCACATATTAATCAGTGAATCAGCCAATCACTCTTAACCTTCTATAGCTGAATGTTGGGTAATTGAAAATTGATTGGCATTTGCCCCGACCCAAGGCATTGAGCCAAAATTTACTATGGTGGTGGTGATGTTTATATATTTTAGCAGCCCTGTCATAACTGTTTCTATTACAGCCACCACCAACACCAGGAACTGTAACACCTCTACTATTTTTACCTCTACTACAACTCCTACTACCATCAAATTAATACCACCCCCACTACTAATACCTAGTATTTATTCAGTTCTGACTTTATGCAAGACATTGTTCTACCGCTTTCATATATATTTATATACTTAATCCTCATAACAACCCTCTTTGCCAAGTACTATTATTTTCTTTATTTAAAAAATGAAGAAACCTGGATGGTTTATCAGTCGATTCCTTGTTAGCCCCTGCTACATGGTTTTAAAAGAATGCAATGTACATTCTTTGTTTCTCATTTAAATAGTTCGTTGTTTCTTGCAAGTAAGTAAACAAAATATAATAATATATTTTATTATGAGGTTATTTTTTCCAAACAAAAGTATAAGAGAAAATCTATCTCAAGAAATAAACTAAATATTTCCTCTAATTATTGAATAATGTATTTTTCTCCCTAGAGATAAACTAAAGGGACCATCAGGCAGAATTATAAATCTCAAGTCTCACACTCGTATTGATGGGATGGGAAATAAAATTATACTTCCTTGTTTCAGAAAACAAGATTAAGTTATCCTTTAGTACAATAAAATGCTGTTTTTGAACCTAGGTTGATTCTTTTAAGGTGCTTTCCAATCAATGAGGATATGAAAGGAAATGCCTAGTTGGCAGAGTTGGAAATCCAACTCAAAGTCTAAATAGTAATGTATTTATTTAATTGCTACAAATGCTGCAATATGAGCTGATGATTTTTAAACCAGTTTCAAGTCAAGAACTGTAATTCTACTGAGACAGCCATTCCCGCTACAGGTAAAAATCCATAGACTATTCCTGTTAAAAACAATAGTAATTATTTGTTAGGAGACACACATTGATACCAATGTTTCAAATAAAATAAGTTAAAAATTAATGCAAAGTTCACTGTGAAAACCATGTCCAATTGGCACTGCAGGATAATGTTTTAGTATTTCCTTTATAATCCTATTTTCTATAATTTATAATTAATCAAAACACTTGGATTGGGTGCGGTTCTCCAAGTCATTGGACAGATATTAGGTAAACATTATCTCATAACTTGTGCTTTCATAGACTTTTATTCATTTTTTAAAATTAGGTATGAAGTTATTTTCACTCAGGAAAAAATAAAGCCTCGCTCTTTAGTATTTTCTTTTATACTACCTCTAACAATGCTTTTATCTATAATTCACCAACACAGTACTGTGATTTGGAATTAGGAATTTGATTATTTTGTATTTGAAAACATGAAAATATTTCCATTAAAACTCATTTTATACTTTAGTGATACTGATCTTGTATTATATTATTGATACACAAGGTTTAATTCTGAAAAAATATTGGTAGAAATTGGCCAGTAATGAAAGATTTTAATAGAATTAGAATGGTTTTCAAGTCAGTAATAGAACTATGTTTCCACGAATATCTATTTTTAGGAAATCTGAAGGAAAGTAACTTTATTATATTTTATGTTTATTTTGCTTATGTTTAAAACTTTAATTAGACAAACTTGTATATGCTAATATTTTACAGTTTAAAGGGTGTGATTTTAAAGACTATATGAACTAATTATATCACATGGATCACATATTTTCATACATCCAATATATCTGGATTAATTTTCCAGTAAAATGAAGATGAGAACTTTTGAAAATATTTTATAACATCTATTAATTATTAAAACAAATATGTTTATATTATTTTTTCTATTTACAAAGTTGTTAATTTGGTGATTATAAAGTTTATATAGTAGTGTTTCCACAAATACTAATATGAGAAAAGAAGTGGAGTAGAAAATATAGAGAAGCATTTCAAATTATCTTTGTTTTCTTATATTAAAATAGTATTTTAGCCACTATGGTGCTAATACCAATAATAGTGGTGTTGCTGCATAACTTCACAAGCTTTTTGTCAGTTATACACTGCACAGGTGAATGCTCCTGTTAAGATGTATTGGCTTTTAATTTTTTTTTTAATGTTCTGGCTTTTGTGCTAAGCATTTGTTTTTGGAAGTGAAGTGACAGTTTTTCTTATGAAAATGAAGTTGAACAGATTGTTTTGGGCAAAGTTCAATTGCAGTTAACCCTCCAGATGAACAGTTGTGCTCCCATAACTCGGTGTCATTCAGGTCAATCTGAATTATTAAAGAGGATTGAAGGAAGTGTAAGTATAGTTGCATATTCTTAAAGAAACTTTTTTTTAAAAAGAAGCACCAAACCAGAATATCAGTGTCTGTTAATGGTTTTGATTCAGTTTTAAAAAAATTTTTTTGAAAGATAAATAGCGTGGATCATGTCAATCCTAGCAGTAATGAGTACATACTTAGTCTTTTTTAAAAAATTTGAGTCACGTTAAAAATTTATGCATCCTTTATATCCTTATTTTAGGAAATACATTTTAAGCTATTATAATTATACATTCTAGAGTATCCAGATATATAATTATCTGAACAATAGTTGAAGGAAAGAGAATAGAAAAGAATAAAATATGTCCGTGCTTTATTTTTCTTTTAAAGCATATCAGAGTTAATCTTTTTTTTTTTTTTTTTTTGCGGTACGCGGGCCTCTCACTGTTGTGGCGTCTCCCGTTGCGCAGCACAGGCTCCAGATGCGCAAGCTCAGCGGCCATGGCTCACGGGCCCAGCCGCTCCGCGGCATGGGGGATCTTCGCGGACCAGGGCACGAACCCATGTCCCCTGCATCGGCAGGCGGATTCTCAACCACTGCGCCACCAGGGAAGCCCCAGAGTCAATCTTAAAAATAGCATTATGCTATTTTCAAATTTTGATATAATCAAACCTTGTAAAATGGCTTTCTATATTTTATAAATGGTTAATGTTATAAATATAAAAATAATATTTATACATTGCCAATGAGATTATTTTCACCTTGAAAATAATGAAATGAAAAGGGAAAGAAAAATTATAAGGTCCTTTATGTTGATTGTTCTGGTGAGATAGAGCAAATAATAAAAATCTAGCTGACTGTCATAACTGTGAAAAATCCTACTGCAATGGACAAGATTAGTCTATAACACCTTCCCTGGAGTGTGAATCAAATCTGATGATTCAGGATTATCTGGAGTCGATGTGAATGTCTGTGTACACTGGATGGAACTGGCCATCCAGCTGACAACAACTATTACCCGAGTGCTAGCCTTGGCTGGTTAAATGGATTTTACTTCAGGTTAAAAAGTCTTTAGGGAAGTAGGTCAAACTGTACAAGGAAAGCTTTTCTAATTCCTTGCCTATAATGTAAAAGCAAGAGCATAGTAAGTTTACTTAAAACCCTGCAATATACAAGATCATTTAGAAATACTAGAATGTGAAATCTCAGGAGAATAAATTAGACCCACAGTTAGATACTGGCAAAAGTCTTTTACTGAAAGGATAGGCTAGAATCCCAATCCCTTTTTACTTTTCTCTCATGTCGTGTGACTCTGGTGTACTCAATTTAAACCATAGAAATACTGACTCTTCAAAGGGAAACCCTCTGAGACAGTGACATAACTTTCACATGTGATGTGGGATTGGTACAACTATGCCATCTTCTACATTTTAGATCACACTGTTGGAAGTTTTTAACATGGCCAAGAAACATCACTGGCCAGTGAAAACTTCCAATGCAGTTATTAAAGTTTGAAGTTTATATGTTATTTTATAATTGGGGAAATCGTTTTTTAGATACTCAAAAGCTTAAAGAAATCCTCTCAGCAAAGTATAAAATAAACTCTTACAACTCATTAAATCCTATTATGAACTAATTATTATATATGCTTTTATTTTTAGAAAAAAGTAAGGTATGAAGTTGAAATTTTGTATTTTCTAATGAAACTCTGAAGTTTAAAACTATTTATTTGGAATATAAAGTAATATTTTGATGGCTTCCACATCACTTTAATGTGACATAGGACATAGCTGTCTGTACTGTGATCCTCTAATGAATAAATCTGGCCCCCTGATGGTCTAATTCTTTGACTCTCCCACTAGGTTGTGTCAAAGAGCTTGCAAAGGATACAATGAAGTTGCCATAATTTCCATGGGCTATGGCAGTTCAGTTATTGTATGCACAAATATGCTGCATGTCAATTGCCACCCTGCACTTTCTGTGATACTGTGGACATACTTTCGATCACTTTACTTTGACAGAAATTTGAATAGCATTTAAGAAAGTTAAATATGAGTTACGTTAAAAAGCATTCTGGGCTTCTTCAGAAATTCACTACTAACACTTTAATGATTTATTTATTTTGCCCCTTATTATGTTAGAAATCTTCAGAAAGTAAAGTCAGTTTAATGTTCTTTGGAACAGAGGATTTTGCCTGATAATATCAAACTGAAGTTCTTGTCCCAGGAGTTCTTACTGATGCACTATATATATATATAATGTACTATGTAAATAAGAGCAAGTGTTAGCATACAGTAAGTAGGGCTGATGGTATTTGTTGACTTCATCTGTTAAAAAGAATATTCAGTGCTGTTCAACAAGTATTTGTGGAACATCTACTCTGTGCCAGTACTTTTCTAAATACTGGAGATAATTGCAAAGGTAAGTCAGTCCCAGTCATTATTCCCAAACAGTTCCCAGTTTAAGAGATAAATAATAAGTCAAATAAAGGAAATCATTTCAAGGGAATAGAGGTTAACAGCCACCAGCCTCTGAGACTGGAAAAGATTCAACTTGAGAGGATAGGGAATAATTCTACAGAGCACATAAACTTAAGGTGGAACTTGAAGAATTATTAGGAGATAATTAGGCACATAAAAGATGAGATGGATAAAGGAATCTGAAATAGGTAATATCATAACAAAGTTCTGAAGGTAAGAAACAATATGTAAGCCAGGATGGCAAGTATTTTGGTATTGCTGAAGTACAAACTGTGAGGGGTGCAGGCAGCGGTGGAAAATGTCATCTGAGAAATAGGCTGGGGACAGGTACGATAGGATCATATCATATACCATCTTAGGAACTTAAACTTAATTTATGTGTGTGTTTGGGAGGTACTTTTTTGTGGGGGTGAGGAGTTGGCTTTGAATGTCTTAAAACAAACAACTGACGTAGATAGATCTTTGTGATGAGAGGAAAGTTAGAGATATAAAAATGGGGACTATTTTATTTATTCATTTATGGCTGTGTTGGGTCTTTGTTGCTGTGCACGGGCTTTTCTAGTTGCGGTGAGTGGGGGCTACTCTTTGTTGCGGTGCATGGGCTTCTCATTGTCATGGATTCTCTTGTTGTGGAGCACAGGCTCCAGGCGCGCAGGCTTCAGTAGTTGTGGCACGTGGTCTCAGTAGTTGTGGCTTGTGGGCGCTAGAGCACAGGCTCAGTAGTTTTGGCGCACGGGCTTAGTTGCTCCGTGGCACGTGGGATCTTCCGGGACCAGGGCTTGAACCCGTGTCCCTTGCATTGGCAGGCGGATTCTTAACCACTGCGCCACCAGGGAAGCCCATGGGGACTATTATAGTTGTTAATTCAAGAAATGGTAATGGCTTTATAGAGACCAGTTTGTTTTATTATTATATTTAATCTTTTTGGGCCCTGCCGCACAGCTTGTGGGATCCTGGTTCCCCGACCAGGGACCGAACCCCGGGCCCTCAGCAGTGACAGCGCAGAGCCCCAACTGCTGGACTGCCAGGGAATTCCCTGAAACCAGTTTTATAAAACTCAGAAGGAAGGTGTAGATCCCAAAGTTACATAGGATATGAAATCCATGGAAATAGGTCACCTAAGGGAGCGACAAGCCTAGGTGACCCAGTTTTCTAATAAGAAGAAATAGGAAATGTGGGGAAAATATAGTACTGTGAAAAAAGTGATGAGCTCATTTTTGGGCATTTTGTAGTCAGTCATTGTGGGATATCCAAGTAATACTATTAAGCAAACTTTATATTTGAGTCTAAATTTCATTGCTAAAGACATGATTGACATGTTGATTGGTGAAATTCATTGGTCGCATATTCAACTACAAATCTAGAATGGATGAGTTTGCCCACAGAAACTCAAAAGTGAAGACAATGCTAATGTAAGGAGCCTTGGGGAACACAGATGCTTAAAGGAATTTTTGATAATTTTATGTCAATTGCCTATTGCTTATGGTACATATCTTTGACTCACCGTTTCACTTGTTCCCTTTGTTAATAAACATACCTACATCTTCCCACTTAAACACAAACAAAAACAAAAACGCTTTCCCAATATATCTTCTCAAGTTACCTTACCATTTATCTCCTTTTCACAATTTAAACTAATAAGGAAATCTAATCATTTCCTTAATGAATTTGCAACATCTACCACCTGTGCTTTTTCACCATAAAATCCCTGCCCATTTTTTCTTTGTGGTACTGTATGAAAATAATGTTCTTAGAGTTCACAACGTGGGACTTCCAGGTTCCAAACGAATGATCTTTTTTCTCAATTATCATCTTTCCTGATCTCTCTGAAGTAAGTGCTCTGTTGATCACCAGACTCATTCTAGAAAGTCTGCCTTTCCACAGCTCAGTGATTTATCACCCTGGTCCTTTTCTAATCCCCACAATATGGGTCTACATGACTATTTTTCCCAATTTAAGACATGAATTTCCAATTGCCAGTACTCTGTCTCCTTTTTTATTTCCCTTTGGCCCTTTGGCATCTCAAATCTTTTAAAATGTCTTTAGCAGTTGGAATACACTTGGGTATAATGATAGATACCCCGACTGAACCAGCACAAACAATAGGAAATGTGTCCAACTCTACATGGCAGGAAGTCCAGAGATAGGATGTGTTTCAGATATATTGTTATCAGAAATCAACAATATCAGAATGAACCCAGATTCTTTCTCTACTCTGCCATAATCCCTGCAGCTTCACCCTTGGGAGCTGGAAGTGATTTGAAGCAATTCCCAGCATTATATCTGGAAGAAAGATTGTCTTCCTAGGTTTTCTCTTAGATGGGAGGGTATTTTTCCCTAGTCTTTTCCTTGCCAATTTTACATCATACCTTATTGATTAGAATCAAATCACATGCTCATTGCTCAACTATTCACTGTCCTGAAATAATAACTCCTCCATCCTTGAAACTGTGGAAGAGTCAGATTTCTGAGGGTTATGACTCCAAGGTGGGGAGGGTGGATTATGGATACTTGAAATTGTGTCAGAAAGTAATAAAATGAGGATGGATGCTAGGTTAGCCACCAATATTGTCCATTGTAGTACACTCTCAGCCATCCAATATCATCAAAAATTTCCAGTTTTAAGATCTCTTAATTGAAGTTTCATATTTCTAGTAGCACATTCCTAAATAAGGACAATTTTGTTTTAAAACTAAAAAGTTTACTGATTGATTTTATCCACAACCAAAGTCAGCATCCTCCCTACAGAATCAGTTCTTCTGAGCCACTTTCCCCCAAGAGCGAAAGCTCCTTTATTCCTTGCTTAGAACCACAGAAACTTTATTGACTTAACTATCCTCACACATTTAGTCAGTTGATTCCTTCTTTCATGTTTATTGGCCAATCTGTGTATCTTCCACTCTGTTTTAGGACTTCAGTAATGCTAACAATTAGTATTACTCATTGTTGTTGGTGGTGGTCTCTTTTGTCTCCTTACCTTTATCTACCCTGTAAAGGACTGCAAGATTAATTTTCCTAATTTGTTGTTCTACTTATATTACTTCTTTAAATCCTCAGGGTCTTTCTTTGCATACCAGATTCCTCAACCTGGTTTCAATAGTCTAATTTCAGTTATCTTCTGTTCTCATTCCTACTGCTATCCTGTACTGACCTAATACTTAAACCAAACGGAGATCCCTTGGAATTCAACAAATTGAATTCATTAACTACATCAGAATTTCCTTAAAAGGCCCCAAAATTCTTATCACTGCCCATTACTTAGGTTTTTTTCTGCTGCCCTCTTTCCTGGGATGGTTTCTGATATACAAATCCTACCATATGTTTTTTCCATATATTGTCTCTAATACCACTTCTGTGTGAAGCCACAAGTGATCCCTAGAATGATAAAAATTTCTCTTGGTGATATCCTTCTATAAGACTGCAAACTTGGCAAGAAGGATTAGTCATATTCATCCCAAGTAAGCTCTATAGCCCTTCTTATGAGGCTGCATAGTTAGCAGACATTAACAACAATCTTTCATGGAATTGTTAGAAACATTACATGTAGAATTAGTTGTCTGGGACTATGAAACAAAAGGTTCAGGTTTAGATCTAAGTAGTTAGACTTATAGAATCACATCTAACAATTTTGCTCTTGAAAATTTGAAAGTCTTTGGAAGTACACCAATCAAAGTTCTGGACATACTCTTGTGAAACTATTGGGTTTTTGTTCATTTTTTTTTCTTTTTTTACATCAGAATCTCCCATACTAAAAAGCAAACAGAAGAAACAAGGCAAGATAAAAACAAACCCTCTTGAATTAGAGTCTGTGGAGAAAACACTTCTTTTTAGGTTTTCTTTTAACCTCTCAAATAGATTATATTTATTTCTTTAAAGAAGGAGACTAATATAATAACTTATAGAAAGTGATAAATGTTTCAATCACAGTTACAATTCTGAGTCAGATTAATTTATCATATGCAAACATTGAACGTGATATATGAGAAAGGTGACTAAAATCTATGAAGGCGTCTTATGTGTTAGATATGTTTCACATAGTATCTTCACCCTGAATGTAGTTGATATAAATCTAATTAATAGAGATGGAACCATAATTCAGAGACATTAAGAAATTTCTCCAAGGTAACATTGTCAGCAAAGGGTACAACTCTGATTTAAACACAAATCAATCTGATTACTGAGCCATGCTCTTTCATCTCTCACATGACTATAAAGATAAATGTATTAAGCAATCAAGTACAATCCACAATAGTATCCAAATACCATATTTATTTTAATAAAACTTTGAATTTTTGTTAATTTGTCTTACATAGAATAGGTTAATCCTTTGACATGTCTTGCTTTTACTCCATGATACTGTTGTATGTGGATGAAAAGTTTAAATTGATTAACATTATAACCATATATTCAATGTAACAGAAAAATATATGAGGCATTTTATTGTTCCAAGTATCTCAGGATATTTATATTTAAATATATTATGTACGTTTATTATTAATCACATTATTTTGTTTTGTCTTTTTTAAATGGAGCATATATGAATAAAAATAATTATGGTACATACAACCTAAAAGAAAGAAAACCATGAGTTATACTTTGAGTTTTAGTGTCTATAGATCTTATATTCAGGAATAGTAAATTATAGAGCAAAAACATGTCATAGTTTTAGGTACATTTCTTTTAAAAAGAAATATGAAATATTTGCAGAGTAAACATGATTCTAGATATTTCCCATACTGCCAACCATTTCCAAATTTCCATGTATGCTTGCCAAGAGCAATGATAATTAATGTTTTATTGAATTCTTTGAGAAATGTTGAATTCTAAGACTGGTTTGGACCATATTTAAACATATATTATGCTAGACTAAATTCCAGAAGAGAGAATATTTTATATTTTTGGCCGTTTGCTTTAAAAAAAGAAAATCTTCAAGTAGAGTACAGATGTAAAATACATTTGGATAAAAAAAATTCATATCCCATTTGCCAGTTGCTTTTTATTCCTGAGTATTTTTCAAAGTCCCTAATAATTAGAAAACATTGAACTTTTTGTCTATTCATATTTTTAAAATGTTCAAGTTTGACATGCTCTTACCTCAATAGATGTCAACAATAGGTACAATATGGTTTGTAGGGAATTCATTGTTCATCTTTAAGACTTTATATATATATATATATGTACATATATGTTTAATGTGATGTATATGTCATATATATTTCATTTAAGGTATTAGTATAAAAAATGAAAATAGTTTAGGTAAAACATTGATAGAATTCAGTTCTTCTAACTGGTTTGCTTTAAACTTACTTTACTTCTCCCTGCCCCCAGTTTAGTCCTTCCCCATTGCCAGATGCCATTTAGGTATTCAAAGCAACAGGAAAAGATTTATGCAATGACAAGTGGAGAGGTGAAACACTGGTTAAAAGAGTTCTGCAAATGATACTTCTGATCCTAGTAGAGTTATAGGTTTACATTTTTAAAAAAGCAAAGTTTTCCCTGTTAATAACTATAAATTATATGCTATAGTATATTATCCCTTTTTCTTTTTCCCAATGACTAACTATACTTCACTTTAGAGATAAACTCCCTCAGGTACATGACTGAGACAGATTCAATACACTTATATTTTAGGAACTTTTGAGGTTTTCTTTGAAAAGAAAGGATTTATGAAATTGAAAGGTACATAAAATTCACACCCACATCATGCCCTCCTCCATCTCAAAGCTACATTTTCTTTTAAAATAAAAGAATGAACCTTCTCAAAAAGACATGCCTGGCTTTAGGACAGCCTTTAATCATTAGTGCACTCCTCTGTTCCCTTAGCCTCTATGATGACATGCATTATTGCTTGAGCTTTAAAGTGTATGTACACATTTATTAGAAAGCTATACTTATTAGAAAGCTATACAAAGGAGGTCAAGATCAATTGTCAATTTCTTGTGAAAATGTAAACTTTAAGATATTTTAAGTAAATAAGAGCAATTTAGGGAGATGTCTGTAAATTTTCTTAAATACCAATTTCATTTCATACTGTCTTAGACACTGAATCTAGTCAATTAATATGGAAGTTTATGGCTAAAAAAGAAACTAAAAATTAAGAAAATCTATTTGAAATTATAGTTTGTGGTTAGTTTATTTGAAATAGAAAAATATAGGGAGAGCTTTGTTTTGAACAGTAGCAAAAGCACATGGTATGGTGAGCTCAGGGTCTTGCACTGAGGGGTTGAAATAGCTGCTTTCTTTCCATATTTTGAATATACCATAAATTTGGGGGTAAAAATCACAGAAACGGAAGAAATGTTTAACCTTCTTAATTAGAACCCTCATAAATAATATCAAATAGAGCCATTTACTCTGACCATTGATTCATACAATTTGATAAAAATGATACTAGAAAATGATAAACAGTATTTTCACTTTTTTCTTAGCCTTTTGAACTTATGTTTCTCCACACTAAAGTAATCTCTTTAATTCACATTTAGATCCTGTACTTAATAACAAGGTAAAGTTCTATTAGCTTTTATTAAAATGTTTCAGAAACATACCTTGGAATTTGCTTTGCTTACTTAAAAAAATGAGTGTCAGCAGATAATATTATATGCCCGAAATCCCTTTCCTCTGCACTGATCAAATAGAAAATAATCTTTATATATTTAATTTTGTGATTAGTATTATTTCCTTCTGTGATATTACATTTACTCTAAAAAATAGGAGAGGCTATATAATGAATAAATCTACTTACAACTGTATGTCTAGTAAATCCTGAAATTATTGCTGAAACGGTTTAAAAGTTCCTATCCATGTAGCACCAACTCAACATAAGTACAGCAAAACTTTTTGAAGGAACAACATATTGAGAGCATTTAATATACTTAGGCCATCTTTCAAAGTGTGGATACCCCTTTTATAAATGTCCCTTAATTACTAATAGCTAGAAAAACCGGAGGCTTCAGTATTCAGCAGAACTGATAAGAGATCTCAATTCTGAACTGAAATAAAGGTTTTCCCATAGGGAAAGCATGTTTTAAACAGCATTCAGTGACCTGAACTGGGTTGTTCTATTGCGTGAGCAATATGGCATGGGGCAGGAAGAGGATGATAGGAAAGGGGAGTCTTCCCTATGTTGTATTTGTAGTTCATATTTACAAGACATTTTTACACAGAAATCTGCTTAAACCAGGTCTTCACACCCAATAGAATTATTTAGTAGTTCAAATACATAATAGAGAAACATAATTGTGAGCTTGCCTTATAATCTTGTTATATTGTAACACTGTATCAATAGGAAAAAAATGCTTTCTGAGATTCAAACAATTAACTTATAAAAGAATTTCCAGATCAGAAACTTAACAAAGAACTCCTTTCATAGCAAATGTTCATTTAAAAGAACTTTTACAAAATATTCAGACATTAGGAAATTCTTATATATAACATATGCCTTTAAAATTAATTTTGTATATACTTTAGATTAAGACCGAGGTCTATGGTATCGTGTTATCATCTGTGTGACTATATATTTTATTATCAGCAACAGATTTCTAAAAAAATATTTGACATTCTGACATTCTTATTTCAACTCTAGTCTCTAAGGTGATAAGAGTGAGGTATCTGCCCTTCATGGTTCTGTTTTTTTGGGGACTTCCCTTAAATTAGGACTTTCCAACTATGGTCAGCAGGTCAAATCCTTCTTGCCACCTGTTTTTGTAAATATAATTTTATTGAAACACAAACCTGTTAACTTATTTACATATTTTCCATGGCTGCTTTTATACTATAATGTGGCCTGTAAAGCCTAAAATATTTACTGTCTGGCTCATTAAAGAAAGTTTGTCCACCCTTACTTTAAATAAAGCTATGATCTAGTCCTCAAAGTACATTCATTCCTAGATAAGTTCAATGAAGGCTAAAGGAGTTTCTTGTCAGTGCATGGCTTTCAAACCCAAAGTTTTGCTAAGCACCCAAACATAAAGCTAATACAATAATAAATATTGAGCAAGGACTTTGTTGTTCTATCATTTTGGCCTTTCTTTTATGCAGAAATCCACTAGTGAAAGAAATAGTGGGAATGTTCAGGGCAAATCAATTTATATCCTATGATAACAAATCTGAAAATATCAAACAAAACAAAACAAAACGCTTTATCCTTGTCTAATACAAAAACACATGCCCTTAGAAGGAAAATGAGAATGCTATTCATCGATGAATCCCCTTCACAATTTTCATACTGGTATGAATTATAAATATTAAAAGAAGAGTTCATTGTTTTAAGTGTGAAAGTATGTATGTACACGTAATGCTTAAACCAATAAAACTGGATGTTTCAAAGGCTAAATTATTTCACCATATTTGAAAAACTTCAAATGGCTTGAAAAGCAAATAAGCACACACAACCCTGTACTCTTGACCTTCCCCATCCTACCCCACTCAAAATTTGCCCCATTTAGAGACACTCCTCCATCTCAATACATGGTAACTCTATCTCTCCAGTTGCTAAGGCCAAAAAGCTTGTGGCATGTTGCCTCTTCTCTTTCTTTTAGATTCCACATCCAATTTTGTGAAGAACTCTACCTTCAGAAAACAATAAAAATCTAACCTCTTCCCAATACAGACGGTCCCCAACTTAAAATGGTTCAACGTACGATTTTTCTACTTTACCATGCGTGAAAGCAATACATATTCAGTAGAAGCTATACTTTGAATTTTGAATTTTAATCTTTTCCCAGACGAATGGTACGTGGTAAGAGACTCTCTCACGATGCGGGGCAGAAGCAGTGAGTGGCAGCTCCCAGTCAGCCACGTGATCATGAGATCATAAACAACCAATATGCTTACAGCCATTCAGTACCCATACAATCACTGTTTTTCTCTTTCAGTACAGTATTCAATAAATTACATGAGATATTCAACAATTTATTATAAAATAGACTTTATGTTAGCTGACTTTGCCCAAGTGTAGACTAATGTAAGTCTTCTGAGCACGCTTAAGGTGGGCTAGGCTAAGCTATGATGTTTGGGAGGTTAGGTGCATTGAATGCATTTTTGACTTACAGTGTTTTCAACTGACAGTGGGTTTATTGGGGGTGTAGCTCCATGGTAAGTCAAGGAATATCTGCATGTAGAACTGTAGTACCCTGGTCCCTGTCACCTTTATGTCTTGTTAAGTTTGCAGTAGCTTCATAACTCATCTTCCTGTTTCCACCTCTGATGCTTCTCTTCCCAATCCCTTCTCAAAACAACAATCAGTATGATCCTTACCATTCTCCACTAAAAAGAATTAACAAGTGTTCATTTTATTATTCTTTCAAAATTTTATAGATTTGAAGATTTTTGAAGTATAATGGCATAAGAATTATCTATATCTATATTTATATCATCATCATCATGATGTTCTAGCACATCATATCACTCATTTGCTCAAAACTTTCCAGAAGAGCCCATCTCACTCAAAGATAAAGTCAACACCATTAAAATCAAGGTCAGATGGTTGTCAGAGACTAGGGGTGGGGTGAGCATGTAATAATAATTGGAGGGAGTTCTGGGGGATGATGGAGAAGTTCTGCCTCCTGACTATGGTGGTGTTTATACAAATCTATATGTGTGATAAAATTCAAACAACTTTACACCAAATGACAATGATCAAAAGTGAATTTATGGAAAATCTCCTGGAATTTAAATGAAGTCTGTAGTTTAGTTTATTGGACCAATATCAATTCCTGGTTTTGGTACTATAGTTATATAATATGTTATCATTGAGGGAAGCTGAGTGAAGGGTATGTGGGGATATTGTACTATTTTTGCATATGAATGAATTCTGAGTCTAAATTTCATTTCAAAGTAAAAGTTTTTTAAAAGTCTCCAGCACAGGGAACTCAGCTCGGTGCTCTGTGATGACCCAGTTGGGTGGGATGGGGTGGGGGGAGGGAGGTCCAACAGGGAGGGGATGTGTGTATGCATATGGCTGATTCACTTCACTGTGTGGCAGAAACTAACACAACGTTGTAAAGCAATTATACTCCAATAAAAGAGAAGTCTCCTGCAAGACCTTGTATGACAGGCCCCAGTTACCTCAACATTCTCGTTTACTACTCTCAAGGTCATGGCCTCTACTTCAACTGTCAGCCACCTTGCTCTTGCTTTGTAGGCATGTCCCATCCTTGGGTCTTTGCTCGAGCAGTGACCTCAGATACTGTCTTGACTAACCTCCAAGTTTTGACTATCACGTACAATGGACTTTAATACTACAACATGCTACCACTCCACACACTTCCCAATCCTCTTACCTTGTTCCACTTTATTTTCCAGAGCACTTATAACCATCTATCATCATCATAATTTTCTTGGCTATTATGTTTATTTTCTGTCTTTCTGACTAAAATAAAAGCTGCATTGGGACAACGATCTTTATTTTGTTTATAGATGATACCAAGTGGCTAGAAGGATGCTTCAGGCATAGTAGGTACTCTCTAAATAAGTGTTGGATTAAGTAGCAGATCTTGGATTTTAAGTAGTGGAGGTTTCTATGTGAGCGGTGGGCCATGCGCTCTTTCAAGAAAAAGTTCTGTTTCCAACCACTTGCTATGTGTAAGATTGACTTAAAGCCCCAGCAGAAAACAAATAAATAATATCTTTCAGCTAGCTGCTGCAGGCACTATTGACAGCACATAATATTACTTCTTTCTTTGCCTTTTTGTTTTGCACAAAGTCAAAATCTCCCTCTGTGCTGAATTCGACACCAGGTTGATTCGTGAATGGCTGCCGTTTCCCATGGTTTCCTGTTAGTACTCTATGTGCCCCACAGCAGTTCCACTGAAATCTTTGAGGCTGACCTGCTATTGCTCAATACATAGCAGCTGCTTAGGTGTCCTGCTGTCATGCATTCTCTGCACAGTTGCTTCTGAAGAGTTATATTCCAACGAAGGCTGAGCTTGCTCTTCTTACTATGCCATTTAATTTCCAGTAAGGTTTGCTGGTGGATGATGAGATGGCACATGGAACCAGTCATGGTATGTGTTTTCAGACTCAGTCCTTAAAAGGCTGTAAGGACACCCTTGAAAATCTGCTAAAGATGGTTTTACATTTTAGAATAATTCTATTACTTTAGCATTTGTATATTCTTTCCTCTTGATGCAATTAGAAATGTAATTCATCAGTTAGGCTGTCTTTATATGTGCGGTGTTTTCCCAAAATGCTAACTTCTGGTTTGTTCTTTGTATGTTCGGCAACTTTTAATACTTCAGCTTTCAGTTAACAGTCATGTGCATGGAGAGCTGTTGCCTGACCACTGAATTGAAAATACATTCTTACTTGTTCTTCTCCATGACCACACCCTACTTAGAACTTATCATTTTGTATGTTTTGTTTTGTTTTGTTTTGCGGTACGCGGGCCTCTCACTGTTGCGGCCTCTCCCGTTGCGGAGCACAGGCTCCGGACGCGCAGGCTCAGTGGCCATGGCTCACGGGCCCAGCCGCTCCGCGGCATGTGGGATCTTCCCGGACTGGGGCACGAACCCGCGTCCCCTGAATCGGCAGGCGGACTCTCAACCACTGCACCACCAGGGAAGCCCCTGTATGTATTTTTAAATCGTGTGACCTGCATGCTGTTTGAGGGCATGGGGGGAATTTCTCCTTGGTTTACCACTGTAGCTTGGCACCTAGCACAGAATTTGGATATGATAGGTGATCAAAATAAGTATTTTATAAATAAGTGTACATTTGAAAAAATTAATTTTCACATTCTATTTGAGTAAATTCATATACCCAGGAAATAATTAGTAAAACAAAAGATAACCACAAGCATCAGATATTGACTCATTCATATCTCTGGTATAGTACACTCTCATTGTTCTTTGAAAGTACTTTTCAATCATGTTCTATTTTAAGTACTTATTTAGAACATTGCACTACCTTTAACCTTCAAACACACACAAATACTGACATATTTATTATAGCATTCTCTAAATATATACTATCATAGTATATACATACTTCAATGCTATAGTATTGAAGAGACAATATAATATTAGATATGATATAATAATAGACAAGATAACATGTTTTTTATAAAATAACTATTGATATTATTTAATTTGTTTAGCTCATTGCATACCTATGCCCAAAGGCAAAACATAAAATATGCAATATTTTAAAGCTACAATTTTCGTTTTCCACTGGAAAGAACCCAAGTATATTATAACAAGCCTCAGAAAAAAACTGTCATATTTATATCTACCTAGCCTACCTAACTAGGAAGGTCAAGTCTTGACTCTCCACATATCTCTATAATCAGTATCTACACTGATTTGAACCAAAATATTTCAAGGTATTTACTCTAGTGAGAAGTTAAGTTAATTTCCTAGGGCTGCCATAAATTACCACAAGTTGGGTGGCTTAAAACAACAGAACGTATTCTCTTACAGTTCTGGAGGCTAGTAGCCTAAAATCAAGCTGTTAGCAGGGCCATCCTCCCTCTGAACATTCTAGGAAAGAATCCTTCCTTACCTCTTCGTGGTTTCAGGTCGCTGCTGCCAATCCTTGGCTTGTAGCTATATCACTCTAATTCTTCCTGTGTCTTCACATGGCCTTCTTACCTGTGCATGTCTTCACATGAACACTTTATAAGGTCACTAGTTCTTGGATTTAGGGCCCATCCTAATCCAATATGACCTCATCTTAACTTAATTAATTACATCTACATAGACCCTATTTCAAAATTAGGTTACATTCAGAAGTTCCAGTATTCATGAATTTTGAGGGGACACTATTCAACCTAGTAGTACCTGCCCTCTTGCCCCCCAAACTCACATCCAACCTATATGCAATATACATTCACTCATCTCAACATTTTCAAAAATCTTAACCCATTCCAGCAGCAATTTTATGTCCAAAACCTCATCTAAATATCATAGAATCAATCTCATGCTCTAAATCAAGTATAGCTGAGAATCTGGATGTGATCTATCCTGGGGCAAAATTTCTCTTCATCTATGTACTTGTGAAACTGAAAAAACAAGTTATATGCTCCCAAAATACAGTGGGGGGACTGGCAAAGAATAAACCTTCCCACTCTCATAAGAAGAAAATGGAAGGAATCAAGGGGTCATTTGTCCCAAGCAAGTCCAGATCCCAGGAGCGCACATTCTGTTAGGTTTCAGGACCTGAGAACGCTATTCTGTGGCTTGATGCTCAGTTCTGTAGGCCCATAGATGCTCTATCAGCCCTACTCTATGTTCCGTTCCTCTTCAGCTCTCCCATCAATCCTACCCCTTAGTGAAATCCTTCTCATCTTTTAGTCTTAGTTTAACTATTACTTAAATATTCTGAAGTAGATGAGGTCCCTTTGTTATAAATTCTTATATAAACACGTGTCTGTACGGCATTAGGGTTCTGCAAAAGAAACAGAAGTAATAGGAGATATAAATAGGTAGGTAGATGATAGATAAAGATAGATATAGCTAAAGGTATCTTGAGTGAGATTTATTATAAAGAATTAGCTCACTTAATATTTGTCCTGCAAACAGATTGACCTTCTTTTTTTCCCCCTGTGCTATACAATAGGCACTCACCATCCATCTACTTCATACATAGTAGTGTACATACATTGATCCCAATCTCCCAATCCATCTCACCACCCCTCCCGCCTTGGTGTCCATGCTTTTGTTCTCTACTTCTGTGTCTCTAGTTAACCTTAAGAATGCATTGCATATTACTCAGCTATAAAAAGAAACGAAATTGAGTTATTTTTAGTGAGGTGGATGGACCTAGAGACTGTCATACAGAAAGAAGTAAGTCAGAAAGAGAAAAACAAATACCATATGCTAACACATATATATGGAATTAAAAAAAAAAAAAGAATGGTTCTGAAGAACCTAGGGGCAGAACAGAAATAAAGATGCATACGTAGAGAATGAACTTGAGGACACAGGGAGGGGGAAGGGTAAGCTGGGACGAAGTGAGAGTGGCATGGACATATATACACTTCCAAATGTAAAATAGAGAGCTAGTGGGAAGCAGCCGCATAGCACAGGGAGATCAGCTCGGTGATTTGTGACCACCTAGAGGGGTGGGATAGGGAGGGTGGGAGGGAGATGCAAGAGGGAGGAGATATGGGGATATATGTACACGTATAACTGATTCACTTTGTTGTACAGCAGAAACTAATACACCATTGTAAAGCCATTATACTCCAATAAAGATGTTAAAAAAAGAAAAAACAGTCTGTAGTTAAAGCACTGAATAATAGCTAAGTCAATACAGAAATGTAAGGCAAAAAAAAAAAAAAAAGAATGCATTCCAATATACATTAGGGGCAGACAAATACTGTTTGATTCCACTTATACGAGGTAGCTAGAATAGTCAGATTCATAGAGTCAGAAAGTACATTGGTAGATGCCAGGGGCTGGGTTGGGGGGGTGGGGGGATGAGGAGGGGAAATATGGAGTTAGTGTTTAAAGGGGACAGATTTTCAGTTTAGGAAGGCGAAAAATTCGGGAAATGGATGATAGTGAGAGTTGCACAACAATGTAAATGTACTTAGTGCCACTGAACTGTATGGTTAAAGATGGTTAAAATAGTATGTTTTAAATTATGTGACTTTTACCACAATAAAAAAAAATTAAAAGAAAAATTAGCTCACATGATTATGGAGGTTGAGAAGTTCCATGATCTGCAACCTGCAAGCTGGAGACCCAGGAAAACCAATGTCGTAAGTTCCAGCCTGAGTCCAAAGACCTGAGAACCAGGAGTGCCGATTGTGTAAATTCTAGTCCAAGGGCAAGAGAAAATCCATCTCTCAGCTCAGTTGTTAGACAGAGAGAGAGAGAGAGAGAGAGAGAGAATTCAACCCTCCTCCATGTTTCTGTTCTATTCTACCCTCAGTATATTAGGTGATGCCCACCCACATTTGGGAGAGCCATCTGCTTTACTCAGTTCACCAATTCAAAGGCTAATCTCATCTGGAAACACCTTCACAGACACACACAGAATAATGTTTAACCAGATATCTGGTATTCCTTAGTCCAGTCAATCTGACACAAAAAATAAATCATCATGTGCATCTTTGTTTATCAGCACTTATTACAATTAAATAATTTCTGAAATAAATGTGTTAATATCCGTGTCCTCAAATGGATGAAAACTATGAGAATAGAAGCAGTATACAACTTATTTACTGTTCCATCTCCAAAGTATGCATCCATGTGTGGCATATACTTGGATCTCAAGAGATACTTTCTGAATTAATGAAAAAAAAAACAGATTTGGAATTCTCTCTTAAAATAAAACAACATGACTTTTCCACCTTGGGAGTTAATGTCATAGACAAAATGCCTGATTCCATATTGAAGTCCCAAAGAGTCATTAAGAATACTGATGAAGTGAAAACTAACTCTTATGCTTTTAATGATCTCAATATTTGAAAGGAACTGGGAACTTTTAAAATTATTAAAATATTTTTGGGGAATTTATTAAAAATATTTTCAACATCTACAAAGTTATAATTGTAATAAATGAAAAATGCAACAAAATCTTCGTTTCTTTCTTTTTTTTTTTTTTTTTTTTCTTGTGGTACGCAGACCTCTCACTGTTGTGGCCTCTCCTGTTGCGGAGCACAGGCTCCGGATGCACAGGCGGACTCCCAGCCACTGCACCACCAGGGAAGCCCTTCTTTGCTTTCAAGTAAACATTCATCTAAGGCTGAATTTTCCAAAACTGGTATCATAGAGAACAGTATTCCTTTAAGGTTACCTTAGGAAAAATGGGGAATAGACTGGCCGAATAATTTTGGGAAATAATATATTCAATATCCTCCTTCACCTATTGACACTTTCATAAAGTACATTAATGAGGTAACAGCTCTGAGTAGTTCTGCAGAAAAGAAATTTTACATTTTGAAAAAATAATTTGTCCCTCCAACGACTTTCATTTTCATAATCTTTGTAAACATTCTGATGCACCTTTATTTCATGGAACAGTTTCTGAGAAATGTGCGAAGTAAAATGTGATGTGGTCTTTAATTAATTCCTGTTCCCATGTAGAGTAAATTAGGAAAAAAGATGTCATTTCTTTTCAAGAAATAGTATCTGACTTCTTGATATATCCCTTTATTTGCTAAAATTATTATTTTAGGGAAATGTGTAGTAGAAAAAATTGCTTGATTTTTGACCCAGCTGCAGAGGTCAGGGAGTAAGCAGTATTTTGCTCCTTTGGACATGTGGACATTATGAAGCCTAGTACATTCTAAATAAAAGTCAGGTCCTAAGAATGAGGACTGGTTGGACACCTATACTTTTTCTTGCACCCCTCTCCTCCATGTCAAATTTCCTCTGCCTTAGGTGAAGGTGATACTAGGAAGAAATTACTGTGGGAATGTACATAGGCAATTTCTGTTTCTCATTTCTAACCTTAGAACCTCTCAGGATTTGACATGAGGGTTTGTTTTGGAACTTGTTGTCACTCAGGATTTTCCAGTCTCACGAGCACTACCAGAAGATACCTAAACATTTAAACTCCTAGGTTGGCCCTCAACTCTCTCTCCCGGATACCTTTAATCCCAATGTACTCCAGAGGAGAACAGTCCTGCAAAGAAAGGCACTCCCAAGATCATTTAACAATAATGAAAACAACAAAAAGCGTGGACTCATTTAATATTCATAAAAATCTATGAAAATGGTATTCTTATTATTTCTATTTCACAGAGAAGGAAATTGAGACCTAGAGTTTAAGTCACTTTTCCTAGGTCACACAGTTATTAAGTGAACAGATTTGAACCCAGATCAACTGGCTACTCCTTAGAGCTACTCCTAAGTGCTCCACCATAGAGCACTCACGTTCACTGAAAACTGTTGCTTTATTGAAGCCAGCTTAGTTCCCACCTAACTGAATTTGAATTTATCTTCACAGTATCAGGACTTAAAAAGTATTGTTTCGTATTTTAGGTGTGTCAATATTGAATTGAGAATTCAAATTCAGTTGTAGCACAGTACATAAATTGGTGAACTTTAATTATTCCTATAAATTTGGATTAAAAACTCTATTTATATGTAAATGTTTATCAAAGACCTCTTTTTTCTTCCAATTCTAAAGATATAACTTTTCTTAAGCAATTAGCATATTCAATATGGGTGATTTAAATACTTTATGTTTCTTTCACACTTTAAATTTATTTTTTTTTTATGTTCTCACTTGATCTCTATAATTGTTTTTATATTACTGTTCTGATTGGTTATAAACAATTGGTTTTATTAAAATGTGTATCATTAAAAGTAACTCAACTAAAAAATAAGATTAGACTGGAAGAAAATTTAGCAATGAAAAATCACAGTCATTTGCCAAATATGAAATAACATTCTCAAAACCCATTTTAACGTATTCTAGTACATTTTCCTTCAGAAACAGAGATTTACTTATCCAACCTTGAAAGGGCTAAGACCTTTGGAAAACAATGGCCTTTAAAAAGATTTAAAATAGCAGTTCATTTAAAAAAATGAAAATGTCTAATGTCTCCTACCATTCCTTCTCATCTTCTGCCTGGGTGTGTTTTTTTTCTCAGAGAGCATAAGGAAGTTTGCAGAGTATAAGGAAACTGGATGAACAGAAATCAGAATTCCTAAGGCAGAGACAGAAATTAAATGAAATAAAACATGTAACAAAAGGTGAATAGTAACTAAACAGAATAGTGGGTAAAGTAAGCTTATCTTGCTAAAGAATATATTATAAAAGTTATAGTAGATGATAAAACCTTCAAGAAATTTCAGATGATGAGCATCATTGTAATTTTCTTAACTACATTTATTTTTTTTAATAGATCTTTGATGGAGTATAATGGATTCACAATACTGTGTTAGTTTCTGTTGTACACCAGAATGAATCAGCCATATGCATACATATGTCCCCATATCCCCTCCCTCTTCAGCCTCCCTCCCATCCTCCCTACTCACCCTTCTAGGTCATTGCAAAGCACCGAGCTGACCTCCCTGTACTATGCTTCTGCTTCCCACTAGCTAATTTACATTCGGTAGTGTATATATGTTGATGCTACTCTCACTTCGCCCCAGCTTCCCCCTCCCACCCCGTGTCCTCAAGTCCATTCTCTATGTCTGCATCTTTATTCCCGCCCTGCAACTAGGTTACTACATTTTAAAAAGATGTCAGTGTACTTGAATTAGAAGTGAATAAAGGTTGACTCAAAGCATATCATTAATTATCTTTGGCTGTTTTACCCTGTGGCTAATTCAGATGTTACTCAGGCAAAGGAGGATTGATTTATTTAGTCTGGAATCCTATTCTCGTTAAAAAAAAATGCTTCGGCACCACTGACTGACACTTACAAGTCAGCCGTGCTGTTCTCCTTGGAAGCCTGAAACAAAATAGCAAAGAAAGGATGTTTCTAAATGAGCACTGAAAGTCCTCCATGTTGGAGGAAGGTATATTAAAAAGAAAGGCTTGGAAAGGAAATATTGCTGTTTAAGCCAATTAAGTTTTTAAAAATAGCTTTACCAGTGTTGTCCTGGTATGTCCAAACAACACAAAATCTATCATTGGTTTATTTCTATTTGAACTTTGACTTATTTTTAAAATTTTTTTTTAAAAACTGCAAAAAAATAAAATAAAATCTGAGAATAAACGGGGACCAAGCAAAGGCTTAAAGTTTTATAATAGAAAGCTAACAGTTTCTGAGATGATCCTGAGTTTGAGAAAAGAAAAACAATAAACCGATATGATAACATTTTGTTTTAAAACAGTGTGATTCCAGTAGGCTACAAGTACGTTTTGTTAGTAAGTTTAACTGGTTCGAAGAAGCTCTCTTTGTTACTGGCTCATTTCACACTGGCCTTCAATAAAGTTCCTGCCAAATGTTTACAATAATGGAAAATATATGCAAAGTTCCTAATAGCTAGGATGTGCTTTCTGATGTAGGTTAAGAAAAATTATGAACTTAATTATTTGTGGTAGGTTAATGTAACTTCATCCATTTTTCCAAAGGATGCATTTAAATGCCAAAAAAAACAGTTCACTTGCCTCAAGCCACACAAGTCAGTAGCGGAGCAATGCTTGAGAGGGATTAAAATTCACAACTTCTGACACCTAGTCCACTAGGCCACACCAGCTTCAAACTGACCCCAACAGATCAACTTTCTTTTTTATGAAAACACGTGTTTCCTAATGCTATTGCTGCTGAAAGATATGTCTGTTCATATGGCTAATCTTCATTACTTAGAAAGAAATAATAAGACGGGATCACTCACTCATCTTCAAGTTCACTGCATTCTCAAAAATTTAAAGTGATACTTCACGTTTTTAAAAACTCCAAATTTGATTTTCCCTTTTTAAAAAATTTCTTAACCTCTGTGGTCTACCTGGATTTTCATGTTTCTGTTTTTATTATTTTTGAGCTAGCAAAATTTTATTACATAATCAATGTGTTTGAAAGTAAGGAAATTGAATGTATTTTCAGGATTGTAGACGATTAGACATTATAAATTATGTTGATGACACATTAAAAGAGAAAGCCTAACTGTGCTGAATTTTCAAAAAAAAAAATTCTGGTCTATAACTTTAGCACTTTAGCTCTAGCAGTAAATCAGCTGAGCTGAAAATTTATAATGTTCTTTGAGGAAGGTGAAATTTATTATTAGCTTTTATATACTCCATTATTTTCCCAAAGTGCCATAAAATAATTTTACAAGTTATTCTTTGCAGCCTTCCTGTGTTGTGGTGAATGATATAATTTTTCTTATTTACAAGTTAGAGGAAAAAAACAACCTGAGGTCAAAGCAAGGTTTTCTATCTTATATAAGGTCACAGGATAAACCTGTGAGCATTAGTTAGAATTGAAAAAATAACACAGTTTTATGACACGATTGTTTCTACATTCCTACTCTTTTAAACATCACAATCTAATTGAAATATTACTTTTGTAACTCTATTGCCTAATAATAAGATCTTTCAAGTAATTAGTGTTCATTGTGTGCCAGACACAGTTTTATGTGATAACTTAATCTTCAAAACAATCCTATGAAGATTTATTTTATACATTTTACAGAATGACTGAGGCACAGAGAATTTAAATGATATTCCTGCACCCAAGAAGGAGCACAGAGCTGTGGTTCTCAAAGTGTGAATCCCAGAGCAGCAACAGCATCACTGGGAGTATGTAGAAATGCAGATCCTTGGGTCCTCCTCCAGACCAGCTGAGTTAGAAACTCAGACTATAGGGCCCTACAATATGTGCTTAACAGGTTAATTTTGAAGCAAGCTGTAATCTGAGAACGACTGGTTTAGAACATAGATTCTAGAGGTAGACTACCTGCTTTTGAGTGACAAGGTTTTCGATTATGAGTTGTGTGACTTGAAGTCACTGGTGTCTCAGGGCCTGAGTTGGGTTTCTTTAGAATGTGAGTGATAATAAAAGTACCTCTTTGAGGAGACTGTCAAGAGCAGTAAAAGTGTATGTATAACAGATTTCAGGCGGCTAGTTTTTCTTCTGTGAATACAAATTTAAAACTTAATTTTAGTATCCATGGGGTCAGAATTAATTTTTACATGAGAATCTATCAATATTAGATATTAAAGTATTCTGCATGCTCTCTGACAGCAAATGGTTAGTGACTGAGATCTCATATTATTATCGTTGTTGTTAGTAGTACTATTATGAATCATTGTCATTGCTAGCCATTATTTGACTTGTAGAAGACTGGGTTGTTGGTTTACCTTTGACCTTAAGCTCAGGAATCCATTTCCGCCCCCTTTTGACTGGATTTCTGACCACTGCCTTCTTATTTGTGCCTGTCTCTCTTTAGCCAGCTGTTGGTCCACCTGTTCTTTATGACTAGGAGAGTTAGCCATGGGGACAGCTTCTTCTGATCTACAGCCAGCCTGACCCTCCCTTCTTTCTTATTTCCATAAGAAAAGATGCAATAGTGTGTTGAATCTTGTAGCTTGGGCAAGAATTCAGTTCACCATAACCATTTTAAATGTGTGTCCCCTCTTATTTAGTACCTTTCTTTTAGTCGAAGTCAATAAATGTTATACTTAAGCACATACATGTTATCAAATTTTGTCTGTGCCTCACGGTTGTAATTTTTTGAATAAGTTCAATGTCAACTTTCAAATATTACTTGCTACAAAATTTCCCTTATACATCATTTTTCTCTTTTCCTATTTATTTCTGATAAAAGAATTGTGCTTTGATTAAAAACAAATAGCTATACAAAAAACCATGCTTCTTCCCCAGAATATTTCCCAAGTTGTAACAATAATGCTTTTTAAAAATTAACCAAGTAGGAAAACTTATATTGCCTTCCCTTCTATATATTTGTAACTTTTATGTACACAAAATATAGATTATTCCCATCATTTATTACTTTCTGATAATATTATGATATTCCCTGCTTCAGCACTGAGACAAAAAATTGTCTATTCTTATTCATCAAGGAACATTAAGCCCAATAATATTAAGGAAAGGACATCTTTAAATATTCAGTTACTCTCACCTTTTGTATCTCCTGAAAGGCACAAGTTAAGAAAAAGAAAACAACTTAGAAATAGCAATCTAGCATAATGTTTTTAAATACTCCAAAGTAAGGTTATTTTTCCGCAGCATACAATAAAGTTGGGTATATTTCTGATTAGTGTTCATAATAAACTTAAAAGATTTTTTTTACGGCTGAAATTCCATAAAGTTAGATTTCACGTGGGGAAGTCAAGTGTCCTGCATGAGCTTGACATTCTCTGGTCTTCAGTGTTCTTGGACATGATTATCTCTAAGATGCTTAGATCTCTGAATTTATGTCCAAGGAAAAGAAGGAGGAGAAGGAAAAAGAAGAAAGAAAGAAGAAAGAAGAAATGACCAGAAATATAACAAAAACAAATGCTGTCAAATGAGTCAGTTTACATTTACTACTATATAAGTTACACTACCAATTCTTGGCTAGTATCTTTAAAAATAAAATGTTTTAAATTATAACTTTGACTTAAAATTTCAATTCAAAAAGTCCATAAGTCATATAATTTAGCTATATTCCACACATCTGTGGTTGTATTGATAGATTGCACAAAAATTATATCAGCATTTAAACTAAAACCCTATCTTTTACAAATAATGTAGAAGTTCAAAAGTGTAAAAGTGTCTTTGAACTTTGCTTTGCTGCAAGTGTCGAGGAATTAATCCATTAATACTTGTTAGAAAATGGAACTAAGTTATATGCTATGCCAGAAATTTAAATATCCATGTGTGTTTGCAATGAGACAAAGAGCAGTGTTCAGCGGAATCATCTCATTTTTTCTAGTTGTGTGAGAGAATTGCTTGTTAAATACCTTAAAATCATTCCTGTTTAGTATAGTTTTGAATTTTTTACTTGATCCATATTTATATTTACTCTTTTCCTCTTTGTCCACATTCATATTCAAAATCTATCATGTTTAAAAGTAACCATGTAACTCATAAAAAGGTGAAATATTATAAGGAGAATGAAGGGTATTATTTTTCACAACTTGGTAACATAAAGAGGTTTTAAAGTAAACATGTAAAGCTGGGAGTTATTTTATGGAATTAGTGTTCTCTGACAGTTAATATAAAAGACTTAAGGAACCACATGTCTTTGGCCTGAAATAAATTCTGGCTTTATTATTTATTATAAAATTATAATCTTCATCAATGGTTGTGTTCACTAGTGGAAATGAATGTTTTCCTTATCTAAGTAAGTAGTTTATTAGTCCAAAAGTACATCTATTATCGTTGGAAGATAAATTTTCATCTTATTCAAGTAATTTCTGTGTGCTGAGCCAAAAGATTTGATTTCTTATTCCAACTCCTTTAGCACCACCTACGTTCTCTTTACTTTATCTCTCTAAGCCTCACTTTGTTTATGTGTTAATTGAAAATAGAAATGTGCTTATAAATACTTAACATGGAGATACAAATGAGATGAAGTAATAGCCTTAAAAGGCTATAAGAATGTAATTTCCTCTCAACTGTCCATTTCTACATTCCTCCTATTTATTTTATGTCTTTTGTTGCTTATACCTTAGATAAAATCTTATATTGATAGAACAGTAGCCACCTTCTTTCTTTTTGCCCATTTCCTTCAGCCTTATTTGTAAAATCTAACTTAGAAGAGAGCTTTCAATAAATACAATCCATGTGAATGAATGCTTTTCAAGTGGAAATAGAAGAGGCAAAAAATATGATGAGTGAAAATAGTTGTAGTACACGTAGTTGGTTCTCACTACTCTTGGTAGTTATGTTCTATAAATATGAATATAAGTGTAGACTCTTGTGAGCATCAGTTGATCAATACATAAACCTTCTTTTGTAATACCATATTTAACATATATTGTTTTTGTTTTTGCGGTATGCGGGCCTCTCACTGTTGTGGCCTCTCCCGTTGCGGAGCACAGGCTCCGGACGCGCAGGCTCAGCGGCCAGGGCTCACGGGCCCAGCTGCTCTGCAGCATGTGGGATCTTCCCGGACCGGGGCACGAACCTGTGTCCCCTGCATCAGCAGGCAGATGCTCAACCACTGCCCCACCAGGGAAGCCCGTAATATATATTGTTGATTCATTAGCATTAAACTCAAGGCCTACAGCACTATAACTCAAGTCTGGGGAAGATTTTTGAAGTCATGTACTTTCTCTGTAAGGCACATTACAGCCTTCTTGAGTTTAAAACATTAGGCAACACTTCAGCACTATGCCTTGAGACCATTTAAAATAGTGAACTCACCAACATAAAGCATAAAAATGTGGCAATAAATAGACCACAAAAAGGACCTTTGTTTACAGTATGAGACCTGAAACAAGAAGGCAGAATCCGCCTTGTTTGACCTCAGCTGGGAATTGTACATGTTGTACAACAATTTTTTTGCCACTCTATGCATGCTCTCAGATGACCAGGGACTGGCCACAGTTATTGACATTGGAATCACAAATAAATTTTAGTGTGTAGACAAATTCACAAATACAGAATCCACAAGTAATGAGGATCAACTTCATTTGTTATGTCCTATTTATACACCACTCTCTCATTTTGTCCAAGCCTCATAATAGTTCTTTTGCCCCTTTTTGGCATGTTTTAAATTTATTTACTTTTTAAAACTTAAAGAAAATAAATCATTCCATCTCTGACAGGTTAGTGCTCTAGTGTTTTGTTCTATTTTAGCATTCTTTAGTACTTTATTAATATGACAGATACTCAGCTGCTAACTAATTGAAATAAATGATTTGTAAGCAACTTGCAAGTATATTTAGAGAGGAGAAAAATTAGGGCAAGTGATTTAAATAAAATCATCAGATTCTTGTTTAATGATCTGTATTAAATTCTAACATTTTCTAATGAGTAAGGAGTAATATCCTAATCTGAATGCCATAGATTTCCATGAAGTAATGGAGAACAGAAAAACATGACTGTGAGATGTATCACTTGTGTCATAATTAAAATAACTTATCTAGAGGTAAAAATCAATACCTTTGATAGAGCCATCATTTTGATAGAGTGAATTGAATGCGTGCCTTGTACCCCTTCACGTCACAGTTTTCCGCACTTCTGAAGACTGAACGGTGATTTTGGATGGTAACCAGGGAGACGGGATAAGGTAGCTTAACCAAGAAAATTTAAGGAGAACTGAAGCCAATCACATAATCCTCACCAAGCCACTCTTCTCAATGCAAACAGTAAATGAGAGGATTGCCATCTTTCCTGTACATATACATCTATCAGATTTCATGCTCCCGTTTCACTAGGTTGATATGTATGGTAGTTACTGCACATTTATAATTTTTTTGAATTCTTCCAACCTTCTGTTCAGCAGACATTAATACTTCCAGAATTTTACTAATGATGAAACTAAAGCTGAGTGGTTGTGACTTGTTCAAGTCAAACAGCTAGGGAGTAGTTTAATTAAACTTGAAGTTAAAGTTGGAGAGACTCGTCCATAACTTTCCCACTACATCTGGTATTATGTATATCAACCCAAAATTCCTACTATTGTGTATGCTATAAGATAGTCCTTGGGAGAGCAATGTCAGTTCTACACACTCCTTTCCCTGGAGATTCGTGTTCTTCAAAAATCACTGACAGCTCCTAAAATCAAGAAGACACGACAGAAGAAAGAAAAATCCACCAGAACTGTGATAGTTCTAAGACAAGACATCCTCAAGATAGAGGAAAATGGATTTCCCTTTACAACTATACATTCCCTAAACCTTCGCAGTGTATAGCTGGGAAAATGTGCGTTTGTAGTCATACTAATAAAGTTCTTAACTTGTGAGAGTGCTATGCCTTCATTTGTGAAAAGTGAGAATTAAGATACTTCTCTTGGATGCTAAGAGGTTCAAATGAGATATAAATGAACGTGCCTTTCAAAACACACCTAACTCACTTATAAATGTGCTCACTCCCATCAACTTGCTTCTCCAACCTTGAATTTTCTCAGTAATACATTAAAATGCTTCAATCTTTTCCACAATTGATAGCTAACAGGATATAATATACAGTTTGTGAGATTTTATGTAGAGCTCTTCATGTTTGGTTTAAGTATTCCAAACCTGTATCACGGAAAAAAACTTGGTTTCTTTTACTCCTTAAATAAATATGTATTGAGGACGTATGAAAAGCAATGATTTTGCTGAGAACTAGTACTGTAATAACAAGTAAAGCAAAATATCTTCCTTCAGTAAAAGGGAATACAATGCAATGCAATACAGTACGTATTCTGCATAACCCTGGAGACAGATATACTTGATCAAGTTTTGGAGGGTTGCAGAAGGCAATGTGCGAACTGAATCCTGTGGGATGAGTAGCAGTCAGTGAGCACAGGACTGGGGAGAAAAAGCAAAGGGAAAATTTTTCAAAGAGGCCACAAGGCAAGAAAAACAGCAGTGCCTGCATTTTTAAAATAGATGCTCTAGAGGATATGCATCTTCTATAAATGTCCATGCTCTTAAATTGTACATAGGTAATTTCTACTTCAGAACATATTCTGACTGATTTATCGGCGTCACAGAATGCCATCCATAAAAATATGTCAACTTTTTAAAGAATAAGTGATAGTATGAAAAGGCTCATAACACCTTCTCTTAATCCCTTCCCCCTCAGATAGGATGTCTTTAGAGCATTGCATTGTACAGAGTGAGGATGTCTCTGCCTGGGTGCTTAAATTATTGATTAAACCTGCCACTAGCAAATTCTTTAAACTGGATACATGTTGATTGAGTAGGAAGGAATATTTAAATGGATGCCTGACTGTGAAGAGAATGGTTTTGTAAATTTCTTTACAGTGCTCCTAATTAAAGTTCTGATAATACAGTATTGTGAGATAACTTGTTCTCTTCTATTTTTAATGTGGCAATTTTAAAATGTGCATATAAATTAAAAACACAGGAGTCAAAAGCAGCAGAGATTGATAACAGTTCTTCCCTTACCTCTTAGATGTTGTTTGGGGAAGAAAATATGAAATAGGTTTGATTGAGAGAGAAAGGTTTACCAGGCTTTCTATATTCAGGAGAAAGATTTATGATTCTAATCTGAATAGCCCTCTTAGGAAGTCTAGGTTCCCACCAAACACAGGAAATGATGTATTTTTCTACAGCACTAAAGGACACATTATGTATTAAAGAGGCTATCTGAAAGTTAGTCTGTTTTGAAGCTATCCAGCTGCAGTCTTAACATAAATAGACCATAGCAACTTTTATACTTTTCAAGTGATATTAAGGATCAATATAACAGTTTTCAACAAGTAGATCCCTTCTAAGATGTCATCTTATAAAGCTCATGATTAATTGCATAGATACTCATATGAAACAGCATTGCCTATCCCATCCCCCCCAAAAAACACGCTAGATACATGCAAAGTAATGAAAACATCAGAGGCCATGCTATCTCCCTGTATGCTACTGTACTATCAATTTTCATGTCTTGAGACTATTCTAATATCAAAGCGTACTTTTTCTCTGAAAATTTTTATTTTTTTCTCCAAATAGATGATTCTCTTATCTGAATTCAAGCAATGATGATGATGATGATAAAACACACTAATTCTGAATTTTATGTGGAATTATTACATGCACATATAATGAAGTAGTGATATCTAAAATCCAACTATAATGTAGCTGTATAAAAAATCCTTTAAGCTTTTCAATATATTTCTAGTCAACAATACAGTAGATCTTTCATGCATTGAAAATGTTTCATTATATGAATATGTGAAAATTAAGAATCTGAATTGACATGAACATCTAAAGAACAAAACAAAAATAAGTTTACACCACAAAACTTCAGCTGAGAACTAGATGGCAACGGTAGAGCTGTTCTAGGCCACTGAAAACATGATGCTTTTACACAAAGTATTTTACTTATGCATTTCAAGACATGTTACTATAAGAATAACACACCCTGGAGAGCTTTTATTTCATGGGTTTATAGTTCAAACTCTAAACCACCCATTTTAATAGGAAAAATGATCCTAGTATATTCTATTTGTTGTCATAATATGATGCCCTGGTGTTTTGTTGCTCTCTCTCCAAAGATTTCCTGAAACTTTGTCAGTGACTATTCATATTCCCATTTATGTAAATTCCCTATGTATTAGCTAATACAATTTAAGCCATTGATTCTTTTTCCTCCTTTTAAAAAATCTTTTACACAATGATTCTCTATCAGACTCTCCTTGGATGGTGAAAATGGTTTCAGTGGGGTGTTTAACTGTCTTCTCACGTCACAGTCAGGAGGTTGGCTGTAGCTGCCTTTCCAAGGAAGGTTCATGAGGGTTCTCTAAAATATATTTTATTTTTTGACAAAGATCTTTGCTTTTACAAGCTTTACGATGGGTTTATACTTTTTACAAGATGTCTTTCTCAAACATACACAATTCCCCAGCAGTCTTTTAAAATCGAATCAAAACACTTTTCTTTTGGAGGAGTTTTACCCCAAAGGCTAGTATGTTATACATATTTCCTGCTTGACTTTTCATTTTAAAAGATTTATTCTTAATCCCAGGCATATTGGGACATTATTCAGACAGGGTATCAAGTTTGCTTGGCCTCAGTGGCATAGTGGCAGCCTGCATATTGCCGCAAAATTAGCTGGAAACAGGTCTCTGCCCTGTAGGTGGTTAGAGTCAGAGAAGCTTGGCTTTGCCAGGTGGGAAATCAACCTGTCAGGAAGAGCCCTGGAAACATGATTAGTTTACTAACTTCATTTAAGGAAAACGTTTGCAACACGGTGTTCCCTCTGCTCTTGGAGTCTGCCGTTGCTAAACAATCCAGTGTTTCATATGGGCTGAGTGGAATGCCATGTGCACACCCAGCAGGAGGACCTTCCAGGCTTGTGGGCTTCCTCTGCCTTGTGATCTTGTGGACTTCTTATGCAAAGCCCTATTTTTGTGACTCCTTCTCTGCCCTCTCGCTCAATAACCCACCACAACAAATACGCAAATCAGAAATAAAGTGAAAGAGAGGTTGCTTTACTATTTTCAGATCTTAATAAATCTTATTAAAGATTTGCTTATATAAATTATCAGCTTCTCTGGTAGAGCATTTCTAATGACTAGGCTCTATGCCTCAGAGGTTTGCCTTAATTTCCCAGAAGAAATGCTCTAAAATGAGTGCAAATTAACTTTTAGAAAGAAGATAGATTTCATTCCTCTTAAGTGCCTCGGGCTGGGGGAGGGGTGAGGCTGAGCTCACATTAAGTGTGTTTAGAACTGCATCCTTAACTTGAGGATTCTTAAATATGCATTTGACTTGCTTGGTGGTAGTTTAAACTGTGGAAAATTTGAACCAAATGTGTATACCGTGGGGTTGTTTTCCCCCAGATTTTTAAATAGCAGACTAAGTATCATTTAAATTCCAGGAGTAGCCTTTTATTTTAAATTTAAAATTGTTTTTTGCAAGTAAACAGCTATGGCAAAGGAACTGAACTGTTTTCTTAAAGATTATTTCTTATTAATGTGTGCACATAATCACAAAAGCCCATTCAGGTAGGAAGAAATATGTTCTCTTGTCCTAAGTAATGTGTTTTAAAAACAAGTTCTTTTTTATTAATGAAACTTACTCTGTTTACCAAAAGAGTTAGAGACAAGGTCAGTAACAAGAAGTTGTACTACACTTTAATATTTATAGCTATTGATTGTATTCATATACCTCACGCTGTCTATGGCTAATTAATTTTTATACTTTCTTTTATGTGTAGCTGTCTTTTTTTTTTTTTTTTTTTTGCGGTACCCGGGCCTCTCACTGCCCTGGCCTCTCCCGCCGCGGAGCACAGGCTCCGGACGCGCAGGCCCAGCGGCCATGGCCCACGGGCCCAGCCACTCCGCGGCACGCGGGATCCTCCCGGACCGGAGCACGAACCCGTATCCCCCGCATCGGCAGGCGGACTCCCAACCACTGCGCCACCAGGGAAGCCCTGTAGCTGTCTTTTGATTACTGGCTTAGACATGTGTTTAATAAATGTTCAAAATAAATGGTACCAAAATTTCAAAGATATTATTCAGTTTGTTTAAAATTCAGTGAAGTGTGCTAGTGTGTAAGCTGATTTTTAATGTAAGACTTTGACTAATTGACTTTTTTTTTAACAACTAAGTGTTCCGTAATAAGGCCATCTGTCACAATAATGGATCCTACAGTACTTATCTGCTATGATCCTAAAGTAAGGGTAGGACAACTATGTTATATATTTGATTACTAATTTGTCTTCTTGTTAATTGTTGATTACAGCCCTTTTTGTTAAGTAGTCAATGGTCATAAAAAATAGTATCTGAACCCTCAGTATTATTATATACTTCATTGGGAAAAGACATTTTAGACTAAATATGGTATGAAAAGAGACATTTACTTCAGTAACAAGAAATGATCTCTACTAAACTTGTTAAACCATAGTATCTGACAGTGTTCTAATATCACCCTAAAATTTGAACTGTCTTTTCATTCATCCCACTTATAAACTCAGAAAAAAATATATAAAATTATTAACTACAGTGTTTAAACATTCCTTGTTGTGTATGTACCTGTGTAGGTATGTGTGTGTTTGTGTGCGTGCGATGGGAAGCACAGAATTAAATACTACATCAGTACAGCCATATATAAAATTGAGGTAATGGCATTTACTTCCTGAACATATCAGTGGGTTTACAGAGTAATGCTCATGTTTCATAATGACTTTTAACTACTATTTCATAGAAAATACTGATATTCCAGGTAGGAAGCTAGATAGACTTTTAAACAGGACTTAAGGAATAAGTGGTTATAGGCAGTCCACCTACAATTCTGTGATTCTGCTATAGAGACAGCATCTCAGAGTTAATAGTAATCAATCCAGAGGCTCCAGAGGATTGAAAAGAAAAATGGGGCTGGAGTTGGGGAAGGGGTGGCGTTGTCACCGTGTTTCTCTCTTGTACAGCTTATACAAATCAAAGCACTTGAGTAGTGACAAGTGATGTTTCTATTCTCATCAATCAGTACTGAGTGAACTATTCTGGGGGGGTGATTGCTTTTCAGAGAGTCAAGTATGGTATAATCGGGTTTCAGGTGAACTAAGCAATGCATCAATATAGTTATAAGATATGGTTTTGTTACACGAAGGCATCTGCATTGTATTTATGTGTGTCTTACCTCTGTACACAGCCATAAAATATATAGGGGATATACCACTTAGTAATAAGTATGACGCAATCATATGTATTATATAAAACATACTAACATTACTGTCTTCACTATTGTTCTCTAACTATGAATAGGGTGGATTTTGAGTTATTTTCCCAGAAGTGTGAATAGCTGTATCCTGCACATAATTATGATTCTTGTGATTGGACTTCTATATATACATATATTATATATATATATATTATATGTATTTATATATGTTATATATATTATTTTATTTTATTTTTTATTTTTTTGCGGTACACGGGCCTCTCACTGTTGTGGCCTCTCCCGTTGCGGAGCACAGGCTCTGGACGCTCAGGCTTAGCGGTCATAACTCACGGGCCTAGCCACTCCGCGGCATGTGGGATCTTCCCAGACCGGGGCACGAACCCGTGTCCCCTGCATCGCCAGGCGGACTCTCAACCACTGCACCACCAGGGAAGCCCTATATTATATATTTTTACATTGAAGTATAGTTGATTTACAATGTTGTCTTATTTCTGCTGTACAGCGAAGTGATTCAGTTATACATACATATACATTCTTTTTTATATTCTTTTCCATTATGGTTTATCACAGGATATTGAATATAGTTCCCTGTGCTATACAGTAGGACCTTGGTGGTTATACATTCTCTATGTAACAGCTTACATCTGCTAACTCCAACCTCCCACTCCATCCCTTCCCCACCTTCCTTCCCCCTTGGTAACCATAAGTTGGTGGTTATACATTCTCTATGTAACAGCTTACATCAGCTAACTCCAACCTCCCACTCCATCCCTTCTCCACCTTCCTTCCCCCTTGGTAACCATAAGTCTGCTTTCTATGTCTGTGAGTCTGTTTCTGTTTCGTAAATAAGTTCATTTGTGCCATATTTTAGATTCCACATATAAGTGATATCTTATGGTATTTGTCTTTCTCTTTCTGACTTACTTCACTTAGTATGACAATCCCTAGGTCCATCCATGTTGCTGCAAATGGCATTATTTCATTCTTTTTTATGGCTGAATAATATCCCATTTCTATATGTACCACATCTCCTTTATCCATTCCTCTGTCGATGGACATTTAGGTTGCTTCCATGTCCTGGCTACTGTAAATAATGCTGCTATGAACATAGGGGTGCATGTATCTTTTTGAATATAATTTTGTCTGGATATATAGCCAGGAGTGGGATTGCTGGATCATACTGTAATTCTATTTTTTGGTTTTTGAGGAACATCCATACTGTTTTCCACAGTGGCTGCACCAACTTACATTCCCATGAACAGTGCAGGAGGGTTCTCTTTTCTCCACACCCCTTTCAGCATTTGATATTTGTAGACCTTTTAATGGTGGCCATTCTGATCAGTGCAATGTGGTACACCACTGTAGTTTTGATTTGTATTTATCTAATAATTAGTGATGTTGAGCATCTTTTCATGTGCCTATTGGCCATCTGTATGTCTTCTTTGGAGAAATGTCTATTTAGGTCGTCTGTCCATTTTTTGATTGGGTTGTTTGTTTTTTTGTTGTGGAGTTTTATAATGGTTGTTTTTTTTTTTTTTTTTTTTTTGCGGTACGCGGGCCTCTCACTGTTGTGGCCTCTCCCGTTGCGGAGCACAGGCTCCGGATGCGCAGGCTCAGCGGCCATGGTTCACGGGCCTAGCCCCTCCACAGCATGTGGGATCTTCCTGGACCGGGGCACGAACTCGTGTCCCCTGCATCGGCAGGCAGACTCTCAACCACTGCGCCACCAGGGAAGCCCTGTTGTTGAGTTTTATAAGCTGTTTGTATATTTTGGAAATTAAGCCCTTGTCAGTCGCAACATTTGCAAATATTTTCTCCCATTTTGTAGGCTGTCTTTTCATTTTGTTTATGGTTTCCTTTGCTGTGTAAAAGCTTGTAAGTTTGATTAGGTCCTTTTTGTTTATTTTTGCTTTTATTTCTATTGCTTTGGGAAAACTATAAAAATATTGGTACGATTTATGTCAGAGGATGTTTTGCTTATGATCTCTTCTAGGAGTTTTATGGTGTCATGTCTTAAGTTTAAGTCTTTGAGCCACTTTGAGTTTATTTTTGTGTATGGTGTGAGGGTGTGTTCTAACTTCATTGATTTACATGTCACTGCCCAACTTTCCCAACACCACTTGCTGAAGAGACTGTCTTTTTCCCACTGTATATTCTTGCCTCCTTTGTTGAAGATTAATTGACCATAGGTGTATGGGTTTTATTCTATTCCATTGATCCATATGTCTGTTTTTGTGTCAATATCATGTCGTTTGGTTACTGTAGCTTTGTATTGTCTGAGGTCTGCTTTGCTATTTTCCTGAGGATTGCTTTGGCAATTCTGGGTTTTTATGGCTCCATATAAATCTTATGATTATTTGTTCTAGTTCTGTGAAAAATGTCATGGGATTTTTTATATCTGTAGATTGATATAGGGATAGCATTATATCTGTAGATTGCTTTGGGTAGTATGGCCATTTTAACAATATTAATTCTTCCAATCCAAAAGTATGGGATAGCTTTCTATTTCTTTAATCATCTTCCATTTCCTTTATTAATGTTTCATAGTTCTCAGCACGTAAGTCTTTCACCTCCTTGCTCAGGCTTATTCCTAAGTTTTATATTTTTGGTGCTATTTTAAAAGATATTGTTTTTTACATTCTCTTTCTGTTATTTCATTGTTAGTGTAAAAAAATGTAACTGATTTCAGTATGTTAATCTTGTATCCTACTACCTTGCTGAATTCATTTATCAGTTCTAGTAATTTTTGTGTGGAGTCTCTAGGATTTTCTATATATAGTATCATGTCATCTGCATATAATGACAAATTTACCTCTTCCCTTCCAATTTGGATACCTTTATTTCTTTTTCTTGTCTGGTTCCTGTGGCTAGGACTTCCAATACTGTGTTGAATAGAGGTGGTGAGAGTGGGCTTCCTTGTCTTATTCCAGATTTTAGCAAGAAGGCTTTCAGCTTTTCACCATTGAGTATTATATTGGCTGTCGGTTTGTCATAAATAGCTTTTATTATGTTGAGATATGTTCCCTCTATACCCACTTTGGTAAGAGTTTTTATCATGAATGGATGTCGAATTTTGTCAAATGCTTTTTCTGCTTCTATTGAGATAATAATGTGTTTTTTGTCTTTTCTTTTGTTGATGTGGTATATCACATTGACTGATTTGCATATGTTGAACCATATTTATGAACTTGGGATGAATCCCACTTGGTCATGGTGTATGATCTTTTTTATGTGTTGCTGGATTCGGTTTGAAAATATTTTGTTGAGAATTTTTGCATCTATATTCATCAAAGATATTGGCCTGTAATTTTCTTTTTTGGTGGTATCTTCATCTGGTTTTGGTTTCAGAGTGATGGTGGCTTCATAGAAAGTCTTTGGGAGTGTTCCTTCCTCTTCAATCTTTTGGAAGAGTTTGAGAAGGATTGACAAAAGTTCTCCTTTGTATGTTTGGTAGAATTTGCCTGTGAAGCCATCTAGTCCTGAACTTTTGTTTGTAAGGAGTTTTTAAATTACAAATTCTATTTCACTTCTAGTGATCGGTCTGTTCAAATTATCAGTTTCTTCTTGATTCAGTTTTCGTGGGCTCTAAGTTTCTAGATACTTGTCCATTTCTTCTATGTTGTTGAATTTGTTGGCATATAATTATCCATAGTATTCTTTTATGGGTTTTGTATTTCTGCAGTATCAGATTTTTCTCCTTTTTCATTTCTTATTTTGTTTATTTGGGTTCTGTCTCTTTTCTTCTTGGTGAGCCTGGTCATAGGTGTGTCAATTTTGTTTACCCTTTCAAAGAACCAGCTCTTGGTTTTATTGATTTTTTCTATTACTTTTAAAATCTCTATTTTATTTATTTACTGGACTTGTATATTTTACTTAGAAGATTAGCTCATGATAATAATAGATATTATTTACTAAATATTCTCCATGGTGTTCACATATCTGTGAAGGTCCATTCATGCAGTCTTTTACTCAGCACAGTTTTATTGAACATCTACTCTGGACTAGACATACCTGTAGGGTCACATACCATGGTGAGTAAATATAGATCCTGTCTTGGCTCCTCTGGCATTTTCAGTCTTTGAGCCAAAAACAAAATTGGAATAATGATTTAGTCAAAATTGTGATGATGGTTATAATAAACTATTCTCAAACGTCACTGATAAGTGACATTTAAGCTGATATCCTTCAAAAATTTACTGAACACTTACTACAAGCAGACACTTTAATGGATGTGGGGGAAACAGCAGGAACATAGATATGTATCCTTTAATATAGAAGTTATCTATTATTCTTCTTGTTGATTAATCATAAGCCATAAACACCTTTTCTTGGGGTAGATCTGTAAAAGCATAGGTTATCTACCATGTATCTTTCATTCAAAGCTTCTTTTCCTGCCTTTTATCTTTCTCAGCTCCATCCCCTTCCTACACAATGGGGAAGCAATGTTCAATTTATTCATATTCAAGGGAATTGATAGATCATTACTTTTAATGGCATATCACAACTTAATTTGATGCATACCATGCTTTCTCACGTTTTTATTTACTATACTGGTATTTTTGAAAGATCCGTTATCAATTATAAGTGCCAATACTGGGATAACAAGTGAATAAATATGGAAAATGTAGTGAGTTATTGCAACACCCACCATGGGCAGCCAAATAGATTTGTCTTTTCTCTATAGTAATAAAACAATCCTCTACACCAAAGCTGAAATGTGTCATGGCTTTTTAAGTATAACAATATAAATTACTGTGCGCCATGCTGATTTTTTGGGTCACGTTAACTGATAGATGAATAACAGGAACCACTGAAAGTTTTTGCCTTTAGTTTTTGGAATTTAAGTTGTATTAACCTTTGTATAAATACCGATTTAACAGCCGGCTATTTCCGCAGTTTACTTGATATGGGAGTAGCCAGGGCAAAAGAATGATTGTAGATCCAACCAACAGAAATAACTATGTTTGGAATACAGGTATAAGGAATTTGTTCTCAGATGAAGTAAAAGGGCATGAACAAGTTTTAACTAGTTATTATGGGTAATAGAAAGAATTTATTGTAGCAAAGTAGAATAAACAGCGAAGCAAAAAGAAAATGTTTAAACTGATGAGTAAGTGTCAGGTTTTCTGAAGGTTCAGCCTTGTTTATCTGAATCTTCATGAAATTCTGTGAGGTAGCTTCCTAAAGTAGAGGAAAAACATGTAATATTGCAGTGTTACTGTCATTTACTCAGTGGAGGCTGGCAAGGTGGATAAAGCACCTGAATATGGTCCATATATGCTTCCACTGATCTTCCCCAGGTAAACTACCAGTAATAATACTGGGGGAAGAAAAACCCAGTTATATTTTTACCTTGCAGGAAACATCTCTGCTGATTTTCAGATGGACGAATAAACCACCAATCACAAAATGCCAGGGCCCTTTTTATCTAAATATGCATTTCACAACACACTGAAGATAAGGAAAGCTTTTTCTGCAATATAATTTCGAATCATCTTAAATTAATTCTGAAAGATAAGTAGAAATCAGGGTCTGACACAAAATGTGCTGGGGTTGTTAGAAAATATATAATTTCTATTCTTAACTCCACCAATAACTTTTAAGACTGTTGACTATGTCATTGAGCCTCAATGCAGCACTTCTTTATGCTGAGCTGACTGCTGTTTGGCTGATGAAGACATTTTACATATGCATTAAAGTAATACAGACATAAGAGGTTAAATGAGAGCAGAAACACAATAACTGGATGACAAAATAGCTCAAAAATGTTACTCATTTCTATCCCTTTTTCTCCCATATTCTGATTCTTTAAATATAAATCTCATTGTACATCACAGTGAAACACAAAATTAAAGAGAATTTGTATTCTATACAAGTAAGTTTGACACTTAACTGCTACAAATTTGAAAATTCTGTTTCTTCTCCTTATATAAATATGCACCAGAATTGAAAATAGAAAGCAATCATAATGAAACAAATGGAATATGTTTAATTTCTTCTTCTTAACTTTTTAAAAGGTAAAATTGCAGCTCCTCAATTATAGGGTTTGCATTTAAAAAAATTCTAGGAACTTACATGGACTTTTCTATCCATATTTCCTTGTCAGATTTAGCTTTTAGTCATGTATCTCAGTGGTGTGCTAACATAAATACAGGACATTTGTTGTAGACACAAATGTCTACATTTATACCAATGTACTATAAAATGTTATCATTTTATTAATATTAGAATTTTATTAAAAATATTATTAACATTAAGTATATTAATTTGATCAATTTAATATTCATATTACATTTATTACAAATTGTATTACTAGTAGTTATTCATTATATTTATTGATTATATTTATTATCATAAATTTAATTAATATAGGTGTAGAATTTCATACACATATATGTAACAATGAACAGAAACTGTACATAAAAATAATTCTAAAAAATTAATTAAGTCAAACTTGTATCCAAAGCACATATTCATTGTTGTCACAGAGATATATTCTGGATAATATAATACTATTTTCATTTGGAAATCCATACATTATCTTTAATAAACTGCATATTTTGGGAAGTTCTATAAATGCAACTTGCTTCATCTTTTTTTTTTTTAACATCTTTATTGGAGTATAATTGCTTTACAATGATGTGTTAGTTTCTGCTGTATAACAAAGTGAATCAGCTATACATATACATATATCCGCATATCTCCTCCCTCTTTTTTTTTTTTTTTTTTTTTTGCGGTATGCGGGCCTCTCACTGCTGTGGCCTCTCCCGCTGTGGAGCACAGGCTCCAGGTGCGCAGACTCAGCAGCCACGGCCCACGGGCCCAGCCGCTCCGCGGCACGTGGGATCCTCCCCGACCGGGGCACGAACCTGCGTCCCCCACATCGGCAGGTGGACTCCCAACCACTGCGCCACCAGGGAAGCCCTCTCCTCCCTCTTGCATCTCCCTCCCACCCTTCCTATCCCACCCCTCTAGGTGGTCACAAAGCACCGAGCTGATCTCCCTGTGCTATGTGGCTGCTTCCCACTAGCTACCTATTTTACATTTGGTATTATGTATAAGTCCATGCCACTCTCTCACTTCATCCCAGCTTACCCTTCCCACTCCCCGTGTCCTCAAGTCCATTCTCTACGTCTGCGTCTTTATTCCTGTCCTGCCCCTAGGTTCTTCAGAACTTTTTTTTTTTAGATTCTATATATATGTGTTAGCATATGGTATTTATTTTTCTCTTTCTGACTTACTGCACTCTGTATGAAAGACTCTAGGTCCATCCACCTCACTACAAATAACTCAATTTCGTTTCTTTTTATGGATGAGTAATATTCCATTGTATGTAAGTGCCACATCTTCTTTATCCATCCGTCGAGGGACACTTAGGTTGCTTCCATGTCCCGGCTATTGTAAATAGAGCTGCAATGAACATTGTGGTACATGGCTCCTTTTGAATTGCGGTTTTCTCAGGGTATATGCCCAGTAGTGGGATCTCTGGGTCATATGGTTGTTCTATTTTTACTGACTTTCTTCATCTTTGATAGGTTTTTTTAAAGACTCAGGGAAAGTGTTTGGAACTGTTAATCACTGTGGAGGCTTCAGAAAAATAAACCATTCCAGCTATACCAATGAGACCACTGATAAATTCGATCTAGAATATTCAGGAATATTTAAATTATATTGAGAAAAATGTGAACTCAGTGAAAATTTTACCTACCATCAACTTCTTCTCAGGTATGAAACCTTAGTGACTTAATTCTACAGACAATCTTTATATTACTGATTTAAAAATCTTGATAATGTGGTTTCCCCTGATTACTTTTGCCGAGTAAAAAAATAACATTCTATCCCTTGCTAGCCAATAGATTTTTTAAAAATACAACCAGATTATATATTTCCCTCCACCCATACCTTTAATAGCCCCCTTCAGCTGTGCTTCCTTTTTCATCTGAAATGAAATTCCACTTCTTACTATAGCCTGGAAGCCCTGTCCACTTCCTTCTTCGTGGAACTTAGCCCCTACCTCTTTCATCCTCACTTATTTTACTCCAACTACTGTTCTTAACACAGAAGTTAGGACAATTATTTAAAAATATAAGTCATTTCATGTCTCTCTTTGTTCAAAGGCTGACAGTTGCTAAGGTCATTTCCTTTGCTTAGAATATTTTCTGCCACCGGACTGTCTAATAGTTTTCTGTCTCTTGATATCAGGGCCTCAGAACAAATGTTACTCCTCAGAAGATTTCCTGGACTACATTCATTCATTCAATAAATGTTGAAAGAACACTTACACGATAGGCAGTTGCCTCTGCAATTGGAATACAACATTGAATGACAGACAAAAATCTCTGCTTTATGATGCTTATACCCTAGTAAAGAAGAAATCATACAACAAAATAAATCCATCAGAAGATAATACTTTATGGGGAGCAAAAATAAATTGTAAATGGAGAATAAGAAGTTCTAGGGATTGGGGTTGCAATTTTTAAAAGGAGGACCTCACTGAGAAGGTGACATTTGGATGAAGCCCTGAAGGAACTGAGGGAGCAAACCATGCTGATAGAGGGAGAGCATGCCAGGCATTTGCAGAAGAGCAAAGGCCCTGAGCCAGAAGTATTATTGGTGTGTTTCATGAATATTAAGGAGGCCAGTTTACCAGAGTGAAGTAGGAAGAGAGGGGCGGCGTGTAAGGGAAGTAGCATAAGGGACATGGGCCAGAGCTGGTAGGGTCTTATAGTCCACGCTGAGACTTGTGATTTTATTTGAGTAAAATCAGAGCCATTGGAGTCTTTGGACAGAGGAGGCACACCCTCATCCTCCAATTCATGCTTACTCTGCTGTGTTGGAATGAAGCTCTATGTGGGCAAAGTGAACACAGAGAGACCAGTTAGGAAGTTTTCCAGTAATTCAACCAAGAGATCCAGGAAGTCTTAGAAAATGGTGGCAGCAGTGGTGAGAACTGGTAAAATACTGGATATAGTTTGAAGGTAGAGTTGACAGAATTTGCTTTGGATATAAGAAGACAGAAAAAGGAGTCAGGACGGCTCCAGGGTTTGGGGTCTTAGCAAAGGGAAAATGCCATTTACTGTGATAGGTGACTGCCAGTGTTAGCACATTTGAGGAAGATAACCAGATTATATGGTACCTTCAGGCATCATAATTAAGCCCTGGGCCTGGGTGAGGTAATGAAGGCAGAGTGTACAAACAAAGCAGAGATAATGTGCAAGAACTGAACGTTGATCCACTCCAAAATTAAGAGGTTGCTCATGCGACCCAGTAAAAGCACTATTTTCCCCACTCCATTCTCCTAGCTCTCTTAATCTTTGTTACATGTACTTTGTATTAATTTCTTAGCAGTTCTCAGATATACCTGAAAATATCTTATTCATATTTCCTTGATATCATCTTTTGTACCCACTGGAATATAAGCTTTGTAAGAGCAGGAAGATGATCTGACTTATTCACAAAACCTAATTCATGGGGAGCGCTCTAAAAACACTTACTGAAATAATTAATTTTTGAATCCATCCTTGGTGTTTAATTAAAAAATTTATAGCTGCCGAATGATTAAGAACAGAAAAATAATAACTAACATTTATTAAGTGCCTAGAGCATTTCCCTGCCTTTACATGTAATGAAGCCATTCAAAATGCAGAATAGGGCTTCCCTGGTGGTGCAGTGATTGGGAGTCCGCCTGCAGATGTGAGGGACCGGTCCGGGAAGATCCCTCATGCCGCGGAGCGGCTGGGCCTGTGAGCCATGGCCGCTGAGCCTGCGCGTCCAGAGCCTGTGCGCCGCAAGAGGCCACAACAGTGAGAGGCCCGCGTCCCGCAAAAAAAAAAAAAAAAAAAAATGCAGAATAACCCTGGAGGGTAAACACTATTATCCTCATTTTACAGATGGGAAAACTGAGGCATAGCAATGCTAAATACCTTGCCAAAGCTTATGTGGAGCATAGTGAGAAAATTGAGATTTTAAGCTAAGGAATCTAGCTTCCAATGGTGAAAATGCCTTTTTAGCATTATATTGATGTTTCTCAGGCGAAGGAAGTAATAATAGTGAGGCCAATAAAAGTGTGGTATTTACAAGGTTTGGAGGTGCTTGTGAGCTGCCAAGTTAAGGGAGAGAATGATGTCAGCTAAACAAGAGAAAGACCCATCACCGTCTTGTATAATTATGATTTTCTGGGAATGTACATTGTACAGGGAGCAAGTTTATCAGACTTTCCCCCAAAAACTAAGGGCAAAAGAAAGGGATAAAAGAAGAGTGAGCCAAGAATATTTATATTTAGTTTAGCATTAATTTTTTTAGAAGTAGAACATTTCATAAAGCTTATTGAGGTCAAGACCCTATTTACAGACAGAGAAACAGGAAATTCCCCAGATTGCATAGGTTGATATTGAGCTAAATTGGGGTCAACATCTAGAATCCTACTTCAGCCATTTCTTCTCCCCACTCAAGCTTCTCCCTAGAGGAACATTGATCTTGAGTTTTCCTTAAAAATGGAAGAAAATACACAAAATGGTTCATTTTCTTTTTTTTCTTTTTTCTGACAAAAATGTCTGAATATGGTAATATAACAGATTACTATTTCAGTTCCATAGAGGTACGCCTACCTTATAAGAAAACATACCAGAATTTATTTTGGGGGGAAGAAAGTAAAAAAAAAAGCCTAAGATGTGCATGCTTCGTAACAATAGATGATATACCAGCAGCTACAAAATAGTACAATTAAAAAAAACAACAACACATTTGTTCAGCATTTTTGTATAATAGTCACCATGATGAAAAACAATTTCTCACATACATAGTCAATGTTGTGTATTCAGGCTCGGGTATATATGCATTTGTCTTTGTAATATAATTCTTTCTGTGAGCAGAACATCTTTCTAAATGTATGTGTCATACCATTACTTGATAGAATATGAATGATTACAGCCTTAAACTGGTAATATGCCTTCCTGACACAAATATAGGACTATGATGCTGTATAATGTTGACATTTATAGCTATTTTCATAGACTTTATCTCAAATCCTTGAGTGGATACAGAATGTACTGTATATCTACTTAAAAGTGCCTGTGTGTGGACAAGCACAGAAACTATTATGTGACAAAAAGTGTTACAGACTTCAGTGTTCCATTGCTGCGAGTTGTTTTAGAGCCAATGGAGATACAAGCTTGGCAATCCTTCTCTGCCAGTGGCAAATGGTGACCATAACCTAGTAATGTTCTCATATGATAAACCCAACCAAAAGTCCCTATAATTAGCCTGGTAATAAATACTGTATATGTAAGCCTTGAACACTACTAGGCATATTAAAACTCAAAAGCACCATAATGGTTGCATAAATGAAGTTGCCTTTTCTCAGTGTTACCGAATAATGAAGTATTATGATTTAGAAAATTGTCAGAATAAAGTTTAAACCTCAAAATGGGAAGCATGTTTATTTAACCTGAGATTGATGGAAATGCTTCTAAACCGTTTTAAATGTTCTTTGGTCTTAATAAAGAATTCTGAAGATACTTTTACCCTATACTGATGTCAAAGTATCACTTATAGGTGTGGAATTGTGACATAATAATCACTACGGTAAAAACTGTTATTAATATAGCACCTACTGTGACAAACAAGGTTCCAAGGTTTTACATATATTAATCTATGTAGTCATCAGAAACACCTTATGGGGTAGCTGCTATTATTATCCCTGTTTTACAAGCTAAGGAACTGAAATAGAAAAGTGAGTTGACATGTTCCTGGTCAGAGAGCTAGTATGTGGGATGCATCTATCATCAGAGATCATTGAAGTGTACAGAACTTAATTTTTCTGTATCTGAATTCTTTTAGGGTGGGGAATGTGGGCTGGTGGAGAGAACCTGGGGCTTGGTTCTGCCTTTTATTCTTTATTCCCACTGGCAGCCCAGAATGCTAATTAAGTTGCCTTATGGTTGGCTAAATTTGGTATTAAAGTTGGTACTAAAAATGAATGGTTTCAGAATTTATTTCATATTCTATGAAAAAGAAAGAAATTATATGTAGTATATTAAAGTAATCCATCCTTTACAATGGGATCCTGGAGCAGACAGGTTGTGCCAGGCAAGTTCATTTGAGAGCCTTATACCAATTGTAATTTGTTAAATTTCTCTATCTGAGATATATATATATATACACACACACACACACACACACACACACACACACATATATATGTGTATATTGTATTTAATTTTATTTACCGAGTCTCATGTTAGAAATTAACATTTTATCTACTTTTCTGCATTCTCCTCAGTGCTAGAAGGTTAAATATGCAAGAGTATGAGCATGTACACATGCAAGGGGATGATAAAGAGAATTGAGACTTACAATGACAAAGAAGAGGAAAATAAATATACAGAGAGGACAAAAAAGTTATAATTCCTACCAGTTGCCACTCTGCCATTCTTCCTTTCTTTCCACTCAAGTATGATTAATATAAGTGGATGCCTTTACATTGCTTTATATTGAGTGGCCTTTCTGGGTAGTGAAGCCATTGTGGGTAAAGTTTAGATTTCTGCGTTATAAACATCAAAGAAAGCTCAGCCTAAGAGGCACCTGATATAACAAATCATGCTGCCTGGCCTTCAGTTTAGGATTCATCCTCTGAAATCTCTGCTGTGTTTTATCAAACATAATGTCAAATAATACAAACTGTGAGACTTCCATCGGCTCCTAGTTGGACAATTCTTCTGTTGCTTTGCTAAATGTTCACTTCTGTAGATCACATCATCATTTTTAAATGATTCTAATGAGGTACTTCTCTCTGAAGTTATATTATACAAGTGTCTATAAACAAAATTATATCTTCCCTCATAAACTTATAAAGTAATGAATATTATTTTAATCAATTCTTTTATTATTTACAATAATCTTTTAATAATTTCTGCCAAATTTGTTCTGATATATTCCTCTTTTTTTAACATCTTTATTGGAGTATAATTGCTTTACAATGGTATGTTAGTTTCTGCTTTATAACAGAGTGAATCAGTTATACATATACAAATGTCCCCATATCTCTTCCCTCTTGCGTCTCCCTCCCTCCCATCCTCCCTATCCCACCCCTCTAGGTGGTCACAAAGCACCGAGCTGATCTCCCTGTGCTATCCGGCTGCTTCCCACTAGCTATCTATTATACGTTTGGTAGTGTATATACGTCCATGCCACTCTCTCACTTTGACCCAGTTTACCCTTCCCCCTCCCCATATCCTCAAGTCCATTCTCTAGTAGGTCTGTGTCTTTATTCCTGTCTTGCCCCTAGTTTCTTCAGAACAGTTTTTTTTATATTCCATATATGTGTGTGTTAGCATACAGTATTTGTTTTTCTCTTTCTGACTTACTTCACTCTGTATGACAGGCTCTAGGTCCATCCACCTCACTACAAATAACTCAATTTTGGTTCTTTTTATGGCTGAGTAATATTTCACTGTATATATGAGCTACATCTTTATCCATTCATCTGTCGATGGACACTTAGGTTGCTTCCATGTCCTGGCAATTGTAAATAGAGCTGCAGGGAACATTTTGATACATGAATCTTTTTGAATTATGGTTTTCTCAAGGTATATGCCCAGTAGTAGGTTTGCTGGGTCATATGGTAGTTCTATTTATAGTTTTTTAAGGAACCTCCATACTGTTCTCCATAGTGGTTGTATCAATTTACATTCCCACCAACAGTGCAAGAGAGTTCTCTTTTCTCACCACCCTCTCCAGCAGTTATCGTTAGTAGATTTTTTGATGATGGCCATTCTGACCGGTGTGAGATGATATCTCATTGTAGTTTTGATTTGCATTTCTCTAATGATTAGTGATGTTGAGCATTCTTTCATGTGTTTGTTGCCAATCTGTATATCTTCTTTGGAGAAATGTCTATTTAGGTCTTCTGCCCATTTTTGGATTGGGTTTTTTGTTTTTCTGATATTGAGCTGCATGAGCTGATTGTAAATTTTGGAGATTAATCCTCTGTCAGTTGCTTCATTTGCAAATATTTTCTCGCATTCTGAGTGTTGTCTTTTCGTCTTGTTTATGGTTTCCTTTTCTATGCAAAAGCTTTGAAGTTTCATTAGGTGTCATTTGTGTATTTTGGGGTTTATTTCCATTTCTCTAGGAGGTGGGTCAAAAAGGATCTTGCTGTGATTTATGTCATAGAGTGTTCTGCCTCTGTTTTCCTCTAAGAGTTTTAGAGTGTCTGGCCTTCCATTTAGGTCTTTAATCCATTTTGAGTTTATTTTTGAGTATGCTGTTAGCGAGTGTTCTAATTTCATTCTTTTACCTGTAGCTGTCCAGTTTTTCCAGCACCACTTATTGAAGAGACTGTCTTTTCTCCACTGTATATTCTTGCCTCCTTTATCAAAGATAAGGTGACCATACGTGTGTGGGTTTATCTCTGCACTTTCTATCCTGTTCCATTGACCTATATTTCTGTTTTTGTGCTAGTACCATACTGTCTTGATTACTGTACCTTTGTAGTATAGTCTGAAGTCAGGGAGCCTGATTCCTCCAGCTCCGTTTTTCTTTCTCAAGATTGCTTTGGCTATTCGGGGTCTTTTGTGTTTCCATACAAATTGTGAAGTTTTTTGTTCTTTTTCTGTGAAAAATGCCAGTGGTAGTTTGATAGGGATTGCATTGAATCTGTAGATTACGTTGGGTAGTATAGTCATTTTCGCAATGTTGATTCTTCCAATCCAAGGACATGGTATATCTCTCCATCTATTTGTATCATCTTTAATTTCTTTCATTAGTGTCTTATAATTTTATGCATACAGGTCTTTTGTCTCCCTAGGTAGGTTTACTCCTAGATATTTTATTCTATTTGTTGCAATGGTAAATGGGAGTGTTTTCTTGATTTCATTTTCATATTTTTCATCATCAGTGTATAGGAATAAAAGAGATTTCTGTGCATTAATTTTGTATTCTGCTACTTTACCAAATTCATTGATTAGCTCTAGTAGTTTTCTGGTAGCATCTTTAGGATTCTCTGTATAGAGCATCATGTCATCTGCAAACAATGACAACTTTACTTCTTCCTTTCCGATTTGGATTCCTTTTATTTCTTTTTCTTCTCTAATTGCTGGGGCTAAAACTTCCAAAACTATGTTGAGTAATAGTGTTGAGAGTGGCTAACCTTCTCTTGTTCCTGATCTTAGTGGAAATGCTTTCAGTTTTTCACCATTGAGGATGATGTTGGCTGTGGGTTTGTCATATGGCCTTTATTATGTTGAAGTAAGTTCCCTCTATGCCTACTTTCTGGAGGATTTTTATCATAAATGGCTGTTGAATTTTATCAAAAGCTTTCTCTGCATCTATTGAGATGATCATATGGTTTTCCTCCTTCGATTTGTTAATATGGTGTATCACATTGATTGATTTGCGTTTATTGAAGAATCCTTGCAGTCCTGAGATAAACCCCACTTGATCATGGTGTATGATCCTTTTAATGTGCTGTTGGATTCTGTTTGCTAGTATTTTGTTGAGGATATTTGCATCTATGTTCATCAGTGCTATTGGCCTGTAGTTTTCTTTCTTTGTGACTTTGTCTGGTTTTAGTATCAGGGTGACGGTGGCCTCATAGAATGAGTTTAGGAGTGTTCCTCCCTCTGCTATATTTTGGAAGAGTTTGAGAAGGATAGGTGTTAGCTCTTCTCTAAATGTTTGATAGAATTCGCCTGTGAAGCCATCTGGTCCTGGGCTTTTGTTTGTTGGAGGATTTTTGATAACAGTTTCAATTTCAGTACTTGTGATTGGTCTGTTTATATTTTCTATTTCTTCCTGGTTCACTCTCAGCAGGTTGTGCATTTCTAAGAATTTCTCCATTTCTTCCAGGTTGTCCATTTTATTGGTATGTAGTTGCTTGTTGTAATCTCTCACGATCCTTTGTATTTCTGCAGTGTCAGTTGTTACTTTCCCTATTTCATTTTTAATTCTATTGATTTGTGTTTTCTCCCTTTTTTTTCTTCATGAATCTGGCTAATGGCTTATCAATTTTGTTTAACTTCTCAAACAACCAGTTTTTAGTTTTATTTATCTTTGTTATCATTTCCTTCATTCCTTTTTCATTTATTTCTGATCTGATCTTTATGATTTCTTTCCTTCTGCTAACTTTGGGATCTTTTTGTTCTTCTTTCTCTAATTGTTTTAGGTGTAAGGTTAGCTTGTTTATTTGAGATTTTTCTTGTTTTTTAAGGTAGGATTGTATGGCTATAAACTTCCCTCTTAGAACTGCTTTTGCTGCATCCCATAGGTTTTGGGTCGGTGTGTTTTCATTGTCATTTGTTTCTAGGTATTTTTTGATTTCCTCTTTGATTTCTTCAGTGATCTCTTGGTTATTAAGTAGTGTATTGTTTAGCCTCCATATGTTTGTATTTTTTACAGATTTTTTTCCTGTAATAGCTATCTAGTCTCATAGTGTTGTGATTGGAAAATGTACTTAATACGATTTCAATTTTCTTAAATTTACCAAGACTTGATTTGTGACCCAAGATATGATCTATCCTGGAGAATGTTCCATCAGCACTTCAGAAGAATGTGTATTCTGTTGTTTTTGGATGGAATGTCCTATAAATATCAATTAAGTCCATCTTGTTTAATGTATCATTTAAAGCTTGTGTTTCCTTATTTATTTTCATTTTGGATGATCTGTCCATTGGTGAAAGTCAGGTGTTAAAGTCCCCTACTATGATTGTGTTACTGTTGAATTACCCTTTTATGGCTGTTAGTATTTGCCTTATGTATTGTGGTGCTCCTATGCTAGGTGCGTAAATATTTACAATTGTTATATCTTCTTCTTGGATTGATCCCTTGATCATTATGTCCTTATTTGTGTCTTGTAATAGTCTTTTTCTTCAGTCTATTTTGTGTGATATGAGAATTGCTACTCCAGCTTTCTTTTGATTTCCATTTGCATGGAATATCTTTTTCCATCCTCTCACTTTCAGTCTGTATGTGTCCCTAGGTCTGAAGTGGGTCTCTTTCAGACAGCATATATATGGGTCTTGTTTTTGTATCCATTCAGCCAGTCTGTCTTTTGGTTGGAGCATTTAATCCACTTACATTTAAGGTAATTATCGATATGTATGTTCCTATTACCATTTCCTTAATTGTTTTGGGTTTGTTATTATAGGTCTTTTCCTTCTCTTGTGTTTCCTGCCTAGAGAAGTTCCTTTAGCATTTGTTGTAAAGCTGGTTTGGTGGTGCTGAATTCTCGTAGCTTTTGCTTGTCTGTGAAGGTTTTAATTTCTCCGTCAAATCTGAATGAGATCCTTGCTGGGTAGAGTAATCTTGGTTGTAGGTTTTTCTCCTTCATCACTTTAAATATGTCCTGCCATTCCCTTCTGGCTTGCAGAATTTCTGCTGAAAGATCAGCTGTTAACCTTATGGGGATTCCCTTGTGTGTTATTTCTTGCTTTTCCCTTGCTGCTTTTAATATTTTTTCTTTGAATTTAATTTTTGACAGTTTGATTAATATGTGTCTTGACGTTTTCTCCTTGGATTTATCCTGTATGAGACTCTCTGTGCTTCCTGGACTTGATTAACTGTTTCTTTTCCCATAGTAGGACGTTTTCAATGATAATCTCTTCAAATATTTTCTCAGTCCCTTTCTTTTTCTCTTCTTCTTCTGGGACCCCTATAATTCGAATGTTGGTGCATTTAATGTTGTCCCAGAGGTCTCTGAGACTGTCCTCAATTCTTTTCATTCTTTTTGTTTATTCTGCTCTGCAGTAGTTATTTCCACTATTTTGTCTTCCAGGTCACTTATCCATTCTTCTGCCTCAGTTATTCTGCTATTGAGTCCTCCTAGAGAATTTTTTATTTCATTTATTGTGTTGTTTATCACTGTTTCTTGCTCTTTAGTCCTTCTAGGTCCTTGTTAAATGTTTCTTGTATTTTCTCCATTCTATTTCCAGGATTTTGGATCTTTACTATCATTATTCTGAATTCTTTTTCAGGTAGACTGCCTATTTCCTCTTCATTTGTTAGGTCTGGTGGGTTTTTACCTTGCTCCTTCATCTGCTGTGTTTTTCTCTGTCTTCTCATTTTGCTTAACTTACTGTGTTTGGGGTCTCCTTTTCATAGGCTGCATGTTCGTAGTTCCCGTTGTTTTTGATGTCTGTCCCAGTGGCTAAGGTTGGTTCAGTGGGTTGTGTAGGCTTCCTGGTGGAGGGGACTAGTGCCTGTGTTCTGGTGGATGAGGCTGGATCTTGTCTTTCTGGTGGGCAGGTCCACGTCTGGTGGTGTGTTTTGGGGTGTCTGTGGCCTTTTTATGATTTTAGGCAGCCTCTCTGCTAATGGATGGGGTTGTGTTCCTGTCTTGCTAGTTGTTTGGCATAGGGTGTCCAGCACTGTAGCTTGCTTGTCATTGAGTGGACCTGGGTCTTGGTGTTGAGATGGAGATCTCTGGGAGATTTTCACCATTTGATATTATGTGGAGCTGGGAGGTCTCTTGTGGACCAGTGTCCTGAAATTGTCTCTCCCACCTCAGAGGCACAGCCCTGATGTCTGGCTGGAGCACCAAGAGCCTGTCATCCACACAGCTCCGAATAAAAGCAAGAAAGAGAAGAAAGAAAGAAAGAAAGAAGAAGATAAAATAAAATAAAAGAAAGTAAAATAAAATAGTTATTAAAGTAAAAGATAATTATTAAATTTTTTTAATGTAATAAAAATACAAAGAAAGAAGAGAGCAACTAAACCAGAAATCAAATTCACCAATGATAACAAGTGCTAAAAAGTATACTAAAAAAAATAAATGAATAAATAACGGACAGAGAGAACCCTAGGACAAATGGTAAAAGCAAAGCTATACAGAGAAAATCAGACACAGAAGCATACATACACACTCACAAAAAGAGAAAAAGGGAAAAGAAAAAAAAAAAAAAAAAATATATATATATATATATATATATATATATATATATATATATATATATATATATCTTTTCTCCCTAAGTCCACCTCCTCAATTTGGGATGATTCGTTTTCTATTCAGGTATTCCACAGATGCAGGGTACATCAAGTTGATTGTGGAGATTTAATCCGCTGCTCCCGAGGCTGCTGGGAGAGATTTCCCTTTTTCTTCTTTGTTCACACAGCTCCCGGGGTTCAGCTCTGGATTTGGTCCCACCTCTGCGTGTAGGTCACCTGAGGGCATCTGTTCTTCGCTCAGACAGGACGGGGTTAAAGGAGCAGCTGATTCGGGGGCTCTGGCTCACTCAGCCCGGGGGGGAGGGAGGGATACAGATGCAGGGTGATCCTGCAGCAGCAGAGGCCGGCGTGACGTTGCACCAGCCTGAGCATGCCATGTGTTCTCCTGGGGAAGTTATCCCTGGATCCCGGGACCCTGGCAGTGGCGGGCTGCACAGGCTCCCCGGAAGGGAGGTGTGGATAGTGACCTGTGCTCGGACACAGGCTTCTTGGTGGCGGCAGCAGCAGCCTTAGTGTCTCATGCCCATCTCTGGGGTCCATGCCGATAGCCACAGCTCATGCCCATCTCTGGAGCTCCTTTAAGTGGCGCTTTTAATCCCCTCTCCTCGCGCACCAGGAAACAAAGAGAGAAGAAAAAGTCTCTTGCCTCTTCGGCAGGTCCATACCTTTTCCCGGACTCCCTCGCAGCTAGCCGTGGAGCACTAACCCCTTCAAGCTGTGTTCACGTCACCAACCCCAGTCCTCTCCCTGTACTCCGACCGAGCCTCAACTCCCAGCCCCAACCGCCCTGGTGGGTGAGCAGACAAGCCTCTCGGGCTGGTGAGTGCTGGTCGGCACCGATCCTCTGTGCAGGAATCTCTCAGCTTTGCCCTCCGCACCCCTGTTGCTGCGCTCTCCTCCATGGCTCCGAAGCTTCCCCCCTCCGCCACCTGCAGTATCCGCCCACGAAGGGGCTTCCTAGTGTGTGGAAACCTTTCCTCCTTCACAGCTCCCTCCCAGAGGTGCAGGTCCTGTCCCTGTTCTTTTGTCTCTGTTTTTTTTTTTTCTTTTGCCCTACCCAGGTACATGGGTATATTCTTGCCTTTTGGGAGGTCTGAGGTCTTCTGCCAGCATTCAGCAGGTGTTCTGTAGGTGTTGTTCCACGTGTAGATGTATTTCTGATGTATTTGCGGGGAGGAAGGTGATTTCCACATCTTACTCTTCCGCCGTCTTGAAGCTCCTCCTGATATATTCTTCACCACTTCTCCCTGATGGATCAGCAGGTGAAGATAACGTTGAAAGTATGGTCTCATCAGATTTGTGTGTAGATGGAAATATATTTTGACATATGCAGCATGCATGGTTCAGAAAGAATGTATACCACTCCTCAAAAATACTCTTGAAAATAATATAATGGTAAGTTATGAAAAAGGAACTGTGACAGTGTTAATTAAAATTTCTTATTAATTTTTCTTATTCTTTTTTTTTTTCTTGGTATACTTAAAAGCAAAGTGTAACCATGTATTTGATTAACAGTAAAACTGTCCGTTATTGCAAAGGAGGTTGAAGGCATACCTGTAGATAAAAATCACATCCACCTGTCAATTTTAAATTTTAGCCCTGCATGATAAATTGGTGTTCACTGTTATTATTACTGTGTGATATATAGGTTAAATAAAGACTAGATAGTAGGGCTTCCATGGTGACGCAGTGGTTGAGAGTCTGCCTGCCGATGCAGGGGACACGGGTTCGTGCTCTGAGGATCCCACATGCCGCGGAGAGGCTGGGCCCGTGAGCCATGGCTGCTGAGCCTGCGCATCCGGAGCCTGTGCTCCACAACGGGAGAGGCCACAACAGTGAGAGGTCCGTGTAGCGCAAAAACAAACAAACAAAAAAACTAGATAGTACTCACTCTTCAGTAAAACGATTTGCAGGCAACTTCTTTCTTATGAGTTATTAGGTATATTTTGTAATTGAAATAAATTAAGCACACAACAGACACAGAAACAGAGAGAGAGAGAGACAGAAAAGAGAAAAAGCATTTCTTGTATAAATTAACACTTATTTTAACCTTTCATAATAATAAGAAGATGGGAAAAGGTGACGGTTATTTACAGGATTCTTGAGTAATAAAATCAATAGGCATGGGCAGATATAAGGTAACGTATGGTCAATTGTAGGTACTTAAGACTGAAGAATTATTATTAAATCACTAACTGAGGACCTTGAAGTGTGATGTTGCATGAGATTACGTGTAAGGATCATTTGCTCCATTTTACAACTCTGTCACTTAAAAGATCAGAATTTTCCACCCTGTGGGGCTAAAAGTTTGTCCTGGTTCATGGGACATGTGCCAGCTGGCCAAGATAAATGAAAATTTCTGCTTCCTCAATGAATTTGTGATAATGTATGATCCGTAGTCTACTTTTTAAAGCAAGATTAATTAATGGTGATATGGTACCACCAACGTCTAGGGAACAGAGATGAATGTAAACTATCTGGCAATCTAATACTGAGTTGACAAACACTCATATTCTGGTGCCGAGTAAGATTTTGGGCTCTCTAGACTACTAAGCCTAATTATTTTTATAGTCCTAAGAAAGTTGGTAGAAAGATAGTATAATTCTTTCCAGAAATCATTTTACTAATGAATAAAGGATTATATATTGGGAAGGTAGGAGAGAATGAGGGAGGTACGTATAAAGATTAATTGACTTAAGCTTTTACATGAAACTTAGAGAATACATCTTACTACATTGCCTAAAATGCCCTGCTTGCACAGGCTCTTTATTAACACAATATTGCATTTTTCAAATTTATTAATATACACAGGATAAAATTTTCAACTGTACTATTTGATCTACAGAAAGTATAACCTATCAATTGAGGAACCCACTATTCTAAGTCTCTAAAGTCTCCAATATTTAATCTAATTCTCTTTAATTTTGCTTTCTCCCTCTTACACACACACCACACATGCACACACACACACAAAATGACAACTGAAATTTATTTCAAATTTAAAAGTCTTTGAATTGAGTACACATTTGTGCAAAGGCCTTTTTATGAATGTTTCATATTTTTGGTAATAAATACTAAAGAGTGGGCTGGCTACATCATATGACATTTAACCTTTTAAGAAAATGCAAAAATGTTTTCCAAAGTGTTTAACACATTTTACATTTCTACCAGCAGTGTATGAGAATTCCACTTTGTTCACATCCCTGCCAATTCTTAGTATGGTCAGCCTTTTAAAATTTTTTGCCATTCTAATAGGTGCATATTTAGTATCTTATTATAGCTTTGATTTGCAATTCCATAAAGCTAATGGAGTGTCTTTTCATGTGCATATTTTCCATCTATATATCTTTTGTGAAGTGTATGTTTAATTATTTTGGCTTCTTTTTGGGGGTTGGAGGAATTTTTTTAAAACCATGGAGTTTTGAGAGTTATTTACATGTACTCAACACAAGTTTTTCATCAGATATTTGATTTGCAAATATTTTCCCCCAGTCCATGGTTTGTGTTTCATTCTCTCTGTAGCATCCTTTGAAGAGGAGAGTTTTAAATTTTGATGAAGTCCAATTTGTCAATTTATTTTTTTATTGATTGTGCTTTTGCTGTCATATCTAAGAAATCTCTGCCTGTTGTAGGGGTTGGAAAACTTTTTTCTTAAAGGGCCAGATAGTAAATAGCTTAGGCTTTGTGATCTATAATTCTGCCTCAACTAATCATTTTCCTAGTGACAGTGTGAAAGCAGCCACAGAAAAAAGTATAAGTGAATGAATGTGACTGTGTTCCAGTAATTATTTACTGAAATTTAAATTTCATATACTTTTATGTATTATGAAGTAGTATTCTTCTTTTTAAAATTTCTTTAGTCATTTAAATATGTAAAAATATTATTCTTAACCCATACCTCATAGATACATAGGTAGAAGGTCAAATTTGGCCTGTAGGCTGTAGCTTGCCAACTCCTCTCCTTTTATAGTTTTAGGTTTTTGCAGTAAATCTAATGGTTCATTTAAACTGTTTTTTGTATTAGATACAAAGTATAGATCAAAGTTCATCTTTTGCAAATGGCTAATTGTTTCAGCACTGTTTGTTAAAATGACTGTACTTTCTCCACTAAATTCCTTTTGCAACTTTGTAGAGAATGATTTGTGAATACATGTGTCTATTGCTGTACTCCATTCTGTTCCATTGACCTATTTGTTTATCTTAATACAAATACCACATCAACTTGAATTGTCTTGAGAATTTTAGTGTTAGTTTTTCAACTTTGTTCTTCTCTTTAAAATTTAATTTATTTAATAAAGATGGAGTTATTGAAGTTATCTCTTCCTTTTTGAGTAAGCTCCTTCACTTGTATCTTTCAAGGTACTTTTTCAGTTCATCTAATTTGTCAAATTTATTATAATAAATTTTTCACAGTATCTTCTTATCTTTCTGATAGTACATAATCTGTAGTAATGTCACTTCTCTTATTTCTGATATAAGTAATTTATGACTTCTCTTTTTTTCTCACATGATTATGGTTAGAAGTTTTCAATTTTATTGATCTCAAACACATATCTTTTGATTTCATTGATATTTTCCATTTTTTTTGTTTTCAATTTTGAATTCAGTTGTGATCTTAAATATTTCCTTTCCTCAGCTTATTTTTAATTTAATCTGCTCTTCTTTTTCAGTTTCCAGGTGCAAACTGATGCCACTGATTTGAGACTTTTCTTTTTTAATATAGATGCTTAGGGTTGTAAGTTATGTCTATGTACTATTGTATTGACACTATCCAAATTCTAATATGTTGTGTTTTCATTTGCAATCAGTTGAAATAAGTTATTTCAGTTTATTATTTGGTTTCCTACTATTGGGTGATATTTTTCAGAAGTTTCTCTATTATTGTTAATTTAATTCCTCTTTGGTCTCAAAACAGAATTTGTTCACTTGAATCTTTTAAAATTTATTCAGACTTGTTTTATGGCCCAAAACATGATCTGTCTTTGTAAAGGTTTGGTGTGAACTTAAAAAGAATATTTATTCTGCCCTTATTGAGTGGCATGTTCTATTAATGTAAGCTGGTTGGTTGATTGTGTTGGCCAATCGTGTTGCTGATTTTCTCCACACCTGTTCTTTCATTTATTGAGAGGTATGTATTAAAATCTCCAACTGCTAATTTGTATTTGCCTTTTGTCCCTTGTACTTCTTCCAGTTTTTCTTCATTGAGCTCTGTCATCATGTGTATATACATATATGATTGTTATGTCTTCTTGGTTAATTGACCCCTTTGTCACTTTGAGATGAACTTCTTTATCCTGTTAATATACTTTTGTTCTGAAATCTCATTTGTCTGGTTTAATATAGTCATTTCAGCTTTCTTTTTTCTAGTTTAGCATATCTTTTTTCATCCTAATATTTTAAATCTATATGCGTTCATATTTAAGGCATGTTTCTTGTAAACAGCATACAATTTGTCCCTGCTTTTAAATTTCATCTGACAATCTCTGCCTTTATTTGGGCTGTTTAGGCTGTTCTTTTTTAAGATGATTATGGATAGTTTGGTTTATGTCATTATCTTGCTATTTGTTTTATCTTTCTCCCTCTGCTCCTTGTTTACTTTGTCTTCTTGTTCTGCTTCCTTTGGATTAATCCGTTATTTCTTATGACTCCGTTTTATTTCCTTTGTTAGCTAATCAATTCTAACTCTTCATTTTGTTATTTTAGTTTTTTTTTAAGGATTTACTACATAGATTTTTTCTTTTTTTTTTTTTTGCGGTACTCGGGCCTCTCACTGTTGTGGCCTCTCCCGTTGCGGAGCACAGGCTCCGGACGCGCAGGCTCAGCGGCCATGGCTCATGGGCCCAGCCGCTCCGCGGCACGTGGGATCCTCCCAGACCGGGGCACGAACCCGCGTCCCCTGCATCGGCAGACGGACTCCCAACCACTGCGCCACCAGGGAAGCCCTACTACATAGATTTTTAACATCACAATCTACCTTTAAAAGATAGTATTCCTGTATAGTATGAGCACCTTATACTTCCTAGTATACTTCTGTTTCTCCTCTCCTAGACATTAAGCTATTGATTTCAAACATTTTACTTCTTTACAGATGCTGTAAATCTGATAATATATTGTTATCATTTTAGTTTAAAAATTCAATTACATTTTCAAGAGATTTAAATATTTACAAAAGCTTACATAATTACCAGTGTAGTTACCAATGCTGGTGTCTTCAACTCTTTATGTAAATCTGTGTTTCTACGTAGCATCATTTTCTTTTGGCCTGAAAGACTGGCAGCAACATTTCTTGTAGTTTAAGTCTCCTGGTGATGAATCCCTCAACTTTGGTTCTGAAAAACTGTTTAGTCCACCTTATTTTTGAATGATATTTCGCTGGGTATAGAGTTCTGGGTTGATACTTTTCCCTTTCAGTAGTTTGAAGATATTTTACTCTTTCCCTGTTCTATGATGAGAAATCTGTTGTGTTCTTTATTTCTTTTTACGTGAGGTGAGGTGTCATTTTCCTGTGACTGCTTTCAAGATTGGTTCTATTATTGGTTTTGAACAATTGATTTATGATGTGCCTTGGTGAAGTTTGCTTTGTGTTTCTTATGAGTGGGATTTATTGATCTTAGATCTGTGTGTTTGAAGTTTTCATCAAATTTGGGAAATTTTTAATCATTATATCTTCAAATATTTCTTCCTCTCCATTGGTAGTTCCAATTGTATATATGTTAGGCAAATTGAAGTAGTCCTAGGGTTCATGGATGCTTTTAACGTTTTTAAAATCATTTTTCTCTGGGTTCTTCCTTTTGGGTAGAACTACTATTATCTGTTCAAGCTCATGAATCTTTTCCATTGTAACATCTCATCTGCTACCAGTCCAGTTCAGTGTATTTTCATATCAGACATTGTATAGTAGTTTTTAATCTCTAGAACTTTTATTTGAATCATTTTTATATTGTTTTTATATTTAACTTTTTGAACATATGGAATACAGTTATAATAACTGTCCTAATGTCCATGCCTACTACCTCTTACATCCATAACAGTTCTCAGTTGATTTTGAATGATTAATTTTCCTCTTCATTATGAGTTGTATTTTTCTACATGCCTTGTGATTTTTGTTAATTGGATGCCAATCATTGTGAATTTCTCCTTCCTGGGTGCTGAATATTTTTGTATTCCTATAAATATTAATATTCTTGAGCTTTTTTATGGGACATAGTTATGGTATTGGGAAACAGTTTGATCCTTGTGAATTTTGCTTTTAAGATTTGTTATGTGGAATCAGAGCAGTGTTAAATCAAGGGTTGATTATTCCTCACTATTGAGGCAAGCCACTCCTATGTACTCTACCTAATTCCGCATGAATATTGAGGTTTTCCTATTTGGTTGGTGGCAGCAAGCATTTTTCCCAGCCCTGCGGGAGCACCAAACACAATGTCTCCATTACTTTTGGTTAGTTCTTTCCCTGGCCTTGGGAAGTTTCCTCACACATAGGCTGATCTGCTGAAAACTGACAACGCATCTCTCACAGCTGTCCTTTAGCTCCCTCTGTACAGCTCACTCCTCTCTGGTGTTCTCTCTAAGCACTTCAGTCAACCTGGGCTCCCTGGAACTTCAGCTCCACCACCTCAACTCAGGAAGTTTTTTGAGCTCTGGTTTGGGTCACCCTCCTTGTCTTGAAGCCTAGAGAATCTCAGCAATAAGATGTTGCAGTGTAGTGCTCATCTCATCCATTTCCCTTTTCTTCAGGATCCCTGTTTTTGTTGCCTGATACTCGGTGACTTGAAAACTGTTGTTTCATATAATTTTGGTTATTTTTCTTGTTTTTTTGTTTTTATTGTTTCTTATGGGATGGTAAATCCAGTCCCTGTTACTCCATCTTGGCCAGGAGCCAAGGTTTGAGTTTTGTTACATATTAATTCTCTTAAACATATTTGTTGTGTTTTTAAATTACATATTAGAGGTTCTGAGAAAGACATAGAAGCCTATAAAATAATATGTGCTACAGATGACCTTAAAATTAATAAAAGATATGGGATATATGTCAATTAAATATTATAGAAGAGATTTAAACAATATATGATCAACCACTAAATGGACTGTAAAGAGAACAGTTCAACATAATAAGGACTTACTGAGGATTATACATTTAGACACACCTTCATAGGGAATTGTAGTGTAGGTAAATTTTCTGAGGCTGGCATGAATAATTCAGAGAAAGTCTTTCCATGAAGGTAATGCTATTAAAGGTGTGTTGTATAGAATGATCAAAAGAGAGATAATTTTAAAGCAGAGGGCAGTAAAAGATGATAATATGTTTGAAGAAGCATGTAAATGACAGATTTTAGAAACTTTAGGTTTATCTTTTTACATAAAGGCAGCAGTAAACCATTAATTAATTTTTTTTTTTTTTTTTTTTCTGTTCGTGGGCCTCTCACTGTTGTGGCCTCTCCCATTGCGGAGCACAGGCTCCAGACGTGCAGGCCCAGCAGCCATGGCTCATGGGCCCAGCCACTCCGCAGCATGTGGGATCTTCCTGGACCAGGGCACGAACCTGTGTCCCCTGCATCGGCAGGCGGACTCTCAACCACTGCACCACCAGGGAAGCCCCCATTAATATTTTTGAAATAAGTTTGTAATAGGATGATGAAAGTCATTTTAAGCAAGAATAATCAGAATGAAGTGACAAGGAAACAAATATTGGGGAGAATGGTAAAAAAAAAACTATTACACTTGTCCAAGTTAAATTAATACATTGGTAATTAGGATAAAAAGAAAAGATCAACAGAAGAAACATTCCATGGCATAAATTGGCAATAGTTGATTGTATTTGGGAAAGAGAAAAGGGAACATTTCTAACATGACTGAAATTTAGAAAAGAGCATAATGAAACCATCAAAAGAAAATGGAACATCAGGACAGCTTAGTCTGGAAAACTAAAACTAAAGTGAACCAAGAAAAAATAATGATAGAATAATAAAATAATAATAAGTGGAAATATTTATTAAATGTGCACTATGTGCAGGCCCTATGCAAAAGTCTTTACATGGACTACCTCATTTAATCATCATAGCATTGTTATGAGCTTCCATGATTGTCTGCAATTTAGAAATTAAGATATTAATGTCAGTTTCTTCTGCTGAAGGTGACAGAGAGGTAGTGAATGGGACAGGATTTGAATCTCAATACACCAAGCTTCAGAATCCAGTTTCCTGTTATAGATAATTACTATTAAAATGGTATCGGCATCATTTTATTTTATTTATTTCATTTTTTTAAAGATTTTTTTGATGTGGACCACTTTTTTAAAGTCTTTATTGAATGTGTTACAATATTGCTTCTGTTTTATGTTTTTGGTGTTTTGGCTGCGAGGCATGTGGGATCTTAGCTCCCTGACCAGGGATCAAACACACAACCTCTGCATTGGAAGGTGAAGTCTTAACCACTGGACCACCAGGGAAGTCCCAAGCCATCATTTTAAAGAAAAGATGTTGGGCAGGAGTTTAAGATTGTATATCAAACAGGAAAATAGAATTGATTTGTGCCATATCCAGCTTTAAAGAACAATTTTGATAGTCCTAAGTAACAACCACTCACAGTTTTGCTTACCTACAATCTGAGATAATGTTACTGTGTAACTGAATGTTTTTGTATCGATACTGTCAGCTTTTCTTCTGGACATAAGGAGATTATTTTATTTTTGTTGTCATGTCATGTTTTTGCCCCTAAGCCAACAAAGAAAGAATTTAAAACGTTAATGCTAGTACTTACCAGGACTTGAACCACAATAGATTTATGTCTTGGGTAATTGTGATTACTTCATTTTGTTTATTATCTAGCTACTCAATAAATCTCTTAATTGACAAGGAACTATTAAAATCTCAAGACCTATAATGTATTTTCTTTTCTCACTGGATTATTTTTTTTTCTATCAAGAACGTAGTATTCACTCCAACTTATTTCTTTTTCTGTAATGAAAGAGGTTTAGTTAATATCAACATAAACTATTCTTGCAACCCACTTAGCGTTGTCACTATATATAAAGTTGGAAATACTGACAGTGCTACACACACGCATGCACACACTCATGCACAAGCTAAGAAACAGAGACGAAACGGGAAGACCGAATTACTTACTACCTACTATGTTCCAGACATCATGCTAAACAGTTTTATTTAGATGATCTAATTAAATACTCTCAACAGTTATCTACATTGTCTGAAATTTACCCAATGTCACTCATGTAATAAGCTTTGGAGCCAGAGTGCAGCCTTCACTGTGTGACTTCAGAGTTCAAGTTTTTAACCATAGTGTCATAATGCTCAGTACTAAGATATACTGAGTCATATAGTGTCTGCCATTTATTTTAATAAAGGAAATCCTGTGTGGTGAAGCCAATTTTTAAAAAGTGAAACCTTTTAAATAAAATGCACAGCCTATGTCTTCTTACCACATTGCCATACCTACTCTCCCGAGACCTTTGAGAATCTCTTTCCTCTCTTTCACTTTTAGGTTATCTCATCTGTGAGACCTGGTTATCAAGTGGTGTGTCTGCTGTTTCCACATGGTGGCAAAACATACCTTCAGAACTTATGATCCATTCTTTAAATAAATGTGATAGCAAAAAATTTTGATTTTTTTTTCAAAAGGTGAATTTTACTGTTCATTGTTGTTAAGAATTATCCGTGGTCAAACCTCATGATTAAAATGAATTACCAAATAAGAAAGCCCATTTAGGGTTTAAAGGGAAAAAAAGCCATGGATTTAAAGCACTGAGGGAAATTTTCTCATGTGGCTCATAAAATGTCTCTTGTGGCACTGTCAAAAAAATAGTTTTCAAAAATGTTTTGAGTTTCAGCCATATTTTAGACTATACACGCAGCCTTCTCAGTTTTCCACTTTTAAGCTGCCACAATAATTTGGAATGAGGTATTTTTGATAGAAAAAGTTGATAATGTCACTTATAGTAGCAAAATACATATCCAGTCCTAAAAGAGAGAGATTTTACTAAGCTTACTTTGAACAGAGACTAGCACATTACTATACAGAGGGAATTAATAAATGTCCCTTTCAATATTAAAATTAGGTTTTATATTAATTAAACCGAGTCGCATGATACCTTGATTTACTTATTTAAGTAGTTGGATCTCTCCATGCTTGAAGATGTTTGTTATGGATTCAGCAGCTATACTCACAGAATAATTTTGGTCATGTGAATTTTAATGTATTGCAATAAATATAAATTGCAGTGCGAATGGAGAGTGGTGTAAATTGAGAGTTAAGCATAAAATATCGAAGGATACTTATTTAGAGTTGAAATCATAATCTCTTCCATTGATTTCCATGAATGGGAATCTACTCTATTTTTTTTTTTCTAAGAAGTATAACACAACAGAACATACCCTTGTATGGTAGTCTAGGATATTGTGATATCAGTGTTGATATGCTCTGTAAAGGTAAGTATTTGCAGCTTAGGAAAAATTACCAGGGATGTAGGAAACAAATAAAATGTGATGTGGCTATTTTATAAATACTGACCTTCTTAATTTTGGGTATATTCAAGTAAGTAAAGAAAAATAAAATGTGACTACCTCACAACCTTAGAAAAATTGTAACCACTCAGACCAATGAAAGAATTTAGTCTTCTTGTCCTACTTGGGCAATTTTACTAAATAAACAAATAAATACACAATTATTTTAACATAAAATAAATTTCTTGTTAGGGGACGGCATAGCATCAGTTTTATTCATTTTATTTTTAAATCTATATAATCCCCAATAGTTGTGTCATCGGCAACTGGAATAGCAATCCACTTAGTCCATATACTAAAGTCAATCATATTCATACTGTAATAAATTTATGATGTTAGTAAGTACTAAAATCCTCCTATATGATGATATGTTTTTTCCTGCTTATAGTTCATTTGCATGTTACGGATAATCTTTCTATCTGTTTTATAACAGTCTCTCTTTATACTTTTATTCTAGTTGATGTAAAGGAACAAAAGGGATTCTAACATTCAGCTTGCTTTGTGGGAGGTAAAAAAGCATTTTATTTAATATCCATTTGAGGAGTTTGACTCTATCTTAACTCAGTACAAGTTGACAATAAGGTACTGAGTAGGTGGAAATGATTAGAGAATTGCAGTCAGGAGCAAAGTGGTGAAAGATATTGTATGTGAATGAAGACTGCCATATGGTATTCATTTCATGTGTGTATCATGGCTGCTTATTTTTCTAATATACTTCTTCCCCACTTGTTTTAAGGTATCTAAAAAATCTTCAAAATGTCTTTATATTTTTTGAATTTAAAATCAGAATTGTTCCCTACTTGCTAATACTCTCCTGAAGTTTAGCTTTTTCCTAGTGCTCTTTTACCTCTTTTGCTCTGAATGACATTAGAATTTCAAACACAGCAATAGTATATGGTCCAATAACAATATTTGTTGCAGGATTACGTAAAGTAGCATTTGAACTTGTTATTTTCCCCTTGCTTTGTTTAAACTATAATTCTTGATTTTTAAAATAAGTTTGATTGATGGGATTTTTTCCCTTTACACGCCATATCTTTTTTCTATCTGTAATTGCTATAATTGCTCTTTTCTGTCTTTTGTTCACTGTTGTCTCCAAAGCTTCTTTCCAGTACTAGTTTCTTTAAATATTTTTACTTTAATTCAAAAAGGTGATCTTAAAATGCAAACTCTAATATCCGGGAAAAGGGAAGGAAGAAAGTAAGGGAGGGAGAAAGGAAGGAAGGAAAGGAAAAAGGAAGGAAAACAGCGAGGGAGTAAGAGAGGGAAGGAAGGGATCGTTTATTAAATTTGGAATAGATTACTCTACATTTTTTTAGTCCTATACATTTGTCTATAAGTATAAGTTCTTTATACAAAAATGTGAAGCAGGCAATTTAGTCCACATTTAAAAGGATATTTGAGATATATTTTGATTATCAGGGAACATCTCAAACAAATAACCATCTCACATTGTTTTTATTAGTTTTTATGATATATTTGGGATCCTAAAAATAAAGCAGCTATTTTTGTTATGGTGTGAAAAAGTGGACTTCTCACATCAGGAAGAAACTGAGCAAGTTTAGTACAGAGAACTTCCTCCCCTCACAGATAGTTCAGATGGCTGTTTTTGCATCTCTGTGTATTTATGTCCCAGTCACCAAGGGGAGTTTAAACTTGCTGTCCCTTCATGTATTTTCTCCAAATAAGAGTAAGAGCTGATCCTTTAAAGATTTAGAATTAGACCTACTTTTTTTTCCTTGCTGATTTTTGAGCTACTAACCATTTTCCTTTACATTGACAATCTGTTGAAATTCACAACTTAGAGAACTTTAGTCCCTGTAGTATCCCTAGCCCCTGCCTTGCTACTTACTTGGGTGCAAATTTCAAGGCCCTTGAGTCTTTGGAACCAGCTGTGGCTTTTGATAAAACTTTCGTCACCAGCCCTTTCACCAGACTTAGTCTTTTAACAAAAAACTCCCCATTTCTATCTAGTTCAGTATGAACTATATTTTAGCCTCAATTTTAGCCACTCTTATCTTTCTGTCATCTACTCTCAAAAGAGACATGGTGATATTTTTAAGATTAGCCAGTGCAGTTTTCTCCTCTGTTCCATACCCTCCAATGGTTCTCCAATTTATTCAGGATAGAAGCCTTACATAGACTTTGAAGACCATCCATAATTTAACTCTGGGGACTTATTTTCTATTACTGTCCCTATCAGTTCTACCACTCTGGGCATGCTGGCTTTCCTGATGTTCCTGAAATACATTTTCATCCTAGGTTATTTGTATTGGTTAATTACTAGGCCAAGAACAGTCTTTCCTAGGTACCTGCATGATACATACCCTTTCTTCCTATAAATGTTTGCTCAAATCCATAAGTTGACTGCTCTTTTCAAAATATTCCCCTCACGCACTCCCTTACTTCTTTAACTTCCCAGTTTATTTTTCATTTTTCCATATGAATTATAGTTGTATCTAAAATAAAATATAATAGTTATTATATTCGTGATTATCTATTTTCTTTCCCTCTCTCTCTTTTCCTTCCCTTCTGCTTACTATACACTACAGTGTAAACTCCAAGAGGGCAGGGTTCTTTGTTTTGTTTGCTGATGAATCTCAAGTACCTTGAAAATTTCATGGAACAGAAATACTTGATGAAGTTATAAATGAAAGTGTTTCCAGCAGTGTCACTAGGTTAATGAGCATCTTAACCTAGTTACGTGATTAGGTTGATGTTGATCTTCTCTCGTCACAAGGACATAAATAGAAGATTATTTTAAGGATTATTTTTCAATTTTATTTCTGACTATTTATTGATTAGCAATTTTCAAATAATGCATGACTCTCTCTTGCATCAGGAATCATTTTTAGCATTAAAGAATTATCCCATGGGGCTTCCCTGGTGGTGCAGTGGTTGGGAGTCCACCTGCCTATGCAGGGGACATGGGTTCATGCCCCGGTCTGGGAAGATCCCACGTGCCGCGGAGCAGCTGGGCCCGTGAGCCCTGGCCCCTGAGCCTGCACGTCCAGAGCCTGTGCTCCATGGCAGGAGAGGCCACAGCAGTGAGAGGCCCGCGTACCACAAAAAAAAAAAGAGTTATCCCATGTATGCTAGCAGTATTTTCCATTTACTCACACCATTTTCTCATTTTATTCTTTTTTCTTACTATTATAATTATCTTTCCATTAAGAATATCTATTTCAGCCCTTTCTATGATTTATGCTTTTCAATGTGATGAACTGTTTACCATAGCATGTGAAAATTGCTCTAGTTTAAAGGAATGTATAAAGGCCAAAAAGAGTATTATTTTATATGACAAATCATGCCATCTGTTAATAGAAGACACAGTTAACATGCTGTAACTTTAGTTTTATTCTGTGAAGATTTGTAAGGAAGTTTAAAGTTCATAAGTGCAGGCAAAGTTGTTGTGTTTTTGTTTTTGGACCCACCACCATGCAGAGGAAAGAATAGTAGATTAATTTAGGAAATCATAGATTATAAAGTCCTCAGTGCTGCTACTTTCTTATTGTCTTCTATAAATAGGTCACTTCACACCTCTGAAACTTATTCTCTAATGCCTTGCTTACCTCTAAAATTCTGTCATCCTACTATTTCTTTGGGGCTCTTGATTGTTAGAAGAAAGACTACAGTGTGTCTTTTCTGACCCTAGTGTTGGTCACCATTTGTCCTGTTGACATATCAGCTCCATGGCTGCTCCCTCTTTCAGATCACTGTTTCCCTGGATTTGCCTCCTTTCTCCTCTCTATGTATGTCCAACCGGATTGCTTCACCCTATTTTACAATGCAGAGAATAACACTTTGTATAAATAGCCTACTTGAATTTTTGCTTATTTTTCTAACAAATTAGCAACAAAATATTAGGTCAAATATTATGTAAATAAAAATAATTTTCGGGGCTTCCCTGGTGGCGCAGTGGTTGAGAGTCCGCCTGCCGATGCAGAGGACACGGGTTCATGCCCCGGTCCGGGAAGATCCCACATGCCGCAGAGCGGCTGGGCCCGTGAGCCATGGCCGCTAAGCCTGCACGTCCGGAGCCTGTGCTCCGCAATGGGAGAGGCCACAACAGTGAGAGGCCTGCGTACCGCAAATAATAATAATAATAATAATTTTCATGGAAAACTATATTCCTAGAATGGGAGAGGTGAATGCAAAGATAAGACACTACTATTGTGTACAGTTAACACTGATGGAGTAAATTGGTACACCTTGCCAAATGTAGCTATAGAATAGCTGCGTTCATCATCATCCTCATTCTCATCATTACCAGTGATTTTTGCATGCTTACTGTGTTCCAGGCAATATTCTAGGTACTCTATATTTAATAATGATTAATCTTAATGATCATAGTATGAGGGAGTTAGTGTTTTGATTCACACTATACAGATGGAAACCTGAGACAGAGAGAGGTTAAATAATCTGTTTATAGTCACAGAGCTTACAAATGGTGAAGCCAAAATTCTAAGTAAATGGGCTAAAAAGCCCATTTTCTTAATTACTATACTATTTTGTTTTTATCCTACCCATTAAACTATTGGCAGGGAATTTAGTGCACCTTAAGACAATTAACTCTGTTGGAATCATCATGAGAGCAAAAGTAGAGGGTGTTAGGTGACACCAAGAATATCTGTGGTTAGAACAGAATTCACGTTAGCAGTGGCTTCCAGAACACTTAATTTTCCTATTTCAACCATCTTAACAAAATATCCCAGAAAGTCCTGAATGACAAATTATAGTTGAATTTTGGGTCAGACCTTTGGGAAACAAAGATATGGGCTGTATAATGGCCGTAAAATTAATGATATAAAACTCAGGTCTGATAGATTGTAAGACTCCCTGGCTTTTCCTGGTCAGTTCTCCTAAGCTCAGTCTAGCCATCCATTCATAGCAAATTGTGAGAAATCGTCAGAAAAGCCCTGTGGGTTTGGGTCTGTTTGGTCCTGACCTTGCTGTGGTTTGGCTAGGCTGGAAGCTAAGAGTAAAAAGCTGTGTCTTCCACTACTTGTCAAGTGATACTTGCCAACTGTGAAGTTGGTCCTTTTGAATTTGATGTAATCCCTTCTAGAGGAGTCATTGTTCAGGGCTTTTTCCGTTCGGAAGGCAGAAATAAGTCTCAGAATTGAAAACTTCTCAAATTAAATTAGTTGTCTGTTCTTCTCACATTTCAAAACATTAGATCTATACTTATAATTTCCAATTTCAGGGAGCAATAATTTGGCATTAAATTTTACAATAATATATGTATACTGGTGTAAGGGACTACTTTTTCCTAGGTTTCAGGAAGTTTGATGAATTCCAGTTCCCCTAATTTATTGTCTATAGCATAAGTTTTTAGTCTCTTTCTCTATGTTTATATTGTACCTGAGATTGTTTAAACCTCGATAAACCAAAATAATAGAAATAATAATGATAACAACAAATAATAAGCTAACATAAGCATGGAAATCAAAAAATCCTTAGGTCTCTTGAACAAGTTTAAGAAGGAAACAGAGAGAATTCTTAGTAGCCAACATCCCTGAGCAGTTTTGGGATAGCCTTGGAATTTTCAAGTGCAGAGTCCCTGACTCAAAGAACTGTGAATTGCTAAATCTAGTGAGTAGAAAGAAAGCAAAAGTCATGGTATTAATTACTAGGAAAATAGAAGTCGGAAGGTATACAAAAGGTAAAGATTTTAATTATTCAGTTGGTAGTATTAATAGACGAATTAAGAACATGGAAAAACTCAGGTTAATCATATAAAAATATTGTTTTAAGTAGGACACAAATACAGTTACTAAAATAGTAACTGTACTTTACGTGTGTCAGATTAGGGATCCTCTTATTTTGATTGTATGCTTGTTTTAACTTTCTTTCATTTACTTCCCAAATTTCCTTAATAGGGTAAGTTGAATCACATAAGATAAATGGAATTTAACAGCAAGATGTGATATACAACAGCCTTCAGCAGTTTTAGAATTTAAAATTGACTCCATAGAGAGTAATAATTAAAAGAATATTGATTGTTTGAATCGTCTAGTGAAGCCTTGGTAGTTTTTAATGTTTTTTTTTTTACCTCAGTGAAGCCACCATTAAGTATTTGTTGCGTGCATATTGTGTGTTTGGCCCTGTGTTACATTGTGCGAATTAAAAGGAAGAAGGATCATATAGCGGAAGTTCCTTTTATCAGATATAACTGCACAAGGTTAAAGATAAAACCTACCCTTAAAAAGTATCAAGTAACAAAATCATACACAAGTAAAGCTAAACTGCATGGTACAATCAATTTGTAAATATGTAAAAAAAGAGAAAGAGAGGTTTGAGAAAGAGGATCAGCGCCAACCGTGATCGTCAAAGATGAGAACTAAGCAGGAGCTTAAAAGATGAAGCTGGGGCTTCCCCGGTGGCGCAGTAGTTGAGAGTCCGCCTACCAATGCAGGGGACGCGGGTTCGTGCCCCGGTCCGGGAAGATCCCGCATGCCGCGGAGCGACTGGGCCCATGAGCCATGGCCGCTGAGCCTGTGCATCCGGAGCCTGTGCTCCGCAGCGAGAGAGGCCACAACAGTGAGAGGCCCGCATACCGCAGAAAAAAAAAAAAAAAAAAAAGATGAAGCTGGCTATAACTTAGAGTAGGGGAGAAGGCATGCAATGAGGAAAAAAAAAAAAAAAAAAGAATTGGCCCATAGGGAGCAACTGAGTATGTTGAAGTGAAGGTTATACTAAGAATCCTGACCGGAGTAGTGGAAGCTAAGTTGGAATAAGTCAAAAGGGAGAAATTATTTATGGAGTATAGCTAAGGGGAGATACTTGAAATTTTCTAATAATTTGCACTACATATTTTGAGCAGAGAATTGACATTCATCTCAGAAAATATTATCAACCATCGCCTATGTTATAGTTGGTTATAAATGATAAGAGTGAGGTGTTGAGATTGTGGAGTGGTGAAGAGGTTTGTGTAAAAGGAGCTGCGAAGTGCAACTTGAATGAAACAGTAATCCTTTGTATGTAGTATTAAATTAATTAACTTAGAAGATTAATATTGAATGCAGATGTAAAATAGATTAAAGAGCAAAGGCAATGGATTCAGGAAGACATTTGATCTTTTTCCAGACTACCTTTTCAATATGAATGGTCACTCCTTCTTAACCACATTATTTACAAGGCAAACAGAGGAAGAGCCTCAGAAATATTCAAGAAGTTGGATAGTAAAAAGAGAGAGTGGTGTCTCGGTAGCCAGCACTTTGAAAGCTTTGGAGCTGGAGAGGGTAGTGAAAGTATCAAATGTTGCTTAATAGATCAAGCAATCTGCTAGGAAGTAAAGAAAAAGCACCATTATATTTAACCATTGGAAGTTATTCTTGACATTTATGCCAGTGGTTTCACTGAATTGGTAGGAGTTGGAGAATGAATGGATATAAGAAAGTAGAAAAAGAGGATAGAATATGCTTTCCACAATTGTTTTGGGTATAGAAAATTAAAATTGCATTTGCATTTTGGCATGGAGAAGGTGACTAGGAGAGCTTATTGTTTTATTTGCTTTGTTTAGGAAAGTAGTGTCTTGAGCTTGTCTATAAACCATTGGAGGAGAGACTAATAATATGAGACATCATAATCAATGGGGTCAAAAATAGGAGAAATGAAGAGAATCAAGAGTGCAGGAGAGAGTATGGGGGAGGGAAAAAATAAGTTTTAGTTTCAGACTCTCAAAGTCATGATATTTGCTGATTATTGCCAGGCATTTCAACTTCCTGATCCACGTGTATGCACATGCACCCATACACCCAGACACACACAGAGCCCCATATCTATCTGAACCTTTATTAGCCTATTCCATATATTCACACACCAGAGCACTAAACATAGGGAGCTTTGTCTTTACTGTTGTTCTTATTATTATTTTAGTTTATTTATTTGATAGCCTTCAAACAAGAATATTTTTAGTTTCACTGCCAAATGTGTTCTCTGGGTCAATAGTAATTTAAGTCAAATTCCTAAATGTTCAAGAAAATTGTTTGTAATAGATAACTGAATACAGGTTTAAAGACCTTGAGGGCTATTTGAGTCTGTCCTTCCTTTTTTCTTTCTACATGATAAAATGCCTCCACAAAAAAAAATACTCTTTCATAATGTCACTCTTATATCCTGTGGTTTTTGTCAAAGTTACAAATCTTGTGAATTAAAGCTCAGAAGAAAACTGGATGTATTACTTCAGAATCAAGATTCTTATAGTCAGTCAAATCTCTGATGGAAAACCCGCAGGGTGATCTTCACATGCCTTTAAACTCTCTGTTCTAAGGAGAAAGTGGCACAATTTTTAAATGTTCACTGACTGTCTCTCAGTATAGTTTTTAATGAGCTGATACCTGTACACCCCTCTGAGCAGTTCAAATCAGGGTCTTTACATATAAAGTAGACATATAAAAGTAAAAGACAAGTAAGTAAAAAGCATAATAGATCATGTGAGTACTAATTTTAAGAGATACGAAAAAAATACAGTCTAATAACTTAAAAATATAGAAATTGAAGACTTTATCACAATTGTCCTTATAAATGCTCTGAATAATGACAGACTGCTCTGGAAAAGTCATGAAATGCTTTCCTAAAAAGTGTTAGTAGTCATACAGTGTTTCTAAGGTGTATGTTCTTAATGATAAATAGGTTAACTGAAAACTCACTTTAATTAAGGAGACAAAGTTTAAATTATTTAACTCCTCTCTTTCTTGATATAGATTACTTTTTCACATTTTTTTCATACTCTGGATCTTACTGCACTCTCCAAACACCTCATTTATTCAGCTCTTTAAAAGACAAGAACGCATTCTGCAATGTAAATACCTATTAATTAGTAATGAATCCCTGGAAGTCAATACATAAAGTAAATCTCCCAATAATGCATCACTGTTATGTCTTGTCAGCTGTTTGAATATAACTTGTTGGGATGCTGGTGTTTTATGACCAATATATAAAGTATCAACAATAGTGAAAAGCAAATTTTAGTTTCTGGAGATGCCTTAGTCAGCCTGTAATTTTTTTTTTTTTTTTTTTTAGTTTTTTACACAGAGTGATTTGCAGCACAGTCTCTGGACCCAAAATGCCTGGGTTCTTATCCAGACTTTACCATTTCCTATCTAGTTACTTCACTTCTCTGGCACTTGGTTTTCTCATCGATGTAATAGAGCTCATAATAATAATGATATCAAGGATTGTAGTGAATATTAAATAAAACATCAGGGAGATACCTGGCAAATAATAAGCATTCTACAAAAGGTCGCCGCTATTAATTAACAGTTTCTTTTTTTTCACATGAAAAAAAACCATAATAATCCTCCCTATGTTACAAAAGAGAAAATATGTTTTAGATTCTGGATTACAAAAAGAAAAATTATAAAATGAAAGAATTTAGCTTCAACACATTTGCCTTTGTTCTCCTAGCTACTAACCTCGACAAAAGAGTGCTGACATTTTGGAGAAATAGACTTTTTTGGTGAATGTTACCATTTCTTTGTTCTGGTTTTTGACATTTACTGTTTCAACCAACAGTCTAAGTGAAACCATACAAACATTGGTGTCCAAGATGGGACAAAAGGTGATATTGTGATTTGAGTAATAGAGAAGGATTTGAAAATTCAGCATTTTGTTTCCATGTATATCACTGACTGAGTCTGGAAAGAAACAAATTATAATCATAACTGAGTCAAGACATTCTTAGAATTTTTAGATGTGCTCAAGTTTAACATTCTCTTCAGTGCTAGCCGGAGGACACCGTGGATTTAGGCGAGTAATGGTCCAAGCCATCAACTGTCTTTTAAAATTCATGTTGATTACTCTGGTTTAGTGAATATGGTTTGTCTTTCTTCAGCAAATGCCAGCTCTTGAATAGTTCTTAAGGGTCAATGTCATTAATACTTCCAAGGGGCTCTTTGACCTCAGAGCACCCTTCCTTGGTAGAGGCACTTGTATTTTCAACACTTCATAGCTGTCAACATGATGTGGAGTGTTTCCATCCATGTCTGAAAAATATTCTTGGATTTGTTGTCTGATGTGAAACCGCCAAGAATACTGAAGATTTCTTTGGGGATGGTGCAACTTAGGCACGATTTTGTTGGAAAAGAGGGACACCAAAGATGAAAAGAAAATCCTAAAGTAAATTAAATAGTAATTTAAGTCACAGAAGTGGTGGCACGGAACCTATGTGGCGCTTCAGTTTCCCCTGGTCGTACATTCCCCCACAAATGTTTTCTGGTGTTACTTCTTTCAAGCCTTTTGGGCACATATATTTGTGACCTCTGGTAATATAAAATGAACATGTAATGTTACTCTTTGCTGAAGGAGTTAAAAAACATGAAGGTTATAATAACACCTATCATGTATTTTATTCACAAATGTCACAAACTCTAAGAAAATTTCTGTGAATTTGGGGAGGGTGTTTGCAAGAGATAACCTAAGATGTGAGAGTTCATTCACAGTTATGCAATCATTGGGTTTTTTTTTTTTCATACTTTCCTTAAGATTTTCTACATAGACAATCATACAATATGTGAATAAAGACAGTTTTAAGTATTCCTTTCTAATCTTGCCTTTCTTTACCAAATTTTGTTAATTTTTTCCTCATGTTTTTCTGCTATAGTTTTAGGTTGAGATGCATTTATCGGTGTATTTCTTCCCACTGTGTTTATGTTTTTACTATGTCCCTCTTTACATCTAATGGCATTCATTTCCTTAAAGTCTGTTTTGTCTGACATTAATACAGCTACTCCAATTCTCTTATGCTACTATTTACGTGGTATAACTTCGTCCATCTTTTCACTTCCAACCTAATTTTAGTTTTGAATTTAAAGTGGATTTCTTATAGATAGCCTTGAACTGAATCTTGCTTTTTGACCTAATCTGACAGACTGCTATAGGTTTGGAGTGGTTTAGTTCCTTTACAACTAATGTAAGAGTTAATATATTTGGATTTAGGTGTGCCATTTGATATTTGTTATCTATTTGTCTGAATACTTTTTCTGTCCTTCTGTTTCTCCTTTAGTCTTTTCTGGTTTTGTTATACCGTTAGTTTAACACAATAGCTAATATATCATTTTGATTCCTCTATTGACTTTTAAACAATACTTCTTTGTGTTACTTTTTGGTTCCTGTAGTGATTTCAGGGTACATCTCTCACTTACCAAAACCTACTTCAGATTGGTCCTGAATTAATTCTGGTAAATATTTTTTAAAAGTTTTATAAGTATAGTTTTCCCTGTCCCCTATGCCGTTGTTGTTATATATATTATATCATATATGTCTTAAAATCAAATATAGACTCTTATATTTACTTTAACCACTCATGTAACTTTTAAATAATTTAAGAAAAGATACATTAGTGAATAGTAACAGAATGGGAAAAAAGCAAAAATTATGAGACTTTCACTCTGTTATATTTGCCATTTCAGTTTCTAAATACCACATATTGTTCAAAGCTGTCATCAGTAAAATAAAATGACATATTCTCTTCTTATCATGGGAGGCATATAATTTCTGTAAGGTAAACTACTCTTGTAGGAACTCCAAATTTGATGTTATTGTGGTATTAACTTAGAATTGAGCTAATTATACTAGCTGTTTGATATTGTATGTGCACACACACACACACGAGACAAATATACTCTTAAGAATTTACATTTCATATTGCTTCTCATTTTACTAAGCATTTCAACATGCCTTTCCCCATGTGGTTATATTTGAGGGATCTACTGTTACAGAATATTATATGTGAGTTAACTATGTTCTGAGAGGCTGTTTTCTCTGCCACACATTATATAGTCAGATTTCAATTTTTGTCAAATTTAGTCGCCTCCTTCACCGTAAAAGTAGCAGCACATGGTTAAATCAATTTTTTGAACCTATGTAAAAGGCTACATTCCTGATTTTTAAAGTAGTTTCTCATCAATATTTTTTGGTTTTGTTTTGTTTTATGGTGACACTCAAAGTATGTGACTAATTTTCTATGTTAACTATGGGCCATGAGTATCACTTAGGGGTGAATAAGATATTTTCTTCAAACAATGGGAGATCTTTAATATAGTGAGAATCAATGCTGATGTAATGCAAAACCATTTATGATGTGTTTATCAAAGATCCAAAGCACACTGATTGAAGAGTGAAAGCTCCTGGAAATAAATTATGAAAGGATACAAAGGAAGACACGCATTTTCATGACTGTGCCTCATTTCCAGAGCCTGGTGATAGGCCTGCTGTTCTCGGCATGCTACCCAAAGATGACCTCATCAGTAACATAAGATGCATTCAGCAGTCTGGCACCTAGATGGCAGCCTACAAAATATAAACACAGTGCCTTCAAATGGACCATAAGGCCTGACTAAAATCTACAAATTAGTAATAGGAATGCCTGTTACATCAGTACATCATTTGGGTATACCCAGCAAATTACTCCCTGATGTATGTATTTGGAAAAAAAAATTCTTTTATATGTGTGTGTGTAAAAAAATATTCTTATTTTACTTTATGTTTTCTAAAATGTAATGTCTTATAACAAGAGAGTGTACCAACAAAGGTGGACCTGACAAGGACAGCACTGAAGAGCTTGCTTTGATTGTGTCCACCGTGTTACATAAAGAGACATTTGGAATAAGAGCTACAGTTCAGAACCCAGTGGACGTAAACACTTCAGTGCACCTTCAGGAATTAATAAAAGCTTTTCTGTTCTGTGGATGATAGAGACTCGCATAAATGCATTACCATTGATCTGTTTTAGCAATGACATTTAATCTTGCTTTAGGAGAATCTTTCCTAAGATTGAGTGAATATCACTATATCTTTCGCTTTAGGTTGCTTGAAACCTGTGAGGAGAATTTTCTTTAAAAAAAAAAAAACCCGCAGTGTTGTCATCTTAACCATCTAACTTTAGCAGTTCAGACAGAGTTCCTTTTCTTCAGGCGTTGTACGGGATCCGCCTCACAAATAGTTTCATGGAGAGAAGTCAGTGATGCTAAGATGGTAGGTTCCAGCAAGTCTAGTTGTGATAGATGAAGCGTGGTTTCAGAAAAAGATTTATTCTCATTTCAGAACTTCATATTCTAGTTGACATTATTCCTTGAGAATACAAACCTGGGATGCAGGTTCCCTGAATTATCTCTAAAACATTATTATCATAAGAAAAATGTACCCACCAAGGTGTTGTCAGTCAAGGGACAGCTTGAGTGGGGTGTCTGTCAACTTAACTATGAGGCACGGAGAATGAATGAGTCATATTTTTGTGCCCACTTGAAGTGCCTTTCTTGATACTTAATATACATGTAAGAGGTAGTCCTTGAAAGGAATCGCACTGAAAGAGAAGTCCTCTTATAACCTAGTTCTTGCCTGGGGAGATATGAGGAGGAAAGCATTCATCACTATTAACTGTTTCAAATACTATAGCTGGCACGAAAGTAAACACAGGAGGAGAAAATCATCCTGAATTACAGATGTTATGTGCTATTTTTACGGCACCAGGTGGGAATGTTAACACTTAATCAGTCTCTCTGGCATTATTTCCTGTTTGTACTGCCAGCTTTATCACCATGAAAGATGCTTTGATCCTCTTCTGTAGTGTCAAGAACAACAGGCCACAGCATCAGTGACATTCCAGTCAATGGGATATCATTTCACATTAGTTGTTATCAGATATGATATTTCACTAATGCATTTTGACAACATCTGGCACAATACCAGGTGCCTCTCTATGTAGATATAGCTTATAGATATATAGATGTAGTTATAGATCTCCTAAAATGGAGATTAACTGCAAAGCACTATTTTTTTTCTCACTGTTCTAGATTTTGAAATCAGAAGGCAATATTCTCTTAAAAAAAAAAAATATATATATATATATATATATATATATATCTGCAAAGTCAGATTTATGAGATATCCTGGATAGAAAACAATCATTTTTGCATTATAACATCAAGAATATGTTAAGGCTTCCCCATTTCCCCTCTAAAATGTACACAACTTTTATTTTTAATAATGCAAACTCAATATGAATGGTTCTATCTGCTTAACATGTAAAAGACAGACTAGACTTTTTCCTAAGATTATTTTTACAATTAAAAAAAAAGTTAGAGAAGGAACATTTTGCATCGGACCAAAAATAATTCAAACAGATGAGGTAATGCATTCTTTTGCATCACTTCTACTTAAGCAATATTCTTTGAGGTTTCTAAGTGGCTTAAAAGGTGATTTTATAGGTTGAAATATTGTCCTCTGTAGCTTTATGGTCAGAGCAAAACAGTACTCATCTGGAGTGCATATAGTATTGCACACGGGGTTAATTAGGTTAGGGATGAATTAATTTGTAACAATTTCCGTTATTTGACAGGCATCAATAATATAGTATATTACTTGCATTCCAGACATCAGCATACTGCCATGACCCAGTCAGATTCAATTTGGGAAAATCTTGGATCATACGAATATTTTATTATTGATTTTTGTAACATCATATTTTACAATCAGGCCTGGTTATAAAACACCATACTAACTTGAGGAGATATTTTAGAAAGTCATACTGTTGATGAATGGAAATCATGCTTTCTGTAGCGAAATGAAAACTCACCGTTCTCTTCCTGGAATGAGATGTTAAGGTATAATTTTGTACATTATTAACAGCTATTAAGGAAGTTCCTTCTTTAAGGACTCTCTCCACCCTTTGATTGGATGTTTGTATTGGGGGGTTAGAGAAGCGTACGATGATAGTTTGTATAACTCGGTTATCCTGGCTTCTTTTCAAGCCCTTTCCATTTCAGACTATTTTTGATTAATTTGACTTCTTCTAAAAATCCTTCTATATGTCCAGTCCCCCACTCCTTTGTACACAATGATTAGACAAAATATCTGATTTTGCACATAAATGATCAGATGGGCAGGCTGCTTTGATACAGAAGAGTTATGTTGATGATACCTGTGGGTAAATGCATTCTATTTCCAAACAACAGCTTACATTTATCAAAAACCTAATTGTAGAACTTTTGGTTATGGAAATGCCAAACTGAGTTTACTCACAATATGTAAAGGTACAAAAATGACACCACTGAAGAATGATAGAGTTAGAAAGCACAAGAATTGTTATTAAGTAATGCGTTTTCTTTTTGTACATATATTTGAAAAGGTAAAACATCTTGCACAAATGTCTATACTGTGTTAATTACATTTAAACTGTTTTGTGGAATCAGAATTACACAAACACACGCACACAAGCACATACACACATGTACATGCATACACATCTCCCCAAAATAATGATAAATATTGATGTTCCTTAATCTCAAAGTTGCTCAATCCACACTTCCTTGGTTCTCATACTTTTCGTATTTTATTCAGAATATTTTACTCTTGCTCATTCTTTTGCTAGTTATCAAACCCTAGTATCCATATATCGCATTCATTACTCCCTGTGCCTCCTTCCCAGTATCATTTACTCTTTCTCTACGTTCTAAAATGTAGACAGTTTTCTAAATTTCTATTCATAAATTCGTTTATTTTTTTTTCTCTTTTTTTTTCCTATATAATCTGAGAACTTTTGGGGAAAGAGATCGAGGGGGGAGCTAATATTGTGGCATGTCATGAGTACTAGCTACCGTAAATGCACACACATACACAAGTGCATATGCATGTATGTATGTATGTATTAGAGTTAATCTGTTTCAATAAACATTAACTATCAATTTTATATGGGGGAGTGTTAGGATACCTAATATACAAAGATATATAAAGGATAACTCCTCTTCTCATTGAATTTTCAGTGTAATAGGGTTGAGAGCCCCACAGAGAGATAATAAGAGTATAATATATTAAGATTGAAGTATAAGCAAGTGCTAAAATTACAAACAGGAGAACTACATAGGTAGTACACCAGTCAGGATGGTGACAAAACTGAAACTCGTAGAGACTAAGCACAGTGGCACTACTCATCAAAACCCTATCCAGAGGAGAGGACTTGCCCCAAACTTGTCCTGTTGGGAGACAGGCTTATCCTTTGCGTGAAAATGGGGGCTTCAGACTGTGTAAACTGATGCCATAAAATGTTGAAATAGCTTCTCTCTCTTTTAATGCTAAGCTACCATGTGAATTCCCTATTAAAAAAAAAAAAGATTAGCACATTTTCAGTTGAGGTTCATGGTGTAACATCTTGCTTTTGATATGCTACCTTTAAGTATCCATAGAAGTGAATTTAAGATACTCTTAGGTTTGTGTCTACAAATAATGGTATACATATACATACATATAAAACATTTATAAACACCAGTTTGTTCTGTTATTATTTTAAAAATGTGTGGATTTAAGCAATGGCTGTGTTCAAAATGTTCAGAATTCTAAGCACTAGAAATTTCTGATATTGAAAAAATTGCATACTTCTAAGAAGGGTGACTGTTTAATTTATATTGTCATACTACTCATTTTATTGATAATATTTAGGAGAATGATAGGCATGCATGCATGTACAAAGAATTCAAATAGAAAATGTTGGGGAAAACAACATGCAAGTGCCAACTCCCTGCCATTATCCTCCCACGATGCCAAGACTTTCACTTCGTCTGATGCAGCAGCATTTCAGTGGCCTCCAGCTGTGTTCAGAATAGTGTTCATCTCATGGTGTTCCCTAGTGTCCCAAAGGTGTTTAATTATCAAGTTATAGTCGACACATACGAATGGAAATTCAGCAAATGAAAGAGTAACTTGCGATAAGAAACTAAAGGTGACTACAGGGATATTATCTTTGCTTTAGGGGAAACATGTTCTCCAATGTGATCATTGAGCTATCTTATGTCATCTTCTAATCCTGGGAGACGAGTGCTAAATAGATGACCAAGTCTATTTATTCTAGGATATGAGATTTTAAATAAAACAACAATCCTGTGAACTTTTTTCTTTAAAGCCATGGAGCTACATAGCAAGAGTTTTTAATCCTTGTTTAAACTTAATTATATGCTTATTTAGAATCTTGATTAGCAAAAATTAATTATTAGGTTACCAGCAATGAATACAGAGATACAGCATCACAGAAAGTATTTGAAAGTCTTCTACAACTTCTGAAAAATCGTCAATGGAATATTCAAATATGGTATTATTGACTAAAATTACTTTATTCACGTGGTAAGTAACAACCTATCTCAATGAATTGACTATAAATTCCTCTGTAAAGTAAAATTGAAAAGAAATTCCTCAAGCAGAATCAGTATCATCCTAGCTATTGAAAAGTCAATTTTGTGCCAATAATAATTGATAGAGGAAGGAATGATGGATAATATAAATTTAGGGAAGGGTACTTGTTTTGTTTCTGTTTCTCCATGGGGAAGTTCACACCACTGGCTTGGCGTATTAGGCTGCTCCCAGAGTTCAATACAGGAACATGTATGGAGAATAAAATATTATCAAAAGCACATGCATTCCAGGTTAAATTCACCCGGGATAAATTTGTTATTTGCTCTTAAAGTTCTATGCCGTGAGCACAATGGAAGCAGCACATGAGATGGAGGAAGACCTGGTATCAATCCCATCTACAACCACCAATGAGGTCTGAGACCCACCATGGGGTCTGGTACAAATTCCCTCAACGTAAGACAGCACACAGCTAGGTAGGGCTGGTCAGGACTAGAGCACAGGTCTGTTACCTCCCAAACTTGAACTGTTCTTTCTTCTACATGAAAGGATAGAGTTGAATAAGGAAGCTGTGCTTATAGTTCAAACTATTGATAAAATAATAGTAAGTTAAAATATGTAAATATTAAGATAAAATAAGTTAAAATAATTATGCTCTAAGGAAATGTTCTGAAACTACTTCCATAAATAAGCACTCCCTTTAAATTTCTGTTAGTCCGTTAGAAGACCTGCAACATTCTACTCATTTATTAATTGCTTGTGATTCTGAGGAATGCTTAATTTATTACCAAGTATAAGTAAACGGAAAGGAGTATCAAAGAGCCTTGGAAATCGGCTTGGACAAAGGAGCAGGTTTAGAAGTAGATATAAAATTGAATCCCTAAATATTCAATTAATAAATGCCACAAGAGAAATAGACTCCATGCTGTGCTACCTTTGCAAAAATCTAAAGGATGAGAAAGAGTTAAAATAGCATTCTAGAAATGGTATTAGGCTTCCTGAAGGAATATACTTTATAAGGCTGAGCGGCTGCTCCTAGCGCTATGATACTTAGATGTGTAAATGTGTTGGCTTCTGTTCATTTAGCTCTATAATACCTTATGCAGGGTGGAGCTGAAGTATCTTATTTCTGAGGTTTCACTTGCCATAGAGTAAGTCTAGAATTTTGGTAGAATTATATAAATTCTGGCATAAACTATTCAAATGAATCTGCTTCATTGGAAAAGTCCATTTGGGGAAAACAAAACACAGTGACTGCACAAAAAGAAGTATATACTCAGGAGAGTTTCCTATTTGGCACCAAGGAATTATTCAAGTATCCATTGGGTCTTTGGAAATAATTCTGTGATCACCTAAAAGAGCCTGCCAATTATTGCCATATGTGCATGTGGTTTTCACAATCTGGACACTTATCCCCTAGGATTTGGGCTAATAGCTCTAGCCTTTTACTTCTCATTAACTGTCAGAAAAGCTATCAGACAGAGGAGACGTTGGTCAGTGCCAACACGATACAGATTTGGACAAGCGGCTGAAAGTTGAAAGGATCATATCACCTTAGTCTGTACTTAAGAAGAAATAAGTCTCAGGAAAACTAAAGAGTTTCAAAGTCAGATATGTTTTGAAACTCAGTAAAAGAGGCTCCTTCAAGAAGTGAGGAGAAGATGTGGAGGCAAGTCGGCCAAATTTGTTAAGTGTTTGCTAGGGCGTATGGCAGCCAGAAAATGAAAATAAAGAATTGGCAGTACTGGGGGTGGAAAGAGTGAATCTATATAAAGAAGCAAAGAGGCTTTGAGCTATAAAGTCAGAGGTAATTGTTTCAATTACCCCTGAGGAGACCCATTCAGCACCTTCCACCAATAAATACAAGGGTTACAGAGAAAGTGAAGGCATTAGTCATGTGTGATGGGATGGACTGGCGTATCAACCAGGAACCAAGGGCAAAACATTGCTCTGGTTTGTCTGTGTTAACTAAAAAGTTGTATAGACATAATATATCTATGGAAATCTCCAGGGTCACAGAGAGATCATTGGAAGTATTGGGAACAGTGAAGGACTAGCCAAACATCTATCAATAATTTACTTTGACAAGAAGGTGCTGTGTTGTGATATATTTTTGTGAATCTTCTGGAAAATTATAAATTTAACAGAGAAGGATATTGCAGTAATATTTCAAGGAGAAATGAATGCCTAATATATTTCCAAAAGTAGAAAATTTAAGAAAAGGAAGATGAGGTTTAATATTGTTAAAGTATAATGACAAATCTATTGATTTTTGTCATAGATTTTAGAAATGTTTGTATACACTATGTAAATATTTAATTACTTATATGAATATATAGTAATACTAATTTATGATATGTATTTGAAACATTATACTCTCATTTAATTCTTATGAAATCCTGGTAGGTCTCTTTTACTATCCCTATATTATGAACACAGAGAAACTGAGAAATGAAGAGGCTTTGTAACTTGTGCAGCTGCATAGTCTGGAAGTGGCAGAGTTAAGATTCGAAACTGAGAAGTCTGCACATGTGCTCTTAATTACAATATGAACATTAAAATAATATCTTAGCATTAATGTTGCATTTTAAATTGTTGCTCCAGTAGTCATGATATATTTTTGATGATCTGCTCATAATATTTTTTCCTTATCTGCTTTGTGATAAATAATATGTATTAGCAAAAATCAGGCAAATGTTGAGTTCATGAACATAGGTTTTCTGTTTGGGAAGCCAAGTATCTATTCATGAGCAAATCAAAATCAATATTCTGGTTTAATTATTACCATGTTCTAAGTGGAAAAATCACCCAACTTAGTAAAGACACTTTGTTTTTTCTAATATATCTGTAACATGGAAGATTTCTCCAGCAATATTTTATTGTACTCTTTTTACATAAAAAAGCCATATATTGCTTGATTATGTTGGCTCCTCTCAAAACCCATATTCTTGATAACCAACTTCATCTGGTGTCATTAAATGAAAGCCTATAGGACAAAGAAAACTAAATGCAGCATTTTCCTTAACATGAAAATATTGGAATCAGTTTCTTTGCAGTACAAATAATATAAGTACCACACAATTTAGTACAGCAAATGCTTACTTGGCATTTCCAATTGCCTAACACAATGAAATATACCCCCAATTAAACTATTGTGTCCTTACCTATATACATCCATTCATTCCATCCTCAGGAAATAGGGATAGCACCCAAAAACTCAAACAAGAAACTTAGATGTCAGTCCTTATGCTTTCTTCTACCTTACGCTCGGCATCTGCGCTCTTTCCAAGAGCTATCAACGTTACCTACATAATGTCTCTCAAATGAATTCACATCTTTCTATGCTCATAACTATTTTTCTATCTTCTATGCCCATAACTATTTTTCTATCTATGTCATATCATCTCTAATCTGAATTATTTCGGTAGCATCTTGTCTGCCCCATTCTTGACTCAGTTCGATGCGTTTTCGCCAAAGGAGCAAGAATGAGCTGTTTGAAATGTAAATCTGACTGTGGTGTACCTTAGCATAAAACCTTTCAACGACCTCCCGCACCACTTACTGTGTAAAAACAAGCCCTTAATATAACCCTGAAGGCACTGCATGGCCTGATTGGTCTGTGTGCCTCCCCAGACTGATTTGAGACCCATGTATCCTCTCAGTTTCAGCTATACTCTCTTTTTTCTTTCACTTTCATAAACTATTAAAACTCCTTCCTGCCTCTAGGCTTTCACCCTAGAATGCTCTGCCTTCCACTTTTTGCTTCTGTCTTTTACATAACCCATACATCCTTTAGTGCTTTGTACATATCACAGAAGATGATAGATTTCACTTTTAAGGTTAGATGGTGTACATATTGTGATCATTATTGTTACTCAATTGGAAATTCACGTACACCTTTTCTCTTCTAGGCTAATATGTTCATCCACGAAATTAAGTTTCTTTAGTAAATAGACCTCATATGTTTTTTTTATCCTGGAGATAGTTGCTTAAATGTAATTGAAGAATTTCTTTAAAAGAAATGTTTAGGAGAAACTGGAGAGACGCCTAGTCTTCTTTATTTCTAGTTTTAAAATATGATTTATGATTTATCATTAATCATATATATAAGATTTTATATTATGTATATCTTACATATATTATATATTCTGCATTTAGCACCTAATGGAACACATACATATATATTTTTTAATTGTCTTGTCTTCTTCCTATTTTTGCATTATGGAACTCCATGATTGATTCATTGCATGAGACTGATTCTTTAAAGGGAAATTTGGTCTACTAAGATGTTTAGGATTGGTTAAACCTAGTAATTGGGCATGGGAAATATTATAATGGGACACTGCTATGGAGAGAAGGAGAAAGTTTCTATTATTGTCTCAAAATTTACTGCATTTGTTGGTCACTTTTCACGAGCCAAGCATTCTAGGTGCTCATTATCTTAGCTGTCACACCACAGTAATATAATAGGAGTTGAGTTTTAAAGAGTAAAATGTTTTTTATACATGTGTTTTATAAAAACAGGGTCAAACCTTCAGCATGTAGTTTATGTGTAGGTCTAGTAACTCTATTGCCTTGCGAGATGTATCACTTGTCAACTGAGTTAAGCACAGTTTTGGGAAAAGGATTTCAGGTAGTGGCAATTTTCTCAGTCCTATAAGCGCACACATGGTTAAATGTGAAGGCAATCAAAAATGAGAACTGGACTATGAGTTTGGATTATTTCAGATATTACTGAACATGAAATTAAATTTATGTAGTCACACAGTTTATTCTCCTTTTTAAAGATATAGCTTCCTACTATATTATCATCAAATAAATTGAAAGTACTATGAACCAGGATTCCTCAGAAGGAAAATTGTATGGATCCCGAGGTTATAAGTTATGTTAAGGCATTTTAAATGTGCTATTTTCTGGTCCTAATTAATAAAAAATTTATTGGTTTTAAAATCAGTTGTTACTTAGTTGTGCTGAATATATAATCAGAGTGACAAGTACAGATTGGAGAGAGTGCTAAGGCCTTTTCTTTTTTAAATTTTTATTTATTTTTTATTGAAGTATAGTTAATTTACATGTTGTGTTAATTTCAAGTGTACAGTAAGGTAGTTCAGTTATACATATATATATGTGTTCCTTTTCAGATTCTTTTCGTTATAGATTATTACAAGATAGTAGGTCCTAACAAGGATTTACTTTTTAACCTATTTTTTATACAGTAGTCTGTATATGTCAATCCCAAACTCCTAATTTAATCTCTCCCCACCACCCCAGCTATCCCCTTTCTATTTCTGCTTTGTCAATAAGTTCATTTGTGTCATTTTTTTTTTAGATTCCACATGTAAGTGATATTCATATGATATTTGTCTTTTTCTGTCTGATCTAAGCACCTCTTCTGAAGTGCATCAAATCTCCCCCAGTCTTGGGAAAGTTGCTATTTTGTTTAACTCTTGTTAGTATCCTAAGTATTTACTCTTCAGTAGATACTTTGAAGAACTCCAAATACGATGTAATTTTTTAGTGAAAAACACCTATATGATATATAAAGTTGAATACTGTATTCTCCTAGGCTACTTGAGAATTCTTTATGTCTAACAGACTAATAAATTACACCGTAAAGTGAAATTGCATTAGCCCTTTTTGTTTTTGATTAGAAACTGTTTATGGTATGCTTTTCCCCCACTACAAAATAAAGTTCCTTGTTTCAGCTGGCAACAAAGAGAAAGTAGAAAATCCAATCTATGATAAGCAGGCAGATTCCCCTGCACAGAAATCTAGCTCACAAATACCTTTCTAACAGAGCTACAACAGTTAAGCATTTTCTGTTCATTATGAATAGAATTTCCTTCCATCAGAGCCATCCATCTTGCTAGACGTAGGCTTGAGATATTGTTGAAAAAAATTACTATTGGCAAACGGTTACTGCAAGAAAATGAGATAATCTATTTTCCTTGTGCCAGTAAGATCTGTCTAATATTTTTATAGTCATACTATATAAATTTGTTACATTAATTTTAGGGTGATGGATCCATTGTCAGTTCTTTATTAGTTATCACTTTTAAGTTTTACATGATGAGAAGACAATGGAAACAAAAACACATACATATCTGTGTCTAGCAATCCCTCAGACTTGGGTATACAAGTGTTGTTACAAATGTTGGTTACAACATTTAAAATAGTGGGGTAAGCAGCTAATGCACTTAATATCATTAAACTTCAATCATCTCCTCAGGAAAAACAGATAATACCTGTCTCACATGGTTTTTGTAAGTGCAGAGATGAAACAGAAGTGTAGTGCTTGACATGGAGGAGATTTTCAGTAAATGGTATTTATTATATTACAAAGAGGTGAGGTGTTCTCTTTAGGTAGCTAGATCTGGGGAAGGTGATGCAAGCAGGTAATGCAATCTGCCTGCCTTTTCAAAGGCTGCTGGGATAAGATATTGACTCAATGCCCAATTTCCTTCCCAATCCCTCACCTATCTAGCCTCATGTACAAGATCTAAACCCCTAACTTTGCAAAATATAAGAAGACAAACAGTTATCTTGAATGAATTTCCAAAGTCAGTTAACAAAATCTTAAACAGTTACTCCAGAGAGTGGGTGGAATGTAATGATCTCTGCCCTGAAGAAACAATTGCAGAATGCACACAGTGGTCTAAATGAGAGAAACACACACACCTGCTGCAGACAAGACACACACACTACATGTGGCTATTTTAGCATACACAAAGACACACCCATTCTTTTTTCCCTCCCACTCCCTCCTCTCTCTGTCCTTCCATCCTGCCTCTCTCTCTCTCTCTCTCTCTCTCTCTCTCCCTCCCCTCCCACTACTTCAAGGATAGCAACACTGAGCACAGCTTAACAAATCTGAAGTTATCTGAGATGACCAGAGTGAATGAAAGCAGCAGACATATTCCTGCTGTTGTTTTTACTCCTTATGTTCCAAACTCTTGTGTCCCAGTTATTTGTATTGAGTGGTATATATTTGCCAACTGTAAGCAATGCATTTTAATATTGCCTCTATATTTTCTCCCATTCTTTCTGCCCTTTAATTCTCTCCTCTCAGATGGATTTAACCTTTTTAGTCTTTTTGTTGCAATGCATCTGTCTTCCAAGTTGAATGTAATGTTCTAGGATAATAGTCATAACTATGAAAAAAATGTTCATCTCTATATTTAGAAATTAACCATTTTAAGGTATTCAAGCCTGTTGCATTTTATTTTCATAACACCATTAAAGACTACTCTCTATTTCTGTGGCAACTGCCCTTCTTGTGCAAAGAGAAAAATATTTTTTTCTTGAATAGGATGGAATTAATTTTAGGTGAAATTCAAATTTATAAACATACTGTTCTACACAATTATGAATGTTTGTGTCTTCCTTAATAGTTTCAAAATAAATGATTGGTTTAAGGTATTTTGAAACACTCATTCAGCTAATGATTGTGCTGATCCAATGGGCATCTAATTTAATAGTTTTTTATTTTCCTTGTGAAATCCATTCTTACACATTTAAGGAAGTGAATTTCAGAATGCTTTGAATATTAATCCCCTTTCTATTTTGGAGCAAGTATTTCCCAAAAGCATAAAAATAAATTAAAAGAGATCCTAGAATTATATTAGCTCATTTTTTTTCTATATTACCTTATACATTGCTGTTAGCCATGAAGTAACTCAAAGCAAGTATTGAATACTTTTAAATTGCAGACTTCTCCTAGTTGGTAATATTTTGTGATCATTAAGTGAATGCTTAGTGTATAAAAGACACATTAGAGGTTTATTTTAAATCCATTTGCTTTCTAATCAGAATATTATCAAATAGTCATTTTCATAAATTTAACAATAAAAATAGAATGGAAAGGTGATAGGATTATAAGAATTGTTAAGGTATACATTTGAAAGTTGCAGAGGTATTTCCTCAGAATAGAAAATGACATTATTTAAAAATAAACTTGCCTAAAATATAAAGCTGATTTAAATACAATAATGTCATCATTCCACCAAATTCTAGATGGCTCTCTCTTTTTTTTAGAGAGTGGATCATCAACAGTGTAGCTATGAGAGCAAATATTTTTGCAATGTGTCTTGCAGTGTTTACAGAATTCTTTTCCTCTGAGTTTTCCACCTTTTACAGGTTTTCATTTAAATCCTGGATTTTTAAAATTGTGCTATTTTCTATGTAAATTTTCCCAAGTGGAGATAGAATTACTTGAGATCAAAAGTGTGAAATTCACATTAGTGGGGCTATCAGCATTTGCAGTCAACCATAATTTTCCCCTATGTTGCTTTTTTAAAGAAGAGAGAGAAGAAAAATGAAACTCCTTGACCAGTATAATAGAAGCAAGAGCTAATCAAAACTGTGGTGTGTGTGAGTGTGTGTGAGTGTGTGTGTGTGTGTGTGTGTGTGTGTAGGAAAAGAGAGTGAGAGAGAGTAATATAGATGTGTAGATTTAGGCTCCACATATAGTACACATTTAGTTTTGCACTTTACGTGATATACACCTAAAGGCCAAATTACACACACACACACACACACACACACACACACACACACACGTTCATTAATTATAGTGTTTTGATTCTTTTGTGTGTGTATGTGCAATCTTTATAATTCTAAGACTTTAATATTTTTAAGTTTTTCATTAGATAAGTGATATGTTAATAAGCAAAAAATATAAACAATAAAAGGATTGCATACACATTGTTTTATTCTGTTTTTTTGCCATAAAATATTATGAGCATCTTTCTGAGTGAGACATAATGTGTCTCATAAATGTATGAGAATAGCATAATTTATATATGGAATTGTATGAACATAGCATAGTTTTTTTTGGTTTTTTTTTTTTTTTTTTTTTTGCGGTACACGGGCCCCTCACTGTTGTGGCCTCTCCCATTGTGGAGCACAGGCTCCGGACGCGCAGGCTCAGCAGCCATGGCTCACGGGCCCAGCCGCTCCGCGGCATGTGGGATCTTCCCAGACCGGGGCACGTGTCCCCTGCATCGGCAGGCAGACTCTCAACCACTGCGCCACCAGGGAAGCCCAGAACATAGCATAGTTTAACCACCTTTCTAATTTGAGGCATTATAGTCTTTCTAATTTGCCAATATTATAAATAGCATTGTTCATATATCTTTGTGCATATAAACATACAGAGGACCTGGTTGTTCTTTATGCATTCATGTACAATAGATCCTTGGAAATAGCATCTGAAGTTTTCATGACTTGTATCTCAAACTCTAATCTGGGTGACTATGAATCTATGATGGCAATTCTATTCTCCTAAAATTGACTTATAAAGGTGAGTATTGGACTGCTGACCTCTCCAAGCTGTAGCTATATTTCCAGTGTAGTCCGGAAAATGCTAAGCCATAGTAGGGCTTATTTTGACATGGAAGTGATTTACCTCCTCCAAAATCCCTTCCAAGGAATGGTTTTCTTAGACATTCCAATGCTATTCTGCTCTAAAGAAAACTTCTGGCACTATTCTCAAAAGCTTTTCCAGGCTGTCTCTCAATATATTCTGAGTATAGGTTTGGGTTCTATGCAGTTTATGTTCACCACAATAATATCCCATAAAAATGATTCTCTCTTTCATTATCGGTCTCTCTCTCTCTCCCTCCCTCCCTCCCTCCCCCACCTCCCCTCCTCCCTCCCGGTTTTAGTATTTACCTGCTCATAACATACATGTTTCTATGAATTTGTAAATTTTATTAATTGGTCTCATTCTCTGGGCATTGATAATTAAGAATAGAAAAACTCAACTACTCCTACTCCTAAAGCACACCGTTCTTCCTTGAAAGTAGAAGACAACTGAAAAGCTGGCAAAACACAGCGTCCTTAGGAGCAGGGTCTCTTTTAACGTTCTCTTGGTGGTGAACATGCATTGAACATATTTCAGTGTTACTGGCACCTGTCTTGCTAAATCTGATGGAACAACAACAAATGCAATAAAGTCTTGTTACTAAGCTATCTTTGAGCCACACTAGATTGTGATTGATTCTGTTGTGTGTAATAGTATGGTGGCATTTTGCCTTAGGCCTTTTTTATTGAACAGTGAAGGAACAGAAGAAGGAAACACTTGATCACTTTGTAAATGCTGCACATTGCAGGCAGGGTTTAATGACTGAACGTAGCCACTACCAGTGTATTGAAATGCCTCTGCCTTGCCTCAAAGCATTGTACCTCTATTCAAATGGCAAAGAATAGAGTTCCTGTAAGATTGTGGAGTACAGCTCATTTTGGGAATAAACAGTTGCTTTGACCTTGTACTGGCAAATAGACCCTTTCAGGCCTGGAATTGCAAGGCCAGGAAATCATCTGTTTAGTCAGTGCTGGTTCTGGTCATTAGTTTGTGTTTATGGCTGGGAATTGATAATATAGCCCTGTGTGTATAGAGCTCGGGTCTGAATACTAAAAAGACCCTATTTACCAACAGCTTTATTTTTTAATTTAAAGTTAATTCAAATTGAAATGAGCCTTTTAACCCTTAATTAGTACCATGTTTTCTCTTAAAAGTCAACCACATTAGTCAACTGGAGACAAAATTCACTTTGCAATTGAAAAGCTGTCTACTTTCTTTCAACAGTAGCCACCATGGTTTACTAAGTGCATTTGTTTTCCTTTCACTATGGTAACTTTACCCATTCTCTGTATCAGCATAACTCAAGCCCATCAATTACATCTTAGAGGAAAAGTGCGCTATGTGCTTTGGGAATGAGGCCAAGATTCTATCTGGTAGCTTTTTTATAATTATTATTCATTGTATAGCTAGTGCTCATAATACTCCCTATTTCATAGTTTTTTTCTTTATATTTTTCCAAAGCTGGTAGTTTGTTATTTTATCCCACTACTGACCCATAGTATTTAGTTCCTGTTTTATTCTTACCTCTTTATAAATATGGAATCAGCAGATTCCCAAAATATTTCTAATTCATTTATTACAAATTGGTATTATTTTGGCTTCCTTCTCTTATTTTATTCATATTTTTAGTGTTCTCAATAGAAAATTAACATTTGGCAAGAGCTTCTTCATTTTTGTTCTACTGTGGCCCATCCTGGGGCTTTTTCAATAAGTTTTGGGGTTCGCTTAGTAAATGAACATGCATACTCTCACTAACTGGGCACTTAAAATAGAGGAACTAAAAGGTAGATTAACAAGAAAAAGACAAATAAAACCTCACTTCAGACTAACAGAAGGAAAATGTTTTGTCTTTTAAATTGTATTTTCAGTATCGTGCTAGTTTTCCTTACTGTTAAAAGAGCAAAAGAAAATCACACTTTCCTACATTTTAAAAAATTTAAAATAATAATTAATATCAATATTTTAGTTTTTATTTATTCCTATAAGATTTCCCAGCTTTTAAACATTCTACTCTATCTAAAATATACATAAAAGGAAGAATATAATGAAACATAGTTCTATTATGCTACTGGGTAAGATGAAAATATAATAATAGGGAATTATTTGCTTGGCAGTGAATTTATCATTCAATCCATCCAATCATGAAATCCACATACCCTTTGAATATATACTGCTCTGATATAGAAAAACACTGAGAAGGGCAAAAACCTGTCATTTCTTGATTCAAGTATATTTCTTTTAAATCAGAAGAGAGCCTCTTTTCTTTGTCTTGTTGCCCTATGTGATTTTGTAATTTCAATGGCTTATTTTAATCCTTAAATCACGGATGAAAGTGAAGATGCTTTTCCTAATTTTTTCTACTCAGAAAGTTCTAGGAATCTTACAAATTTTGGTATATGAAGCATTAACCTTTTAAAGTGTCTAGCCTGAAGAGTATTAAGAGACAAGATAGTCGATAACCATCATTTGATAAATGAAGAAATTGAAATCCAGAGAGGACAATTGGTTACAAGTTAATTATTCATTTAAAAAATGTATTTCATCAACTGCTAGGTGCTGGGCAATGTGCTGGACACAGAGCATGCAAAATGAATAAGAAAAATCTCGTATCTCTATATTGCTCAGGATCTAACCTGGGAACAGATAATAATAACTAAAAATGAATCTTCAGACTTATTTTAGAAGAGGAAGTCACTATCCCAACTACCTCATAAAAACTGGAAGACACCTGGTCAGTGACTTTGAGATAATACCTATTTAGTAGAAAAAACTAGATCAAAACCTACGTTTCCTCTTTCCCAGTCTAGTGGTCTTCCTGTAAGATGCTGAAAACCTTGAAGAGTTGGGATATAGAGAAGTGAAATTAGGGAATTTCTTGGTGAAGATTACTTAAAACTGTTGTGTTGCAAAGTGTCTTAGCACTTACATTCTCAAGTGAGAAGATCCATTTCTAAAATAACGGCACCATATGGAATTAATTGGTCTCCTGTTTAAAGCTAGGATTGTGAATTTTATCACTGTGACTGGACACAATAAAATGTCTAGGTCATCTTAGGAGATCAGTACATGTTTGGTTTTTGAAAGTGAATAAATGAAATCCAAACATTACATGAACAAGTCTGATTCCTAGTAAATCCATGATGATATCCAGTAGGATTTGAGGAGGTGCTACATCCCATTTTTAATGGTTAATTTAGTTTCGTGTATCATTCCTACTTTGCTTATTCAAAGCCCAGAGTTCCTGCCACAATTAACTAGTTCAAAAATCTCCATTACAGCAAGGGGATGAAACGTCTCTGGGACACAAAAAGGGGCAGCAGTTTGCCTCCGCTTAAAAGATCTTACACTGTTTAATCACTCTTTGGTTTTACTACCCTGAGGTAGAAATCTATGAATAATTCTACCAGTGTTTGACTGACAAGAACATGTACTACTGGGTTATGGGAGGAAAGATGTAAATCAGAATTCTGTCATTTTGGCAGCAGGCTTTGAGTATGTGCATTTCCACCTTAGTTAAGTATTGCTTTCTAGCTGGCCAACACAGGGAAAGCCTTAAGTATATAGCAGAAATTTGTTTGTTTGTTGTTTTTAAACTTAAAGCTGGATAAAGCTGAATTAGTATTAATTTGTTTACCTTTCTTGCATGTTCTCTGTTCTTTGATATTCTGTAATAAGTTGACAAAGACTTCCTTTAAGTAAGAAAACACATTAACATATCTACTTTCTACTTATTACCTGGGTTTTACTTTTCGTATGCTGAATCTTCTCATTCTCTAACATAATGCATAGGGAGAGAAATGTGCACATTGTTATATTAGCAGTTTTATATTCAAGGAAGGGAAGGAGATACTTTTAAATTACAATCATTGCTTCTGCTACCATAAGCAAAGATAATAAAACACAAGTACTAATGCCCCGTAGAGGTAGAGTTTCAAATTTTTCCATGAGGATTTTTTTAAGAATGAAGAAGGTATAACAAAAGGATAGGTATTTCAGTACAAGATGATTTACTGCAAGGGAGGGAGATTATTTATTGGTGGGAAGAAGTTTGAAGTAAATATATAAAGAATTTCCCCTTATACATGTAAAGATAATGTTTCTTACTAGTATCATAATTTTATTAGTGAATACAAACTTTTCAGTCATATTCTCAAATTTGTTGAACAATATGAGTCAAGGATTTAGAGATTCTGTTTGTATCAAGAAAAAGAAAATTTACTTGTATGGCTCCCACATATAGTGGGGTCACCCTATTCTTAAAGTTGACAGACAACCTCTGCCCTTCCAACAAAAGTTCAATTGCTCATCTGCCCATAACAATGTTACACCTCAAATAGATAGAAAATCCTGGAGAATACAAGAGAACATCAGCCTTTCTGAAATGGTGTCTTAACTAGGAATAGATGAAAAAAGACTTGCATGTGTTTAATTAAATGTGTTGCATTAAATTTTTTAGATGACTATTCTTCAATGTCATACCAACAGCTTAGAATTGGTAGGAAAATGATTTGCTTTTAATGAGTGATTTACATAAAATTAAAAGCAGAAATTTTCTTGCTTATTCGGACTATGAATTTCTTTGTTATCTTGGGCATTCTGTTTGTGCTTCAATTGTTCATTTAAGAAAATTAATATCTACCTTGATTATTTCAATAGAACTGTTGTGAGATTTAATTGAGATGGTATATATATATATTTTTTTATTGTTGTTGTTGCGGAACGCGGGCCTCTCACTGTTGTGGCCTCTACCGTTGCGGAGCACAGGCTCCGGACGCGCAGGCTCAGCGACCATGGCTCACGGGTCTAGCCGCTCCGCGGCATGTGGGATCTTCCCGGACCGGGGCACGAACCCGTGTTCCCTGCATCGGCAGGCGGACTCTCAACCACTGCGCCACCAGGGAAGCGCGAGATGGTGTATTTGAAAGTCCTTTATAAAGAGTAAAAGTGTCGACCAAATTTAGGATATTACCATAGAAACTAGCATTGTACTCAGGATAGAGTTAGCATTCAATGAATATCTGTTAATTGATGATTAAATCCTATCAGCTAGCTACCAGGTGCCAGAAGATGCAGAGTAGAGTCTGTCCCTAACTGTGTGTCACCTAACATCCTGGATTTTCAGACGTAAAACACACAAACTGACCACTGGGTTTTCTTAGGATCTTTTTAGCTCCATTAAGCTATTCTATATAATTAATACATCTCAACTGAATTCTCTTTGTCTTTTTTATCATTTAGAAATGCTTTCTGCTGCAAGTAAAAGAAAACTTGACTACAGTGACTTAAACAAACAAGGTGTTACTTTTCTGACATTATAAGAAATCCTGGGCTTCCCTGGTGGCGCAGTGGTTGAGAGTCCGCCTGCCGATGCAGGGGACACGGGTTCGTGCCCTGGTCCGGGAAGATCCCACATGCCGCGGAGCGGCTAGGCCCGTGAGCCATGGTCGCTGAGCCTGCGCCTCCGCAACGGTAGAGGCCACAACAGTGAGAGGCCCGCGTACCGCAAAAAAAAAAAAAAAAAAAAAAATGTTAAGAAATCCTAAGATTTGTGCTTGCTGGGTCAACAAGAGCAGGGTACACATCTCTCTGATTTTCTTGGCCTTTAACTTAGTGTCTCCTGTAAGTCATTACGCCCATAATCAATGCAAGGTATCCCAAAGACTTGCATCAGAGTTCTGTTTGTATCTCTTTAGCCATCTCTTTGGCCATAACTTTGGCCATCCACCCCTATTTGCAATGATCTGACTTAGGGAGTACTTGGCAGAATGCAGTTCTGAACAAAATCAGGATTCTATTAGCAAACAGGAAGCAGGACTGAGATACTGAGTATGTAACCAACAGCACCCACCACATTCCTCTAGTTAACAGTTTGTCTTTTCATGTTGATCTATTTGTGTATTTAATTATGCTTCTTACAGGCCAACTCGTACTGTCTTAATCTTTCTCAAATGGGAGTCCTTCTGTGTATTTCTTCCAACAGATCAGTCAGAATGGAGTGCTTGCTCCATGTGGCCTGTGTTAAATTTCTGTTGCCTGCTTTCAAATTTCAAGGGCCTTTTTGGGATGGACAGAATTAGGGACATTTGTATCTTTAAGACTAATGAGGAGACTGAACAAAAGTAGATGATTGACAGATATTTATTCAACTGCATGTATATGTGCCTACCTGTCTTTTACTCTTCTCATCTCTAAGGTTATTATTTACTCATAATTAAAGTCTGGTTACTAGTTCAAGTCACATTCTTAACTTATAGGCTTAATAACTATAACTACTTTCAATACTAACAGAAATTCTGTGCTGTGGTGCTGTAGCTAACTGATTGTGTGACTATCTTGTCTTTAAGTATCACATAGTATAGCTGTTTATAGTATTAACAAAAAGTGATTGAGTGTTTAGTGAATACCTTTATACCTAATGTTGTAAAAACTATAAAAGCCTGAAATAAAAACACAGAGATAAATTTACAAGCAAACAAAATAACAAAGTACATTGGAACACTGCAACTTAATCTTTTAAAGACTCAGCAATGCCCTCTTGCAAATTTAAAGGCACTCAATAATGAGCTAAATTGAAACCAGAAGTTAAGTGCATAGTTTGTTTATACTTTACACCGTTTCCCCCTGAGGCAATATGACATGAGATATGAGTGGACCTTTCTAACCAGTGCTTAACGACAATGTTCAGAAGTTTATAATCCTAATCCAAGTTTGGTTAGGGCAATAGAATTTATTTGACTGGCTCTCAGTATGGTACCAAAAGTTGTTCAATTTAATGTAATATGGTCATTGAGCAGCCATTCTTAGTAGGAACTTGAAAACAGCAAGACTCGATTAATGATTACTATCATTTTAAGTTATTCTAATTGTTGGTTTTGTCAATGTATTTTCTTTGGGAGTGTTATCTCCCAAGAAATGTTCAGTAGGGAGATACACTATTATAGATACAGTGTGTTATCTTTTAAAATACATTTAGTGATTATAAAAGTTAAGATTTATTCACACAGGTTTTATTTGAATGCAAATAACTTGTTATTCACAATATGAAGTTGATATAAAAAATTTTGGAATTCAGTGATAAACATAGTCTGTAGGGTCTAGTCTCTAAGTGGTTTAGGCCATCAAATCTCAATGTAGCTTTGAAGTTGAGTTTTAGAGACTTAAGAAAGTATTGGCTTCCAAAGAAACTTAAAAATTTAAGATCCTGAATTCCTTCCTCAAAGGAATGTCAAGGGACTTTTGTTAGGGTTTTCACTATGATTTCAGTTCTCACGGTAATTATGAAAATGGACCAAATAAAACAGTACAGCATTTTAAATTTTATATCAGATTAGATGAAAATACTATACTGGAGACGTTCCTGTAAAAGCTGTAAATAGATAGTGAATATTAAATGGGTAGCTGAAATAATATCTGGCAACCTGTTCATTGGGCTTAAAAAAAAACATGTCATTCAGAGATGCAAATGGAAAGAAAGAAGATAACATAGTTATTTTTAAAAGTGTTAATCTAGTAATAATTCACAAGTATATCAGTTTAAATAGAAATTATACCTCCCTGTGTATTTGAGATACAGACAAGGAAATAAATTAAGACCTTTCTTTTAGGTCATTACCAGAGAAGTTAGGGAATATGACACTGTCAAGGGCAAACAAAATATCATAGCTCAGGAGAACCATGTATCAAGAATCTTAAAATATAGACAAAGCCGTGACTTCTTTCTTCAGTTGCTTGCAATTTGTGGGGATAAAGCTGTTCACACAGAAACTAATTGGAAAACAAGTGGGTACTATATTAAGTACTAACTGCAGAGACTGTACACATTGCATCATGTTTAAAAAGGGAATGGCTGCATGGCTTTGCTTTATTTTCTCCACAAACAGTCCAATGCCAAGTAAAGCTGTGAAAACATGAGATGGAAATTTCATCACACTCTAGTGCCAAAATAATCTAAATCTTGTGGGGGTTTTTTCCCCCTTAACATTTGGTACAAATACAAACGTATATGTGGAGAAACTACATGGGGCCACATTATTTGCTTCTATGAATTCTGGGAGAAGGAAATAGATTTTATTCATGGTGAATGCATGCCCTAGCCTCCTGAAATCTGTTTTATGTATTTTCAAGAATATATTTTCAAAATTATCACAAAATCTTAAAAGAGTCATTTTGTTTGTAGCTTGTCGACCAGGTTTCTACAAGCCTTCGGATGGTAATGTGCAGTGTGCTAAGTGCCCACCTCACAGTTCTACTCACGAAGATGGTTCAGTGAACTGCAGGTGTGAGAATAATTACTTCCGAGCAGACAAAGACCCTCCATCCATGGCTTGTACCCGTGAGTAGTTTTGCTGCAACCCATGCCTCCATGTTTGTTTTATTTCCTTTTTTCTTCTTCTTATTGTGTTTTTTTTTAAAGCATTTGGCCCATTTCCTTCTGCTCTCCATGTGCAAATTAAAAGCTTTCTCTGCTTCACTCTCCATGCTTGCCTCACCACAAATGCAACATTTATCACACAAAATGAATTAGTTTTTAAAGCACTTCCTGCAACAGGACACCCAGAAGGAAAGAAAATTTTCTATATCTTGTTTTAGATCTTGCGTAATTTTGACACGGTAGGGGAGGTTTAGGCATGGGATTTGTATTTTTACTTTTCTATTCCCTCTTGTTATATGTTGGTCATAGGTCATAGGGAAAAAGAACTAAGATTTATAAAACTAATACTAAAGTTTTCATAACTATTCACAAGGGCATTGAATTTAGTGGTAAATTCCTTTGTTGGACTTCGTGAATGCATCTTCAACCTGGAGTCAAACTCCCCCCTTCATAGCTCGGGGAGGACAGCACTCTTGAATCCATGTGTCTATAATCTCATGGATCCTCTGAGGATGAATTAAAGTATATAATAAAGACAAGATGGTTATTTACCTCTTTCAGTTCCACTGTAAATTATCTATTTCCCTTGTAGTAGAAAACAGAAGTGAGGCTCATTAATCTTTGTTGAACTACTTTGCAGGACCTCCATCTGCACCGAGAAATGTTATATCTAATATAAATGAGACCTCGGTTATCCTGGACTGGAGTTGGCCCCTGGACACAGGAGGCCGGAAAGATGTTACCTTCAACATCATATGTAAAAAATGTGGGTGGAACGTAAAACAGTGTGAGCCATGCAGCCCAAATGTCCGCTTCCTCCCTCGACAGTATGGACTCACCAACACCACGGTGACAGTGACAGACCTCCTGGCACACACTAACTACACCTTTGAGATTGATGCCATTAACGGGGTGTCAGAGCTGAGCTCACCACCGAGACAGTTTGCTGCAGTCAGCATCACAACTAACCAGGCTGGTGAGTACCTGCTGGATGCTTCCTACTCCTGCCATCTCAGAGCCAAGAAATAGTTCTCACAGAAAGAGTGGAAGAAAGGGTAGGAAAAAAAAGATTTGAAAGAGCCCCAGGATATTCTTTTTTATTACTTTTAGACAGTTATGGTACATTAAATAGCTCAACTTAATTCTTCAAAGTGAGAATAAATCATATTTGTTAGATGATTTTAAGCTAGTTTAATCCATTGCTTCCCAATTTGAAATCTTTAAACATCTGGGGCTCTGGAGATAGTACTTATGGGGCTCCTTGCAGCATTTCCGTATTTTCAAGAACTTAACAGACATTGAATCTAGCTTGGAAAAGGTTATGTATGATATTTAAAACTATAAATGTCTTTACCTTAGTTATAATTATATCAAATTTTGTGTATAGTTATTCAGTTATTTTATACTCCCCAGAAGCTCTGGGTAGTATAGCTCAGATAGTTAAAACTCTCTTATTAATTAAAAACAAAGAAAAGAAACACATTTTATTTAATAGATACAATTTGTATTTAAAAATTAAAAATATGGAATTGAGGAGAAGCTTAGTAAAAAGAGGTCTTGGTGGAAAACAGTTGGAATCACTGATCTTTAAAATTTCCAGATATAAATTTTATGGTGATTTCATCAACTGTATTTTCCACTGACAATCTTTTCCTAATTAAAAAGAAAATACTGTGTTGCCAGATTGTAAGCAAAGGGCCTTTAATATGGAATAGAAAATTTAAATAAACTTCTCACCTTTCTTTATCTTGCATCCACAACATTTCTCTTTTCTTTACTGTTAGTAAATCCTGTGTTTTTCAGTCACCCCTTAAATCTTCTAGTTGTTTTTCGGTTCTCTGATAATTCTTGTGATATTTTTTACTATGGTTTTTTTTACAGTGTGGTGTCCAGAATTATTCATGGGGCTTTAGTTGTGATTCTCTCAAACGTATAGAAGAATTACATTTTGCAGAGTATACAGAGACATGCCAGTGATATCCCTTTGAAATAAGACAATCATTTTTCCAAGGTGATAACTGTGATGAATGAGTAAAACAGTTTTCTAATCAACAAAGCTGTGCAAAATTAAGCTGATAGATATTTATTGTGCATAACTGTTGCTACAAGATATTATAATTAGGGTTACATTTCAAACAATTCAGTTCAGAGATATTATTGTATAATTTATACACAAGAAAATAAACATTGGAGCCAAAAAAGGAGAAAAGGAAGAGACAGGATGGCCCCCTGAAAATACTTCAGCTAGAACTACAGACTCCCACGTCTGCTCCCAGGAGAGCTAACCTTGAGTTGGAAGTTAGAATTGAGTGTAAACTCAGCTTCTTTTCTACATTTGGTTTAAATTATGGAAGTTCCTCTGCTCTCTAGCGGGACTCGCTCTTTTCTTTGAGGATATGAATACTGGATGTCAGAAGAAAAGAGAAAGGAGAGATGACTAAATTCCATCAGCTGGAAGAGGTCTTAGAGCAGCCAAATATCTAGCCAGGAAATTCACCACTTTCTTTCTTTCACTTGGCTGACTCAGGGAGGTTAGTTAAACTACCAAGGGTACAAAACTAATAGGTGTCATCAGGGCTAATATTCACCAAGTATGCACAAGTATGACTCTGCTGGTTAGTAAAATTTTGTACTTATTTGCATACTGGTTAGAAGCAGACAAAGTTACTTCTGAAGGTGAGTATAGAAATGCACCTGTACTGGTTAATTCCTCAAGTACCCTAGGTAGCCCCCTAAACCCAGTATATCAAGCCCCCCACTTCCTTCCCCATAATCTAGCAATCAAAAGGATAAATCTTGGCATTAGAGGAGTCTCCAGACCAGTCTGTCAGGTCCCCCTTCTTCTCGTAATCCAGCAACCAAAAGGGTAAATCCTGGCACTTGAGTGGTCTCCAGATCCCTGTGCGGGAACTTTTCCAACTTGAGGGCTCCATGTCCCTAGCATTCCAGTTGACAGATATTTTGAATATAACCCCTGGCAGAGTCCATGTTTAAATGTGTCTTTCTGATCCCACATCCCTCCTTTGTTCCCACTTTTCTTCTAGTCTCCTATATTGAAGAAATTCTTATAATTTTACATCGTCTCATGGTGATAAAGTTTATTTATGGAAAAGACAAGACTTTTTAATGAAGTGCACTGAATCATTATTTTAATCTTGCTTACTGAATCTGTAATCTCTCCCACTTAAAGCTAGATCTCAGACCAAGCAACATGTGCTTTTGTTTCGCTTTAGTTAATGATATTTAAACTTTGTAGTTAATAATATTTAAAGATTTGTAACTTAGGTTTATTTAACTGTCTTCCATGAGAGAGAAAAAAAAGATGAGTAATGCTATTGCTATGTATCTCATGATTATAGCTTCTCATATTCAATGAACACAAGAATTTTAAGAAGTTATAATTATGTGGCAAATGGCTTTCCCAAATCCCATATTTCACTGTGATTTACTACCTTGTTTAAAACAAGAGCATCAATCTGTGTTATAATTATCTCCTAAGTCAAACAGAAGTGTATAAAAACAAGCAAGAGCTCCTTATTTCCTATCTTATCATTGACCTCTGGCTTTCTGACAATGCATTTATCAAGAAACGAATAGTTCCAGATATATACAATGAATGAATCTAGGTAAAGTGGCAACCAAGAGCAGGCCAAGACTTTAAAAAAATAAATGGGGTTGGTGCTTTGGCCCTCCCAGTTACAAATCACAGGGAAAGACAGAGATTCAGCAGGGATGATATCAGCTACTCTTCCTAACCCCACTCTCATTTTTCAGAAAAATCACAAATATGTCTACAACATTCACCATGAGGCATTTTATATATTTATCTCAGAGAGTCTGTATCATTTTTGTGCCTGGGGAGGTAGAGGTCTTTGTTCCATCTTCAAATCCCCATGGTAAGATATATAAGCAAGATTAGAAGCAATGCCATTTCTCCAGAGTGTTTCATTGTTTTACTTTATTTTTGCTCTTGTGAAGGTTAATGGACTGGTAGCCTTGAGAAATGAGCTCCCGACATCTAGAAAGATATGACTATGACAGATACGAGGCCTGGTGTTTAAATTCCTCCTTCCTCTCTATCTCTGACATGGCTATAAAGGGGAAATGTGAATGTGTCCCTTTTAATTTAGTTTGTGAGATTGAATTTGTTGATTTTTCTCTTGATTACATTGTAAAAGCCATGTGATGACCACATGATAAGGCACCTTCTAAATTATGGAGGATTATGTTGTGAATTTGGGTGTTAGTTCCCAGCCCTTAATACTTTCACAAAGTATGTCAGTGAGATAAAAAACATGGTCTGTACGTTAAGATTGTATCCATGAATCCATCAGTCAAACATGTACAGAACGAATTGCAGATTGCAGAACAAAAATCTGTGATGTTATATCTTGGGGTAAATTGCTACTTCTTGTTTTCTTCTTTGAATGAGTATGTTTACCTTTCAGTTCTGGAAAAATCATTCCACTAGTGGAATATTTGTCCCTGTTTTTCTCAACTTCCATCATAGAATCTGCCCTTTCTCCACTATCCTATAGCATGTAACAATCTCACGCAAGAAGAGGGGCCACTAGTAGAGAATATATGGGCTTTCAAGTTTTGAGATCCACCCCATGCCCATTTTACAGAAACTGAGATCCAAGAAGTTTTTTCAACTTTTTATCAAGCGATCAAACTTCTACTTATGTCTTCCAACTCCAACTCCACTTTCAACTTCTATTCTTGTGTTCTTTCTGCCATCCTATGATTCATGCCATATAGCTACAAAAAGAAATGCTTCCTTGGAGACAGAGGGGGGCTTTGCTGGGAAAATCTACTGTACCCTATGCCATCTACAATAAACTTGGTCCTTGCTTCTCAGTCATTTATCACAGGGTTTCTTAGGAGTATTCTGCAAGAGATCTTCTTTATCATCTCCACTCTTCCCCATAATTAATCTTATCCTTTACTCCCTCATTCCACACAGATGATTTTCCCTCTGTGATACTGTGATTTATAATAAGAAATATATATTTGGTCTTGGTCCCAGTTTATGGCACAGAGCTCCTAAAACTCTTAGAATTTCCTAAGTGATAAGAGCAATAATGGGTATTTTGTTATTCATAACAACCCCTTTCAGTCACATTTGAGTTTATGTTAATGAAGTGAGTTTTGGAAAGTCCCTAAGGATGGTGGCAGGGAAACAAACCATGTGATTAGAAGAACTTTTAGCCCCTCCACTCCTCAACCTCCCCTCTGGGTAGGGTGGAGGGGCTGGAGATAGATTTTATTCATCAGTGGTCAACGATGTAATCAATCATGCCTACGTAATGAAGCCTCCTTAAAAGCTCAAAGGACATGGTTCAGAGAGCTTTTGGGTAGATGCGCTGGTAGGCAAAAGTCTGGAGAAAGCATGGAAATTCTCTGCCCAGTACCTTGCCCTATTCATCTCTTCATCTGTCTGTTTCTGAATTGCATTCTTTTACATAATAAACTGTAAATCTAGTAAGTAAAATGTTTTTGTAAATTCTGTGAGCTGCTCTAGTAAATTAATTGAACATTAATTAAGAGGGGGTCATGGGATACTCCGATTTATACCTGTTGGGTCAGAAGCAAAGATAACAACCTGGACTTGAGATTAGTATCTGAAGGGGAGTTGGGGAAGTCTTATGGGACTGAGCCCTAACCTGTGGGATCTGATGCTAACTCCAGGTAGCTAGTATCAGAATTGAATTAAATCGTAGGACACCCAGCAGGTTTTGCAGAATTGCTTGGTGTGAGGAAAACCCCACATATTTGGTGACCAGAAGTGAAGTATTGCATAGAGGAGACACACAGGAGTATGCTTTTTCCTCTTACACCCTCCTAACTTATTAAGACCATAAAGTTTAGGAGGGAAAGGAAAATGCTATCTCACTGGCTTTTCTAAATCTTATTCCTCCTGTTTGTACTCACTAACTCCCATTGACTCCTGACTCTAAAGAGTGGGCTGTCAAGAAAATCTCTTCCCCTTCTAGCATCTTAGATATACACTCTCCTGGCTCTTTTTCTTTGCCTTTTCTGTTGCATAGGCTTTTATTCATCTTAGAGGAAGTTACAAATAATTAAATAAAAGCAACAACAATACACACACGCTAAATACACACACGTATGCATATTACAAATTGTTTGACTCTTCATTTTATTTTTCTCCTAATTTTCAGTCTAAGATTAGATGTTTTCATAAAGTAATCCTTACTTCTCTCTTTGTTCTCTCATTCATAGTGCAGTCTGGTTTCTGTTCTCACTCTACAGAAGTGCCCTTCTGAGAACCAGTTATAATATCCTATTTGTACCTTTTTGTTAAAATGAATACAATTGTTAGGAAGAGTGTGGATTTCATAAGGGCCTGGACCTTGTCTGATGTTCACATCTGTGGTTCTCAGACTTAGAACAAGGCTTTCTAGCACCTTGTATTCACTCAAAAGTTTATTGAATGAATGAGTGATTGATTATTGGAAATGTCCACCATCCAAAAAAGAAAACATTCTCCCTCAAACCACTTTCTCTCCTTGTTTTTTTTCTCCCTACCAATGAGACCACCGCTTTCCTCAGTTTACCAAATTCTGACACTTGGAATCATCTTTGGTTCATATTCCGCATTTAAGAAGTGATCACATGCTACTGATTTTTCCTTTGAATTGTTTCAGATCTTCATACTTTTTCTCCACACTTAGTGTTAGATTTTAAGGTTCTTAGTCATAACATTTATAAATAAATAATACCAAGAATTATAATAATCCTCTTTTAATTATGTTGAGATTCCAAAATAAAAAGGAATTGGAACTTAAATGAATTAGTAAAGTCAAAATATCATACTGCTTAGCAACTTCTTCCCACTGAGATATTTGTAAAAAGGGTTAATGGATCAACAAGTATATTTCAACGCTCCTTTTATGTTCATGTAATATATGCTCCAGCCATGCAAGAATTTATGATAGAAGTATAGATTTTTAAAAAATTATACAAATCATATAAACTTGCAGAAGACACTATGTAATTAAATGAGTTAAGAAGTGGTGGTTGAAGGATTTTAGGGAAACCTTTGGAAAAAAGAGTTTAGATGTACTTTGAAAAATAGGAATAAATCAGATAGGAGAAAAGAAAAGGAAGGGTATATATATTACAATATTGGAATTGAGTTTCCTGGGTAGTAGGAAGGGTAGGCTGAGAAGAGGAGATGGATCTTGTTAAAGGGTATCAGGAAATCAGGTTGGATATGCAAGGAAGACCAAGCAACTGGTATGTTAGGTAGTGGGATATTGGATGGAAATACATATATTGAGTGGAAGAGTAACCTCATTCAATCTGTTTTAAGAAGCTTAATCTTGAAAAGAGCATGGAACAGTGTCAATAAGTATAATTCTTCACATGTGAATGCCTGAATTATAGTGAAAGAATGACATAATTGGATTTAAATGAGTATTCGTATTATCTGCAATTACAATTTTCAAGTCTAAAACGGCATTTAAAAAATGTTGAGCCATACATTCAAACAAACAAAAAAAAAGTTTTAGAAATTTTTGGTCTTTTCCTACTTACATTCTTGATTGCCAGGTAGTTGACATTGAAGTACCATCAGTCCTAGAATTCTTTTGCCTTGCAGTCTTACAATCAAATAAACAACTTTAGCATGACACTTAGGTAAATGCCACTCTGTTTCTCTCAATTTATAATAGTTGAAAAAGGTGTCCCTTCATTCTCTGGGTCCTGGTATCACTCCAGTATTTCCTTTTTCAACATACCCCTAATCCTTGAAATTTTTGATCCAGGCATGCACATTTTTAATATTTTTTTCTAGTTTCACTTAAACTTATTTTTTCCTCTATGAAGATTATCTTGACCTCTATACTTCCCTAGAGTAAATGGACCTGTCCCTCCTCTTTCAATTTACCCTATTGGAGTTGTGCATATATGTGTACAGTTTTTATCATAAAATTTAATTTGTTCACATATATGAAAGTGTTGCAAATAGTACCATAGTACACAATATGTGTATATACCTTAAGCCAGATTTCCTAAAAATTAACATTTTACTACATTCGCTTTATCATACTCTCCCCCATTGCCTTCTCTATAGAGATATTATTTATTTCTGAACCACTTGAGTGTAAATTGCAGATATTATGCTCCTTTACTCCTAAATTCTTCAGTGCGAACTTCCTAAAACAATGTCACTCTCTTACATAACCTCAATACATTTATCAAAATCAGGACATTAGCATTGTCCATATTATGATCTTATCTGCAGATATTAGTCAACTTTTGTCAATTATTCCACGATGTCCCTTTGGCAAAAACAAATGGATATTCTGTTTACCTTCAGTTTCTATCTATAATATAGTTCTTATCTACAATAATGAATAAATTAACCATTTTCTGTAAATTAAGTCAGATACAAAAATATGAAGGGAAAGGGAATCAACACTTATGGGTAGGACTTTCTCAGGGGTTTGATATCTCTCTAAGAGTTTCACAGTTGCCACCCCATTGAAAAATGACCAGTAAATAATATTATTTAAAAAAGAGAGAACTCGACTTAATTTTATTTAGATTTCCTGTTGAAGAACCATCAATTTATACAAAGAAGGATAGCATCTTGGAGGCCTTCTGATATAAGGAAAACATTCTTAGCCTTGGCTTTAAACAGAATAGCCTCTATCATTCACTTAATTTAATGATCAAAGACAAATCTCTAATTTTCTTCCAGTGAAAAATTGCTATCCATCACATGAGGGATTGAACTGGAAATTCAGTCATAATTTTTCCTGTTTTATTTATTTTTTGTGATTCTAGTACTGTAGTTTAGAACTTTGTTATTGGTATAATTTTAATCAACCAGTACATCTTTTTGATCTTTAACCACACCTATCAATTTACTTCTTCTAAAGGACTTCTAAAAGCATACTTGCGTATACTTTTGTGACCTTGTCACAGGACAAGGTAACAGCATCTATTAGTAGAAAAAAATAGTTTAATATATCTTGAATAAACAATACACACGGATGTGCAGGCTCAGCGGCCATGGCTCACAGGCCCAGCCGCTCCGCGGCATGTGGGATCTTCCCGGACCAGAGCACAAACCTGTGTCCCCTGCATCGGCAGGCAGACTCTCAACCACTGTGCCACGAGGGAAGCCCAACAATAAACACTTTTTAAAATGAATCTTAAACTGTCAGAGCCCTTTGGCTACATTTAGAATCCAGTCTAATTTTTATACATTGATAAAGCAGATATTTTAAAATCTTCTTCATTCCTTATTCTGCAATAAATTTCCTCTATCTACCTTGTTCTGTTGGGATTTAGAAGCAGCATTTATAGATATGACAGAGGAATGCCTCATGTCAAAGAGAGCCAGGCAGGCTTTAGAATTTCTGAAGAAGCAAACGTTTCAAAATAAAACTAGAAAAGGTATACAGCTTGGATCTGCTATTAAGCTACAGATACGTATTGATATAGTCTCTTTAGAAATGTATGCTGACATATAATTATGCACCCTGGAAGTAAACTAGACATCAGAGCATCTACATGAATTCTTTCAGAGCATGAAGGAAGGTGTTTTGTAGCACCAGTATAGTACATCAGAAAGCTAAAATATAATGAAAATCAAACAAAATAGTGGAAATAAGATTACAGTAAGGCATTCTGATGAATCCTCCCCTTGTTGTTTCAGTTGTGTGATTAATAAACCCTAAGAATTGAAGGCTTAACCTTTTATTTCTTTCAACAAACAAATGAGGTCTGAATCAGGCCCAGAGATTACAAGTGAATATATACATTATAATTTTCTTGGTGCATTTCGCTTGTGTGGTAATTTAGCTTCTTTCTTTCCTATTTGAAATCAAGGCAGAGACCTGTACATCTGGGGATATCACTCTGCAGTGATGTGTCCTAGTGTGCCTGAAGCCTTCCACATCATTTAACACATTAATGATGCCTTTCAGCCGTCACACCCTGGTATGGAGGCATATCACATATCTGCAGCATGAGCAATAAGCTGAACAAAAGCAGAGCCATATATTGTCCTGACAGTTATTCAGAACCTTTATATGAGCTTAAAGCCACAATTGTATGGAAAACCAGCAAATGGAGATAGTTTGGGGGTTTCCAGGGTCTATATTGAACTCTCATCCCATTTTTGTTTCTGCTCTTTAATATCAATACAATTAAAATGAACGGAGCAGACATATGTCTGGAGAATTACGGTTATTCTTTTCCTGCTGACTTCTCCTTTAAAGTGCTCACAAGAACAGAAATAACAACAACCAGCTAGAGGAGAAAATATGGTGTTAACTAAAGCACTTAGTATTAAGAAAGTATAGCATAGGGAACTATATTCAATATCTTGTAATAACTTATAATAGAAAAGAATCTGAAAAAGAATATATATATGTGTGTATAATTGAGTTACTTTGCTGTACACCGAAAGCATTTGTAAATTGACTATACTTCAATTAAAAAATAAAAATTAGAAAGAGAGAAATAGCCATTTAATGCTAACTTGTGCCATATTCACTGCATCTTTCCAAGAGCAAAAAATACTTTTTCAATAGAAATCTTTCCTATTATTATTTTTCCCAAGCAGAATGTTTTTAGTCACAAAACACGTTAAAGACAATAACTTATCTTTTAATATATTCTACCCCTCTAGGATTAAGTTAAATATAAAAGATCCTTAGGGAATAATTGCAATATGTGCAGATAATTGAGAAATTGAATAAATGCAAATATTTAGAAGGAAAAGATGCTCTGATTTTAAAAGCAAAAATCCTACTACCACTAACCAGACTCTTTCATTATAAACTCTTAATTATATTTCAGTATCTCCAAAAATACAATCTCCCTGTTAATAACTATAATATAGCCCAAAAATCTGACTTTGTAATATAGCACCTATCAATATAGCACCATTGTCCAAATTGAAAAAAAAGCACCTCTTCCTCAAGGGACTTTATTGCCATCTGCTATAAAATTGTTGTGCTATGTATTCAAATTAAAAGAATTATTATGTGTGGCATCCCCATGTGCTAGGGTCCTGAGATTCTATAATATTCACACTAAACCAAAGAATGCTGAGGCCAAAAAATGGGAAGCTCACATTTTCTACCTCATTTCACCAGTAGTAATTGCTGATCTAAATCCTCTTGATATGATTAACACTGCTCTATAGTCTATTACATAATTATGTCATTTAATCCTTACAACAATTTTATGACTGTGAGTGGTTAAATGTCTTGTCCATGATTTCACAACTCCAAAGTTCCTGCTCTTAACTGTTAGGATATTCTTTTTCCTATGACTTTGCATAATTAAGACTGAAAAAAGAAATCTGTAAAGATGGTTACCATATTAATGTAATTTGTGACTACCTGGCACACAGATCATACGATTTTTTTTCTTTGAAATCGAAATTTCACATGATTTGAGCAATGTTGTTAAAAAAAGAAATCTGAATTGCTCTATTGGGAAGTTATTTACCCAAATCTTTCTTGCCAAAACCAAACAATAAAAACTCTTCTAATGTAGCTTTGAAGGGTTATATTTACTATTAGTCAATGTTAATTTAAAAGCATTTATCGTGACAATTTGTTATCATTAAGAATTAACCTCTTACTGCTTTCATTTTCATTCCAGTAGGAAAATAATAATTAAACCAACAGAAAGAAAATCTGTGTCTTGTCACAATTTTGTCCAAGAAATGGCTTTAAAGTGGAGACTGGGGCTTTCCTGGTGGCCCAGTGGTTGAGAGTCCGCCTGGCGATGCAGGGGACACGGGTTCGTGCCCCGGTCCGGGAGAATCCCACATGCTGCGGAGCGGCTGGGCCCGTGAGCCATGGCCGCTGAGCCTGTGCGTCCTGTGCTCAGCAACGGGAGAGGCTGCGGCAGTGAGAGGCCCGCGTACTGCCAAAAAAAAAAAAAAAAAAAAAAAGTGGAGGCTGTATGTTATATTTTAAACCTAGGTTCTTTGCTGGGAGGTGATGGTATATTAGGCAATGTATTTCAAATGTCAAGTATAAAAAACCTTTTAGAAAACATTTTAATAGAAGGAAAATGAAACAAGCTCTACTCAATGAAAGAGAAATAGAGAATTTATTTCCTTGACATGTTGGAAATTTGCAGGAATAACTGTTAGGTGTACTCCTTCTTAGAGGATATACACACAATTATGCTCCATGGATGGACGAAGATGGACAAACTCTGCCCCAAAACTATATTCAAACAACATGATGAACCAAAAAAATAAAAGTACATGATATGCAACATTTTTCTTTAATATGTCTGTAGTGAGCAAAGTATGTCAGAGCAGAGCAGAGTCTGTATGTCAGAGTAGGAAGAGTTCTGGAATGCATATCAACAGAGGGGAATACTCCTCTCTGCTCCCACTCTTTGGTTTCAGCCTCTGAATAGTTCACTTTTATCAGAGCTATTGTTTTATCTCTTTTGTGAAATTAAACACTTGGACTGGATAATTTTTAAGTTTCCTTCCAGTTACATATTCTAGGGAACTAAGTTGATGCAAAATATATCATGTATTCATGGGAAAATAATCCAGTATTTACTTACAATTGAAACAAATATGATTGCAAAAAAACAACATTTGAAAAGCAGAGTGGTGAAGGACAGTGTCAAAAGTCCAACTGTAAATCCAGGTGTTGCCACTTAATAGTGAGGTGACTAGATTTTTTATTTTGAAATTTGGTTTGTTTATGCATTCCTTCCCAATTTTCTTTAAAAATGAATTTAAGACAGGGATTAGACTAATCTGGAGTCTTTACATCCTTTTTGACATGGATACAATAATACACACACGGATTGTTGTGAGGACTAAATAAAATGAGACAAAGTATATGGAACTAAGGAAGCACTTAAATAAGTTACTGAGCCCTGTCTCAAACATAATCATGCTGATCTTGCTCTATCTGGGAGAAATAGAAACTCCTTTTTAAAATTAAAAAAATATGAATAAGTATTAAAATATATGAAGTCAGGCTCTGAAACACCCTACTTTGATGTGATTGGTTTAGGCTCTAATTCTTTCAAAATTGGAATTCATATGTGATATAAAACAACTCTCAATATAATAAGCCATTCTTCCTTCATTACATACACAGATGTATGTATATATCTTGACTTAGTGTCAACACTGAAGTGCCCATGAGAGGGTCTAATGGAAACATCTGATAGGCAGTTGGTTATATTCAGCTATACTTCTGAGACTTTGGCTAGGATGACACCCAAAGACAGCCATAAAATAAAAAGGATTGGTGAGAATAGTAAAGGGATAGTCACGCAAAGAATGTCTACAAAGATTAAAGAAAAGAGATGGACAGAGATATAAGAAGAAATCAGGTGACAAATGAATATTCTAACAATCATTCAGGATAAAGAGTTAAAATAAACTTTTACCAAGGACCATGTTGTGACATAAAACAAAGGTGTTGCAATTACTGAGGAAATGGTCACCTTTTACTTTTAATCACTAGAATATTGGTTTTTAAGTACATTTTAATAAGTTTACTATAGTTCCAAAAAGAGAAAATTTTAAATGCCCCCAAAATAACTATGCTCACTACAGACATATTAAAGAAAAGTGTTGCATATTATGTACTTTTATCTTTTTGGTTCATCATGTTGTTTGAACATAGTTTTGGGGCAGAGTTTGTCCATCTTCGTCCATCCATGGAGCATAATTGTGTGTATATCCTCTAAGAAGGAGTACACCTAACAGTTATTCCTGCAAATTTCCAACATGTCAAGGAAATAAATTCTCTATTTCTCTTTCATTGAGTAGAGCTTGTTTCATTTTCCTTCTATTAAAATGTTTTCTAAAAGGTTTTTTTTACTTGACATTTGAAATACATTGCCTAATATACCATCACCTCCCAGCAAAGGACCTAGGTTTAAAATATAGCATGCATCCTTCTTGATTTGAATTAATATGGTAGAAGAATTTGGTTTAATTTAAAGTCCTTATTTCTGAAAAGTTTAAAAAATGAATCTCATCTATCTTACTTGAAATATGTTTCCATTCTAAGCTATTTTCATAAATTCTTATTATTACAGATAGAAGATAGATGTCTTTATTAAAGTCCCAATATAAAACAGCTAGAAAAAGAACTAGGTTTTGCAACAACTTATTGTTTTGTGTGTATATATTTGCATTTGTGTTTGTATGTTTATGTGTGTGTATATATATATACATATCTCAAGAAGAATATAAAGTTCTAGAATGAGTAAAGTTCTAGAAAGTGTATGAAACCTAACAGATCTGAGAGAAGAAAGTCCTTTTATTTTCGAAATCATTTGCACTTGAATAGTTTTACTCTTGACTATGTTATTTATTAAATAAGGATTATGTCTAACCGGAGTTGTGGTAACGACAAGAACAATTGCCTACATAAACACTCAAGTGCTTGGTCCTTATAAGTGATCAATACTTGGTAGTAATATCATTAATGAACTTTTGGAACATTTAGCAACGAATGTACTTTTGAAGATCAAAATAACTTCTAGCTAACTCCTGGTTTCTTTGGCAATACATAACACACTTAATTACTAATTGCTTTTTTCTGTTCCCTAAGCATTGACTGAGCACTGATTGTGAGCCAGGTACTATGCTGAATGCATAGTGGATAAAATGCTTATTAAGATGTGCCTACTATCTTCAAGGAGCTCTCAGTTTAGTAGGAGATCTTAAAGGTTTTAAGAAACCAGCATGAAATTGATTGGTTTGACCAAGAAAAGGCAGGCAAGGCCAATTACCAAGACACTTCAATAAGCGTCAGCAGCTCAGTGAAGCCACCCAATGAAATATTTATCTTGAATTCACGGATAATGCCAAATTATGTATAATAGCTTCATTTTTTTTCATTACTAAAGGATAGATTTTAAAGACTATCTTTTTATGATTTTTTTATGTGATGCCAAAAAAAACAACACCCTATTCCAAAGATTTTCACTCAAAGGAGAAAGAAAAAGAAATAAAATACTCTAAATTATGTACAGATTAAATGATAGTTGTATGTGTAGTTTAATTGTATCGCAGTTGAATGTGTCTGGTTTGTATAAAGCAACTAGTCAAAATATGTGAAGTGAACAAATATTTAGAGCTGTCCAGTGAAACTCTCCACATCAGTCTGGCTTATTTATCAATCTATCTGTCCCTTCTCCTGTCTCTCAATCAAGCTTTTTGTTATTAGTATGGAATGTAGTTTCTATTTAGTTAAATATACAAATTTATAGACAGTTACCACGTAAAGTATATGAAACTAGGAGCAAACCAATATATTGTACAGCTCAAGCTTACACAGTGTTATATGTCAATTATATCTCAATTTTTAAAAAGTATATGGAACTAAAGAGCACTAAAATATAATGGATAGTAATTATCATAAAAGTAACTCTTCATAAAAAGTCATTAAGAAAAATTTTAGAAATGTTTATAATAATCATTGTAAGAATAAATTATAATTGCTCTGAGGATATGTGGCCAGAATTTAGCACTGATGATGTAATAATATGCCAGGTTTTACCACTCTGTCTGCTAGTATTTGTTAAGACATCCATGATTATAAATATTGCCTGTTTGTGAAAGGTAAAATTTATTTCTCACTCTATTAAGTTAAAAACACTACTGAAATGAGTTTCAAAAAAAGAAATCTATCAGAGGAATTGTATGTAAAGAAATAATCCACCATTTTTTGTCCAGGTCAATCTTCATATACACTTTGTTAGGAGATACAATTTTAACTGTCTTCTTGGGAAGTGCTTAAGGAAATTCTAAAGTTCATGTGCATTCCACTTGTAATGCTGGTATTTACATAACTATTTGCTGTAATTTTTAGTATACTGAATGAAGTCTTAAAAAGTATTTTATATATATTTTGATGATAAATGTTTCTCTATTAGTAGTAATTTCTTATTTAAATGAACTGGTGGGCATTAGATATTTTGTATTTATTTGTGCATATCTTTGGGTTGTTGTAATAGCCTAAAGGAACTGTTGAATAGACATAAAATCATATTTATTATATAAAGTGACAACCAAGTGTGGAGTAATAGGCATTTGTCAAATACAGTATTGGGTATTTTATAGGCAACATTTACCCCTTTAAGCAACCCTGTAATTTGAGCATTATTACTCTTATTAATAGAAAAGGAAACTGTTTTCAAGAGTTTAGTTAACTAGCCCCTCTTTTCTAACTTATGTGGCTAAAGAGAATTTGAATCCAGGTCTTTTAAATACAATAGTATTTCCCAGTTTTCAGTAAACAACTGCATGTTTTCAGGAATTTTGCTTCAACCACATACCACCAGGACTCTCATAGTTTAGCAATGTATCATACTTAGTTAAATCAAGCCTCATTTGTTACCTAAAATATATTTGAAAAGAGAACTTTACTCCTGTATATGGAGAGCTAATTTCATTTATTAAATATTTGTTTGTCTGTATAGCACCTAAGATCCTTTTTCAAACCACCAACAGTAAATCTGGAACCCTTTGAGTAATATACTGCTGCCCATCAATACTACAAGCCTGGCAATTATGAATATGGAGTCTGTAACCCACAGGCCTCCCCATTGCAGGTAATGGCAACTCCATCCTTCCAAGTAATCCAGATTAAAGCCATTGAAGTCATCCTTGACTCCTCCCTCTTACAACTGATCTATCAGCATATTCTATAAATATGCCTTCAAAGTATGACAAGAACCAGACCACTTCTTACCACATCCATTGCTACAACCCTAATTCCTTCATATCCTGCCTGTATTATATAAAATACCTCCTAAATGGATCCCTTCCTTACACCCGTGCCTTCTCTACAAAAATCTCTTGTAACTATATTAATGTTCATTATCATTAATTATTTCATTACATAGATTAATGACATTTCTATTTTTTTCTGAAATATAGCTGGTAGTTTTTCCTAGTTATTTTAAATGTTTTATTCCCTTTCCCTGTTTCCTTTTAAAGGAGATGGACATTATTTTTTATTTGACCATTGGAAAGATGAAAGAAATAACCTCTTATATGACCAGATAAGTTTATTTTTATTTTTATTTTTTTTTGCGGTACGCGGGCCTCTCACTGTTGGGGCCTCTCCCGTTGCGGAGCAGAGGCTCCGGACACGCAGGCTCAGCGGCCATGGCTCACGGGCCTAGCTGCTCCGCGGCATGTGGGATCTTCCCGGACCGGGGCACGAACCTGGGTCCCCCGCATCGGCAGGTGGACTCTCAACCACTGCGCCACCAGGGAAGCCCACCAGATAAGTTTATTTTTTTTTAAAAAAGTCTCAGGCAGGAATTGCTGCTCCTAATTGTGTGTTCTTAAATGCTGACTCATGAGTTTGATGACTTAATATGTTAATAGCTTGACATTTGGCATTTCTTTCCTCACGTAACTCTCACATGTAAAATGTTCACCTACCGCATCTTACCTAGAGTACACGTATGGTTTTGAACCCAAAAGAATATACTGAAACAATAAAAAAGGTGCCATTAGTGTTACCCATGGCACAGCCAAGGCCTTCTTGTATCCTCTGTCCTTTGGAATAAAGACTTATGAGTTCCTAATCTATACATTTTGTTAAGATACATTTTTAAAAGTGTGTCATGTATAGCCTAAGATATAAGCTTGAAAGTTGATATGAGTGGTGCTTTGTGACAGAACCACAGATGTTCAGTACATGATATATTTATTTTTTACCCCAGTGGCCCTTATAAAAAGAGCTAGAAGATCGGCTTATAACAAGTCAACTAATGACATGATATAGAGAGGCCCCTGGTTCAGTGGCTGTTATTACAGCTGTGTCCCATTACATATTAGATACCTAGAACATGGTTGCATTCCAAATGGCATTTATCTTTTGAATTTCAAACATTCCTGCCATAAATAAGGATTTTATGCTTTTCAAAAATGTTTCACAGTTTAGTCTAGGGAATACTGAAAGGTTGTTTTTACTTAATGAAATTCCCCCTTTAAGGGTTCCTGGAGCTAAGATGAGCATTTTTTGAGCACTCACCTCTGCAGACCTGTGTCATTTTCCTCTCTGCCCATTCCTTGTTATTCCCTTAGCCTGGATAGGTGATAATAACTTGAGTTTCACAAAACCAGCAGTGTGGAGACCATATGAGGGTTGGCCTTTGATCATGGTTTAATAATTCTCTTTGTTACTTTTTCCAACAAGAGATAGCTGAATCTATCATAGAATGATGACCTATATTAGTGGTACAGGAAAAGCAAGATTTTTATATGTATTTTGTTCCCAAAACAAATACTATGTTTTAAATATATTCTAAGTGAAAGTGTGAAGAGTGAGGACCCCTCCTTCTCCAAGGTCCTGATTATATTGTGAAGGAGCTAGAGATTCCTGCATCTAAAGCATAATAGTATGAAACCTTAAGAACAGTTATATGAGATGACCCCACTCCAGAAATAATAGCCACAGTTATTCCTTTCAAAAATAATTATAATGATCCATCTCATCTTTTCAAAGTGGGACTAGCTGCTATTAATCAAGTGTATGTTCCTTTCTTTTTGAGATGTACATGTCTCCTATCTTGAGGAATGAACCACGTAAGGAAGGAAATTCATTATGTGTGTCCTTGATTCAGGGAGAAACTCCGTCATTTTCCTTTTGTTCTCCAAATAATTGTCGGGATGGTGGGAGATCAGCCTGGATAGTTATTGCTGGTGTAGCAACTGCTGCCTAGGAGCAAGCTCTGTTCCACCTCGATGGAAAGAAAGCAGCTGCCTTCCTACTGCAGTTGGTACCAGGCAGCTGCTTTTATTGTCTATATTTCTTTATAGGGTCTCTCATCCTAGCTGTAGTCACCTGCACACAGCCTACAGTTTTTTTTTTAGTCACAAAGGCTACAACCAGAAAGCTTTATATGACCTCTGGAATGAACAATGCAGAAAGTGGAGTGGAAAGACATTTTCCTGGAACACTGAATAAAGAGTGAACATGTGTGTATGTGTGTGGGGTGGGAAGGTGTTGGGAGGCGGGGCAAGGGGAAAGTGCTTGGTATGTGTGATTGAGTGTTTGTGAAAAGCACCAGATTGACAGATGGCAGGATGTACACAACATGGGAGGGATGGCAGCAAAAACTCATCAGCCTTTGTTCTGCAAAGAATCACCACCAGAATACGAACCAAAAATATGCCAAAATGAATGAAGTTTTTCATTTGTTCACAGTTTAAAGAAAATGTTCTCATTGACTGGGATTATATTTATTAACACAAACTAAAATTTTAGTCTGGTGTCATTTCAGTCTCTGTTTTCCTCCTCAAGTTTTAATAAGAGGATTTATACAAGTCCAAACTGCCGGGAGATTGTAAGATGGTTGGCTGTAGCATCAAATAAAACAGTTCTATCAGTTTATCCTAAATAAAGCTATGTATCTATCTTTGCTTTTAGACATAATTTTTGATCTTAGAAGTATTTTTGGACAGGATTTATTGAATTAAATTAGACCCCGGATTAGTCAAGTTGACCAAACAGAACCAATAGAATGTGTGTCTATCTATCTGTTTATCTATATCTATCTATCTTTCTATCTATCTAGAAAGAGAAAGAGAGTGATTTCTTTTATAGAATTGGTTCACATGATTGTGAGGACGGGCAAGTCCACAATTTGCAGGGTAGTCAGGCATGTTGGAGACCCAGGGAAGAGTTGATGTTGCAGCTGAGTCTGAAGGCAGTCTGGAGGCAGAATTCCCTCTCTCAAGGGAAATACCTCAGTCTTTTTCAAAGGCCTTCAAGTGATTGAATGAGACCCAGCCACATTATGGAATACTATCTGCTTTCCTTAAATCTACTGATTTAAACGTTAATCTCATTTGAAAAACACCTTCAGAGTGACTTCTAGACTAGCTACGTTGATACGTAAAATTAACCATCATACTCCCCCATGGCAGTGGTGTGTGTGTGTGTGTGTGTGTGTGTGTGTGTGTGGTTGCTATCTTTCTTTTGAATAAATATCTAGACCATACATTTAAGGGAAATGCCAGGATAAGTTGTTACACGGACAATAATAGTCTTTGAATTTCACCCACTGACCATATTGAAATTCTCTTTTGGTTAATTTTAATTCTACTTTGGGTGTCTTTTCTTAGGTTTTCCTTGGAATGCAATACCTAATGCATGAGATGTTCCCTCCCCCCATCCTATCCCAAATATGTTGAGTTTCAAGACCTCCTTTGGGTGACCACTTATCAATAGCAATGTAATTTGTAGAAAAGGCACATTATACTGTTTTTTATTGGTAAATATTTTTACATCAACATTTTACTTTTGGAGATCACTTTCTCATGTGCCTCTTTTGGATAGAATTTCAGGGACAGTGTCCGGCTTTATGAGACACACGTCTTCTCCTTAGCCTTTGAAGGACATCTCTATGTCCAAGAGAGTGTTGTGATTGGCACTAGCACCACTCAGAGGGCTTGTTTATCATCTTTGGGTAGTGATAGCAATGAAAAACCTCAGCTTGGTGATTGTTAAGCATGAAATTGTTTAAAAAATTACTCGGAAGCATTTTCAACACACCAATATGTACCCACTTCAAGCCAATCTTATTGGCTCAATGCCTCTGAAATTAAGTGTGGGTATGCCTGGCACGCTAAAGCTGAACCTGATCCCCAAGCACTTGGAAGTTCTTGGAAAGAAACTGTTTTCACAACTGTAAGGCTTCGAACAGATAGAAAATCCACAGCCCTCTCACATTTGTTGTTTCTACTCAGCTTGAGTTTAGATGAAGTGCTTGGCCTGAGGCCAAGTATGTTGAATTTGTCGGAATAGTATCTTGTTCTCAAAAGACAACACATTTTTCTAGACTTTCTGCAAATGTAAAAGATTGTCATTATTTTGTCAATATGTCTTGAATCCATTTAATTCTGAAGGATTTTACTGGAATCAAAATTTGAATTAATTAGTGTTGTTATTGTTTTCTCCTGCATTTCAGTCTTTGCTGCTTTTAAAAAGTTTTTTTTAAATTCATATCATAAAGTGACTGCACTTTTATAACAATAAAATCTTTTATCTATTCAATTTAATCCCCCAAATATTTATTGAGTACTATAATGTAACTAACACTGTGATATGTATTAGGGGGATACAATGATAATTAATACATGCTTGCAGTCTTCGAGAAGTTTATAATTTCTTCGACACTTAATCAAATAAATATAATTTGTTCAATCAAAATGCATCAGGATAAAAAAGGAATGATCATTTCCAGTTTGGGAATTGAGGAAGATTTTATTGAAGAGGTAAGGTTTGAGGTGGACAATTGAAAGATAGATAAGAACTTAATAGGTGCAAAAGGGAGCAAAAACGTTAAGGACTGAGAAAGAAAGCAGAGAGGCCGGAGAGGTAATTGTCTCTTCAGGAAAGTACAGTCAGCTTAAGTGTAGGAGAGAAGGCTGAGTGGGGGATGGAAAGGTGGTTTGAGATCTGCACTATTCCAGGGGGATTCAGTTTGACTGAAACAGACACACACTCTCTCACCTGCATTTCCAGACATATTTAGACAAAGATACAGAATTTAAGTGAAGTAGTAACATGGATGGACCTGGAGATTATTACACTAGGTGAAGTCAGATAAAAACAGATATCATATGATATCGCTTATAGGTGGAATCTGAAAAAAAAATGCAAATAAAATTCTTTACAAAACAGAAATAGACCCACAGACATAGAAAAGAAACTTATGGTTACCAAAGGAGAATGCGGAGGGATAAATTAGGAGGAGGAGATTAACATATACACACTACTATATATCAAACAAATAATCAACAAGGACCTACTGGGTAGTACAGGGAACTATACCCATATTTTGTAATAACCGATAAGAGAAAAGAATCTGAAAAAGAACATACATATATATGAACATATATATATATATAAAAGAATCACTCTGCTGAAAAAGAACATATATATGTATATAAAACTGAATCACTGTGCTGTACACCTGAAACTAACACAAAATTGTAAATCAACTATACTTCAATTTTGAAAAAGTGACGTAAAGGAGCCACAGACTCAAGAGCAGAGACACCATATCTTGGCTCAGCTTTACTCCTGGTCTTCTAGAATCCTGATAGGGTAACAGCCTTAGGTGACTGTGTAGCAAAGGTCCTGCCAGACTTGGAAACGCACAATAATCTTGCTGTACCCCTGCTTTTTAATACTCAGTTCTGTATTTTGCATTCTGGAGAAAAGCACCAAAAATTGTGCTCTTCAGTTTAGGGGAATATTTACAAATATTGCACCCTTTTGGTTCTTGAACCAGTTCAGCGAAAACAAGACCAATAGACAGAGGGAAATGGGGGCCAATGCGGAGACAGTCTTCCAGTGTCTTTGAACAGTATCTTCGCTTCCTTCTTTTCTTTGGCATAGAAGGCCCATCTCCCTGAGGATCCTGCCGTGCAACTTCTTGCAAGTCAAGCATGCATGGGAATTCTTCTGCATCTTAAATGTAGTGGCACTCGTGTATGTTATAGATGGTTTGGGATGGGGTGGAGAGAAAGGCAGGTAGATTTAATGGAGGAGAATATTATGACCTGACCTTTGATTTAGGGAAAGAAAGAAAGTTGCAAGGGACAGCAAGTAACAAACTAACAATAACCCAAAAGAGAGGTAGCAAGGTCTATACTAAATTGAAGAAAAGGAGGAAGATGACCTTTTAAGAGATTAAAACCAGAATGTATGAATTGAGCAGGTGTGAATTAAAGAGCAATGGTGAGTTACAGCTCACTCAAACGTGAAAATAATCTAAACAAGTGTGGCAATAAAGCATGATGAAGCCTTTGATCGAGATCGGAAAGAGGAAAGACACGTGATAAGAGCATCTTAGATTTGATGAGATAAGGCAACATATAGGTTGTTCATCCAAATGGTCATACAACTTTAAGCAGTTGCCTATTAAAGTCTGATTCTTGGGAAAGAACTTACATATGAGTCGTATATTTGGAAATCATGAGAGTTGAAAAGGAGTCAATATAGAGTATAGAATTTTTTGTTAAAATATAGGGCCAAAGATAAGATCTTGGGAACTGCAGCAAATAGCTTCGAGCATAGGCAAAAGGGCCAGCATTGGAATCCAAGCTCAGACTTTAGGAAATAATCATATGCAACTGTAACTTATGAAATCTTATTCTCTTTTTTCCCCCCCTCTCTTAATCCTCCTCAAAAAATATAAGCTTTATGAAGGCAAAGAGTTTTTGCCCACTTGTGTTCATTGGTGCATTTTTGATGTATTTCCTCGGAGCTTGAAATGTAGTGGGTGTTTAATAAATGTCTATCAAATGGCTCTATAGTCAGTTATGCCCTGTTGATTCCACCAGAACAACTCTCTCCTTATTTCTATGACATCCTTTCTGTCTTCACTGATATTTCTAACTTCAGGTTCTCATCATTTTTCATCTGGAGTATTGCAGTAACCACTAGTCTGGAGTTGCTTTTCTACCTGATTTGTTTTATAAAGCATCTTCAATCCGAGTGCTTTTCTGTGGCTTACAAAGTTCCCCATGACCTGCTCCATGCCTACTTGCCATTTAATACCTTTCCAGTTTATGCTCTATGAATACAATATCTTATAATCTTCATAAACTCTCTACAGTTTCATGCCATTTCAAACATGTTAACTATTTCCACTTACAGGAAATTGTTTTCCTTCTTCACCCAATGCTGTAACTCCTCAAAAGCAGGCACTGGGTCTTATCCATGTTTGCTGAACTGTAATGAAATCATGGCAGGATTAATCTTATTGAATACCATTTTGATCATGTTGCTTACTTGTTCTAAAAGCTTTAATGGCTCCCCATAATAGAGGAAAAAAAGTCAAACTTCTTAGCCTGGAAATGAAGACCTTTCACATGTAGGCTTCACGTAAATCTCCAACCATAATCAAAAACAAATTTAACTCTTTCTTATTCTCCAGGAAGTTTTGCAGATTTGGTGACCTTCACCTAGAATACACTAATTCAACATTTATGTATCCAAATGCCTTCCATCCTGCAAGGCCCAGATTAAATGCCAGCAGCTCCATTAATTTTCTCTAATTCTTCTCAGCTAGCAGTAATTGTGCTTTCATCTGAACTCCCATAGCACTACATTATCAGTTATCTGCATCTCTTATGGTGCTCTTCTATTCTAATTTACATTAGAATGACATTTTATATGCATTTAATTTTTCCTACTGTACTCTAAGTTCCTCAAGGGCATGATCCAGGCACGGCCCACATTTGTCTCTTTCATAGTGGCTAGATTGGTCCTCATCCAAATTGGTACTCTTAGATACTTTTTAAGTGAAAGAGATACAAGAAAAAGGGAGGAATGAGCAGAGGATTTAAATACCAGAGGTTTCACAGAAGTAGATCAGAATACAAAAGCTACTATTGTTGGTAGTTGGGGATGTACCCGACCACTTGAGACCATTGAGAGTGAAATTTGGGGACAGAAGTTGGATTGCAAATGTTAAAGTACATACCGTGTGGCAGGCACTGTGCTAATTGTGTTCTGTGTATTATTTAATTCAATCTTCATTAGGAAAAAAGCCCTATAAAATAGAAACTCTTATTTTCCCAGTTTTTTTAGTGGAGGAAACTGAGAAAAGCACGTTAAGTAACATACTTAAGTTCACACAGATGTTGCTGAATCATGATTTGAACTCAAGTAATCTGACAGCAGTGCCTGCATTCTTAACCACCACTTTCCCCTCTACTGAAGCATGCCATTGAAGGGAAGAAGAATATGGTTTAGCAATGTAATGGCAAGGTCAGCAGGGCTTTTGAGGACTCAAGTAATGGTAAGAAGGAATGGAATCAATGGCAGGTATTAGTCATGAAAAGAAGTAGGAAAAACCTGTTTCTCTCAACATGAGGAGGAAAGAAGGAAGAGATAGGTGAATCTAGAAAGTCACTTTGCCTGAAACAGGTCATGAACTGAATTGGATCAGGATTCAGAAGTTGCTAAATCACAGAATAAAAATGTGATGTGCCCTTTCAAACTGATACCACTGTTGTTCATCTCCTTTGTGTATCTAGACAAAACCTCTGCAACTCACTAGTGGGTATTAAGTAAGAAAATAACAGAACTACCAAGGAATTAAGTAAGCCAGTATGGAAATTTTATTACATCTGCTCTTAAACTGTATGAAAATAAATGTTTCAAGGTAGTCAGTTCTCTGTAAAATCAGTTTTTGTGCAGGTACAGCTCTGTTCTGAAAAAAACATTCATGATAGTTGTTCACGTATTTTTTATTCCAGTGATTTTTTTGTTGTTGTTACTTGTTTTTGGCTAATGATTTTAAGACATTGTGATCTGTACTATGGCCACAATTGTCATAGCCTCCTACTTATGCAATTTAAACAAAAAATTTCTTCTATCTGTTCTCATGTCTTTCAGTTTTCCTGGAAGGTTAGCTTCCTTAATTATTTAATGAAGAGGACCTTAATTAACATTCTCTTCTTGTACTCATTGTACAGGAATCCTATTTTCCTAGGCCCACTTCTACCCGCTAAACTGAGAAACAGTTCATAAGTTAAGAGGAAGTGTGAGCTGGTATCTTATCAAGGAGATGTGTGGAGTTTCCCTAAATACTGTCAGCCAGTATCTTCTCTAGTTCAGTAATCTACAGCTATGCAGTCTGACACATTCAGAATTTTTAGGGGAAATCTGTTGATGGGCAGAGTTTGTTCTAGTCTATGTTCTTGTATTTAGTTTATTGTAAAAAGCGCAGTGATATGAAAGGAAAAAAACAAAAGACTGAAATTGACAAGTAGCAAAATTTCAAGACTGGGAGAGAAATGTTTTTTGTGAAAACTTTTTATATCCTGGACAACCTTAATTACCTATGTTGAAGAGAAACAGTGTTTAAATAGTTCAACGTTTGAAGAGTTACTAGAATGTGTCTGGTGGTGGGCTTTAGTATCACCTTCACTGTTTCTACAGCGCAATTCTCTATGATTCACTTTTAGCCAGGGAAGTTATCTAAAAGCTTTGTTCAATTCTAAAAATGTAAAACCATGATGGTATGGAGAGATAGGAAAGAAAATGTTACCACAAGTTTCTGCATAATTAATAATCAATCTGTTCTGAAAGATTTAAATCAAATTGGGATTGACTTTTGCCCACCTTAAAACCAAAGATCTATCCATCTGAAGTTTTTGGATCAGTCAGCCCCAGCAGACTCTGCAAATAAGAAGACAGCGTGAATCAATAGAAGTTCCTAAGACAACTCATAACTTCACTAGTCATGACCTAGAACTTGAAGAGGCCTGATATACAGATTTGGTCCTGAATGGCTCTATACTATGATGGAGCATGTTGACTTATTTCTGGCAGTCCCCCTGTCACCCTCATGCTTAGGCTCAAGCTTCTGTATTCCAAGATATACTTCTTAAAAAGATTTTAAAAAGCCCAAACCATACAACAGCTTTTATTCATATCTAACACAGACTTTTTATTTCTTCTAATTGCAAATAGCTGATCCATTGGCATATATGCCACTTCCAGGAATGCTCTTAACCGCTTCATCAGACTTGGCACTGTCTAGATGTTGGTTTTGATTGCCAACCTACAAAAGAGAAGGAAAATCACAAAAGAGAAAATTAACAAGTGTGCACAGTTCCAAAATTTGTTCTACAAATGTGTTTTAAATCAAATGAATCATCCTTTGGCACAAGCTATTCACTTTATAGTCATTCATTTGAAAGGCTTAGTCTCTGTCTCCTGAAGACTGTGGTAAGCATTATTACTGATGAATGAGACAGTTACCTTAAATCATAAATAAAACAAACAGAATAATTTAACATTTGACTCTCAGAAGAAGGTATGTTATCTCACTTTGCACTGGCAATATATTTTAAAAAGAGTATTCACAAAATCAGTTTAAACCACAAAAGGATCAAGGATGTGTCTGCATAGAACTGCTGCAAGAAAAAAGTAATTTGATCCAACAAATGCATCTTGATTAAGAAAATATGTGGTACTCCAAAATATTTTATCACTTTGCTTTTCTAGTCTTTTCACTACATAAAAGTGGTTTCAATTCTTATTCTTGTAACTTTCTAATTTGATTAAAGGTCTCTGGCACTAAATAGAATTTATGCTGAGTACTATTTATATTTATTCTTGAGATCAACTTTTTAAATTAATGTCAAGTCTTTGGAAGGGTAAAGACTTACAAAGGTAAATAATATTAACACTCAGATAAATTCGGCTTTTCTTTTTTTCCATCTCATTTAATCTTTACTTTTAAAGAAATTTTGTAGCTCATTTATAACTTCTTCAAGACTATTTTTTAAATTGGCTCCTTAGACAAGATAAAAACTTAACAAATGTGTGTAGTATTTTCTCCATTGTATGTAGATATCTGTAGGTAAGCCTTGTATTTCTGCATCTCTGCCTAATATCTGTCTTACCTTACAAAACAAAACTTTGGGAGTAGTAATTGTAAAATGGCAGTGTTATTTCAGAATGTTCTTATAGCAACAAGTGGGAACTGAGGAAGTAAGAACAAAAAAGATTTCTGTGTGAGCCCACTTGTCTCAATTCCTATGGGACATGTGTCTCTTCTGGTGAAGTCTGCTAGACAGTGAGATACCCAGGACATCATCACCCTGCTATGAATGAGTCTCTCCCAGAGGGGACTTACTTATCTGCCTCTTTCTCTGATTCCTACTGGACTCTAATTTTCACTCACCATGTGAATTGACAAGAAAGATTTATTCAGAGATATATTTTACCTCACTTTCAATCCGAGTACAGGCTTCTGTTTGTGGGCTTCTGTAACATGTTACCCCAACATAAAACTAAATTGAGTTCTGTAAGGCTTTGAGAGGTGTAGGATGGAGAAGGTGTCATTACTTGGTTTTATTCATCCTGGGTTCAAGAATGTAACTCTAAGACGAGATAGTCATTCAGTGCAATTATTATGATATGTGTATCATATATAGTACTATATATAATAAATGTTAGTATCTATTAAGACAACAAAAAGATTTTTAAAAAATTAGTTTCCAAAATTAAAGGTAAAATATATACATTTATACATATTATACACACACACATTTAGTTACATATAAGATGTTCAGCAAGGTATTTTTCAGTTGCTTGGAAATTGGCAAATAAAATCACAAAATAGGACAAAAATTCATAATCAAATACCACAATCAATACCACAATCAAAAAGAACTGCAAACAGATGGGACCAGATTTCTCGAAGGTCTTTTAAATGGCTTAAAATGGGTCCCTGCAATGTTGAGACCTACAGAGTCCTCTGAAAAAGTCACAAGTGCCTGTAGGGAGCCAGCACACAATTCCAATGTCTGGTATCAGCCAAGAAAACAGTGGACTCAATAAATACAGTGCAATTGTGTGCACAGTAAGTATAAACTTTTTCATTTTTCCACAGTCTCTACATAGTGCCCCCAACATCAGAAGAGAGAAAGAAGGAATAAAAGTGCAAAGTTTTTTCTCTCTCACCCAGGATATTGATGTTTTATAATGGTATACACTGGGCATTAATAACTGAAAGTTAACAGGAAGCTATGAGATATTCTAGCAATGTTATCAAAGAACAGGAAATCAAGTTTCAGCAGATCAGAGGAGCTCTGTTCTCTGTATTCCATTTAAAAAATGTCATGGGTCTGGTGTGCACAGTGATGCCTACTTCCTGTTTGAGGACACATTGTCATGATACGTCTGGTATTTGCCTACAAATACCCAAGAATGGCTAAATAACAAAGCACCTCTGCTTTTCTAACTTGGGAATGCTGTATTCTGAGCATAGAAGGACAGGATTAAAAAAAAGAAAACAAACACAACAAAACAAAAAAACAAAAAACTAACCATTTGGTCCAAAAGAGTTACCTCTACCTAGAGTAGTTAGAAAAGTAGAGGTCTAACTGAACAAAAATGATGCCACTAAAGTTCTAGGTAACACCAAAAACCATCTTTTTATCCCACTGTAGCAACTGTAGTCCTCTTACTCAAGTAATTTCTAATATCTGTGTTATAACTTCTAACTCTCAGGAGTGAGTTTGAGGCATTGATGGTGCTGGGGTAGGAGTGTGTATATGTGTGTGTATGTTAGCTCTGGGTAACCGCACTTGTTATATCTGTTTGTGTGTCTGTGTTTGGTTTCCCTAAACAAAGACCCAATGGATACAGAGACTTTCTAATGACAGTATTTGCTATTAACTAGAATAGAAACAAACTGTGTAAATGTCTTGAAAATCTAAATAGAGTTCAAGATGGTCTCAGCTCTCATCAATATTCTGAGTATCTTCAGAGACCCGAGGTGTCTTAGTTTGTCTTCTTCTAGAAGCCTTAGTTTGGCTTCTTCTACAGGTAGGGGAGTATGAAAATAAAACAGGGAAAGGAAGGCAACCTATGAAGGGTCAGGTATTGGTCAAGTTACCCTGTGGAAGACTGGAATTTAATTCTGCTGCTGAACAGTGAGAGTCAGTGTAGAACATTTGCTTCAGAGTTATGCCATTCAACAGAAGATAAGGCATCTAGGTATAAATATCCAAGCTTTATCTGTTCTTGACTGAGGCTGTCCCAAGGATGAGAACTAATTGAAGGAGTATTAATTCTTAGAACTTCCAGCCTGAAGTGCTTGGGCAGAGCTGACTCTGATGGCCAAAGAAAGCCCTCAGTCAAATGGAGTGAAATGCTGGCAGCTTGAGATAGGAAAGTTACCCTACAATAGTAAATTCCAAAGGGATACTGTTGGGACACCAAGAAAATATGCTCATTAGGAATTGAATGGTTTGGAGTACTTCATATCAGCTAGTCTTTAACTGAGATGATAAGTTCCATATGCATATAGGGGAGCAGAAGGTATCAGATAGTAATTTGTAAAGAAACCCAATTCTAGTGATGAGAATATTTTCCATCTCCATAAAGGTGGGCTCCACATCCACCTTTTACATTGTTTTAACCACTGTAAACTGCTTTAACCATTCCATCATACCTGACAGGTGATAGACACACAGCCTCTCTGGAATGAAATCATTTTATGATATTTAATGATTTTTACTAAAGAATTAATCAAATATATGCAAAAAGGAACATGTAAAATAGTATTTATTACATTATTAATTTAGGAAGGACCTTAGAACCATGATAAGGAGAGCTGTAAGACTAACTAGGATTGTTGCTTTATTAAATGATATATAAAATTCTGCTGTCTCAAGTGTCTTTCTAGAGGAACGACTTGAATATTTCTTTAGTCTTAATCCATAGGGTAGTAGGAAAGAGAAAGAGTATGGGATTAAATACTAGTCACTACTTTTTTTTTTAAATGTACTTTTATAGAAGATAAATTATATCTTCTATAAAATTTAAATAGAAATTATCTCATTGCTTATATTACGAAGTGTAACTGGAAAGTATGAATGGTAAAACTGAAATGAGAGAAGTTTGTGAAAATGAATGTGAGTACCACAATTTGCTAATGTTTTAGTTGAGTGTCTTAATATTTTTAATTCTAGGTTTCCTTTGTTTTTTGAAATCAGAAAAATTCCCATCTTTTAAGATTGCTGTTAGAATTAAATGAAATAATGTGTGAATCTAATATATAAAAGTATCAGTAATTGAGCTTTACATAGGGTACATGTACATGTATATACACATATATATGATGGTAGATATATATTGAGTGTACATATAAATAAGTCTTTTTGTGTTGGATTTTTAAAACTAGTACATTCAGATTTTACATTTCATCAGTTTTCTTCCATTCCATATCAGCTATGGGTATATAGTTTTCTCACTGGTGTTGGATCTGATGATTCATATGATTTAAATAATTTGTGTTCAAATTTCGTAAAATATTTGTATCCATCAGTTTTTTGTGGTTTTATGTTCGTATTTAATAAAACAAACATAGTCTCCTCTATATTGCATGTTTTCCACTGATATTTGGGTTAAAATGTGTTGCTTTAAGATTTCAAAGTTACCAATAAAGTTGACATTAAGTAGTCAGTTGCCAGTTTTTGCAGCAGCCACTCTTGGGATAGTTTGTCATCAATGTGATTTGTCATTTCCTTACATGAACATTGCTAGTTAGCAATTTGTAGTCCATAGAGCCTTCTAATTTGTCTTCAGAAAAATGACTTTGAACATGTTATTTTGTTAAATTATAGATGTTAACTGAATAAATTCTTTGGTTGCATGTTTTCTTTCTACAATCATTTGATTGTTTCCTGTAAAACCCTGCTGACTTTTGATGGAATGTGTTGGAAAATTTTTCTCACAATTTTCCTTCTGTGTCTGTCTTTCTGGTAGTCACTTCCCTTATTATAAGCTTAATTGCTATGGATTTTGCAATAAGGACATGCTCATTTTTTGTTGTTCAAAACTTGTTTTACTTGGGTTGATTTTTTTTTTCTTATCTGATTTCAGGATCCACCATTTCACAAGAAAGCTAGTGGTAAATTACCTAAAGCACTTCCCAACCTATGGCTGTACATTTAAAAACAATATGAATGAAGAGAACACAAACATTTTATTATGTGTAATTGCCTATGCACTGGATGCTTTATATTGAGCACAAATGTTAATGGAATATTCATTCCACATGTACCTATTTGCAAATTCTATACATTGTTTAGAACCCAGCGTCTGGTCTTAGAGGCTTCTTATTTCAGGATCCCTTTTCAGAGGATTAAACCAAGCCAATAGAGCCCCATATCAGTTTGACAGTCAGTTATTTCTAAGGTTAACAAAGAGTAAAGTACCATACTTTAGCCATTCAGGAAAGCAAGATGTGTACACAGATCCATAAACGCATATATGAAAACCAACTGTGAGCCCCCCTAGAATGTAACAGGGATAGGAAAACTCAGTCGCGTTTGGAGAATGGACTGCCAGATTTCGCAACCTCAGGTTTGCTTTGCCTCTAGCATTTTTCCCTCATTTTTTTCTTCTAGCTAGGTACATTTTGAAGTAAATTTAACTTGAAAAGCATGTTTCTAAAGCTAAACCACAGACTGTGCAATGTGAATAATAATGATTTTTGGCTTATTGTTTTTCAATTCTAGAAGAAATCTGACAGACCAGGCCAGTTATCCTGTCTGTATAATAATTTATACAGGGTTTTTTTTTCAACAAACAATTCTGAAAATTAGATAAAATATATGGAGCACAGTAAAAAAGAAAAAGTTCAAAATCATTCAAAGCCATGCAATTAATTTAACCACCTCTCAATTCTGGTAAATAATGCATACTTTTTACTTCAGGTTATTCTTTTTTTTTTGTATAACTTTACTGAGGTATATATTACATTTCATGAAATCTACCCACTTCAAATATACAATTCAATAATCTTCAGTAATTTTACTGACTGATGCAACTGTCACCATAAATAAGTTTTAGAATATTTTTATGCCCTCCAAAAAGTAATGATGATGAACTCATCACTGCATTTTTAACTCAGTTTTTAAATATAATTTTAATTTGAGTCTTTACGTTGAATTTATTTTTTCATAAATAAAACTCAACACAAAGTGATTTAAGTTCAGTTCACAAGCTTGGGAATGAATGTTTAGAATTTTTCCACACCTCAGTTAAAATGAAATGTCTCTCCTCTAAAATCTGAAGATTATGCAGCATTGTCTGAGAACTGTTCTATGTAGACTAAAGACAATTTTTTGTCAGCTATTGGGAATTAGAAATGCAGGAACCCAAATACAAACATTGAAATGAAAGCCAAATGAAACAAGTATTACTATATTTGTATCTGCATAACTTCCTTTTTGCTTTTTTATGCAATCCAAAAATGGAACAACTTAAGGCTATTTTTTCTAATGTGCTAAAATTTTTATGGGGCATGTAAAAACTAATCTGCTCCAGCTCTCAAAATTCTAAGGTCAATTATGTGAAGTTTGCATAATTGCAAAACTATGTATTGATGCATTTTCCTTATTTGGATGGACTTGAGAATTAGCATTACTCCCAAATTCATGGCTAGCTAAAAAGGTATTTGACAAAAATTCTTTAGATAAATTAATCCTGTGCCTGGAACTAAAGAGGTCAGGCCACAGGCATCATGGAAATTAAACAGCAGGTAGTCTGCCTCTGCAATTTCCTCTTTGTTTTCTGCTTACAGTTTTAAAAATCTCTGTTTGTGGAGAATGAAATATTATTTAGGGCAACTAAATGTTTGTATTTCTTAATCAAGTGATAGGGGACAAAGAATGAGGGAATTTGCTTGGGAAGTGTCTTAGTAAGTGCAAGCGTGGGCAATGCAAATTTTACAGCCAAAAGAGAAATTTTGCAGGCATAATTGCTTTTGGAGACTCTGTAAGTCTCTGTTGATGTGCATTTTCTTTATATAAATATGCAAAACACTCAAATTGGCATATTCCCCACCTGCAAATTACAGACAGCTAGACTGCAAAAATTAATAAACACAGCCTCTTTTTAGTAATTAATTAGTTAAATTTTAATTGATCAGGGGTTTGGGATGATGCAGAAGTGAATATTAGGATTCATGTATAGTTAAGTGTATTTAGCCTTTTCCTATTAAAATTTTTTCAGGTGACTTCTTTAGAATTAACAAATAAAGACTATTATGTTAAGAGTATATCTATATTATAAATAAGTTCCTAGCATAAAAGCAACATGGAAGTAGGGCTACTCAGAAAGATGATTTTATTGTCATCAAAACATTTTACATTCTATATAATGACCCATCAAAAATGTTCTCTTTTCTGGAATACTCCCTTTTCCCATTTTTTTCAAGCCAATGAGAATTTCTGTATGTAAGTAAATTGGATAGCTCTGAGTTAATTTGAAAATCTGATTTCCAAATGTTTGACCAGACTTTGCAGATTTCCTGTTATGGGAGGTTTGGGCTTTTACTTCCCTAAAGGAAGGGATCAACCTACATGATTGCTAAAAAGGACCTCCCTCCCTGCTTCAGTTAGTCTCTGTTGCACTCAAGGTAGAATTGCTAGGCATACACAAGCCATATAGGCCAGGCCTATACAAGCCATATGCTAGGCAGAATTTCTCAACATTTTTTTCTGCTTCCACACACAGGATCAATACTATTTAGATGCAACATATACGTCTATGGTGTACATTTATGGGGGGAAAATGCGTTATAAAAATTCATGATTCATACAACAGTGAAGAGTAAAGTAATGGTTGCTCACTCATGGATATGATACTTATAAGGACAATTGTCATTCCTTCAGGAATAAATCAATTTCTCACTCAACCAAGAACATATATAAGTGAGAGTGAAGTTATTGTAGGACTGGACTTGATTTTATACAAAGGCCTGCATGCATAAATCTGTGTGTGTGTGTACGTGTTTCAAATTTCAGTACCTCAGTTAAAGTTAGCTATTTATTACCTGTGACACAAACCCCAACTAATCCTACTACAAGAGTGTTTATATGTGGTGCCTTAAAGAATTCTGGACTGACACACTGTGATATCATTTTCTCTGTCTTCTTTTCTTACTTATAAAAATGAAAGGATCCAGCAAAGAATGAACAAAATTGTTTACCTTGGGCCTCAATGAAACCAACTAGGAGCAGGTCCAGATAAGGATGTCAGCTTAGGATTTAGTGTCTAGTATCTAACAATGAAGTTTGACTAAAATCATGGATTTAATGGGCAGAGATACTGGTGTCCAACAGGCAGAAAGCCTATAATTGCAGAAGTACCTCTCCCTTAAATAGCATAATAGGTTAAAAATGTGTTTTATCAAAGCTTCTACGGGTAGATTTTAAACCTGAGTGTTGGTTAAACATCAAAGACAGTGCATCATAGCAGTTTCTGGGTTTGAATAAAGTAAGAAAAAAATAATTACTGCAAGACTGTGTGCATACCACGTATTTCCTTAGATACCGCATTAGCTGTCTGTCAAGGAGAGGTTTTTATTTGTTTGAAAAAACATCTAGATGCTATTCCACTACAGTGATTATTTTAAAATGTAATTTTTATTATTATTCAGGTATAGTAAGGCCAGCAGATTAAGGAAATAATTGCTATTGAAAAGGTAGTTTGTTATTTACAGTCCCCAAGAGGAAGGGGCATGTCATACCTTGGAGGACCACACAGAGAAACACCAGGGTCAGTCAGGAGGTAGAGGGAGCAAGGAAAAAGCATGGGCAAGAGCCTTTACTCTGGTTTTGTAAGAAAGGCAAGGCAAGGGGAGATAAGGTAAGTATACTTAGTTAGGATTGGCTAGTTTGAATAATTTCAGCAGTAGACTGTGAGGTATAAGGACTTTCTCTAGTTGTCTGGTACCTGGTTTTAGGATGATTGGGGCAAAGGAATATTTCCTGGTACAGCATAAGAGCCAGATGGAGAAGGTAATGTGTTGATTAGTTTGCAGTATGAGAGGCACACTCTTGGGCCAGTCTTTGCCATTTCTAGGAATTGGCTAACCCTGGGAGAGGCAGCCTATCCCTGGTCAGCAAGGCTCCAGATGCCAGAGCATAAAGAATACAGAAAATAAGGCTTCCCTGGTGGCGCAGTGGTTGAAAGTCCGCCTGCCGATGCAGGGGACACGAGTTCGCGCCCCGGTCCGGGAAGATCCCACGTGCCGCGGAGCGGCTGGGCCCGTGAGCCATGGCCGCTGGGCATCCGGAGCCTCTGCTCCGCAGCGTGAGAGGCCACAACAGTGAGAGGCCCGTGTACCGCAAAAAAAAACCAAAAAACAGAAAATAGGAAAATATAGTTAATAGTGTGACATATCAATATTAAGACCTAATTATGCAAATCATATATTTTACTTCTTTTTAAATTGAGGTAACATTTATATATAGTGAATTGTCTTAACTGTAAGGAAAATTAAATGACTTTTAATAAACATATCTACCCCTGTGAAAATACAGAGTATTTCTATCAGTGCCCCCTTTCCTTTTATAGTTATAATTTGTGAATAAAAGTTTAATTTACTTAAGACCAGTATATATTTTGTCTATTTTCTAAATATAACATACATAATATATTGTAAATTTGTCCTCCTTTCTGTTCTGCTTGAACACATGAACCAAACAACCCAAGACCCAAGAGGGTAGCCTTTCAGACTAGTTTTCTTGCCATTATCTGTAAAGCGGAAGCTGGGTCAACGGCAGTCCTCTTTTGCTCCAAAGGTGCGTTAAAGTTGTAAGTTGTATAAAGTTGTAAAGTCCACTGCTGCACATAATTAGAAGGCAGCAGGCTGCTTGTCAGAAGCTCCACAGAGAATACCACCGTAGTCCAGATTTAGTCCCTTCTGTCCTGTGCTGGAACGTGGCCACTCTACTCCTGAAGGACTCTTGAGTCAGAACAGACATACTACCTCAGCAATCCTTTGAAACAAACAAACAAAACCTCACACTGTGGTTAGCCTAGTTCTTGACTGAAGCTTTCTCTTCATTCATCTGGTCTTGATCTTGTACCATCACCCTTTTCCCCACCACATCCCTATTATCTGTATTCAACAGCTGCTCCTCTCACTCTTTGGCGACATCTATACTAAAATAATTTTGCCTGTACTAAATGTTGTATATCATTTGATTTTGCCCAAGATTTCATATTTAGTATTTAAACTTGGATTATTAACTTCGGTTTTGAAGTTTCTACTCTATTGTCTTTATTTTGTGGAAGCTGCTGAATGAAGACAACAAGCTTACAATCCTACATTGGTTAGGAACTTGGGATATTAAAATCCTATCAAAGCAGGGCTTCCCTGGTGGCGCAGTGGTTGAGAGTCTGCCTGCCGATGCAGGGGACACGGTTTCGTGCCCCGGTCTGGGAGGATCCCACATGCCGTGGAGCAGCTGGGCCCGTGAGCCATGGCCGCTGAGCCTGTGCGTCCGGAGCCTATGCTCCACAACGGGAGAGGCCACGTCAGTGAGAGGCCCGCGTACCGCAAAAACAAAAAACAAAACAAAACAAAAAAAATCCTATCAAAGCAGATTTTCTAAATAGAATAACTAGGAAGTTTATCCAAGAAGAACTTTGAAAAATTCAGGATTAAGACATATTGCTATTCCCAAAGCCAAGTTGTATCTTCTGGAAATTGTAAGATATTTAGAAATCTTATGAAGTGAGGAATTTCTCAGACAACTTTCGGCTCTCTGGGAGGGAAGATTCTATCCTTTCCATGTATATTATCTCTGGAATGCATTTTTCTAAATTTAGGCTCAGACCTTAGAAGTGTGAAGTGTGGATTTTCAGAAATAATGTAAAGAATATTTCATAGTTTAAAATAATACATGCAGAGCTCAATGTCTACCTGTCTAGGAATTTTAAGAGAACTTTATGCTTCATGTGTAATCGATGAAGGAAAAGAATGCCCTAGATGTAATTTAATTTTAGTTGTCTCCTGTTAAAAGACAGCTAGACCCTCCAGCAGCATCACATTATCTGTGTAAATAGAGAACATTAGGCTAAACACCACACACACACACACACACACACACACACACACACACATTATGAATAACTACCTGCCATTTTCATCGCCTTGTACATGCATGAAGTCCTTGATTAGGGCTCACTGGACTCAGAGACTACAGGCATGTTGAGAGTACTCATGGCTCTTCAAAGGACTTAAAGAGAAGAATATTGTAGAATATCTCAGCAAATCCAAGGAACATTATTTTTTTTCTAAAATATACTGATGCTATAAATGTATATAATGGCTCCAGGAATCTCAATATTTTATGACAGTTTTGCTGGTATGCTGCATTTTTCAAAGACAACTAGTTTTAAAAGAAATCTTTATTTGCTCTACTTTCTGTTATTTCCTACCTACAAGGTTTTTTTATTTTAGACTTAACTCTTAGTGGATAATAAAACCCTTAAAAATAGCTATGTGTCACTATTAACCTCTTTCACAGTGAAGAATTATATCTAGAAACCTATGATTACCTCCCATAGATTTTCAAAGCCATATTACATATGGAGATTATAGAAAATATATATACTGTTCTCTGCCTCCTGGTCCTGGCACAGAGCTACTAAAACTCACAATTTCCTAAGTGATGAGTACAAGGAACATCTTTTGTCCTTTTGTCTTCTACCCCAGTTCCTAACACCACGCACCTGAAGCTCTTGTAATTTCTTGGGTGATAGGAGTGTCTTTTGTTCTAATGAGGTGACTCTGGGTGGGCTCCTGAATGTCTTCTGGAGGAGGACTGCTCACCAGAAAGACCAAGCCTTTATTAGAAGCCTGGAATTTTCAGCCCACCCCATTCCCTTGATAAGGGGGAAGGGCTGAAAATAGAGTTAATGACCTATCATGCCTACGTGATGAAGCTTCCATAAAAATCCAATGGTATGGGGTTAGGAGATCTTCCAGGTCAGTGAACACACCCCAACTCCACAGAGACAGAAGCTCCTGAACTTAGGAGCCTCGTAGACCTTGCCCTATGTCTCTACATCTGGCTGTTCTTCTGTATCCTTTATCATACTCTTTAATAAACTGGTAAATGTGTTTCCCTGAGTTCTGTGGCCACTCTAGCAAATTAATTGAGCCAGAGCAGAGGGTCATGGGAACCTCCAATTTGTAGCCAAGTCACACAGAAATTGTGGGTAACCTGGGAAGCTTCTCATTGTGATTAGCATCTGAGGTGAGGGGCAGTGTTATGAGATTCAGCCTTTAATGTGTGGAATATGACACTACTTGCAAGTAAATAGTGTCAAAATTCAGTTAAATTGTAGGAAACCAAATCAGAATTGATTAGTGTGGGGAAACCTACACATTTGCTGACCAGAAGTGTCAGAAGTGTGATAAGTATGGTAGTAGTGTGAGAGTAAAGGAGAGGAAGAACTAGATTTTTTTTAAACAACGTATTGAAGATTGATCCGATTGTAAGAGGATACTGAATGATATTAAAAGAAGGAGAACTTAATGTTAAAGATCAATTGAAAAATGAAAACCAGCATCTCTTTTGATGAATTCATGCAATAAACATCTATGAAATGAACTCTTCTATTACTACTGTTTTCTTTCTCTTTTATTGCTCCATGCTGAGATGGGAATGAGATTATACATTTTAACTGCATTCTCCAATTTTTAAAACTACTCTGGAATATTCAAATTTTAATAATGAAAATTTTAAAGATTTTACAAATTTAGAACTAAGAAGCCTAAAATTTTGACCAGAATTTTCCCCTCTGGAGAGGTCTTGCTCAAAATTTACTTTCAATGTATACGTTTTAGAATGTTTTTCTTCCAGCACTATTGATTCAGTTTAGAAAATTATTTTTCTCTTTACTATACAAAATAAATGATATAATTTTATAGAAAAAGGTATCTGTTTAACATCTTACAATTTTCATTTTTGTTTGAATTTTATTATTTTAATAATAAATCAGGAGTTAAATAGGATTATCTTTCAAAGGAACTAGTCACAAAATATATTGTACATTTTTTTGCAAAGCTAACCAAACTGAATAAATAGATTTATGTACAGTTGGTGTGATGCTAGGCACTAAAGACTCTGAGGAACTTACAATCTAATGGGAAGACACACTAGTAAGCAAATGGTATAATTGCAACACAATGAGATGGGCTAAATAATAAGAGAATGAAAAACTATACTATATATCAGAACAGAGGAAGGAGCTGATTAACTATTGCCTAAGGGACTCAAAAAAAGCTGTATATTAGCAATGCCTTTCTAAGGATAATGAGTAGAAGAGATTTTTCCAGTGGAAAAGGGAAGAGATTGAGTGTTCCAGACAGGGAGTATATTACAAGTACAATTGTAGGCAGTGGCCTAAGGAATTGTCTTTAGAATTTTAGTTTGAAAGGCGAGCAATAAATGATAAATCTGGTATGTATGTTACAGTCTAATGAGGAATCTTAAATAATAATGTAATTAATTTCAAATTACATATCCTATTGTAGTCCAGAATTTCCCAAATGTGTGATCTTAAGAGATTTCTGACATCAAATTCTTCAAAATATAGATTGCTAGACCTTTACTTTGAAACTTATTTTTTAGTTAACAAGTTTAGGAAAACTGATTTGAAATTATGAGGTTTTGAAGGAAAAGACGGTTAATGTTTTATTTGCTTTATAAAATGATAAAAAATCAAAAATGTGTGGAAAATTGAGGGAAGTTCTGGAAAGATTGAGATGAGAGACACAGAATCCAATGCACGTGAAAGATGGCAATGGTTTGAACTGAAGCAGGGCTGAAAGAACTATAACTGGGTAGAAAGAAAATTCATCGACTTTCAGATGCTGAAGTTGATTGGCATACAGTGTTATTGGTGAGGGAGAATATATAAAGAAGTATAACTCTGAAATTCAAACTGGTAGGCTGTAAAAATGGTGAGTCCTGGGATCAAAACAGGAAATTCCAGAGAACAAGTTGGGGAAATCAGGATAGGGGTGGTAAGATGGAGAACATTAAGCTATGAATGATTATGCTCATTCAAACTCAAGAGTGTTTCTGGACTTTATAGAAATGTCCACTTCTGAAAAAAACTAAGGAAATGTTCTTAAGTGGGTATTGTAATGAATGGTACAAAATAATAAGAGAGGCATGCTTTTAAAGGCATGCCTGATTCAAAGGAAAAATCTTTCAACCATTTACTCGATGATATTTTCCCATGGAGATAATTTTTTAAAGTTTTGGCTCCCTTAGAAAAAGACATACTGAGCCTTTTTTTCGTATTACTTTAACTTGTCCAATCTCTAAACCACAGAGACACCTTAGAGGTTCATTAGAAATTCCCAGACCCAGAAAGAGAAAAGTCCCAATAAAAACAAACGAACCAAACCAGATCCTTAGAGTTGAATTTTGAAGTTTTGACTTCCTGATTCTAAGGATGGGTCATATTTTAGTTACAGAATAAGGGTAAATGCCTCTTAAAAACACCATAGTTAAAATAATAAATCCTTTCCACGTCTGACAGTAGATTTGGATGCACAAGTATTGTGTGATTCAAATACAAATTGTGAGCTACACAAACCCCATCTCTAACCAGATCTCTTTACATAGAAACCTTTCTTAGCCTGACATCTTTGCTTGCCCATTGTAATTTGCTTTTCTATTATTACATTAGATGCAATCAATGGCTCAGGCTAGGCGGACATTGAGAGAAAATCTTACTCTTCCTCTGTAAATAAATAACTGGGGTTCAATTATGAATTATTAAGGGTTATACTTCTCTGTCTATCTTCTGGACTAGTCATGCATGTCTCTGATTCAAGAAACTGCCATTACAGTGGCCTGGAAATAGGGAAGAAAATACTCAGGGAATAATTCAACCCTTGGTTCCCAGAAAGGTATGTCTCCTTAGAACAGCAATTGAAAAGCATTTTGATACCAGCTTTCACAAAACACATATTACTAGATAACATGGGGTGAAATATCTGTCGAGTCCTATGCCGTGACCTAAGAAAAATTTTAAAGAATGAATTGAGAGAGCCATGAGCAAGTTCATTGTGACACCGCAAGTTAAGAAATTTGTCAGTATTCAGAGTGTTCCGAATTTTTCAGTGGTGTGGAGAAAGTTCAGAAAAACTTCATGGAGGGTGATTAACTGTATGATTTATGGGCTTCTTCTTCCCTCCCAATTTCTCTTGTATTTGTATTCTTTTAAGAAATATTTTAGTTAAAAATAAAAATTTCACTTTACAAGTATATCATATCTCCTTTCTTTATTTTCCAAAGAGCACGTATATCCAATTATACTCAGAATAGCAAAAGCTAAGGATCAAATATTTGCTCCCTCTCAAATACCAACACAACAAAAATGTATGTTACACACCCAGACATTACTTTAGAGTTATTAACTTACTAAAAATTATTATCTTCCTACTGTTTTAATTTTTATTCTTTTTTTTCTTCCCCTACAAAACTATTCATTCACTAAACTGTGTAAATTCCTGGACCCGTTTCATAGCAACCTACTTAGTCATCAACTTCATCAACTTCTTCCTGTTAATAAGAGAATCATTGTAATAATATATCATTTGAGGTATATAAAAGTCACCAGCATAAATCTCTTAATCCTGGGCTGTTGAAGTGTTCATCAGTAATTGCTATTTTAGCTTATACACCAGCATTTCACCAGGGAAAACCTATGCTTCCTCTGCCTCAGTAACTTTTCACTCTCCTTCCAAGCATTTCTCTAACTTTAGGATTTTTTTTCATTCTGTACAACTATTACCCACCACTCTTTCAAATCACAAATTTAGAAAAAACAGAGAAATGAGAATAAAATAAATCAAATGTAAGATATACATTGCATCATTGATATAAATTGTATCACATTCTTTTATACAGAAAAATAAGAATTTCTATGAATTTTGAAAATTACTTTGAACACATCACTCTTAGATACCTAAAAACGAACCAAAAAAAAAAAAAATCACCGTTTCTCATCAATGTTACAAATTGTATTACAACACATGAGCAAGTATGGATAAATTATACTTCAAGACATGAATTAAGAAGTGTTCTAGAAAACATTTTAGAAAGCGTGGATACTGTGGAGTGCCCATGGAATTTTTCTCTTGCTACATGTGTTTTCTTATGTCTTAAAATTATTTATTAGGGGAGAGAAAAACAATTTCTGTTAATTATTTATTAATATTAAAATATTGATGATCATTACCTAAATGTAACAGGATTTCAGCTGGTGCACTGGGTTGAAACTGCTGAAATGCAGCCAGTACAAGGGGTGTGTATTAAAAGAGCAGAACAAATGACTTAACAGGGGCCTAAAAGCAGCAATCCGAAAAGGTTCATTTAACTTAGAGGTGGCACAAGCGTCGAGCAATTGCCTCTACTTAAGTAAGTGTGGAACTACAAAAGGCTATTTATTACAGTCCAACAGGGCACTGCAGCTTGCTCAAAGACCTTTGAAGAATTTCAACAGTTATAAAGTCTTGCCCAGTGCAGAAGCAATAAAATTTAAGCAGATCCCCAAAAGAGCCTGGAAAGCTTTCATTAAAAAGTTAATACAATCTTCTTCACAACTGTTCTTGGATGAATGAATTATTTTCTCTCTCCTCTTTTCTGAGGAGAGATGCTATACCTGTTCATTTTCAAACCTTCTTTGAAAATGTATTTTAACTGTGAAGAAAAAGAAACCAGGTTCACGGTGGTATGAAACGAAGTAGGGAGGGTCTCCATGGGTTTACTAGGAAAGTGTTCCAACATTCAGCTTCGTTGAAATGCTCTGTAAGCACACATTAGAAGTTATTTTATTAATGCATTTACTTCAGGAGGAAAGTTAGCGGAATTTCTCCATTATTTTTGTACAAAAAGCAAAATTTAGTTCCAAGGACAATTGGGGATGAAATTATTCTATTAACGATTAAATAATAAATTGATTTTTCTAAGTATTAGAGTAAGTAAAAAGAAATTAATTCTTAAAAATTTAATGTACCTGTTATTTATTTCTAACTCAGTGACGTGTTTATAAACTTCAAATATGTTTATAAAATTTTAACTAAATATAACCAAAATAACTTATCCTTTGCTTAGACTCAGTTTCAGAGCAGCAAACTGCCTCGGGGTGAGAGCTGGGGGTGTTGTGAAGCCAGTTTGAGAAAGACAACAATAATATTGAATAGACAGAAAGTGAACATAAAAGGTAAATTACATCAAGTTACATGAAAGAATGTTAATTGTTAATGGGAGCAAGATGTGAATAAGAAAATGATTTTACTTTTCTATCAGAAAAGCAACACCTACATTTTTCTTTGGAAAAAGATTAAGTAATCATCCCCTGGCCATTAAAGTTATGAGGCTTTAATTACAAAAGTTCATAAGAAGATCTTCCAAATAATGGAAATAGGTGGATGGAAAATGTATTGCAATAGATCTTTTGTTTAGGTTTACACTTTCTAAAAAAGTGTCACAAGGCAAGTTTAATGAAAGCTCTATTTTTAAGTGAAGAATAAAAATGAAAGGCATTTATAGACAGGAACAATTTAGGTGAGAGGTTGGATGCAAAAGTCGTCAAGTAATAATCATAGAAACATCAAATCAACATATAGGGAACTTTATTGCTAGCTGTTGTAGGGAATACAAATATACTGGGTTCTAATAGTCCTTGATTTGAGAAAAATCTATAAAAAAATATGTCCTTTAGCAATGAAAACAATTCAGCAGTTGATGTGCCTGAGAATTCTACATTTTTGTTTGTTTCATGTTTGTAATTTATTTTGCTGCATTGCATTACAGCAGAATGCCACCGAACCCCACAGTGAGGTATTTTGGTTGGCCATTGTAGCAAGATTGAGATTTGAAACCAAGGGTAGGACTTCCCTGGTGGCACAGTGGTTAAGAATCTACCTGCCAATGCAGGGGACACGGGTTCAATCCCTGGTCCAGGAAGATCCCACATGCCGTGGAGCAACAAAGCCCGTGCACCATAGCTACAGAGCGTGTACTCTACAGCCCGCGAGCCACAGCTACTGAGCCCACATGCCACTACTACTGAAGCCTGTGCGACTAGAGCCTGTGCTCTGCAACAAGAGAAGCCACTGCAATGAGGAGCCCACACACCACAATGAAGAGTAGCCCCCGCTCACCACAACTAGGGAAAGTCCATGCACGGCAACAAAGACCCAATACAGCCAAAAACAAATAAATAAATTTATTAAAAAAAAAAATAGAAACAAAAGGTACTTTGATGGATAGTGTGCATTTTTCTTTTTAATGGAAGCATTTGAAGTATATCTCTTAAAACATATTTAATCTTCCATTAAAAAGAATGGTGACCCTATGATATCTGATCCAAACAGATAGTTTTTTATTCATATTCTATACTTTTGATAATGCATAGAAAAACATAACAAATATAGAGTCATCCCCCAATAAGATGCCTCAAAATGTATCTATAGAGTTGTGACACAAAGAGTACTCATTTCCTCAGTACTTCTTACTAAATATATATATTTTTAAGAAATGAAAATGTAAAAGCAGAGATTGTTTCTTCCTGATATATATTTTTATTCATGAGAGATTTTTGTCAGAAGTCAAGATCTATTGTACTATGTCCTAAATCCTACCTATTTTACAATACCCTGAATATTATTATTACCTATGGATACCATGGGACTCCTTGTGCGTAATGGATTCCAGTCTTCTTACAGAGTTGCATGTGAAAATGTTACCAATGAGCTGAAGAATCTGGCATTCATAACTTTGCAACGTTATAACAAATAGGTAGTCCTGATGTTTTGTTCTTTTTTTAATATATCAAATATATTTCATGGCTTACATTATAGTAGCAGATTGAAAACATATGCTCACTTGCCACTAGTCCACCAGCAGCTGAAAATCTCAGCTCATTTTCCATAGGCCTGTATGTACCAGGGCTATAATCCAGCTTCTGAGGCTTGATATGAGGCCAGATTAATACTCAAGAGCCTTTGAAATGGAAATAGTCCTTTCTTGCCAAAGATTAGAACAACAATAGACTCCATTTGCTTGTTCCCTTGCCTCTGTGCTCTTCTTTACTGCCCTTCCCAATCCGATTAATTTTCCTCATCCCATCATCCCCTCCCATCCTCTCTTTACAGCTCCATCACCTGTCATGACGATTAAGAAAGATCGGACATCCAGAAACAGCATTTCTTTATCCTGGCAAGAACCTGAACATCCTAATGGGATCATATTGGACTATGAGGTCAAATACTATGAAAAGGTGGGGAGATAATGTTAAAGGGTTGAGCTGTGTAGGGAAAGAGGTTACCTAATCATGAGTGTGCTCTTTCAGAGAAACCAATGACACTGCTAGCAAGTGAAAGAGCTCTGTTTAGAATTCTGGTCGTGTGATACCTTTGATTTATAGGTAGAAGAGGGTTTAGAAATCATTGTGTCAAATATCCTCCATTCTATAACAATAAGCCATAGCAAAAGATGTCACTATCAAGCGTTAAGTCATCTAGTTATGGTATTAGAGATGACATTTGTGTCCTTCCACACTGAGACCCCTGTTCTACCAACTATTATATAGCGATTCCTTAATCTATTGAAGAATTATTCCTGAGTTCATTGCCTTAAGCATCATTTCCTGACCTTCACATTCACATGAATTTCCTTCAATACAGATAGGAACATTGAATTAATAACGAAACGATTGTGTTATTGAACTGATGATGGAAAGCTTTCTTGACTTTGTACAAGGAAATGTAGATGAGAGTGGGTAGATAAGTTTGCCTCACATCATAAAATTGTGGTTCAGTAATGCAATTATAAAAAATAGGTACACGATTATTTATAAGTAGAATTTAAGGCATAGTATTTCATCACTCTAAGTACCACTTATTTCTCCCTGGTTATAAATTATGGCTAGGTTTGAAAGCAAGATGTATTCAAATCTTATCATTAGAGCTGGGTGGTTTTATAGCTACCAATATGAACATGACATATTTGTGTATCTGCTGCAGTTTACAAAGTATTTTAAAATGAAATAAAAACAAATTGTGAGTTGATATAGTTTATAGTTACAGACTACTTCTGCATACATTATTTTGAGCTGTCTGATAATCTGATGAAAGTGGGCAAATAGGTTCTTTTACAAATAAGAAAACTGAGAGTTGATGGCATTATCTATTATTTCTCACAGCCTCACTGCTAATAAACATTAGATCTTTGTTTTGAATTCTGGCAGCCATGACTCCTCATGTAGTATGTTTTCCCCTGTATTGCATACCTTCCTCTACATGAAAATGGATTATTTTAGAGATATGAGAATTAGTGGTATGGTCAGTTGTCCAAAAATAAAAACAATGTATAAACATTCCTTTGCACTATGTAGTTATTCTGTTTATTGAAGTTAATGTATTTCACAAATGTGATCCCATTTTTTTTCATACTGCCCCCTACAGGGAAAAAGGTATGTCTCTTTCACTGAAAGAAAGTGAGACCTTATAAACCTCACTGTGCCAAAATCATAGTATAAATAAGTTATCTCCTAGCTTTCAGTGATCCACTGTGGTACTGTCAAGTACTCACTTGATCATGATCTTCTCTTTTTAAAAGTGTGACAAGATAGACTGGGCAAATATAAGAATCCATGTTTTATAGATGATACAACAAAATAAAAAGACAATTAATGATGCACCTTAGTTCAGATTGGATAGTAGAGCCAGGGAACACCCAACTTGTAGATCTATGAAGCTGATTCAAAAATACTACGAAACTACCTTCATATCTTTTACAAACATAAAGCATTTTCTGAATTTATTTCAAACTCCACTAACAAAGCACAATATACATCCATATTTTAAAACAATATTAATTAGTGCAGGAAAAGAATGACTGAATCTATTACTCTCTAAGCATTTTAAATTTGATGCATATTTATGTGTAATATTATTTTTAATATACTTTATATAAACATTTTTTATAGCATACATTCATAAATTTTAAAATTATTTCCGAATATATATATAATGCTTAGAAATATTTTGAGCATTTTGCTAGAATTTAAGCTCTACAAAGTCTAGCTTTCTTGACTGTTTAGTTCACTAATGATGATGAACAGAGCCATGTTCTGGGTATATGATTAATAATTATTTTTAACACATGAAATAATGATTTCCACAAAATAAATATATTCAGCCCTCTTCATTATTTATATACTAACTCAAATGCTATCTGATACATAACCAGCATTTTTAACTAAAAAGTATCCATAACACACTACATTTTTTCTGTAATATTCTATTTAGTTTTGGTTGAGGATATGCATTGTTCTATATCACCCACTCTAGGTCCCACACCAGGTACAGGGATATTCCACCATTACTTGAAATTAGGTGACCCATAAAGTGCTCATATACTAACGTATGTTAAAGGAAAAACACAATTCCTGGAAGTCCATTTTGGTAAACAAGGCTTGACATAAAAAGTCTTTACAATTAATGTGCAGTGTGAATCTCCTAAAGTACAATGTAAATCCTTTTGGGAAATATTTCTAGACTTTTATCTGAAGATTTTAGTCTCTACAAACCATAGTGACTTAGATTAAACACAGTGCAAATATAGCTGATACTAAGAAAGTTATTAATGTAGAGTTTATACATAAAACCTGGACCTTTTTAAGTTTAATATTTTACAGTTAATGGAAATATTTTCTGAGAATCAGTAGGACATTCCTGTTAAGTTTAATTCAAGGGGGTATTTTTGTCTTTGTAAGTTTATTCTTGGAATTAGACTGAAGCTTTCATTCAGCCTCAGCTTTGAAGAGAACTTATTTTCATCCACATATTCAGTAATTGGTAAAAATGAAAACTAAATTTTCCTGCATTATGTGCAGGGAACAAATTATTTTATCCAAGTTGGGAAATTCTGTAAATATTTTTTTTGCTTAAAAATGCCTCTATTAGGGCTTCCCTAGTGGCGCAGTGGTTGAGAGTCCGCCTGCCGATGCAGGGGACAGGGGTTCGTGCCCTGGTCCGGGAAGATCCCACATGCCGCGGAGCGGCTGGGCCCGTGGACCATGGCCGCTGAGCCTGCGCGTCCGGAGCCTGTGCTCCGCAATGGGAGAGGCCACAGCAGTGAGAGGCCCATGTACCGCAAAAAAAAAAAAAAAAAAAAAAGCCTCTATTACATTCAGAAAGTTAAATGATTGTCACCTCTTTTATCTGTCCTATGAGCTGTGTTAAAAATTTGAAAGAATTGGTTTTGAGTGGTTCACCTTTTTACCATTTGACAGCATTAGGAAGATTCGATTTTAACATGATTTTTCTTACCTCAAAGCAGGAACAAGAGACAAGTTATACAATTCTCAGGGCAAGAGGCACAAATGTTACCATCAGTAGCCTCAAGCCTGATACTACGTATGTATTCCAAATCCGAGCCCGGACCGCAGCTGGATTTGGGACCAACAGTCGCAAGTTTGAGTTCGAAACTAGCCCAGACTGTACGTATTTTTTCAATATAGTGTATGGGGGAAAGGGCTGTTGCAAGGGTGTCTGATAATTCATTCTCACTCTAAGTTTTAGCTAAATGTGATACACTGAAAGTATATTGCTTGGGGGACATTTAACAATTTTGCATAGCATTGGGTCTGTTTACTTGTGTTTGTGTAAATGTACATCTGTGTGTGTGTGTGTGTGTGTGTGTTTCTCTTTTACAAATCGAACATATTCTAATGCCTGGAATGCTTCTGATCTTCTATTGGCCATAAATTCCTTTGAGGGTCATTATTTAATATGGTAACATTTTAACTTCTAGTACCTGTTAATTCAGATATTTCAGGTTCATTGTATGGTTCAATGAACTACAAAAAAAGAAATGTGATGATCCATGAGGAACTTAATATTGTTTTAATCCTTAACACATTTAATCTTGTATTACTTGGAGGTTAAGGATTTTCTAAACTTGATTCATCACCTCATTCACATTCACAAGTAATTTGGTTGGTCCTGTGTGTCTGACACTAAATTTATCTAAAATTGGCAAACATTTTCCCAGTAACACTCTGATTTTCTTTAAATGCATTCACTTCATATTAGAAAAACCCTCTGCTAAAATATGTTTCAAAAGGGAAAATCATGGCTATGATATTAATATAAAATGAACACAAATTAAAGATTTTATTTAACTTATTAATTAATGAAGAAACTAGTAAGAGAGTAAACTGATTTAAAGAGAAATTTGAAGAACAGATACATATACACATATACATACATATTTGTATATGTTGTGTCTGTTTGTGTGTATGAGTGTGTAGACAATCAGGAGTACTTAAACAAATTGGTTAATCTGTCCAAAACTGGTTAATATACTATAAGGCAATAAATATAATGATTGGGGTCATCTTTTCTAATGCACATAAAACAGTCATATCTCTAGTGAATATATCATTCTAGTTGTAATGAGAAAAATCACATATATAACTATTCATTGTCTACAACTAACTTCATAGTTGCAAAACAGGCCAGGAAGACAATCAAAGATGAACATCCTTTAGAAACAGGTTATCCAGGGAGAGTCTGACAATGCCTAGCATTCTACCGAAAGGACACACAGTAATCTCTTTTGACAGTTCCAATTTGCCATTTCTCCCTGGCATCTATATTTCCTATTTTCTAAATATTTTATTCATGGTATAAAATCACATTGTTATTGGTATGGTGATATTTTATGCCCAAATTTCATCCCTCATAGAAACATTCAAGATTAACAAAAATTATAAAAGTTGTTTAAGTTAATATGGTAAAGTAAATATTTTATGGCACACTTTTTGTCAAACAATTAGAAATGCTGTTTACAATAACAAGCTCTACCTTCTACAGGGTATAAGAATCTAGTGTTAGAAATTATTATCTCACAGCTGAAGCATGACAATTCTTCTACTCAAAGGAGAGCTGCCATCCTCAAAAACATAAATCTACACACTTGGCCCTCCAGATCCACAGGTTCCACATCCGTAGATCCAACCAACCTTGGATGAAAAATATACAAAACTATATCTAATATCCTGTGATAACCCATAATGGAAAAGAATATGACAGAATTTGAAAAATAATCTATATATGTATAACTGAGTCACTTTGCTGTACAGCAGAAATTAATACATTGTAAATCAAGTATACTTCAATAAAATTTAATGTATATTATATAGATATAATATATACAAAAAAATTCCAGAAAGTTCCAGAAAGCACAGCTTTAGTTTGTGGCAATCCAGCAACTATTTACATAGCATTAAGTTGTATTAGGTGTTGTAAGTAATCTAGAGATGGTTTAAATTATAGGGCAGGATGTGCTTAGGTTATATGCAAATACTACACCACTTTATGTAAGGGACATGAGCATCCTCAGATTTTGATATCTGTAGGGGGTCCTAGAACCATTCCCCCTTGGATATCGAAGGGGATTCAAGTCTCAGATGTGGAGACTGTACTTCAAGACCTCTCCTAATCCTGCTGTGATGGAATGAATTTGGAGAAATCACTCTTTGAGGACATTAGGAACAAAATGCTGCAAAATACCATGGAAATCCATGTGAACAAGGTTTAAAACAAATTAAAAATTTTAGATGACACAATAACAAAATATAATTGCAATTTAATATTTGTAATTCTAAATCTTTTTGTAAACTTTAAGTGGAGCAAAGAAAGTTCTTTGTTTTGAAATGATTATAGATTGAATTTTTTCAAACTTTTAAATAGTTATTGGAATTAACAACAAAACCTAGATTTGCTGTAGCAAGAGAGATCACAAATCACAGAGATATAAAAATCAAATGTTTATTATATCATGTGGTAGAAATTAGGCATATTGGGGGGCAAGAGGGGCAGAACACCATTAGATAAATATGTATTATATTAATGCATATTTTGGAATATCAGTCTAACCTCTCTTGTTCTTAATTAGCACTTAACCCTATCTGATAAATAAATTTGCAACAACAACAACAAATTCTAAAATTTTAACGTGATTCCAGATTTACCACAGATATAGTTGTGGTAGTGTTATGCATGATCATCTAATGAGGCTTCAGCGTCTGAGGTTTAAGAAATAGCCCATTTAAAAAATTAAGGGTCTTAGGACTTTTTCAAATAAGTTTTATATTTGCTATATTTCCATTGATTGATAGAGCAGATGAAAAGAGCATAGAGAGGGAACTTTTTTAATATCCCTCCTCTCCTTTTATAAAAATCTTTGAGTTGCACAGTTTGATTTTTTTTTTGAATCAGTTTACTCTTACTGCTTTACCATAGAATTCTTCCAGACTTTAAATATAAGTAAATATAGGTTTAAAAATTACCTTTTGTCTTAAGGGGAAAAAAGACAAAAATCAAAACTCTCCGTTTTTATAAATCAAAATGATATATTCATAAAAACTCTAAGGATTTAAGAGTCTTATTTGTTATAGATTGATATTTAAAAGATATTAAAAAAAGGCTCATGTTTGGATTTCTTTAATGGTTTGCTGCTTATTCTAGTTTTTATTATTTTTTAATTATAAAGTTTTATTCATAACACATATAAATGTTTCTTAGTAGAAAATAGTGTATTTCTACCTGGAATTTAATTAGTATTTTTTGATCTTGTTTACAGTAACAATATAGAGGCATAGTGGATTATATATTTCCCTAAGTGCTTTAAAGTTTCTTACTATTTATGTGTCAGTGCTTTACATTTATTATCATCACTTTACAGAAGAGGAAACTGAGGCATAGGGAGGTTAAGTAAGATTTCTAAAGTTATACAATTGGTAAATGATCGATCTGATTTTAGAACCCATGTATTTTTGTGACAGTATGAAAAGCATTTGCGTAAACATTTCATTTGATCCTGTTCTATAAGCTATTAAGATACTATGATTTCCTTTTAGCCATGGTCTAGGACACAGAGTTTTATATGTTTTTTCTGAGATTGCATAGCTAGTAAGTGGAGTCAGTGAGCCTCCAGATTTTGGAGTACTGATCCAGTGCTGCTATTGCATATTAATAAAAAAAAAAAAAGGTCATGCTAAAAGTCCCACAGAAAGCATAGAGTGTATATGAGTAAAAGGACCTTCCTAGAACAAAGGTGACATCCACCAAAGCAAGAAGTCCCAGACTTTAAGAAACAGTGTGACATGTTTGGGAAAACAGGCAGTCCATCTGTCTGGAAAGCCTCAGTGGGCAGAAACTGAATCCAGAGTGTGTGCTTTGTGCTTGAGAAAGGCAGGCACAATGTAGGAGTTAGAGAAAGAACCCTAAAGGGAGCTGCCATGTATTGGGATGACCTCGACAAGCTGCTTCAATTTTCACTGCCTCAGCTTCCCTGTCTGTAAATTGGGAAAGATCATCGTGCATGACTCAATAGGGTTTTTATGTTGATTAAATTAATTGTTGTTTGTAAAGTGCTTAAAATATTACCTGGTATAATAGTATAGTAAGCACTCGGGGTGTGTGTGTATGTCTGTGTGTCTGTGTGTGTGTGTTTGTTTTGTGTTTAAATAAATCGTACATAATTTGAACATCCAAGGAATTTCCAGAGCAAAAGTATGTGGGATAAAGCTGAGATCTGGAAATGGAGGATTCTACTGGATATTACTATTCAAGAAGATTAGCTCAGGGACAATTTAGTCAGCACTCCTAAATGTTTCATACTGCCTTTTTGTTGTTTTTAATGAATGGGTATGCAGCAACTTTAATCTCTTGGACCCTATTTTTAGGGGACATTAAGAAAGCCTGACAAAGGTAGAATGGAATCATTATATAGAGAACTTTATATACCAAGATTAGATATTCATATGTAATTTTGTGGGATATGGAGTACTTTTGCCAATTCTTTACCGGGAAAATGAAATAATAAAAATATATAACATTTATTAAACCCTTATTGTATGTTTAGCACTGTTCTAGGCGTTTAACTTGTATTAACTCCTTTAATCCTCACAACAATCATATTATTATGTCACACAGCAGATTGGTACAAAGCCAGTCATTCTGGTTCACGAGAACGGACTCCTTGCCAGTCTGCTTTAGGCAGAGTGGACAGCATGTGTAGGATGGACAAAAATGGGAAGAGACTAGAGCCAGGGGGAGCAGTGTGCTTGTGGGAAAACATATTCAAACTGAATTCCTGACATAATAGGTATCAGTTTTTGCCAGTATGCCACATAAAATTATTAGACAACTGTATAACACACAATTTAATCAATACTATTCATTCAAATGTTTGCCAATTCAGTAACCAAAAATGATCTGATTTGGTTATGTGCTTTTAGATAGTCTCTGGGATTCATAGATATCTAGAGCTAGAGGAAATTGTAGAGAGGTCTAGTTTAATCCTGTCTTTGACAAGAAAAGAAATAGAGAATTTTTCTTTTTTCTATCATGTTTCTACCAGTTTCACTGACATTTATTTTACAAACTGGCTAAAACTTACCAGCGAATTCAGAACTTGCTGCTCTTTATAAGTTGCTACACTATGGAAAGTGAAAAGCATGAGATAAAGTGATTATTATATGTTCATGGAGCATTATTGAATTACAAGGTTAAGTTATTTACAAATGATTCACAGATCTATAGCCAGTGGAGAGGAATGTATCAGTCCATGTCTTCTGTGAAGCAGATATTAAGATGGAATTGTGTGAGCTTCAGGGAGTGTGGGGATACAGATAAAAGGTAAAAGGGGAGGAACAGAAATGGCCAAGCAGAGCCTGAGACTGAGATGTAGGTCAGCCATCTATGAAGACAGAGAGAAGGCAGAGAGTTAAGGAGGGGGACCCTCAGAGAGCAATACAGCTGTGAGGGTCTCACCAAACCAACGGGGAGCCTCAGCATGAAGATTGCCCTTACAGGACCGCTGCATTGGGCAGAAATGGCCTGGCTGCAGTCCCCTTGCCATGTTTTGTCATTGAGGAGAGCGTGGCTGCAGTGGATCCTGAAGGTGCAGCAGCTGCGAGCTGTCTGCCCACTGCAGGCTTGGCAGTAGGGAGATCCTAACAGGCACTCCCACTACTGCCACGTGGCGTAAACAATAGTTTTCTGATAGTAAAGAATAAAGTGCTTGCAACAGTTTATATTATGAGTATACCATCCTGCCACACTCTGAGTTCTTTTTTTCAGATGCTTAGAAAAACTTTTAACAGCCTATCTGCCATGTTTCTTTATTTACATCATTTATTCCCTAAACTGCATTATCTTAGAGAAAAACTTCCAACCTTAGATTTTTCATCAGGTTCAAGATGTGATATTGGCTTCTGGAGAGCTGATAGTATAACTAAACCTTCTCTTCTGAGCTTTTCTTTTGATACAGCACTGATTCATTTGTTTAATCAGCATTTACTACAAAAACAATAAATATTAAAGTATGAGTGCATGAGAGGGAATGTTCCAGGAACTGAGTATATTTTAGAGAGTGTAGAGATTAGAATGCTTATGGATTTTGTTAGCAGGTGAGCCCGGGGATTTAGGCAGAGAACAGATCCTAAATGGTTTTACATGCATTTTATCCAGAAAGTGATGGAGAGCCCTGCATGAGAATGACATAATCAAACTCATGGCTTAGAAGGAATACTCTGGTGGCCAGGTAGAAGATAGGAAAGGCCTGCAAGTAGAGATCCATTGGGAATTTCTTACTGTAATCCAGGAGAGAAGTGAAGACAGAAAGTAAAATATTTAAAAGAGTTTGGTGATTAATTGGATATAGAAAAATCAGGAGAGGGAGAGGACAAGGTGACTTTATATTTATGGTCTACATCTTTGCTACTCAAAATGTTGTAGTCTGCAATCGGCAGCATCAGCATCACTGGGGGCTCATAAGATATGCACAGTCTCAGTCCCCACTCCAGACTGACTGAATCAGAAACTGCTTTTTCCAAAAGGTCCTCAAATGATTTATGTGAACATTAAAGTTAGAGAATCATTGGTTTAGGTCAAGGGTCAGTAAACATTTTCTGTAAGGGGCTAGAGAATAAATATTTTAGGCTTTGTGTACATACAGTCTCTGTTGCTCCTACCTAACTTGGCTAATTGTAGCATAAAAGCAGCCATAGACAATGTACAAATAAATGAATGTGGCTGTGTTCCAATGTAATTTTATTTATAGACACAAAAATTTGAATTTTATATAATTTTCATATATCACAGAATCTTCTTTTGACTTTTTGCAACCATTAAAAAAATGTAAATTTTTCTAAGCTTCTGAGCTATACAAAAACTGATGGCAGGCCAGATTTGGCTCCTGGACAATTTTTGCCAATACCTCATGTTGGTGAGTGAATGAATGATGGGCCATCTACAAAGGTAGGAAATGCAGGGACAGGAACAATTTGTTGGCAACATGTGTTGAGGTCCATAGGACAGGTATGATACCACCTTTTAAATAAATACAGATACTGGAGACTAAACAAGCTAATGAGAACGCTTTTATAGTTTCATTCTGGGAAATCTTACCTATTCTCTATATTTCTCTGATAATTACTGTTTATTTGATGAGTTTCTTGCCAATGAGTATAGAGAAAACCAGTCAGGATATTTTATGCAGTAGATGCCCAAATAGTTTTGATTGATGTCAGTGAAAGCAGAGTATTTAATCTTATTAATCAGAAATTTCAAGTAAAATTATACAAAATGTCTATTTTTTACACTCAGTGAAGAATTCTTTTTACATTGTATCAGACAACAAACCATATTTTAGGTAAAAGCAAAATAAATAGGACTTAATTTATCAACATTTTCACGTAGATGTTAGTTATGATGTGTTAATGCCTGGTCGTTTCTTATTTTTTCTCTCCAACCTCACAGCTTTCTCCATTTCCGGGGAAAATAGCCAAGTGGTAATGATTGCCATTTCAGCGGCAGTAGCAATTATTCTCCTCGCAGTTGTCACCTACATTTTGATTGGGAGGTGAGTTCACAGTCTGTTTTATGACTTACTTTCATTATTGCATTGCTTGCTCCCCTCAATTGCCACTAAAATCTGAAAAGTGTGGTCAATAAAATATTTTAACAATAAGAATGTCTCCACTTGTAGATATTTCTTTTTTTCCTCCCTTTCTTTTGATTCTCCATCTTTAGTTTTGAGTTTCTTTTTTTCATTAAATTCTTGCCGCAGTCTCCAACACCCACCACTTCTTTTGACCTCACTCTTGGTTTTTACTTTCTTTTTTCAATTATCCCTTCTCTCATCAAATACACCCCAGATTTCCCTGACACTTTCTCACCCAGAACACTGGTAACACTGCACAGCACTAATCACTAACAATGGAAACTTTACCCTTCATTCATTCTAACAGCAGTCGTTTTTTAAAAAAATACTATAAACACTTTCTAGGGCCATTATAAAAACTGAACTGAAGGGGTCTGCACAGTGGGGTAGCATCTCTCCATATCTCCTCATTAGGCAGCTCTCCAGGGTCCCCAGAGAAAGAGGCTTTCTCTAGAGGATTTAGAAAATATGAAGTCATTAAACTTTCACTAAAGCATTTAATTGTTTGTGCAAAATGCTTTATTTTTTGTGCTTTGCACATTCTGAACATACATAATTGTTTTAAGTATATTTTCTTTCTGTGTTCTCTTCCTTTGATTTACCTCTAGGTTCTGTGGCTATAACAAGTCAAAACATGGTGCGGATGAAAAAAGACTTCATTTTGGGAATGGACATTGTAAGTTTCTAAACTATTTGCTGCCGTTTTGGCTTTACCATTTCAGCTTTAGCAGTTGTTGATTTGTAATTGGATAACTTCCCCCCTGACAAAGAGAATTCAAAAGTAGTTTTATGGGAAAATCGAGCAAGTCAAATTTATTTTAAACAGAGAAGGGAATCCACGGCTCTGCATTAAGTAATTTTTACATGGCTGCATTTCAGCATACTTAAGCTAACGTGAAGGGTAACTGGTGGTTTATATTCAAATAATGCACATGATGGGGAGTAGATATTATAGTCGGCTCCGCGTGGCTGAAAGGCAAAGCATATCTTCAATTTCCTTATTACTAACTATTTGCTAAAATCTAAATAGGAGCCTTTTCCCTTTCCTAACTGCCAAGTAAATATAAACAACCTCTGTTTATGTGAAACGGCTTATTCCACTTTGTCAACCAACCAGGGGAGAGCCTTTAGAATAAACTGTTTATTTTGGAGGTACATGATATCCAACTGGTAGGAATGCCAGGACTTTTGCCCCTTATTTTAATACCAATCAATTTAGTCTCTTTTTAATATTTCTCTGAAAGAAATACTCTTTTAAGAAACCAAGTGTTTATATCTAATAAAAAGACTCATTTTTTTTTCTTCTGGTGAAACAAATCATTCCAGGTGTTTTGCTTTTCCAAACTATGGCTGGGTTATTGTGGCAATTACTAATCATCAGCCTTAAAGGGAATAGCATGTTCTCATGGAAATTAGTACAGAGACCATACTCATGCCTATATGCTCTCAAATAATCTCAATGTAATTAATATAGTCTTGTAAGCATTAGTTTCTTTGGCTTTCACTTTTGCTTTCTGAAAATAACTTTCAGTTCAACATACTTTGTATCAGTAATTGGCTTTCCATCTAAAAGTTGTAGGTTGACAGTAAAAACTTGATGACCTGTTGCTACCATGTAGGAGGAATGTAGTAGATTGAAAAAAAAAAAAAATGTTTTCCAAAATGTAAATTGAAGTAGGATGGACAGAATGGCAGAGGTTGCAGAGAGCACTGTTTGTTTCGTCCATCTCATTGAAGTCATTGCAGAATAAGTCACAAAAAAGCCCAAGTGTCACCTTCCTAATATCAATATCTCATTCCAGATTAGTTAGGTTACCAACTCAAAAGTCTTAAAAGAGTGCATGAACAAATCACAGGATATTTATCTAGCTTTTTCTTCACAATCCCACAAAACACTGAGTCACATTCACCATGCATAAATTAGTCAGAGTAGTTGCATTCCTGTGGATTAAGTTGTTCTTAATCTGAGTTGGACAATCGATATAAATATTGTCTTTAGGGCAAGACCATATTGATTTGGTTCTTTATACAGGAATTATACACCTCATGAACTTGCAGCACTGATAAATTTCTGTGTGCCAATTGTAAGCAGCTTTCTCTATCACTTCAATCTGCTTTAGCTGTTGCTTTTTATGGTGGAGTTTGCTGAAACTTTAATTTTCTTCAAATGCATAATATCCTTATGATAGCCAAACAAAAAAGAAATGTGTTTTATCCTAGCTGCAAGGGCATAAAGTATATGCATGTCATAAACTTTCTGCGTCTTAATGCTACAGCTGGTTTACTTCAGACCATTTATTTTGTATTACTTTGAAAAGCTCTAGCTATGAACTATTTCCTCCAGCCTTGTTACAAATCCTATAATATTGCTTCAAAAGGAAAGAAATGTGTTTCACCTCCTAAGATCCTGTCCCCTTGCCCTCTCTGGCCGCGCCTTTTTACTTTTTTGCTATCCTTAGGGCAACTCATGCTGGTAAAATGGAAATGTAAATTACTGTGTTTGCACAGAATGAGCTGTAAAGTAGTGCAGCTTAACACGTGTGCATGTGTTTATTATCTGGTTTTCTTGACACAGCCCAGTTACTCTGTGTGTTGCTCTTAATTATTGGTGTGAAGGGATTATGTGCTTGCATCCTGAATCACCTGATTCCTGGAACCTCTGGGGACAGCAGTTAAAAATCAGCAGTCAAAGCTCCCACAGTGAACAGGCCATTTTTCTTGGAGATGTGTGCGTGTGTTTATACTTGTATTGTTTCCCTAAATGTCATGCAGATAGAAAAGCAATTTACTTAACTTTAATCAATCACAATGAATTGATTGATTTTATTTGGGAATGACTATTTAATTTTTAGATTAGTTAGTAATACATATACTCTCTAGGGCTGACAGGAACGGAATGGTAACTCTAAAGCACACTTTCAAGGCTGTTTGAAGCCAGCACTTATTTAAAATGTTTGAGACATTGTTCCTAACAACTCATTTTATAATCTTCTTTGTCAATTCCTTTTTTTAATTTAAGTATGGTTGATTTACAATATTATATTGGTTTCAGATGTATAGCATAGTGATTCAGGATTTTTACAGATTATATACCATTAAAAATTATTACAAGATAATGGCTATAATTCCCTGTGCGATAACAGTATATCTGTTGCTTATCTAGTTTATATGTAGTAATTCGTATCTCTTAACCCCATACCCCTATTTTGCCAGTAAGTCTCTCCCAAATTGATTTCCTTAAGTTCAGCAAGGTAAAATATTTGTGATTGTTTACCAGGAAAAAAATTTCATTTTCACCTTATTTTTAAAAGTGCTATTTTTTCCCTTGGAAAGGAATGCTAGATTTTCTTAACTTACCGTTTCCTGACTTTACTATGACTAGTGGAAAATCAAAATTGGATGATCACATATTCTAGCCTCCATTTGACTGTCTTCTTTAAAATGTAACCAAATTGACTAAACAAAAAGATTCTGAGAAGACTTCATTTCCTAACGTCTTTTATTAAATCTATGGTTACTTTTACTGTTTTCCTTACCCCAAAGCAAGAAAAGTGTGATAGCTTTCCTTAATCTGTTTCTTGTTTCAACAGTAAAGTGTTTTAGTACTGATAATGTAGAAATAGTTTTAGTGTGGTAATAAATTATAGTAGACCACTGTACTAAAGACTGACTGTGTTTATAGAAAGAAATGATGTTTATAATAAACAGCAGAAGCATGCAAACTGATGCATGAGCTCCAAAGAAACGGTCATTTCTAAGCCCAAATTCTGTCTCTGGGAAACCTCAGTGATATTCATATTTGTGAATAAGCATTCTTAACATGAAGATACTGATAATGGCCATAGTCTCTGTCATTTACTGGGCACTAACTACAATAACAGGCACTCAATGCTAGGCACTTGAAGAGCAAGTTTTCCAGAGCTTTCTTTCTCTGATGCTTAGCAGATTCTTTGTGCTGCGCTATTCAAAGTGGAAGAACTAGAAAAGTAGAGTTCTTCAAAAGCTACTCCACTCACAGTTTGCCCAAAGAAAGGGCAAAAAACTTACTATTTCCCCATTTCGGTGGATGTTGACTCCCTAGATATGGGTGTCATCTCAAATTATCTACACTCTGCCTCTGGATGGAGAGTGGCCAGTCTTTTGCAGTGTCAGGGTCAACACCAGGCAGAGGGAGGAGTGGCACTGACCTATCTTCTCCTACATTTTCCATGTGCTCCCTCACCTCCCACTCGCATTTTGCTGTCTCAAAATCATCTGAAGAGGGCTTCCCTGGTGGCGCAGTGGTTGAGGGTCCGCCTGCTGATGCAGGGGACATGGGTTTGTGCCCCGGTCCGGGAAGATCCCACATGCTGCGGAGCGGCTAGGTCCGTGAACCATGGCCTCTGAGCCTGTGCGTCCGGAGCCTGTGCTCCGCAACGGGAGAGGCCCCAACAGTGAGAGGCCCGCGTACCGAAAAAAAAAAAAAAAAAAAAAAACCATCTGAAGAAGTAGCTAAGGAAAATAGTCTTTACCTCCCATCTTTCATAATCCATTTATTCTTATGCCTATATTTTTTTACTCAAAACCTCTATGGAAGCTTCCCAGGAACATAAATTATTATGTGAGGTAACATGGCATTCACAAAGTCACCCTGTAGATCAACAAACTAATCATGTCTTAGCCCAGACTCTGAAATCCTGGACTCATTGGCCAAATGTCCATTGTGATGAAGGCTCTTAGGAACAATTGCTGTCATCACAGTCCCTACACCTATTTCATATGAACTATTATACAAAACTGGCTAAAGAATCTTCAGTAATTCCAGAATGTTCAGCTGCAATTTTGCCAGTAAGTTTCTTCTATTAAAAAGTGATATCAGAGACTTCCCTGGTGGCGCAGTGGTTGAGAATCTGCCTTCCAATGCAGGGGACATGGGTTCAAGCCCTGGTCTGGGAAGATCCCACGTGTTGCAGAGCAGCTAAGCCCGTGTGCCACATATACTGAGCCTGCGTGCCCTAGAGCCTGCTCTCTGCAACAAGAGAAGCCACCGCAATGAGAAGCCCACACACGGCAACAAAAAGTAACCCCCACTCCCCTCAACTAGGGAAAGCCTGCATGCAAAATTGAAGACCCAACGCAGCCAAAAATAAATAAATACATTAAAAAAAAAAAGTGATATCAGAAAAAGATAATGTCTGATTTTATTTGTTATTTTAGGATATTAAAAACACCTTCAGTAATATAGTGTACCAAATGAAAAAATATATCACCATTAAGAATCCATGTCCCAACTGGGGATCCTGTGTAAGTCACAGGCGGCTCTCCGGGAGGAGCTGCCCAGAGTGGAAGCATTGGAGGTGCCTGCGACTCTACGAGTTCCACCTACCCATCTCTATCCATTCTGTCCGAGTCAGGTTACCTGTGAAAGGCCAAGAAAGTTTTATTTAGCCATGTGGCTGACAGGGTCTTAGTGCTCCGGCCAGGTGTCAGGCCTCTGCCTCTGAGGTGGGAGAGCTGAGTTCAGGACATTGGTCCACCAGAGACCTCCCAGCTCCAAGTAATATCAAACGCCAAAAGCTCTCACAGAGACCTCCATCTCAATGCTAAGACCCAGCTCTACTCAACGACCAGCAAGCTACAGTGCTGGACACCATATGCCAAACAACTAGCAAGACAGGAACACACCCCACCCATTAGCAGAGAGGCTGCCTAAAATCATAATAAGTCCACAGACACCCCAAAACACACCACCAGACGTGGACCTGCCCACCAGAAAGACAAGATCCAGCCTCATCCACCAGAACACAGGCATTAGTCCCCTCCACCAGGAAGCCTACACAACCCACTGAACCAACCATAGCCACTGGGGGCAGACATCAAAAACAACGGGAACTACGAGCCTGCAGCCTGTGAAAAAGAGACCCCAAACACAGTAAGAGAAGCAAAATGAGAAGACAGAAAAACACACAGCAGATGAAGGAGCAAGGTAAAAACCCACCAGAACAAATAAATGAATAGGAAATAAGCAGTCTACCTGAAAAAGAATTCAGAGTAATGTTAGAAAAGATGATCCAAAATCTTGGAAATAGAGTGGAGAAAATACAAGAAACGTTTAACAAGGACCTAGAAGAACTAAAGAACAAACAAGCAATGATGAACAACACAAAAAATGAAATTGAAAATTCTCTGGAAGGAATCAATAGCAGAATAACTGAGGCAGAAGAACGGATACGTGACCTGGAAGATAAAATAGTGGAAATAACTACCACAGAGCAGAATAAAGAAAAAAGAATGAAAAGAATTGAGGACAGTCTCAGAGACTTCTGGGACAACATTAAACGCACTAACATTCGAATTACAGGGATCCCAGAAGAAGAAGAGAAGAGAATGGGACTGAGAAAATATTTGAAGAGATTATAGTTGAAAACTTCCCTAATATGTGAAAGGAAATAGTCAGTCAAGTCTAAGAAACGCAGAGTCCCATACAGGATAAATCCAAGGAGAAACATGCCAACACATATTAATCAAACTATCATAATTAAATACAAAGAAAAAATATTAAAAGCAACAAATAACATACAAGGGAATCCCCATAAGGTTAATAGCTGATCTTTCAGCAGAAACACTGCAAGCCAGAAAGGAGTGGCAAGACATATTTAAAGTGACGAAAGGGAAAAAACTAAAACCAAGATTACTCTACCCAGCAAGGATCTCATTCAGATTGACAGAGAAATTAAAACCTTCACAGACAAGCAAAAGCTATGAGAATTCAGCACCACCAAACCAGCTTTACAACAAATGCCAAAGGAACTTCTCTAGGCAGGAAACACAAGAGAAGGAAAAGACCTGAAATAACAAACCCAAAACAATTAAGAAAATGGTAATAGGAACATACATATCAATAACTACCTTAAATATAAACAGATTAAATGCTCCAACCAAAAGACATACACTGGCCGAAAGGATACAAAAACAAAATCCGTACACATCCTGTCTACAAGAGACCCAATTCAGACCTAGGGACACATACAGACTGAAAGTGAGAGGGTGGTAAAAGATACTCCTTGCAAATGGAAATCAAAAGAAAGCTGGAGTAGCAATTCTCATGTCACACAAAACAGACTTTAAAATAAAAACTATTACAAAAGACAAAGAAGGACACTACATAATGATCAAGGGATCAATCCAAGAAGAAGATATAACAATCGTAAATATTTATGAACCAACATAGGAGAACCTCAATACATAAGGCAAATGCTAGAAGCCATAAAAGGGGAAATCAACAGTAACACAATCATAGTAGGGGACTTTAACACACCATTTTCACCAATGGAGAGATCATCCAAAATAAAAATGAATAAGGAAACACAAGCTTTAAATGATACATTAAACAAGATGGACTTAATTGATATTTATAGGACATTCCATCCAAAAACACCAGAATACACTTTCTTTTCAAGTGCTCATGGAACATTCTCCAGGATAAATCATATCTTGAGTCACAAATCAAGCCTTGGTGAATTTAAGAAAGTTGAAATCATATCAAGTATCTTTTCCAACTGCAACATAATGAGACTAGATATGAATTACTGGAAAAAATCTGTAAAAAATACAAACATGTGGAGGCTAAACAATACACTACTAATCAACCAAGAGATCACTGAAGAAATCAAAGAGAAAATTTAAAAATACCTAGAAATAAATGACAATGAAAAGATGACCCAAAACCTATGCGATGCAGCAAAAGCAGTTCTAAGAAGGCAGTTTATAGCAATGCAATCCTACTTCAAGAAGCAATAAAAATCTCAAAAAAACAACTTAACTTTACACCAAAAGTGATTAGAGAAAGAACAAGAAAACCCCAAAGTTAGCAGAAGGAAAGAAATCATGAAGATCAGATCAGAAATCAATGAAAATGAAATGAAGGCAACAATAACAAAGATCAATAAAACTAAAATCTGGTTCTTTGAGAAGATAAACAAAATTGATAAACTACTAGCCAGACTCATCCAGAAAAAATGAAAGAAAACTCAAACCAACAGAATTAGAAATGAAAAAGAAGTAACAACTGACACTGCAGAAATACAAAGAGTCATGAGAGATTACTACAAGCAACTGTATGCCAATAAAATGGACAACCTGGAAGAAATGGACAAATTCATAGAAAAGCACAACCTTCTGAGACTGAACCAGGAAGAAATAGAAAATATAAACAGACCAATCACAAGCACTGAAATTGAAAGTGTGATTAAAAATCTTCCAACACGGCTTCGCTGGTGGCACAGTGGTTGAGAGTCCGCCTGCTAATGCAGGAGACATGGGTTCATGCACTGGTCCGGGAAGATCCCACATGCCACGGAGAGGCTGGGCCCATGAGCCATGGCCACTGAGCCTGCGCATCTGGAGCCTGTGCTCCGCAATGGGAGAGGCCACACAGTGAGAGGCCCATGTACCACAAAAAAAAAAAAAAAAAAAGAAAAGAAAAATCTTCCAACAAACAAAAGCCCAGGACCAGATGGATTCACAGGCAAATTCTGTCCAACATTTAGAGAAGAGCTAACACCTATCCTCCTCAAATTCTTCCAAAATATAGCAGAGGGAGGAACACACCCAAACTCATCCTACGAGGCCAGCATCACCCTGATACCAAAATCAGACAAAGATGTCACAAAGAAAGAAAACTACAGGCCAATATCCCTGATGAACATAGATGCAAAGATCCTCAACAAAGTACTAGCAAACAGAATCCAAAAGCACATTAAAAGGATTATACACCATGATCAAGTGGGGCTTATCCTAGGAATGCAAGGATTCTTCAATATATGCAAATCAATCAATGTGATAAACCATATGAACAAATTGAAGGAGAAGACCCATATGATCATCTCAATAGATGCAGAGAAAGCTTTCAACAAAATTCAACACCTATTTATGATAAAAACCCTGCATAAAGTAGGCATAGAGGGAACTTTCCTCAACATAATAAAGGCTATATATGACAATCCCACAGCCAACATCGTTCTCAATGGTGAAAACCTGAAACCGTTTCCTCTAAGATCAGGAACAAGACAAGGTTGTCCACTTTCACCACTATTATTCAACATAGTTTTGAAAGTTTTAGCCACAGCAATCAGAAAAGAAAAAGAAATAAAAGGAATCCAAATTGGAAAAGAAGAAGTAATACTGTCACTGTTTGCAGATGACATGATACTATACATAGAGAATCCTGAAGAGGCTACCAGAAAACTATTAGAGCTAATCAATGAATTTGGTAAAGTAGCAGGATAAAAAAATTGATGTAAAGAAATCTCTTGCACTCTTATACACTAATGATGAAAAATCTGAAAGAGAAATTATGGAAACACTCACATTTGCCATTGCAACAAAAAGGATAAAATACCTAGGAATAAACCTACCTAAGGAGACAAAAGACCTGTATGCAGAAAACTATAAGATGCTGATGAAAGAAATTAAAGATGTTACAAACAGATGGAGAGATATACCATGTTCTTGGATCAGAGGAATCAACATTGTGAAAATGACTCTACTACTGAAAGCAATCTACAGATTCAGTGCAATACCTATCAAACTGCCAATGGCATTTTTCACTGAAATAGAACAAAAAATTTCACGATTTGTATGGAAACAAAAAAGACCCCGAATAGCCAAAGCAATCTTGAGAAAGAAAAATGGAGCTGTAGGAATCAGGCTCCCTGACTTCAGACTATACTACAAAGTTACAGTAATCAAGACAGTATGGTACTGGCACAAAAACAGAAATGTAGATCAATGGAACAGGATAGAAAGCCCAGAGATAAACCCACACACATATGGTCACCTTATTTTTGATTAAGGGAGCAAGACTATACAATGGAGAAAAGATAAGCTCTTCAAGAAGTGGTGCTGGGAAAACTGGACAGCTACATGTAAAAGAATGAAATTAGGACACTCCCTAACACCATACACAAAAATAAACTCAAAATGATTAAAAACCTAAATGGAAGGCCAGACACTATAAAACTCTTAGAGGAAAACATAGGTAGAACACTCTATGGCATAAATCACAGCAAGATCCTTTTTTACCCACCTCCTAGAGAAATGGAAATAAAAACAAAAGTAAACAAATGGGGCCTAATGAAACTTAAAATCTTTTGCACAGCAAAGGAAACCGTAAACAAGACGAAAAGACAGCCCTTAGAATGGGAGAAAATATTTGCAAATGAAGCAACTGACAAAGGCTTAATCTCCAAAATTTACAAGCAGCTCATGCAGCTCAGTATCAAGAAAACAAACAACCCATTCCAAAAATAGGCAGAAGACACTAAACAGACATTTCTCCAAAGAAGATATACAGATTGCCAACAAAAATGAAAGGATGCTCAACATCACTAATCATTAGAGAAATACAAGTCAAAACTACAACGAGGTATCACCTCACACCAGTCAGAATAGCCATCATCAAAAAATCTACAAACAATAAATGCTGGAGAGGTTGTGGAGAAAAGGGAACCCCCTTGCACTGTTGGTGGGAACGTAAATTGATACAGCCACTATGGAGAATAGAATGGAGATTCCTTAAAAATCTAAAAATAAAACTACCATACGACCCAGCAATCCCACTCTTGGGCATATACCCTGAGAAAACCATAATTGAAAAAGAGTCATGTACCACAATGTTCACTGCAGCTCTATTTACAATAGCCAGGACATGGAAGCAACCTACGTGTCCATCAACAGATGAATGGATAAAGAAGATGTGGCACATATATACAATGGAATATTACTCAGCCATATAAAGAAATGAAATTGAGTTATTTGTAGTGAGGTGGATGGACCTAGAGACTGTCATACAGAGTGAAGTAAGTCAGAAAGAGAAAAGCAAATACTGTAAGCTAACACATATATATGTTATCTAAAAAAAAAAAGTGGTTCTTAAGAACCTAGGGGCTGGACAGGAATAAAGACACAGACATAGAGAATGGACTTGAGGACACGGGGAGTGGGAAGGGTAAGCTGGGACAAAGTGAGAGAGTTGCATGGACATATATACACTACGAAATGTAAAATAGATAGCTAGTGGGAAGCAGCTGGATAGCACAGGGAGATCAGCTCAGTGTTTTGTGACCACCTAGAGGGGTGGGATAAGGAGGGTGGGAGAGAGACACAAGAGGGAGGAGATATGGTGATATATGTATATGTATAGCTGATTCACTTTGTTATTAACAAAAACTAACACAACCTTGTAAAGCAATTATACTTCAATAAAGATGTTAAAAAAAAAAAAGAAATTGAAGATGACACAAATTAACTGCAAGATAGCCCATGCTCATGGATCTAAAGAGTTAATATTGTCAAAATGACCCCAGTACCTAAACCATCTATAGATCCAGTGTAATCTGTACCAAAATTCCAATGACATTTTTCAGAGAAGTAGAAGGAACTAACCCAAATTTCATATGGAATTACAAAGACCTCAAATAGCCAAAGCAATCTTAGAAAGCTGGAGGCATCACACTTCCAGATTTCAAATTATATCACAAAGTTATAGTAATAAACACAGTATGGTACTGGCATAAAACAGACACATAGACCAATGGAGCAGGATTGAGAGCCCAGAACTAAACTCATGCATATGGCCAACTAGGGAGCCAAGAATACTAAATAGGGAAATGATAGCTTCTTCACTAAATGATGTTGGGAGAACTGGATATTCATTTGCAAAAGAATGAAACTAGGGCTTCCCTGGTGGTGCAGTGGTTGAGAGTCCACCTGCCGATGCAGGGGACAAGGGTTCGTGCCCCGGTCCGGGAAGATCCCACATGCCGCGGAGCAGCTTGGCCCGTGCGCCATGGCCGCTGAGCCTGAGCGTCTGGAGCCTGTGCTCCGCAACGGGAGAGGCCGCAACAGTGAGAGGCCTGCACACCGTAAAAAAAAAAAAAAAAAAAAAAAAAAAAGAATGAAACGCACCATCATCTTACATCACTCACAAAATGTAACTCAAAATGAATTAAGGACTTCAACATAAGAACTGAACTTATAAAATTTTAGAACAAAAATAGAGAAAAAGCTCATTGACATAGGTCTTAGCAATGATATTTTTGGATATGAACCCCAAAACACCAGCAACAAATGCAAAATCAACAAGCATTACTACATTAAACTAAAAATCTTCTGCACAGCAGAAGAAACAATTAAGGAAAAGAAAAGGGAATCTATAGAATGGTAAAAATATTTGCAAACCATATATCTGATAAGAGGTTAATACCCAAAATACATAAGGAACTCAACAGCAAAAACCCAAGCAATCCAATTAGAAAATGGGCAAAAGACATGAATAGACATTCTTTCCAAAGAACACATACAAATGGCTAACAAGTACATAAAAAGGAGCTCTATACCACTAACCATCAGGGATATGCAAATCAAAATCACAATGAGATACTGTCTCACATCTGTTAGCATGACTATTCTCAAAAAGACAAAAGATAACAAATGCTGACAAGGATGTGTAGAAAAGGAGATCTGGTGCACTGTTGGTGGGAATGTAAATTGGTATCACCAATATTGGAAAAGTACAGAGGGTTCTCAAAAAATTAAAAATACAACTACAATATGGTTCAGCAATCCTACTGATGGGTATATATTGAAAGGAAATGAAATCACTATCTCAAAGGTATATCTGCACCTCCATGTTTACTATAGCATTTTTCACAACAGTCAAGACATGGAAATAACCTAAGTGTCTACTGACAGATGAATGGATAAAGAAAATGAGGTATATTTATAGAATGGAATATTATTTATCCATATAAAAGAAGGAAATCCTACCATTTGTGACAACATGGATGGACCTTGAAGGTATTTTGCTAAATGAAATAAGCCAGAGAGAGAAAGACAAATACTTTATGAATTCACATGTGGAATATAAAAATATCAAACTCATAGAAACAGAAAATAGTATGGTGGTTGCCAGGGGCTGAGGGATGGGGAATATGGGGAGATGTTGGTCAAACAGTACAAGCTTTCAGTTAGAAGATGAAAAACTTCTGGGGATCGAAGGTGCTGCATGGTGACTCTAGTTAACATTATTGTATTGTACACTAGGAAGTTGCTATGAGAGTAGAGTTTTAACATTCTCATGCTAACAACAACAACAAAAAAGGTAATAATGTGAGATGAGGAATGTTTTAATATTATTGTGGTAAATATTTCACAATATATATGTGTATCAAAAGATCACATTGTACAGTTTAAACCTACACAATGTTATGTCAATTATATTTCAATAAAGCTGGGAAAAAGTGATAGAAAAAAAAGAAAGAATCCATGTCCCTTGCTAAAATAATTTTACTAATATTATTCACCATTATGAAAATTAAAATCAAAATCAATATTATTAGTATATATACTGTGGCAGTTAAATTACAGTGTCCTTTAATGTTAGAGCATGTTTATGTACTTTAATAGATTTTAGGTTTCCTTTTTAAAAATTTAGTTTTCTTTCAGAGAAAGTTAGTTTCTTGAACATTCCAAATTGTTTCAAATATGAATTATATTTCCAAATGATAGGAATTTTATTAATATTATATCAAATCCAAAATGATTCTCCTGTATCTTTTGTCTGTGCTATTTTAATTGCAGAACATCATGAAAATTTTTCACCTTCAAAAAAAATTCAATAAATAAATATACTATGAAGAAAGTTTATATTTAATAAGCTATAAATATGATTTATGTTTGGAATTTAACTCCTTACCACAATTATTAAACTTATAGAGAGCACTTATATTGCTTTTAACCATGTTGAAAAGCTGCATAATAAGATTTCAGTTAATTTAAACTGTATTAGTATATACATATAATACCCATATTATGTATACGTAAACTCACAGCTTAACGTAAATCTATAAATGCAGTGGGGAATTTTGATTGTGACTGTTAATAAAAGCAGAATAGTGTCAGATGAAAGACATGCCCTTTTATATCCTCTAATTACATCAGCTATTCCGCCTTATGAAAGTATGTCACAAGCTTTCCTTTATTGTCACATGCGGCACTATAATAGATATTTGGTTACCGCACTGTTTACAGAGTCACAAACGTGTGATAGTGTGATGGCATTCACCCACTGCTGCTACTGGTAGTAATTACTAGACCTATTCAATTCTGAACCATTTTTCTCTCCTCAAGAACCCCCTCCTTGAATGTCCATTTTCCTTCTAGTGTTTTTATAGAGAAAGTTCATTATGGTACCTCTTTCTGTTTCATTACGGTTTAATGTCATGGGGATTTTTTTAAAAACCAATAATGTTATCATAAATTCACACGGTAAAGGTTTTATAAATGCCTTTCTTCCTAAATGCCTTTCTTCCTTTCCTTAAACAGTAAAACTTCCAGGTCTCAGGACTTACGTTGACCCGCACACTTACGAAGACCCTACCCAAGCAGTTCATGAGTTTGCTAAGGAATTGGATGCCACCAACATATCCATTGACAAAGTTGTTGGAGCAGGTAACCACCGCAGTAATCGCACTGTCAACCTAGTATGTTAATTACAAGTCTACAGCTATGCATAAGAATGCTGCCTGGGATTGACTGCTCAGGTTCTCAGGCCAAAATATATTGCTATGAAAAAGGACATTTTCTGATTTCATGATGAAAGGCAGGCAGTAAATAAATGAAGGAGTATTTAATGGAATGTAATGATTTCAAAGGTGCCAGACCTACAGCCTCAGAGACCACGGCCAGCTTTCTATTTATTGAATTTCAGAGCGGGGAGCCGCCGCAGCTCAATCTCTCCATGGCTATGCTGATCATGTGTCAAGTCTATCTGGCTAAATGGAGATAACAGGATAAAAGTGTGTCTTACTTTAAATGAGCCCACTAAGTGAAAATTTTGATTTGTAGAGAAAAAGTAATTCTAGAATCTTCTTTGGAATTAAAAAACAAAGACAACACAAAATAAAATAAAAAATGACATATTTTATACAAATTCCATCACAACTATATTGAGAGGATAGTTTAAATAATGTGAAGTGCTCCATTTTAATACTTGCTTGTAAGGGTATATAGTTTTAAAGTATTTGTGTTGAAGCTTGTTTTCATATAGACATACTTTTGTTCTAATTATTAATTTGCTCAATCACAAATTCATTAACAAACACCTATGGAGTGTTAATAGGTGTCACAGTTGCGTATTTCTAAAATATTATAGATATTATTAATAGCAGTTGAGTATTTCCAAAAAATTATATTTATAAAATAACAGTATTTTATAAAATTACACATAAACATATGGCATTCACAGAATATGCAGTGTGCATTTTAATAAAACTACTACTCAAAAGTAAAAATAAACAATATTGTACAATAATTGTACACAGTCATCTCATTCTTCAATATTGCTCTAAAAACAAACACGAACTAGTTATGTCTATGTGGGAAATAGAGTGAAAGTATGAAAAATTAACTTTTTGAATTATGCATATCATATCAGATCACATTTTCTGCAAGTACTCTATACATGACTGATGCCTTTTTACACAAATGTGCATATAATTTTCTGTTTCTTTTTCTACGTACTAAAGAATTATTTATAACTCAAGTAGTATTTACTATTCAAGCAGGATAATCTGAGTAATTCATATATTATCTAAATAAAATGATAGTTTCATAAATCTTCTCTTCTAATTTTCTTAATGTTATATCCTCCTAAAATTCACATGTGCAGATAATATGAAAATATGAAACTAGCAATTCATAAAAGGAAACTAGAATAAGTACTTCCTTTTTCACAATCTAAGACTTAAGAATACACACATTCACTGTACATCTATGTTAATTCGGCCTAAATTAATCCAGATATATATTGATTACTCTTTCATTTGTATAGTTTTGCTTTGTCAACTACTCCATGGTGCAGAGGGGCTTTGTCATGCTGGTTTTAATGCTGTCCCACAAGAGTGCACTGTTCTCCAGCATGGAAGTTGCCGTAGCATATGCAGCAAAAGACTTTGCACACTCAACTGGAGAATGTGATGAGAGAAGGTCAACCAATGTCCAGAAGGTCAGACATATTGTGACCTTGAAATTTGGGGCCTTCTGCATTAATAAAAGCTTATATATACAGATGTTATTGACACAGCCAGGTATCTAGAACATAGTAGTGTGAGACAAAGCATACTCATTAAAAATGGTTTCTGATCAATGAGATAAAGGGAAAGACTATTTGTACTGAATCACTTAATAATCCTTGATGCTCATTAAAGATTAAAACAGATCCTCTTTTTCCTTTCTTTCTTCAAACATATTTGTAAAAAATTAGACATATGCCGCATTTTCAGAGTTTTGCAGCCAATAGTCTCATTTGCCACATTAAGGGCGATAAAACTGTGCCTATTTTGTTTGCAAATATGTATATCTTCAAGGTTGGTTATGCTTCACCTGGAAGATTTCTTTATAAAATGCACTCACAATTCTAGTCTGTCTTGATTAGCCTTTAAATGATTTGTCATTACCAAGATAGAATATGAAATCAAGGTTTTGAAGGCTATCATTTTTTAACATTTTGTTTTGTAAAATTTTAAATGTCTACAAAAATAGATGAAATTGTAAAATAGTATAATGAACCTGCATGTAACCATTTCTACAGCAACTTCAATCACAGTCCACTCATGCCCACCTTCTTTCATTTATACTCTTACCCACTTCCTATACCTTTTAAAATTAAAAAAAAATAATGTTGTCCACAAAAAATTAGTAATCATGCTAAATTGATTAGCACCTATCTTCTTTTTTTTTTAACATCTTTATTGGGGTATAATTGCTTTACAATGGTGTGTTAGTTTCTGCTTTATAACAAAGTGAATCAGTTATACATATACATATGTTCCCATATCTCTTCCCTCTTGCATCTCCCTCCCTCCCACCCTTCCTAAACACCTATCTTCTATTGTTAAAAGGCTGAATCTTTTATTAAATGACAGAACTTTCACAGTCAGTTAAATATACAGGAAGACTATTTGTGGACTAACTCTTTAGTTTTCTGTCAAAAATTTTATACAAAGAAATAGATATAACAGAAACTCTCATTTATACATTGAAAAACCAGAAGAATTATAACCATATTGCAAATTACAAAATTAAAATTGAGGCATGAATTAACTTTCTCAAGGTAGTGTAATTTTGTTAGTGAGGAATTCATAATGACCAAAATTCCTAATTTTATTCCTCAATCCAGCCATTATTTCAAGGTTTCCTGAAGGTAGAAAATATTTAATTCCTATTCTGTGCTAGACATTCACATGATTTTAATTTTATTAGACTTTTAAATAGGTATTATTATCTCCATTTCACCAGATGAGGAAACAAAAGCTGAAAATGTGAATGGTCCATGGTCACAATTGAAGCTTGTTTTCATATAGACATACTTTAATATCTAATATTAATTAGGAAGATATTAATAGATAGATATTAATTAGGAAGATATTAATTAGGAAGCCAAAATCTGAAGCTTGTACTTTTCAACTTCAAAGTTTATGCTAGACACTAATGATCACAATAGTGCCTTCTAAGATTTTTTTGAAGATGAATTGAGGTAATTCATGTATAGTGCTTAGCTGACACAACAGCATTGTTCAGTGTGTCTTTTTATTATTCTTCTCTTATTAAAACAGTGGAAGGAGAATGGGCTTTGACTAGTGCAGAGGGTCATTCCACTTAAACACAAGTGCATTATTTCCTGTTTTAAATGAAATTAGCATAAGAAATTTTATTTTGAGCAATTGTGCATTGTGTACCTTAAATCAAAATACAGTGTACCCATTCTCATAAAGCATATTTTATTTCAAAGGGCAAATAAACACTGATGCACTTAATTATTTAAAAAATCAAGTAGTATCTTCTCAAATGAACTTCTTGTAGCTGTGCTTTTATTTAGAAATGACAGGATCTAAAGTTTGTTTCTCACAGGTGCTAAGTTAATTGAACCATGTAAAATTGGCTAGATGGAAAAATCAGGCATTGTGTTTGTCCAGTTTTTGTTAATTTTTCCAACACTGTTCTTTTAAGAACAGTTATTTTAAAGAGAATTGAATTAATATGTAACATTTCTATGTCTAGTATAATGTATTTGTGACAATTTCTAGTATTTATCAGATAAAATAATCACATTTCTAAATTTTATGATTTTTTTAAATACTAGCATTACTGAAGCACCATTTTCTGAATTTTGAAGGTAGATAACATGTCCATACGTCCAGCTCTCCCACTGAGAACAAAGGAAGAAACACTAATTGGGCCACTTGAAATTCAAACTCTTCCCCTTGATCTCCCTAGTGAGGTACTTTCACAACATTCTTTCCTTTACAAATACTTGTCCAATATGACATTAAGCTTGTTATCACCGTGATCATCACAGCCATCTCTTTTTACATTAATACAGAATTTGATATTTTAAAAAGAACTTTAGTATTTATTCTTCTCCTTGATCTAACTGTTTAGAAGTAGATAGATATTTATCCTTTGTTTTTTTTTTTTTTTTTTTTGCGGTACGTGGGCCTCTCACTGTTGTGGCCTCTTTCGTTGTGGAGCACAGGCTCCGGACGCGCAGGCTCAGCGGCCATGGCTCATGGGCCCAGCCGCTCCGCGGCATGTGGGATTCTCCCGGACCGGGGCACGAACCCATGTCCCCTGCATCGGCAGATGGACTCTCAACCACTGCGCCACTAGGGAAGCCCGATATTTATCCTTCTTAAAGTAGGTTTGAACTCAGAGAAGAAAGAATGACTAACACTTAGATGGCACTTACTATGTGTCTGGCTCTCTTCTAAGTCCATTCTAAGGGCATTCTATGTACATTAATTCCTCTAACTGCACAAAAATTTTATGAAATAGACAAAATTGGTGTCCCTATGTTATAGATAAGGAGACAAAGGCACAGAGAGGTTAAAACAGTCACTCAAAATAAGTGACAGAGGCTGAATTAGACCCTAGACAATCGGCTCCAGATCCATGCTCTATCTCACAGTTCTGTACTGTCTGTCCTGTAAACTAACAAGTGACTTGCCACTTAGAATAAATGGCCATGACTTCCAAATTTAAAACACAATCCATTACACCCTATTGATCCATGATAATGGCAGAACTTTTTTTCAGAATATGAAAATTCATGATGGATGCCTCCTTGTGTTTGCCCAAACTTAATGTTTACACAAAGTGAACTGGGGTTTTGGGCAATGTTCTGATAGCCCTGCATAAAGAAAGAAACTCTTAGTCTTGTTTACAAATTTTTAACAATGATTTACTTTGCATCATAACTTCTCCTAATGCTCACACATCTATAATGGCATATTCTTCCTTTGATTTAAAAAAAGATCATTGAGTGTTCTCAAGTTCTGCCCCTAATTCTCCCCATAATCCTAAAAAACACTCTAGCTGCAGATATTACTATCATCTCTGTACTTCCTTGAGGGGAAGAAATTAGATCTGCCTTTATTACCATTATATCTCCGTGTTTTTCATAGTATCTGTAATACTGTTGCCAATTGATGAATATTTATTAAATAAATGTATGAATACCTGCTTTTGGACATTAAGCGACTTTGACAAGTTACAGTACAAGTCATTGTTTTGAAAACAGTGGCAAGACTGGATTCCTGAGCAAGGGAGGGTCAAGTCTAAGGGAGTTTAGAACTTTCTGGAGAGAAGCAAGTCATTTGTAGGGATGCAGCTGGTAAATCATTAGGACAACCTGCTGCTTTTGTGGGTTGAAGGACTTACTTGGATGAAAAATAGAGAAGTATCTCACTACTTGACACCTTCTTTCTGGCTGACCCATGGGGCATGGGCCCTGCACAAAAACTCACAGTGAAAAGGTTGGACCAAAAATGTTTTTCCATTCCATAGAGAGCCTAAAAATTGATCATGTAATTTTTCTTTTCAGAAAAACTTTCATTTGCTGTTAAAAACTATTTTTTAAAATGTTGTACAAAACCCATCTAATAATCCACACAATATTAGGATTTCTTTCTTGAATGAGGAAAAATCAATATGTGGCACTACTTTATGGCAATCACTGTGGCAGCATTAGAGACAGAGAAATGAATGTAAAGGGTCTCTGCTCTCAAGGAGCTCAAAATCAAATGAAAGCGTTATGGGTGAATCTTCTCAATAACAATGTATGTGAAGGTAGTGACCAAACTAGTTCTAGGCAATTTTATATCAATTAAATTAGACTATATAAAAGTCAGCAACTCTCCATATTAAACAAATTCTGACTGTGCATTTAAGACAACTTTTTTATTGAAGACATTGGATCTAAGAAAATATTTCTACAGTAATTCTTTAGATACTATTCAATACTGTTAGATTATTTTTCTCTTTCCAGAGCCCCAGAGAACTTTACAACTAGTATGTGAATAATACAACACACCCTACTCCATAAAATGACTTGATAGCTTATTCTTTTATTCCCATTTTCAGAGAGCTGGAATTTACAGCTAAATTGGCCCTGGTAAAAACAGAATACTGATAAACATCTGAAATTTAATCCAGTGTTTAACCCGTTATATTGGCACTGATGCTGGTTGATTATCCTGAGGAAATGGTAGCTATGAGAACAAGGAATGAAAAAATCTAATAGATATAACTTTTGACTTCCCTCTTATTCTTTCATATGTCATTATTCATAGTGTAGTACTTCAAAATACATGAGGCTTATCACAAGGTCCATTTTCCACCAGGGTGTGTATGTCCTGGGGTTTCTTATTACCATCTTCCAAAATAATTTGGAGGCCTACAAGTGTACATCTTGCAGGTCAATTATTGAATTGGAATTATTGAGAGAAAACAGTTGCTCCCTACTGATGATTTTTTTATAATATAATTTCTTATCTTTTCTTGTTTTGTTCTTCTGCATTCTAACAGGTGAATTTGGAGAGGTGTGCAGTGGTCGCTTAAAACTTCCTTCAAAAAAAGAGATTTCAGTGGCCATCAAGACCCTGAAAGTGGGCTACACAGAAAAGCAGAGGAGAGACTTCTTAGGAGAAGCAAGCATTATGGGACAGTTTGACCATCCCAATATCATTAGACTGGAGGGAGTTGTTACTAAAAGTAAGTGAAGTCATAAGACTGATTTTGTGTATGTTGAGCAGAGGTTGTGTAAACCCAAAGTCAATAATTTAAGAATTTTGGTCTTTTTTTCATGAGTACCTGTTAGTCTTAACCAAAAACAAAGCAAAACAAAACGGAAAAAAAAATCAAAAAACAAAAACAAAACCTCAGTGTTTTAGGGTTAACATGTATTTCTTTGACAAGAGACCAAAGACATTTAACTAGTATTATTTTGACAGTGCTATTGTAGACCTTAAAAAGCTTTAAAAATTTAGGATCTAAATATTGGACTATAGTAATATATGCTGATTAAACTACAGTTAAGTGAATCGTGTAGAACTTTCTGTCATGTAGAGTAGCAAGGAAAAAACAATGACTCAATTTTGACAGAAATTGCTGGGAACTCCTGGCTAGCTACCTTTTCTTTTACTGTTCACTAGTTTCATTTAAGCTTCCAAATATTTACCCCCCTGGCTTTAGGGAAATTATGAGAGTTTTGGGAGTGCTTCTGAGCTGTAAAGATTGGAATCACATTAGACCCAAACCCTTTTCTCCATTCTCTGTGGATTTCAAATAATTCTCATCTAGAGTCCCAGATGGATTCTTGACTACTCTGGGGAAGCTCTGGCTTACAGCCTGCGACAGAGATCTGAACTTATTTCCATGATGATTTCTCCATCCAGGCTCAAAAGGGATCCCATGAGACAGATATGTGATTTTTGGCTCCAGTCCCAATGAAAACCTCTTGAGAATGCTCTGGGATGTTGTTTTTCTCAAGATTTTGGGGCACAAGATGAAGAATAAGCTAAATTGGCAGTAGCAGACTTCTTAGAGTGAAAGACAGCATATGGCAGGGAATTTGGCATCCTTTAGGGGATAATTCATTGGCACCATATTTACATATTCTGTGGTTACCAACAGACATTGCACATTATATTTTTCACAATGATATTTTTCTTTAACATTACGTGGAGCACTTTCCAAATGGCACTAATACCTATTATCATTTTTGTATGAGTAAAAAGGCAATTTCTTACTCACAAGAGCATGGTATAATTGAAATATACTTTGATTTCCTTTAGAGTTTTTTAATATAATAAGTGTGGTTAAGAATTTAACAATGTAGGAGAACTTAACCATAAACTATAAGCCCATATTAAGTCTTGTTAGGAGCATATTTTTCCCTCTGTACTCCTAAAAATGAGGCTACATTAGTTGTAACACTAAAATAAGTTTTGATGAAAAATGTCTTTTTAATTTTTAAAAATGAATAATAAAAATACTATTAATATTTAATAATAAAAATTTTAATAATAAAAATACTAAGGATTGGGAAAAAGTATGAAATATTTGTTCCTTCAGGGCAAGACCATATCTATAGAGTATCCTACTTAATATCCTTAGAATTATAGAATCATGTCTCACTGGGTTTTTAATAGTCATTTAACCTTTTATTTTCCTCCATATCATTCTCACCAAGTGGTTGTCCTTCAGATCTTGAGCCCATTGGGAGAGGAAACTCACTTGTACTTATGTATCCATTCTTCTTTTAACTGTCAATTTTCAAAATTCTCAATTTTTTTTGTTCCCAGTGTTATGAGTTATTATTATACTGTTTGGTTTTGCTACCTGTTTCCTATAAGTTCATTTACTGAATGATAAGCAAAATTAAACCATAATTATTGTGGAAGATCTTCTTTAGATATAAAGATATATATATATATCTTATATATATATATAAAGAAGATCTTCTTTAGATATAAATGGAATAATCAAATATGAATTATGGTCGCCTGGCAAAGAAATCCATAAAACAACCCTGAGACCAAAATACAGGAAAAAAATGCATTAAGAAAAAAAAGGACCTTTAAAAATCACAGGTATTATACATTAAATGTCTTATTCAAGTAGGAGTCTGTAACATTCTAATGTGAATTACAGCTGCCTTATTCTTAGAGTGAAAGTTCTAAATTTCATATATCTCCTTGGTCAAATAAGCATGTAAGAGACTGCCAAATCTGACTATATAAATCCCAGTCATCTCATATAGTGCAAGCATAATAGAGTAGCAGACCTAGAATTAGATTTTGAACTCTTTTAGTGGCATATTTAAAAGCTCTAAGTCTGGCATCCTGTTACAGCTAGAGGAAATAGAAATGCCTTAGAATAAAGTTAATAAGTTGTATTTAATGTATAAACAAGGCAATTTTGTCACCAAATAAATAATTTAATCCACTCCTATCATTTTATTTGTTTCCTGAGAGTATATGACTGCTAAAACAATCTACCTGCAAAGTTCAGAAACACACACACGCACACCTAGAGATACAGAGCTTATAATTTAATGAACAAATTGTATTTAAAGAAGAAAAGAAATCATATTGGTATCTGGATTAAGAATCAGAGGGTCAGAGTTCAAATTCTGATTCAGCTCTACTGGTTTGTGAGACATCTGACAAATCAAACCACTCCCAGAGACTTGTAACTTGTAACATGGAATTAGCAGTTCTACTTTATTACTTCCAGGTCCTTGTAAGATCAAATAAGATTCCATAAGAATATGTTCTTAGGTGAAATAGAACTATGCAATCTAAATGACCACTTCTGGTTGAATTTGAGAAGATTTTACCAGTTAATCTGGGAGTGTAGAAGAAAATTCTTGAAAACAATTCCTTTTGGGCTTAAAGATAATTTTTTATTATTGCTGTTAATTATGTGCTTTGAAACACTAAGTCTATTATAATGTATCATTTTCAAGTTAGAGAAAGCCCTTTATTCAATAATTATATTTTCATTTATTTGAATTAAGCCATAAACAATTTTAATGGTGTGGTTTTGAGCTTGATGGTCTTAAACAAGAGAAGGTGAGAGAGTCTCTGATCTTCAAAGTAGCAGAAAGCTGGGGGCACAGTCCTGCTCAGAACTTGGTACTAACATGTGTTATCAATTTTAGTTGAAGTTCAAAAAAGATGGAACTTGTTTTTAGCAAATGTTTGATATTTCTGCCATCACACCATTAGTCAAAAGATGTTCAGACTCCATCCAAGAAGACTTTCCATTGGTCACTTTTCACCTAGTGCAATAGAAGGAATTATATAGGATGAGACTGATGTGCTTTTTGTTGTTATTTAGGGATGGATTATTTTCTACAAATTAAAAAATAATAATAATGCAACTTAACTGTAGCCTTGTACTGTTGAGGAAAGCATGGGCAGACCACTAAGAGGATTTCTAACACTGAAAACACTTCTGTATTGGTGTGAGTGTCCACTGCACACCAAAAGCTTAATCATTTGTTTGCATTGTCAGCACATATGATAAGGAGATATTACTGGAATAAGTTGTCATTCTTTAGTGACAATGCCAAATTATTTCTATTTCTTGTTTGCCTCTCTCTAAAGTTTTTCTTCAACACTTGTCTCAAGTCCATGTCATATTTTTTAATAGACAATACAAGGGAGAGTAGAAATATTGTTCCTGTCCTTTCCTTAAAAGTATTAATTTCATTTCAAATTAAGCATAAAGACATTTTACAATTTTAAAGTCAGCTTAATGTAAAATTTTCAATGTGTTAAGATTAATAGAGTATGGCTGATTAAGGAAGAGTTGGAGAAAGTACTTGTTAGCCTGATTTTGAAGAGAGAGACTATCCTTAGCTAGCCTGAAATAATAGACATGGTATGATCTATTCTAACTGGCACTCTGTTAGGAGCTGGATTTAGAACTACAGACAAACTAGAGTTGGTCCCTGCCCTGGTTAACTCATAGACCAGTGGATGTAATAGGGATCATTCTTAACATGAATTGTGTCCTGATTAAAATGGAATTTGGAAAAGGTTGTCCTGTATGTTTATATGATTTAATGTGAAACCTACAGAAAAATACTCTAATTCAGTTCATTACAATATTTCTATCAGTCAGTTAGTTACAGTACATGGGAATCTATAACCAAAACATTTTCTAGTTTCTAATCAAAAGTGATTCAAATCTTCTTTCCTGAGAATAGTAAGGCATATTTTGTCTATTTTCTTCAATTTTGCTTCTCCTGTTTATACTTTTTTGCTTCCACCCTGATTTGATTACATGATACTAATGATGAGTACTGGCTGCTAAGGTCAAAGATTTTGATTTTATAAATCTCACTCATGTTGGAGTGTGTATAAGTCTTAAAAACAGACAGACTTACTATGTCAGGCACAATTACTGTTAGTAGGAATTAATAGCATTTCCTTTGGAAATGAATTACATTTCAATAGTTTATAACATTTAAATCATTGATACATACATTTTATGTTTGAATGAAACTATTTTAATCTAAGACCAACATTTATTTGATAATTGCAATAAAATTTCTATATATAGCTATATATTTATCACATTATCCTGCTGTTTTTTTTTTTTTTTAAATAGACTATGTGATTAAGAAGGCGGTGAAATAGATAGTGTTGAACTTGGAATTCTTAGACATTTTGAATCACATTTGTTCTGTCAGCAAACAAAATGATTAGTAAATATCTCTGAGCCATTGGGGAAATGAACCGATTGTAAGAGACTGATGTGCTTCCTTTAACCCTTTGATTATGAAAGATCATGATTTTTTCTATACTCATAAATCAATTTACGAACAAAAGCAAAATTCCACTGCACATTTTGTTATGCTGATTTTTGGTGGAGTTTCATTTCAGCCAAACAACAATAATTTCATTGATTTTAATATATATATACTCAGATGTATTTAAGGATCTCTGAGGGCAGTGAATGATATAGGTTCTTGAAGAAGCTGATAATGTCATTTCTAAATCAAAATACACATGAAAGAATGTGCAAACTTTGATAGAAATACATTGCATCATGTGCAGATGAGCTGGTATTTTATAAATAATTTCCAACTACATTTAATACATATTAGAACTAGTTCTAACCACTATTGCGCTTTTCCTTTAACTCTGTTTATCATAATCAAAATCACAAGGAAAAGTAAGTGAAGATCCTGCTTTCCAAGGTAGAATATTTGATTCTGTTTACTTTTTGTCTGTACATTTGGGTTTGCTGAATCTTTGAACTTAATGCAAAGCACATTTTCAGACTTGCCCATCTTAACCGATGTGTTTACAAATACCTAAATTATAGAGCTAAATGCAGCCTGGTCTGATTTCTGAATGGTCATGGGGCTTTGGCTTAATTGACTGGTTTGATTTTTCAGCTACTTTTATTTCCCTTGCCAAACATTTTACCAGACATGCTAACAAGAAATGAAATGGTCATAAGGCTGAGAGCCAGAAGGAAAAGAGTGATAAGCAAAAGTCTGGGTAGTATACAAACACGGTAACTGGCCACTGTAATTGAGAGTTGACTGTGGGAAGCAATATATTTGTAACTACATTCAAGGGCTGCATTGAGTTTTGCGAGCATGTTATTCTTCTAAGAATTATATTAAGGAAGAAATATAGACACTTATAGTGATGTATGGAAAACATGCATGTGCAGGATTTCATTCATTTGATTGTTCATTCATTTCATTTCAGATTAGTTCTCTGGGATCAGTTCTTAGGTATTTGATTTGCCAGTTCAGGAGAAATAGAAGTTTCCAAGGAAATGTTGAATTTTCTCTTTTTTCCTGAATATTGTTAAATCAAAGCTTAATTAAAATTTTGAAAAAGCAAGTCTGGAGGCTCAAGGTTTTGACTAAAATGACTTTTCAGACATTATCAGATTATTTTTTGAACGTGTGGAAAATTTTATTAACATTAAGTTTAAAAAGCTTTACACCAGTGTTACACCAAGGCATGTATAATGTTTGATATATTACCCAAAATATATAACTAAATCAGTGTCTCAGTTGACAATAAATTGCTGTGTCAATTTATTTTTACATATATGAAAATCTAAGAAATTTTACAGAATTTAAATAATTTCCTCACCTCTAAATAAATAAGACATACAACTTAGTATATATTCACATATTAAGCATAGTAAACATCAATATAATCTTCACGGTACTAAGCCATAATTCACAACCAGTATGAATTAAGGAAAGGAAAGGAAAAACAAGGAGAAAGGAAAAACAAGGAAAGAAAGCTATTTTCTGGCATCAGAATGGCACACAAACCACGATGTAGAAGGAACACATGAAAAAAATCATGCTTGCTCTACAGTTAGATGTACATGGATGTTTGTTTAAAATCTATTACGTGCTCAAGGTTTTTCATGCTTAGTCAAGACTTAATGCAAGTCTTCTAGACTTGGGAGAGAAGGGAGGTTTTTTTTTTCTTTTTGTAAAATGATAGATTTATAGTTAAAACAATATCATAGCAACAATAAGGGAAGTGAATTATGCTGTGATAATATGTGTAGGCTTTGAAATTGGAGTTACATTTTACTGTAATAATTTCTGAAAGTGCTACAGTCTTCAGAGTCATTCTTTCAATTTGGAATGATGTGTAGAATTGACACCCAACAATTGCCTCAGTTATTACCTATAGTTGAAGATTTATTCTATTTGTAGATCTATGTATCAGTATACTTAGCACCTTTGTGTCTTTGTGTCTAATGCTTTTTCCTATTTTAAATGTTTCCCTCAGTGTACATTTCCAAAAGTAACAGCATAATATATTCAGGTTGCAACTTCTGGCTTTATACTTATTAGCTGTGTGATGTTAATTACCCTCTATATATTTCAGTTTTTTTCATGTAAAAAGTAGAAATGATGATAATTAATGCTAGTGTATGTAAAATAATTAAACCAGCACCTTGCACACACTAAGTACTGTACAAATACATTTAAATGCTTGTTAAAATGTTTAATGATGTTTAAGGCCCATATTTCCAAAATGGTTATTACAAGTTACTATCAAGAGCAATTTTAATTTTATTTTTCTTTTAAGCATAGCATGGATTTTATAATTTTTAATGTGTTAATTGAATACAGATTATAATTATTAGTCTTAATTGTTTTGTCTAATTCACATATAGGATCCATGAAGGTAGGGACTTTGATTTACTTGCTTCTGACTAACCAGCACAAGAGAAAACACCTAGCGTATAGCTCTGCATATATCTGTAGAGAGTGTAAATGATTGTGGAATTCATGACTCTATCTTGGGCTTGAAGAAAGCAATATCTGATTTTGTAGTTCAGCTAAAATGCAATTAGAGTGAAGAAAAGGGCATATTTTGTGTTTAAGGAAAACCATACCAAAACGCCAGTTTAGATATCATATAAGTTATAGGCCCTTTTCTGAAAACCAATCTTTCTCGATTTTTTTTTTCTATTGAAAGCTAGTTTTCTTTTTAATAGTAATTTGGCAAAATTTGGAGGGCAGAGAAAAATTCATATTTTTAATGCATTAGGTGTATCAAAATGTATTATATGTGTTCATTGCATGATATTTGTTGAACTCTACTGATGATTATACATTTATTATTTACCTATACCTAGGTAAACCAGTTATGATTGTCACAGAATACATGGAGAATGGTTCCTTGGACAGTTTCTTACGTGTAAGTAGAAGATTGTATACACATTCGCATATCTCCACCTTATCTTTATCTATCTGCACACATATATAAATGTGGAATAAATTGCTGAAAATGATAGAGACAACCTCTAATATTATGCTAAACAATTCGATAAAGTTTTAAGAAAACTGAATTTTTTGGGACTAAATAGCAAAAGGAAGACTGTAAAATTACATTTTTATCTTGTAACATCCAAATGTCAATGGTTTATATTTTTAAAATAAATTTGTGCAATTTTCTTCAGCCTTTTTATTCAGACAAGATTCACATTGGTTAAAACAAAAATTTAAAGATTCTAAAGTAAGACATAAATAACATTGATATAAGACAGAAATATTCATTTCTTTATTTAAAGCAACCTCCATCTACTGTAAGATAGAAGACCTTCTATCTCTCACATAGTACTGTCCACTCATAAACTAAGCATGTGCTATAATGCCTAAGTATTCTCAATCCAGAGATATCATTACTTATATATCATAATATATACATACATATATACATATATAACATATATTTACATATAAATTTCAGTTGTTTACATTTAGAAAATTTATGTTTTACTAATATCAACAAATGTTACATTCAAAGAAGTTCATTAGATTTACAGAGTACAAGACACTGTCAAAAAAAAAGACACTGTCAATCACCAGTCACTATAAACAAGGGATAAAAAAAACCAAACACAGACCCTATCCTCAAGGTGCTTTCAGCATTATATAGATAGGGATAGATAGATAGATAGATAGATAGATAGATAGATAAGATATATAGTATAATTCATAATCATGGAGGAAAATACTAATTTTTCTATGAATAAGAAATTATATTCTTTATTTTAATATTCATGAGCTGAATAAAGGTTTCAGTAACAATTATTTTCACAAACATTTCAAAACTAAACATTTTGCAAGTCAGGTAGTTCAAAATATTATAATAAATATTCTTTTAAAATTATAATAAATTTTCCTCTAAAATTATTGTTTAGATATTGCTAGACATTAAATTTTATTTTTTTATATATCTATGTATGTATGCATGCATCTGTCATCTACCTAGCTATCATATAAACTGTATATTTCTATTTTAATCTGAGTAGATTGGAAACGTTTCTAAATCCAGGACTATTTGAATTTATCTCCTATTACTTTCAGTTTTATGACCTGTAACTCAGGGTTGTGTAGAACAACAAATATTCAGTAAATATTTTTGACTAATTTTGAACTAATTATCTATTATGATAATTAAAGATTTAAAATCTACCATATTTGAAGCAATTAATAAAATATAGGAAAACAAGAAGAAAGAATAAGCATTCAAATCAAACCAATAAATACAAACCTAAAATAGCCACAGGATCCATTTTATTTTTTTGTTCGTGACCTTAAAGTTTCTGAGAAGGAGTTTGTCTCATCAAACGACCAGCAAAGTTCTAGTTTTGAACCTGAAGTTAAAGAATATTAGGCCGGCTTTCCTGGGGGCGCAGTGGTTGGGAGTCCGCCTGCCGATGTTTGTGCCCCGGTCCGGGAGGATCCCGCGTGCCGCGGAGCGGCTGGGCCCGTGAGCCATGGCCGCTGACCCTGCGCATCCGGAGCCTGTGCTCCGCGACGGGAGAGGCCACAGCAGTGAGAGGCCCGCGTACCGCAATTAAAAAAAAAAAAAAAAAAAAGAATATTAGGCTACTTCTTGCTACAAAGTAATGTAGCTACTATACTATTTTGTTTTACTCTTGCATCTATTTAGTCCTGGCTGGTGTACTTAAAACTAGAATGTATATACTCTACAATTAAGTATGTGAAATTTTAATCAAGACATATCTTAGGAAATAGAAACACACCTTAACTGTACATTTGAAATACTTCTCAGAAACACGATGCCCAGTTTACGGTTATCCAGCTGGTAGGGATGCTTCGAGGGATAGCATCTGGCATGAAGTATCTCTCAGACATGGGCTACGTTCACCGAGACCTTGCTGCTCGGAACATCTTGATCAACAGTAATTTGGTGTGTAAGGTTTCTGATTTTGGACTTTCACGTGTTCTAGAAGATGACCCAGAAGCTGCTTACACAACAAGAGTGAGTAACTCATTTTTTTTTCTTTTATCTTTGTTTAGCAGCTTGTATTATGTTAACTGACAAATAAATAGAAATCACATCCCAAAATGCTTTGTCAATTATATCTTCCCCCGTATGAAACTTATCCTTTAAAAGTAAAATATTGTTACTTTTTCTGGAAAAATAGATGGTCACTGTCCATAAGGTGAGTAATGATATTAATTCTGAAATTCCATATGTTGGTTCAATGATTCTCCCAAAAAAGGTAGCAAGGTTCTAACATGTTTAAAGTCTTATTGACCTATCTTTTTGTCATGGTTGAACCACTTTTAAGAAAAGATTGGATAAATTCTTAGTACCCCCATCCAACTAGGTATAATCTTAAACCATTTTAAAATTAATGCTTACATGAGTAACACGTTTACATTATAAAAATTATAAAACAAAGCAATAAAAAGGAGAAAAGTCATCCATAATTATGCCACCCACGGAACATTTGTAACTTTGTGAGTCAGTTCTTCCAGATTTTTTTCTGCATACCTCTATATACAGACATATGCATGAATAAATGATTAAAATTAGATTATCCTTAATGCAAGTTGTATACTTCATTTCTCTTCTTAGCAATATACCTCTTGAATATATTTCACTGTCAATAAATAATATTTGTTTTTACTTTTAGTTGTTTAATATATTCTATTTTCTAGTTGTATCATTTTTAAAACCGAATCCTAATTAGTGGGAAAATTATTATTATATCTATTTTTTCAAGATATTTTACAAATGTGTATGATACATCTGCATTCATAGTTGTTTGAATCTGATGATTTCCCTATAATATATTCCTAAAAGTAGATTTTCTGTGTTAAAGAGTCTGTGCCTATGTTAAAAGCACATTTCAATACACTCCTAATAAAATTAGATATTATCATTATTTTTAATATTTACTTACTAACTGTTAGGAATTTTATCTGTTAATTTGCATTCCTTTGATTCAAAATGCATTTGATTATTTCTTCTTATGTTTTTGGCAAATTTCTTTGACATATTATTATTTTAGAGAAATTATTTTATGGAAGAAATTTTTAAAAATAAAAATATGATAATCATGGCTAATGACACTACTCAGAAATAACCAGTTTTAACATTTTAATTTTATCTTTTCATAATATTTTTCTATGCATTTTCATATAAAAAATATTTTCAGTTCTGCATATACTGACAAAAAAAGATCATAATATGTATACTGATATAAAAGATGATTTCCACTTAATAAATCCAGTATTTTCTTTATATATAAATTCAGTGTCATTTTGTAACATTTTTAATATAAAATATAGAATTTTCTGGATGATGAAATTTTTTTTACAGTATTATTAAATAATGTATAGTACTCCATTTTATTCATGTACATTATTTAGCCAATGTACTATTAATTGGGTAGAATTCTAATGTTTTGCTATTATTAGCAATACTTTGATGTACATCTTGATATATAATTCATGCCTTTCTATCATTACCTCTTCAGGATAAATTTCTAGAAAATTGGTGAGTCAAAATATGGACAAATATGTGAAGATTTTGGTACATGAATTGCTTAATTGTTTTACATATAGTTTGTTATCACTTTTCATTTTTAGTGGCAATATATAAATGAGGCCATTTCATTATACTCTCACTAGCCAAGAGAATGAGCAGTTTTTAAAAAAGACAGTCAGCTTCTGCTGCTTTCTTCTTGTTTAATGCTAAGAGTTTATTCCTGATTAAACAAACAAACAAAGAAGCAAACAAAAATTCTCATTCTTTTCAGAGGTCATAAACCTCAGTAACTCTATTAACAGCCACTAAGGTTGTCACATGGCGACTATATCTCACTCTGAGAAAGAGCTCAATATGCAAGACTGAGTTTCATCTACAAGTAAAGCCACAGTGATAGAAACACAGAAAGGAAGCTCTGTGTCTCAGATATATCCCTAGCCGTGTTGATTTAGAAGTTGGAACTCTCGTAATGGCTTTTACCCTTGTTTGCATTTCCAGTTTTCAGGTATACTCTCTAGCAGATTACCTTTGTTCATGAATCTAAGTATTTTTAGAAACTGTGTTCTGCATAAAAATGTTGCTGTTCTGGGCTTCCCTGGTGGCGCAGTGGTTGAGAGTCCGCCTGCCGATGCAGGGGACACGGGTTCGTGCCCCGGTCCAGTGTTGCTCCGCAACTGGAGAGGCCACAACAGTGAGAGGCCCGCGTACCGCAACAAAACCCAAAAAAGCAAAAAAACAGCAAAAGATGTTGCTGTTCTTAGGAACACAGTTCATTAGATTAAGAGCAAGAGAAATTTAAGAAAATTGTATACCTTGCAGCTAGTTGAATTAAGTTTAGAACAGTGACTATTCCTACACAGCTCTGAAAACTTGATAAAATTACAAAACATGGGTATCTTGATAGTGCTTTTTGTGCTCCTTCTCTGATCACCAGAAAAATTAGTCAGCCACCATTCTGCAGCAAAACATTGTTATGACTAAACTATTACTCCAGGGGACAACATACACAACAGATGATAATATATAATATTTGTTGTCTGGAAGAGAATGTTTTTTATTCTACTCACTGCTACTCTGCATTCTAAAGATATTCTTCATAACCCTCTGCTACTATTTGAGCTATTAACACACTCCATGAAAAGTATTCTTGCTAGCATTATCCCTGTTACAAAAATCACCTTATTCAAGAAATATTTCCAGTTCTAATAGAAAGTATTTGGGGAAAAAGGCCTTTATCTGAGATATTCTATTTTTCGGTAATTCATTCAGGTTCTAATCTCTCTGTTCTTTAAATGAGCACATCCTTGTTCTCAATACTAGTCTTAATTTCTAGTGTTGGGGAGAAAGAATTTTCCTCTACCCTTCAAAGCTTCTTTTAGCTGGTCTAATAATCAAATCAACATGAGACATTAACAGGAGAAAAGCAAATTTAATTTCGTATGCATGGAATCTCACATATATGAGAGGGTCAAAGACAAAAAGGTAAAATGAGGTATATATGCCATCTTGAGCTAAGCAGTGGGAAAGAAGGCCTGAGGCTTCAAAGGGGAGGAAAGTAATTCACAAGTTGATAAGAAGAGTAGATGTTGGGTAATTAGATGTTTGCCCTGCCATACAGATGGGCCCCTCAGATGAAATTTATCTCTGGTAATCTCATTCTGGGAAAGGACCCTCCCTTGACAATTTAAATTCTTCTAGGTAGTTAAGGGAGAGGCAGAAGCTTCTCTTGAAGGAGCAGGGTCCTGATTGCCTTTGGCTCAAAAAAATTCATATGCCAAAGTGGCACGTTTTGGGGAGGTTACTTCTGAACTCTTGCACTAGGATACTCCAAGAAACAATTTCTCTTGGAGAAACTTGAAAGATTCATTCGAACCTACATCATCTGCTCTCTGGAGACTGTATACGGTTAACTTTCGGAGCTTCATTTGTACTGATTGTTACTTTGTCAGGACCAAGGGATCCGCAAGATTATTTCAACCTTAGTAGAATGATGTTGATGTGTCAAAATTCCTCTTTAGCCTTTGTGAAGTAAAAGTGCAATAGGATCTTTGCATTTATGCTTCATTCCCAGAAGATTCTTAAAAGCCACACTAACCAAACGGGCTCATTCACTATCAATAAATAGCTGATTAGAGTTCTTCAGTGTTCATCCTTGTATTTTCTTGGAACTCCTCAAACTATCTGTGGGAGTCCTGACTTCCCTCTGAGAAGCTGTAATTTGCATCTGCATTTCTAGAATAATTTAGACATCTTTGATTTAATTTCCCATAATAAGCCTTGTTTGGTACAATAATTTTATAATTTACCCTAAAATATGAGGCATGGTCATACAGTAATAGGAGTTCTATTTTGTTTTTTAAACAAAGACACTGAAACAATGAAATGAGTGTTGTCATACTAAGCTGTCTTTTTGGGAATGTGTACTTACTGCAGGAACACTGCTATTGTCCAAAATGTTTGGGGAATTCCTCTTTCGAAATTATCTTTAAAACTAGATTGTAAATGATACTATCACTCAAAATTGTTTAGGCATATAGTATTTTGGGAAGCAGTCTTGACTAAGGTAAAATCTGTGGTTTCAATAAGCTTATAGTTAATAAATAAGGGAAGTAGTACATTGTTGTAAAGTCTGGGTTTTTTTCTAACCAAAAACAGGATTATTCAGCTTAGACATCCGCCTTATTTATTTGAATTAGCATGCTATGATTATGTTTATTTCAGAAAAACAAGTTCACCATTTAAAATAGCGTGCCAAGGCATTCTTTTTGGATAGACACATTCTTGTTAATCTGCTTTACCAGTCATGTTACTTTAATCATACTTAACACATTTCAGAAATCAGCATTCAGTGCCTCAATTCATTATACTTTTCCGATTGCTCCTCTGAAAGTTATTGCCTTTAGATAGAGGGTAATTGCACTAAGAAATCATGAGAGACATTTGATTCAATGCCACTGAATGAATGTAGGGTGTCTGCTGTTCTCATTTTTAAAACACCTCTGTGGTTGACAGGCAGGGTAGAAGAGTGAAATAGAAATTATATCCACTAATTCTGTATTTAAAGATTCTTAAACTGGAGGGGACATCTGAGGAGTTGAGAAAACCCTTAGCCTTACAACTTAAAACAATGTATCAGACATTTTCTCCTGCTGCTTTTGATACTGTCTTAAGTGTACTCTGAGTTTTCCTTCCTTATATCCTCAATAGTATGCCTGAAAGGAAAAAGTCAGCTGAGATAATAATAAACACTTTTTTGTGTTTTCCATAAGAATATTAGATAGGAAATTGGAATTTTTTTTCAATACACACTTTTAGTTATTTCTCTTGATTTCTCACTACTGAGTTATACGGAAATTCCAAACACTGACACTTTTTATTACAATATTATTATGCATCCTGTAACCTTTAGAAAATTCGACTGTACATTCATGACATGATGAGAATGAGAAAGATGTAAAGTTTTAGTATTACTATGAAAATAGTTCAATCTTGCAGACTCCCTGAAATGCTCTTGAGGACACCAAGAAATGCTTGGATAACACTTTGAGAACCACTGTTATAGATACTTTATGAGGAAAATAACACCTTAAAAACTAAATAAATATTTGAGTAGTTATTAAATGATATAAAATCTGACTTATGATATAGTATTATGTGATATAACATGTTTTGAAGAAAGGTCTTGAAGGCATACCTGTGGCTACATACCTAAGGTTGCAAACCATCATAAAAGGCCCTGGATTTTACTTGGGATGGATATGATTGGAGCATTTAGCTAAATTTAAATTTAGCAAATTTAAAACATCAGAGAATTTTTGTTGTTGAGAAAAACAAACAAAAAAATGGATTACCTCTCTTTAGTTATACATCATGTGAATTTCAGAGTATAATTATGGCATGTTTCCCATTTTTTTGGACTGAATTACTGATTTGCTCTATTTTATACTATCAGAAGCATGGTATTATTGGTGAGAACTGTTTTCTACTGAATAATTTTTCAATCTTTTTCTTATGAAATTTCACTTTTAATAAGTTAGCATTTTTATGTGTATGAATACATATATTATGTTTGTATGTTAAAATAGATGAAATCCAAAATTCCAAGATGATAGTGGTCAATTTGCTGTTTTAAACAGGATCAAGTTAAAGAAAATATAGACTTTTACCTAATTTATATGCTGTGTCATGTAAAGTCAATCCTGTTCTCAAGTCCCCAAATTCATTTTAGGGGTATAATTACCACATAAACTGATCTGGGAAATTTAAGAAAACCAAATGATGTATTCTTGGTTACATTCTTCATTATTAACATTTTTCTTTTTATTTCTATTATGGAGATGCATACTGAGTAATTGCCAAGTGGATTTTTATATTGAATGAAAAAAGTTCTGTCTTGTGTCACATTGCCCTATGGCCAATTAAAACCTATTTAATTTTTAGAAGATAAAACCAAATGAAAAGTTATTACAGGCATTATGTGTTAAGTAATAGGAAAAAGAAATCTTATTTTCATAATAACTTATTCTATTTTTTTTCTCTGTGAGTCTGCCAAGTTGATGCCAGAAATATTCTACTACTGCTTTGTCTTGTCTAATTTCATTTGCAAGACAAGAAAAATAAAGGGGCTAAAGCAAGTGATTAAAAGCTAAGTGGCTGAATACTCTGTTTCAGGATAACTCCACTTGAAGAATATGAATATTAGAAAGCATGAGCCTTAGTTCTGTAGAATTCTCAAGGACTAAAAACTATGCATACCAAAAGCTTGTGTGATATGAAAAGAGAATAATAGTATTTTGATAAGTAGTATATGTCATATGTAATTTACACATGAATGAAAAAAAGCAATAAGTAAATATCTAATCAGTGGCCTTCATATAGTAATGTATTTTAAGCTTGGACACAAAATAAATAATGTCAACATTTTCTAGTCTCTTAGGATCAGTACATAGCTTCTGTCTTATGTAGCTTCACAAAGTAAAGCTATATATCCCCAAATCAGAAAACTCTAGAAGATTTTATAATCTCAGTTAATGGTGCCTCAAAGTTTAATGAGGGATCAAATACTTTCTAGCCACCCATTTCAGAGAGATGGATAGCACGAACATTTCAACATGTGAAAATAATCCATCCAGATTTATGTGGAGAAAAATCACAACTATAATTTTGGAGTGATACACACGAGTGAGGAGCTTCTATGTAAATATATTACACACAGTCTCTAGCAGGAACAGTTTTCTCTGCAGTGCATCATTCATTCATTCATTCATTCAACAAATATTTGAGTGCCTACAATATACTAGGCACTGTTCTAAGACCTGAGGATCCAGAGGTAAAAACAAAGCCCTGATTCCGTGAGCTTACATTCTAGTGTGGTATTTCACATAATAAACAGGTGAAGATATAGCAAGGCAGAGAAATAAGATGAGGAATGTGGACAGTATGAGGGAGATGCTACTGTAGATAGGACGATCAGAGAGAGTTTCTCTAATAAAATGACATTAGAACAGAGAATTAGTGAGAGTGAAGGAGAAAATAATGTAAATATTGAGGTTAATAGGCCAGATTCATTTGCTTTAACTATTTTTCAATTCAATGGAATAATTTTAATAATTTCTCTTATTCCAACAGGCTCACTTTGCAAGAAGACAAGTTAAGTAGTCAGATTAATGATATAACTCAGACTTAAAGACAAGCAAATAGTGACTGGTCCAGTCTGTAGCGTTGAGCCCTGGAAGCTTAGTAAAAATCACTTACTAAAATTATTTCCAGTTGACTTGTGAATATCCCACATTTCAAATTTGTGATGACACATTGCCTGAAGCTTTTCCCATGTACCCTGAAGCCACTGACCAGCCCCAGCTGCTCCGGCACTGGGAGAGACAGCAGTCATTATTTCCCAAGCCAGTCTTACTACTTGATGCCTGGAATGGCTAATAATTTGATTCATTCCTGTCCTATGACCCTTTTTCAACTACAGTTTTACATGTCATGGTTCAGGCCCACTCCCATGATTTTTTCCCTTTCATTTGCTAGCCATTTCTCTGGAACTGCCCCCGTATTTCAAGCAATTTTTATCTAACATAGACATACAAGGAAACCACTGCCATTATGTCTAGTCAGAATTGTTTCAGCAGATATTTATGAGATTCTCAAACTATCATGTTATCTTTCCTAATTTTTCAGTTATCATATTAATACCATATTAATAAAACCAAGCCTATCCAAGTTATGTACATTTTTGCTTAATTACTAGAATGAATCTAATACTTCTATTTCATTATTTTTATTGTAAATATATAGTATTCCTGCTATATTGGATAGGTCTTTCTGATTTATTTACTTATCAATATGGCTATTTTGGAAACTTGTGTTCAGAGTGCTAAAAATTCACTTTCAAATGAATTTCTGTAACCTTTAAAAAATAAAGTAGGAATTCAGTATATGTAAAACACAAGGTTTAACACGTAAAACCTCTTTGAACTTTGAAAAGAGCTGTACCCATATTAGGTTGTATGTTTAGTCTTATCCCTAAAGTTTTTCATTGTTTTTGTTGAAGATATACATTATACATCAGATGACCTAATTTTATATTGTATTATTTGACTCTGAAAGTAACAGAAAAGTTACTTGTATTTTATTTCCTGGATAGCCATAGAGTTACTTAGAACACAAGGTGAAGACTTTTAAGAAATTCTTAAGTGTCTCATGGAATGTTGAAAAATTTCAGAAGTTCAAAGTATTGACTTTTGCTACCTGAGAGATCATCTGTCTCTGATCTCTTGTGGCAGTCAACATCTGCTGGAACAATTCTCTCAATGACTTTTAGATTTGAACTACTGGGAATTAGAACAGATGCTTCCCCTGGGAGTCTTCTTGGATTGCCCTTCACCTTGTTGTCTACTGTTGTCTGCAGTGAACGAAGTTTACTTCCTGACGATAGATCCTAAATCCTTTAGTCAAATGATTTATCTCTATAGTTCCACTTCTAACCTGAGAAGCCAATATTTGCCTCCAGGTTAAACACTCAATTACTCTGGGTTTACTAAGATAAACTCTCCGAAGTCCTTTGTCACTCTAACTATGACCTGACAGAGCTCACAGGCAGGCAATGTGAAATATGGATCAGCAAAGCATTTCCTAAATCAGTAAGGAGAGATTTGTGTATATAATCAGAGAAAAATTGGGGCAGACATAAGATACTAGGGCTCAATGTCCAGAGACTTCAGCAATTACACTCCTTTTCTTTAGAACTCAAGACTTGAAGCCCCCTAACCCACAGTGAATGAGCTGACTTCAGTTAAGCACCTGAAAAATTCAGGGCTTTTAGCCAAATGTCTCATTTAAACTGTCTAAATTCATTAAGTTTAGAGAACTGAATTGCAGGATCTTCCAAGAACATGTTTACTTTGTGATTCCTCCTCTAACTGCTGTTTCTGGACAAAGTGAACAAGGTTTTGTACTACTTTACTCATGGATTAGAGTTTAGCAATTACATAATGCCTCTGCCCAGAGAATCCCTAGTATCTTTACTTGTGCCCTTTTATTCTCCTTTAACTTTTCTGTAAGAATTCTATGGAAGTAAATCCAGATATTACAGCCAATAGATATGCAGTTTAGTCCAAAGTTAGGATCATCTTTGGACTAAACAAGAGCCAAAATAATTAACATTAAAAATGTCAGCATCCTTGATATTTCTGTACGTTTAAGACAGAAAGTTGAAAGTTGAAAGAGCAAAGGTTTATAAGTTAGCACAGCTGTTAGAGATAGATGAAACTGAACATAAAATCAAGTTTTATGTTTCCCATGACCCTCAGTTTATGAATGATAAGATATCTGCACAGAGACGCTAAGAAACTTGGCAAAAAATAGATAATAGAGTCAAAGCTAAGCCTAGAAATGACAACTCCTAATTCCTACTAAACTTAAGAATCCAAATGGAACATGTGACCGTAAATCCCCCTGGACCCCCAATTACTGACTGTCATAGATGTGACATCAGCACTGGGAGGAACTGGCTCTGGGTTTGGCATTGCAAATATGGGGAACAAGCATTAGCTTCTGATTCTGTTGAGTTTGAACTGGAGGTCCCTCTGCAATTGAAGTTTTAGAAACACTCCATATGCTGTGAATCTGGGCTTGCTCCAGGCAACTGGAGACTTTTCTCAAATATGTAAATATCTGGGGAGCTTACATACAGACATAGAGACCACCTTAAGTAAATGCTTCATTTTATGATCTGTTAAAATATTGTAAAAAACACATCTTCATAAATTATTTTTAGAGTATCTGGCACTTTACTTTTCTGAACACCTAGGAGCATTTTACCAACCAAAACTTCAATTGCCAACTGATTTCAAAGTTTTAGCTCATTAATAACAGTTGTATTAGAATAGTTTTACTATGGCAAGAAGGCAGTATACCAAATGACACCATTTGTCTCATCAAATCCAAAGTTTTGGATAGCTCATTGAAGGATATGTTTGGCAGTTTTTTGGAAAACATCTAAATTTTTAAAATGCCCTCTACACATATAAACTGAAAAAGCAATTTCTGAATGTGAAAAAGAAGAAAATATAAGTCAAGCAATGTTGGCTTAAATTTGTTGGGGTGGGAGGTGGGGAAGGAAGAGGAATTTTTGTGGTCCAATCAGAAGCAGAAGTATAAATAAATTCTGCAATACATTACTTGTAGGAAATTTAATGAGTCAGACTCTTGTATATTCAATTTATTTTATTTTGATAGTCTCAGATCTACAGATGCTCAGCTTGAAGGCAGAGAGAGTTATCGTGAAGTGTGACTAAATTAAAATTTATGGGCCTCAGCTTCTTCTTTCACCCTTATTTCAGAGCCAAATTGAGCCCTCTAGGTCTCTTATCCAATGTCTCACTATGTCAATGATATTTATGTTTTGTAGCCTTAGATAGCATTTTCTCTTGTAGGAAAACCCTATTTCTTACCAAAAGTTTTGGTTATTGATGCTTCCATCTAACAAAGAAATTGATGCTTAATTTAAGTTTTCCTAGCAATAGAAAATGATCCCTGTTTCAAAAAAATTAAAGGGAGAAAGCAAGAGAAAAAGAAGAAAAGAAAAGAAAACAAAAAATAGAGGGAAAAATCTCAAAGAGGTGCTATCATATTTACCAAAATCCACATATCAGAAGATTAGCTCTAATGAACTTGGCCCTTTTTTAGACTAGAACAGGAATGAAAATATCCATGGAAAGTGTGCTAATGGTTAAAGAAAGAAAGAAAGAAAGAATTCCACTTAGTCTACATAAAATCCAGTTAAATCTTGGACCTCTTTGAATCATTTTCCCTTGCTGATCAGGATTTGTCACAAACAATCTGAAGCAGTAGTTCTCGAACAGGGATGATTTTGCTCCCTAGGGGATATTTGATATTGTCTGGAGATATTTTGGCTGTCACAATTGGAAGGATGCTGATATAATCTAGTGGGTAGAGGCCAGGGATGCTAGTAAACATACTGCAATACACAGGACAGCCCCTACAGCAAAGAATTAATCTGGTGTAAAATGTCAATAGTGCTACTATATAGAGACCTTATTCTAAAGTTACCCAACATGTATAAAGAATGTGGAAAGAATGAGAGAGTGGGGATCAAATATCTCTCTCAGGTACTTACAATTTCTCCTGTCCACACTGGACTGCAAGTTGCAGGGGATAATGTGGAATACATTGCCATTTGTGAAAAATTATGCAACAGACTAGCCATCTGCCAACAAGTCTCCTAGAATGTTGAACTTCAGGCTAGCAAACATAATGTAACAAACAGTACACCTTTTTATTCTTGTTAAATTTTATTCTCATTTGCTTTTGATATAATACTTGAAAGTTATCGTTCGTTTCCACTCAAAGATTTAAATATTAAACGTGATCACTTTACTTTTGATATTTTGATTGCGTTTATTAAAATGTCATGGGTGTAAACTCATGAATAGACATTCACCTAGCAGATAAATATGTCCCATATTTTCAGCCAGCATGTGAGTATCACTTATGCATAATTATTTTGATGTTTTAACATTTTACTTAGCTTCATCCTACAAAGGAATGGAGTAATATTCATGTGCATAGATTAAAAATATTTATTAAATTTTTGGTGGTATTCAGCCTCTCATAGCCTTATGATTTCAAATGATAGTTTGGGCACACTTATTTTATTTACGGCAATGTATAGGACAAAAGCTACTACTCGAATTTATTTTACTAGTTTTGAATATAAAGAATTTTAAACTACAATGTTGAATTTAAAGAGTCTGTGATAATAGGTGCACTCACCCTGCCTCAAACTCTATAATAATATTATGAACTTGGAATCTCTCCTGTAGTTTGATTTCGAATTAAGCGTGTATTACGAATATGTTGGTTTATTTTTCTCTCATTTGAACCAGAGTGACTGGTTGTTTACTGATCATGGAAAAAGTAAAATAAATTATAAAACTCTTCTTACTCTGATGTATTTTTAGCAACGAATGATAAATTTGAATAATACTTTGTAGTTGGCAATGAGCTTTCCCTTATATCTTCATTTAATAAATTCTTTACATGAATAGTAAAAGTGTGCTATTTGAAGGGAATTGGAATGGAAGAAAGGGCAAAACATTTATTGAGTACTCTATTAAAGATTAGACACTTTAGTTGTTGCTTTATGTATATTATAAATCTATTGCCAATGACAAAAAGAATCCCTAAATAATAATGACTAATCCTCAGTCATCTTTATTCCCTTCCTCATCCAGTGATGGATGGTGCCATTTCCAAGACGGCTGGCTAGGGGCAGGAGGAGAGTCTTGAATATGATTGTCACTTCATTCCCAGAGCAAAACCAATCAGTCTAAAACACCTGGAAGCAGATAACGAAAGTCATCTAATGAGAAAGCTAAATGTTCCAGGGTTAAAATTCTAGGGTTAAAAGCTAATTACCTAGGGATTCCAATAACAGTATTGAGTAAAGGCAAACAATACTTGTTCATTTACACTTTCTTCTAAATAATGAGTTCAATTATTTAGAATGCGTTGTTCATTTAGAATGCGTTGTATGGATATCATATGGGAAAATATAAATTAAGAGTTTTCTTCTTGTAATTAAAATAAATATATTTACTTTTAAGTATATGAACTCACTAAACAGTGACCTGGAACAGAGCCCAGCCACTAAGAAAAAGACTAATACACTAAAAAGTTGATCAGTGGAAATTTCTAGGTAAGGAAACATTTAATTTTGCAAACTGGCTTAGTTGTTGAGCTGGTTGAATGCCACTTATTCATTCATTATGTGTTCAGAATAACATGTTTGGAATAAAATGGGAAAAAAAAATCAAAATCTCCCCCTTCCTTATGCTTTCCTATAAGGGCGGCAACTCAAGCTTTGATGCAGTGAGGAGCCAGAGGGAAGCTTAGATTAAAAACCTGAGTGAGATGAATAGATGAAGGTAGGTGTGGCACATATATACAATGGAGTATTACTCAGCCATAAAAAGGAACGAAATTGAGTTATTTGTAGTGAGGTGGATGGGCCTAGAGTCTGTCATACAGAGTGAAGTAAGTCAGAAAGAGAAAAACAAATACTGTATGCTAACACATATATATGGAATCTAAGAAAAAAAAGGTCATGAAGAACCTAGGGGCAAGACGGGAATAAAGACACAGACCTACTAGAGAATGGACTTGAGGATATGGGGAGGGGGAAGGGTAAGCTGTGACAAAACGAGAGAGTGGCATGGACTCTGCCACTGTGTGCATTTGAAACAATGTTTTAACAAGATTTACACAGCAAATAGACAGCATTTGATGGGAAAATGGTTCTGGAAATAATTTGCGTGAATCTGTAACCATGTGCTTCATTAGAAAACACACTGCACGGATCTTAGTCAAGAATTGAAAGAGTGAAGGTCCCGCTAAAGAGATGGGTGTGGCTATGGCATCAGAGGTGCCTCCAATGGCATTTATGTCTGTATGCAGAACCACCAGTGAAGAGATTCTTTCCAAGCTCCTTCGACATAGGTGTAGCTATGTTCTTCCTAAAAACAAATTTAAAAAAAAAACCCTTTTCAGTATTTCACTATTTTTAGACATTTTATTAAAATATGCTCAGGGCTTCCCTGGTAGCGCAGTGGTTGAGAGTCCGCCTGCTGATGCAGGGGACACGGGTTCGTGCCCCAGCCTGGGAAGACCTCACATGCCGCGGAGCGGCTGGGCCTGTGGGCCATGGCCGCTGAGCCTGCGCGTCCGGAGCCTGTGCTCCGCAACGGGAGGGGCCACAACAGTGAGAGGCCCGCGTACCGCAAAAAAAAATATGTTCAATGTCAAGGCTGTCCTCTCTGGAAAACAGGGGTAAAGCACTGAAGATGAAACAACTTTAGCATGTACCATTGTAATCCTGGTTGAAGTAAAACACAGAAAATGAGCTTATTGTTCATGGTTGTCATCAATCTATTGGTTTTGGGTTTTTTCCTAATATCTGTATTTTTATTTCAAGGAATCTTGATAAGGTGACACGTATCTGTGCCTTATATTTACTAAATAGATGCAACGTTTTCAACATGGAAAGGACTTTCTTCCTTTATCTCTCTCTCTCTCTCTCTTTCTTTCTTTGTTTTAGTGCCATTTTTATGCTTTTAGTAATTTGTTTCTGGGCAAAGGAAAGGAAATGGCAAAGTGTCTGTAGCAGAGATAAGACATTCAGCTGAGATTTTAAAGTATCATCTTTTCTTTGCCCCATGAGTACAATTTGTTTGACTTCTGTTAATTCTCAGAGTACTTTAAAAGGGAAAGAATGTATGCACAATGATTCCATTTGGCATCCTGAAAAGATTTATAATAGTTAAATGTCACATGTGTAGTTCTGTTTTTATCACAATTATGGGGTAGTATTTGAAATACTGATTCCTTAAGACCCAAATCTGGACTCTGCAGCTACAATTAAGTTAATTTGGTTTTTTAAAAATATTATTATTATTATTAACATTGAATATGTTGGTAGAGAAAGGGCAATATTAGGCTAGGAAAAAGACTCTCCAAATTTAAATATGAAAAAGTATCTTTTAAATTTTTGTTGAAAAAATATACAAACTATAAAGAAGAGAATGAATGAGTGAGTGTAAGTGAGAGAGAAAAGAAAGGGGCAACTTCTAAGACCATATGCCCTCTCATCTCCATAGAGTTTTCTATTCTGTTTTTCTGGTTTTGGACAATCTTTACTCCAGTGCACGTTGAGCTCTGTAGTGTTTCCCACCAACTCCCAAAACCCTCTTGGTCTAGCTCCCGTCTCTCCAACCTGATTTTACTGCACTGGTATAAATCATGGATGACCCTTAGGTTGCTACCTTCTCAAGAAGGCTGTGCTCAGTCCTCCTTTTTGTGCCTACTTCTCTACAGTTTCGTGCATCCTTCAAAACCCAGTGTAAGCCCTTTAAAGATCTCCTGGCAGTACTCTTTCTGAAGAGCTCACTTGTGTGAAAGCATCGAAGAAAAGTGTCAAGTTTACTGAGATAGTTCCAATCACATATACCACTCTCCTCTACGGGATAACACTTGCTCAATGTACCCGTGATTAAATCCCAATTCGACCTTTTCCCATCCTCTCCTACTGCATGCCTCCACACTCTCTGTAGTATCATCACCCTGGAAACCGTTTTTCCAGAACATATATTTTCCTCCTCTGTGCTTTGATTTATGCTATTTCCCTCAGAGTATGGGAGTATTAAGCTGATGTTTCTTGAGGCTTTACTGTGTGCCAGGAACTACGCTAGAGATTTTACTGAAATTTGTCATTTAGCCTCACAACAGTGCTATGAACCAGCACTGTTACTTTCCCAAATAACAGATGTGGAAATTCAGGCATAATAAGGTTTAATAGTTTACCTCCCAAATTGCCAATCCATTTCTCTAAAGCAATATATTGTCACCCTTGAACATTACTTAAGAACCAGTGAAGTGCAATGAGATACAATGTCAATAGAACACACTTTGATGAATATGGCATAAAATTTTGATGATGTGAATTCTTTGGAACATCCATCCCTTTTTTTGTTGTATCAAAAATTGATGTACCTTATGAGGCTCAATTCATATGTGACCTCCTCAGTTTCTCTAGTGAGAATCTCGGCTCCATGCTCTGCGGCACAGCAGTCTCCACTACTATCTTCCTACTCAATGTAGGCAGGGTCTGCAATTCTAAAAAGCCCCAGCATTACCTGGAGCTTGTTAGAAATGCAGACCCTGCCTACATTCTGGAACTACTGAATCAGAATTTCCATTTTAATCAGAGTGAGCCCAAGATGATTCATATGCATTGTACAGTTTGAGAAGCAAAGTGTTAAATACTTATTTCTTTCTGCATTTAGTTATTTCCAGCAACTAATTATCATTCCTATTTGCTTGATATTTCTCAAACAGAAGGACCAGTGTGTTATTTATATTTGTCTCACCCAAAGTGACTAGCATAATACTTCCCATATGGTTGCTACTCAGCACATCTTTATTAAATGTATTTATTAAACTGAGAACAAATTCTATGGGAGTTATACCTTTATATCTCCCATAACTCATAGAAGCAATATTCTCCTCTAGACTATACGTTTTCAGAATGTAATTATGATATCTTTCTAGCTCATATGGTGCTTACCTAGTACATGGAGGGGACTTCAGTGGTTAATGATGGAGTGAGGCACTGAGTAAATTAATTAAGATGATTGATTAATGTATGTGAAGAGAGGTTTTTTAGATGCATAAATTTATTTTGAATTTATTTAATTAACAAATACCTTTAAGAACTTATGAGTATCAAGGAGTGGTGTAAGTTCCTTACAAATATTAACTTAATTCACATTCTGCTCTAAGGTGGTTTGTTCATGCATAAATGTATGTTAAATCAATAAAGGTTGATTTGAGATACCTCATTCAATTCTAATATATAGCATATCTACTTCAAGTTATTTTGCTACAGATGTCTGATAAATGTGCCATAATTGACATAAAATGTCAACATTTTAGCAATTTTCAAATGTTTTTTTCCTTTCATCATTTCAAAATCTTCCCAAATTGATTGAGAAAATATTGCAGTAAATAGTATGCCACTCACTCCTTGGTATTAAAATAGAAGAATATCAAGATATATCAGAAGAAACCCGCATTTCATTTCAGAAAAGAAATACCCTGACAAATTCAGTCAGATTTCAGATGGTAACGTATATTATATGTTTTAGTCATTGATCATGTATGTATATACGATTTTATATTGCAAGGGAGGGAAGATCCCAATCCGGTGGACATCACCAGAAGCTATAGCCTACCGTAAATTCACATCAGCCAGTGACGTATGGAGTTATGGGATTGTTCTCTGGGAGGTGATGTCCTATGGAGAGAGACCATACTGGGAGATGTCCAATCAGGATGTAAGTATTTGTAGTCTATGAGTTATGGGTTCAGATTAAGAGATCAAGCTGTGCAAGGAAGTGGAGCATAATGAAACCAGGTGGCTCCCTGTTTGTGACATTGAAACAGAATACTTAGAAGAAATGAAATTGCTTCCAAATCTTGTAAAGATATCAAATGAGTTGCTCTGAAGGATTTACATTTTTCCCTCAAGCCTGGGTTTAGAAATGAGACAAAGTGAAGACATTTGTAATAAAATTTTATAAAATAAGTGCCTGACAAGATAGCCAATAGATATCAGGGAATGTTTGAAGTATTTTTGCTACAAAATTGTTTCAATGTAACATTAGTAAGATACACATGTCTGCCATCCTTTGTAGACTTAATTAATGCATCTGGGCCAACGTTTTGTTTACTTAAATATAGTATTTCCCAAAGTCAGACAAAACAACCAATCACTAGCATGTTGTTTCTCATAGTGTATTAAACTTGCACATGAATTTAGTTATACAAATTGAAGTCTCTGGATAGAGAAAATAATCTTTAACTTTCTATTACAACTCAAAAGGATTTTTGTTTTTATAAGTCATGTTTTGCTAATGCTTAGTGAAAGGATGCTATTGGCATGTGAGATCAGCACTTGGAGATGTTTTTTTATGCTTAGCCAGAAACTGTGAGCATGATCTCAAAGACACACATAAGAAGGAAACCTGAGATGCTTTTAGTCATTTCCTACTCACCACATATAAAATTGCTTTTAATGTATTTGGATATAAAAACCTTTCTGAACTTCTTCAAACAAGCCATGTTTTATAATGGTACTGGGAAAATCAGACTCTCTTTACCACATCTCTATTTTCCAAATTCTTTCTGTATCAGAGGATCTCAAAATGTGGTCTCTGGACCAGCAGCTTTATCATGGCCTGGGAATTTGTAGGAATGCAAATTATCGTGCCTTTCCCCAGAGCTATGGAATCAGTGGTTAGTTATCTGCATATTCATAAGTCCTCCAGATGATTCTGATACACAGTAGAGTTTGAAAATCATGACTTTACATGATTTAAAAGTGTGAATGGACTAATAGTCAGTTAGCTGTGCAGCACGTGGGCTTTTACCAAAAGAACTTACTACGATTTGAGAGGTACCATTTGAACTGTGATATAACTAAAATCTGTGGTAATTTTTCTGCATTCATTCATTCATGTATAGTTTCCATAGAAATCTGTATTACCAAATAATAATTTCTTTATAAATTACTGAATTTCCTATATCATAGAACATTTCTTTTTATTTTAATCTGGAAAGTTACTTTATAAACTTTTCTTTCCTAAATCCACTTTCTCTGCCTCAATCTTCCTTTATATAATATTTTCAGACATGGATAATATTTATTTAATAAGCTGCTATCGTTTTAAGAAATTTAAAATGAACACTTTTTCACTTAACTTTGAAATAGTCATATAAGTGTGACCTGCCCATGAAGAAGTAAAAGAAATTCCAACTCTTAAGTCTCTGGAAACTTTGCCTCTCACACAGGTAATTAAAGCTGTGGATGAGGGCTATCGACTGCCGCCCCCCATGGACTGCCCAGCTGCGTTATATCAGCTGATGCTGGACTGCTGGCAGAAAGACAGAAACAACAGACCCAAGTTTGAGCAGATTGTCAGCATTCTGGACAAGCTTATCCGGAACCCAGGCAGTCTGAAGATCATCACCAGTGCGGCAGCAAGGTGACACATTTGATTTTGCATCTTGCACTCACTCTGAAATGAATGTATTTTCTATCTCCAAGATGTTAATTTGTTTCTTCCACTTCCCCAGCTGCATACTTTGGTACTTATATTCCTCAAGATTAGAGAGATGTGTTTTCTTTTCCTTTTTAAACTTTCAGGAGGAAATTTCATGCTACTTAATGATAATGATAACATTCTGGAATTTTTTAACTTCCATCTTGACCAGAAGCATGTATACATTCAGGCTTGAGTATTTGGACAATAGAAACCCTGGACACATATCTCCTTTTCACTCTCTCCTATTTAAACAAAACACAAACAAAAAAAGGAAATCTCCTGGAGTAGTGGGGGATTCTAGCAAAGTCCTGATTTATTCCTCATTTAAAATAAAGTTTCAAAAATAATAACAGTGCCTCCAAACCATCGCACTGGCTAGGGAAATGCAATTTTCCCTGACTTAATTTAAAAAATGTGTTTAACCCATATCGTGTGCCAATTACTTTGTTAGACACTGTGAAGGATAAAACTAAGACTAAAATAATGTCAGTGTTCCTGGACAGCCATACAAATGTCAACACATCATAGCCATAAGGCAGCCCTGAATGCACAATGTCCATTAGACTTTATGCGTAATTCTCCGTGGTAAGAATCATTGAGTTGTCTTAATGGTTTTAAGAAATGTCAATTATATTCTCATTGTACACATAGTGAAAAAGAGTGCTTTTACATTTTGATGATGTGTGTTCTTAAAGGAAAATTACAGAGTTTTAGTAAAGGAACTACACCTACTGTGCACAAAACTCCACAGTATTAAGTGATATGTATACATACTACATAATGATGATTTACAGTGACTCATGTGTAAAAGATTTAATATAATCCCTTATAGGAGTTTTCTTTTCTTGTTTCTTTTATGCACATCTGTTGGTTTTACTGACAATTATCAAGAGTTGTGACTTTCAAATTGATAGAGCACTTGCTAATGCACTTATAATAGAGTATATAATTTTTCTACCTTAATAGGAACAATTATACTGAGCATACATGATCCAGTTTTTACATTACATTTGAATAAGATGAATAAAGAAAATTTGAATCAAAGTCTTAATATCAGTATATAAGAATCATAGATTATTTGTTGGAAGTAACTTTTAGGGGGGGTCACTAATATTGAACTTAGTAATATATATTCAGTAGGTAAAACTATTGATAACTTATCCTGCAAGGATGAATCTCTGTCCTAAATTTCAGAGACAGACTGTACAGGCTTTTTTGGAAATCCACCTGACAGTTTAACAACCAACAGGATAACAAACTTGCCCTTCCTGGGACATATGGTCCTCATTTTGCACCCTGAAGCCATTTCTTTTGATCTTTACTCAATAGCAATCGCAGCAAAAAAGAACATCTTTTCAATTCTTTCCATATCATAAAAGAGCACTCAAAGCATTTCCATAGGATCAATATCAATATAAAGACTAACTCATGTAATATGATCAAGAGATATTTAAATCCAATTCTATGTGGGAAAATTCTTAATATCAGATCATATTATGTGAGGATATACCCTCGTATTCAAATTTTTTTCCATTCACTATTCCATTCTTATTGAAGTACATTGAATATTTTTATCCTAATATGTATTTTTTAATACTTTAATATATCCCCTGTATTTTGTCACAAAACATGCAATTTTAGGGAAACTATTTTTCTAAGAAGTGCCACCCATCTTAATTCATTAAATCTAAAAGTTTTAGAAATTGTGTTTATATATTTACTTATTGCCATTAAAATACACAGTGGGCAGATTGTGCTATTATAAATTTATTTACAACAACCTCAAATTACCATGCAACAATCTCAAGAGATCTTATTTTTCTTTAGAAAATTTGCTTTCCCACTTTTGACAACGATTATTCTATTCTTTTTCATAACTGATTAAACTCATTCCCTTTCCCCTTTAATTTTCTAGTGATGCCCTTGCCACATGCTTTATTGAGAAAATACAAGCCATCAGATGGGAAATTCCAGCAGCAAAACAAAAACAAACTGGCGCCTGCACCCATCCATCTTGTTCTTTTTTCCTCTAATTACAAGAGAGGAAAGTTCTTCTTACCTCGAATTAGAAGAGAGGAAGTGTCCTTTCAGTGTCAGAGGCAAATCCTTTCTCTCTCTCTTTCTCTATCCCCTGCATACCCAGGCTCTTTCTCTCTCTCCTGCATATGCAGGCTCTTTATTTCTGCAAGATTATTGCCATAAAAATATGGTCTGTTATTATGTTGTTTCTCAAATTTCCCTAATACAAGAATCATCAGGAGAACTTATTAAATGCACAAATGTCAACGTCTAACCCAAGCTACTAATTTGGAATCTGCAGGAAAGGGAAATGGAATTTGGACATTTGATAAGAACGCCAGGGGATTTTTATCATCAAGGAAATTTAGAAGATGTTATTTGTCAACATCACCTCTGCTAGCCCCACATCTCTGCCAACTACTTCCTTATTTTTTTATCACCCTTCACAGCCAAACTTCTCCAATAAGAGTCTCACACACATCTCAAAACTTAATATTCAAATTTTATCTTTTTATTGTCTCCTGATTGCCTCATCCTTCCACTGCCTTCCAAATTTGGTTGAATACACCAGCACCTATTCATTTACCCATTCAGGATTATAGCCAGTCTTGGTACCTCTTTCTTGCTCTCCACACTTTGATCCAGGTGATCACTGGGTCAACATGATCCATTTCTCTCCCTTTTCACTGCAAACACTCTCTCCTATGACTTTTTCTGCTTCTGATCTAGACCACTGCAGTAGCCTCCTGATGTGTCCCCTGCTTCCATTCTTGTCCCACGCTAAGCATCTTGTCACAGAGCCTTCAGAATTTTCCTATCAATATATGTATTGATAAATTATATATTGATAAAAATATATTGATAAATTATATACATATAATTTCAGTCACCTCTTTATAACCAATTTTGAATTTCCATTATACTTAGGAAAAACATCTGCATTCTTTTTGATTGTTTAAATAGCCCTGCTCCTCCAATGTCATTTCTTTTATTCAAATAGTCATTTCTTCATTTTTTCAACAACTATTTATTATATGCTAAGCTACTATGTGCTAGGCATGTGCAGACGCTGGAGTACAGTGATGAAGACAAATATGGTACCTACCATCCTGGAGCCTACATTATAGAAGATGTACAGTAGATAATAGACAAGCACAGATTATAGGAAGGAAATAAATAAAAGGTTGTGATAGATTATTAAAGGGTGCTTGAGGAAAAAGCCCTCTGAGGAGGTGATATTTGAGCTGAGAACTAAAAAAAGGAAAAGAGCCAGATTTTTTCTTTTCTTTTTTTTTTTTTTTGGCTGTGCTACGCAGCATGTGGGATCTTATATCCCCGACCAGGGATTGAACCTGTATTGGGACCACTGAGTCTTAACCACTGGACCACCAGGGAAGTCCAAGCCAGATTTATAAAGAACCATCCCCTCCATAAAAATATTTTTAGAAAAAGGATCTTGGCACAGGAAAAAGAAACTGCAAATGAGTCTGGAGAGTTCTAGGAAGTGGCAGAGGGACAACAACATAACCGAAGAGCAAGTAGGGAAAGGAAGAGTCTGTCACAAGAAGGCAAACAGAAGCCAGAACACTTGAGGCTACCCAGGTCATGGTGAAAACTTTGGAATTTTTTGAAATGCATGAGGAACCCATTAAGACATTTAAAGCAGAGATGTGACACTATTTGATTTACGCAACTGCTTTGCTGGGGGAGAGGAATTTCCACCTTTCAACCTGTGCTACTTTCACTTAAATAGTACTCTAGCCTCAGTGACCAACCTCAAGTTCCTTCAGAAAGTCAACGCATTTCAGACATGAGGACAGCAGCACACGCTGTTCTCTGTGTCTTAAGATTCTTCTTTGCATTCATCTTCCCTTAGAAAGCAGCTTCTACATCTTGTCTTAATTGAGGCATTCTCTGGCAACATGATTTAAAGGTCAACACCATTATTCTTTCATGGGCCACTATGCCCTCGTTCTTCATCATAATTTTAATCCAGTTGTGTGCATTTTCTTTTTATGTATCCATTCCTCCAATTAACTCAGCCCTGTGAGATCAGATGCCATGCTGCCTTTGTATTACCATGTTGATACTGGAAATTCAATACATATCTGTTAAGCACATAAATACATATTTACTGGAATAATAATAAATTTCCATTTCAACAGAGATACAATTTTTAGAAAAATATTCTAGTTTTATTCCTATTCATTATACAGATTTCTGCAGACATTAGTCATAATGGTAAAAGCTTAAAATTTTCTCCTAAGCAAATCTCATGTTTCCCTTTCTGTCAACTCAACTCCAGAAACAGTCTCCTCAACACACTTGGAGACTGTCTCAATCTGAGTTTGTGGATGGCACCAAGGATTCAAATTTCTCAATGACTTAGTTATTTAGATCAATATATAGAATTATGCCTATAAAGTCCTTTAGGAAAAACAACATCATTCTATTATTTTTTATACGGATGTTGTTTTCCAGAGTCTGCCTGTGTCTAGTTAGTTTTATGGCAAATTTTATTTCATATACTGTTACAGAAATCTTTCTATAATGCATTATTTTACTCTTCAGCCTTCCTTAGAGTTGATGATTCATAACAGAAACATTTCCAAAGAATCTTACAGTGAGAGTGTCTTTGTGAATATCACTGCTGAAAGTGGGGAAGGTGTTTAAGCAGATGGTCATGGTGTACCAGATTAAAAACTTACTTGTATGTTGCAAGAAGTGGTAAGAAGGGAAGGGAAGTTATATTAAATTTTATGTTATGTTTGTTTTCTGGTAATTGATTTATTTTCCTAAAAGTAGAGTAATTGGGGGAGACATGAATAAATTTGAAGTTTTGACTCTATGAATATGAAGATACAAAGGTTTGTTTAGCAGTTACTTTGTGTGAGGCATTATACTAGGCCCTGTGGTGCTTATACAGGTAAAGAGACACAGCCTTCGACTGCAACAGCTTGCCTTTGAAAATAGGAGGAAAAGAAAAGTTCGGAAATACTATATAATTGACCCTTGAACAACATGGGTTTGAATTGTATGGGTCCACTTATAGACAGATACCTCTGAATGGAAAATACTACACTAATACAGGGTTTGTGGTTGGTTGAATCTGAGGATGCCGAGGAACCTCAGATAAGAGGTAAGAATGGGGAGGGCCGACTATAAATTAACCCCTGTGTTGTTCAAAGTCAACTGTAATATCCCTCAGAATATGTAATTATTAGAGCAAGAAGACAAGGTTTTAGGAATCATGAAGGAAGGATGAGTTTACTTTTAGCTTTCAGATTATCAGGCAGTTGCAGAGAAGTGACTTTTGGTTGATGGATGAAATTTCTACCAGCAGATAACAAGATAAGATCATACCAGGCTAGGGGAACACTGTACGAAAAAGTAAAACACACAAAAACTTAGGATACTTCCATTTACATTGCATAATACATTTCTGCTATAATACAGCGTAAGAAAGGAAATTATGAGAAAAGAACCTGATAGATGATTTCACCAGATAATGGAAGATTTAATGTCATCTCTAGAAATCTGGACTTTTGTCCATGAGGAAAAGAAGAGCCATTGAAGATGCTTACATGATATATTACATTGTGCCTGTGGAATAGTTCTCTGCATCTATACCTAGAATAGCTGGAGGGGAATAGTTCATGATAAGGAGTAGGGAGGTGATTTCAGTAGTCTTGGAAAGGACTTATGCTAGGGTAGAGCAGAGAAAATAAAAAGAAAAGGTGTAAATTCAAAAAGTTGTAATGGGCTTCCCTGGTGGCGCAGTGGTTGGGAGTCCGCCTGCCGATGCAGAGGACATGGGTTCGTGCCCCGGTCTGGGAGGATCCCGTGTGCCGCGGAGCAGCTGGGCCCGTGGGCCGTGGCCACTGGGCCTGCGCGTCCGGAGCCTGTGCTCCTCAGCGGGGGAGGCCACAGCAGTAAGAGGCCCGCATACCGCAAAAAAAAAAAAAAAAAGTTGTAATGAAGTATTATAAGACATGGTGACTGGTGAGATGTGCAGAGTGACAGAAAGTATCAGAGAGTACTTCCAGTTGAACAAGGAGGACTCTGAGAACAGTGCTCCCACTGACAGAGGTAGGAAGGGCAGAAGGAAGAACAGCTCTGTGAGGCAAATGAGCATTTCGGACACAATGAGAGTGAGTCCTACAAGAAACTGGAAATTTACATCTCAAACTGGGAGAGAGATTAAAGCTAGGAATCCAATTTGGAGCCTTCTCTCTGCAAACATAATTTTAAAAAACACCATTAGAAATGTATTTAGAAGGTACAAATCTTGGTCTAGTCATGCTGATTTTCACCACAAGTATCGGTATATCCATCTGTATTCTCCTAATAATAATTTAATTTCTAGTTAAAGGTCTCATATCCCATGGATTATAGGGAGACTTTAATCAGTGAAGAGTGGAGGGTGTTTGTCCACATAGGTTGACACTGAGACACACACCCCTCCCCCAATCTCCCAGACTGAACTTTTGAACTTCTCCTTGCTGCTTCTGTGTTGCCCTGTGGCCAGGAGTGTTTCTGAAGCATCTAAATGCCTCAGTCCCTTAGTGCAGAAGTCATGACCTCAAAAATCTACAAGAGCCAAGAAGCTGATTGAAATGAGTGAATGCTTCTACAGTGTGTAACAGGGTGTGGTGGTAGCTAATGGAGATTTCAAGCTCCTTATAAGGGGACTACAGAGCCAGTCAAGCCAGTAGGTGGCAATCCTAGAAGGAAAAATGTATACAACATTAATTATTATCTCAGAACAATAACCCACTGCATACACTTCCACCCAGAGAGAAAGAAAGTGGTCTGTTTAGAGCTTTGGAGAACGGTACCAATTACAGAGCAGAAGAATATGAAATGGTAGGTAGAAACAGGAACAGCCAGAGTTAGGAATGAGACTTCAACCATTACAGAAACCACAGCCCAAGGAATTTTCCAAAACTAGATAGAATGAACTGTATTATCAAAAGGTGCAAAAGCGTAGGCAAAAAAAGACAACTGAGGAAAAAAGCCACTCAATAAGCAATGAGAAGGACATTGAATTCTCTTTAGATAACTATTTTGATTCTTTTAGAGTGATAGATGAGATATGAAATTTTAAGAGATTTAGTTATAATTGGATGATGAAAAGGAAAAGGCAATGTGAAAATAATGCTTTCGAGAAATTCAGAAAAAATGAAAAATATAGTCATAATATACATGTATAAAAGGGTAAAAGTAAAGCTCCCTTCCTTTTGGTAAGAAATGGAGAAATTTTTCTTAAAGATATTCTTGATAGAAAATATTCCTAGAAAAATAAATAGAAAATGGTCTTAGAATGATAAATTTTCTCTACTACACAACAAATACTACAAATTTGTTACACAAATTAAAAAATAAACAAAATTCATTTTATTTTATTTTTTTAATTAATTAATTTTATTATTATTATTTTTTGGCTACATTGGGTCTTCGTTGCTGCGCACAGGCTTTCTCTAGTTGCGGCGAGAGGGGGCTGCTCTTTGTTGCCTTGAGCGGGCTTCTCATTGCGTTGGCTTCTCTTGTTTTGGAGCATGAGCTTTAGGTGCGCAGGCTTCAGTAGTTGTGGCTCCCAGGCTCTACAGCGCAGGCTCAGTAGTTGTGGCTCATGGGCTTAGTTACTCCGTGGCATGTGGGGTCTTCCTGCACCAGGACTCGAACCCGTGTTCCCTGCATTGTCAGGCAGATTCTTAACCACTGCGCCACCAGGGAAGCCAGCAAAATTTATTTTTAAAAGAAACTATTTTGAAGATTAGTTTTATATAATATACATTTATGTAATACATATAATATGATTATTTATTACATATATTTATGTATATATAATAGACAATTAGCTTTACAATATGTATAAAATATATCTCGGATTTAAATAAATTGATTAAATTACTTTCATGAGTGTAGTTAAATTAAAAAGTTTAAAAGGCTAAAAATAGAGAAAAATAACAGATGGATTAACTCATTTCTATTCAGGCAGTAAGATGCCTTTTTCTTTTTTGGATATTTATGTATATAAAACGAAATAGACGTGTTCTTCAAATTCACAAAATTTTCACATGCCAGGGCATTGGATTCTTCAAGGCTATTGTAAATTTATAGAATACAAATTTTTGGCATAAAGAATTAAATAATACATTCAATTTATTTGGAATAAGGTTCTAAAGTGAAGGTAAAGGAATTTATGGTATAAAGACTTAAACAATATATTTAAAATATTTAGACTAAGATTCTGAAGACCCAATTATACTTAGTTAATTTAATTGAAATGATTTTAAATATATTGTTCCATTGCATTGATTGCTAACTTGTAGGGATTTATGTTTATTAAGCTACAGAATAAATAGGAACAAAAATAAGCAGTACTTGTAATTTTTACCTGTTAATGGCACTCAATTAGCATTAATAAAATACTTCTTATCTCTAAAAGAACAAAATATAATTCTTTTTGAGAATAACTACTGTTTTGACAAATATTATATCCTTTAAGAGAAGTCTGATGACCAAAAAACAATCTGTTTCTCAAAATGACTTTGACCTCCAATTCTGAAACTGACAGGGTGACTTTCCTCATGAACAAATATGATACGGAACTTTTTAGAGGGAAGCAAATATTTCAAATACCCAGGTGATCTCTTTTTTTTTTTTAATCTTAAGAATCAAAGCAGGTAATTTTACCACTGGGAGAAATTAAACCAGATGTAATAGCTATAACTGCTAAGATTTTTGTCCTTAAAGCCTAGAGACAATCAAAATAAACACAATGACTTTACTCCTCCTTAATGTGTTATTTATATACTAGTTTCCTGTTGGGAACTATATATATTTAAAATTATTTTTAGTTAGTGATGACAAGTTAAATTCATTTATTCCTATCTGGAATTTCTAACTTTAGAGATAAAAAAATCAAACATTCGCATTTAAAAAATTGGTAAGTACAAAATTTTCCCCTTGAAACGTAATGACACCATTTGAAATTAAAATATTAACAATAAATTATAAAAGGTATTGAAAAAGTATATTACTATTTTATATATCAGGCAATAATAAAGGTAGATATAATTAACATTTTGCTTTTGAGAAATTACCCTTAAGTTTTAATATGGTCCCTGAAACTATTCACAACCACAGACAAAAAGCAGGTAATTATAGTGGTATAGAATACACCTCCAATATTATTAATATTTAGTTCTAGACTCAGTAGGCATCTTATTCATTCAAGAAATGTGTATTAGTCAGTATTTTTAATACATAAAAAATAAAGCCCTCTGTAAACCCAAAGGAGTCTTTTTATGTTATAAAAGAATAACTTAACATTCAATTTTAGAGTTTAGAATTCTAGTGCAATATTGAAATAAGATCATTATGAGAAGATATTCTTGGGACTAGCAGTTATTTATTGACATTTGTTCCCCAGTATCTGGTGCTAGTTGGTATGACCATTTACAGATAAAATAGGAGTTGATGGGAAAAAAATATATGTGTACCTCTTTAATGCAGCAGTATGAAAATCCACAAAAGAATAATTCACAAACCTAAATACAAGGAGAGAGGAAGAAAGGGAAGAAAGTTATTTTTTGTTTCCCCTGAGCAAACATGTAATTTCCATGATTTCTTTTTAATGACTGCAGTCTGTGGCCAGTAGGTACTGATTTATGAAAAGCTGTAAAAGATCAGGTGGAACTCTGCAGGACATCGTTTACAGCTGCACGGATTGAAACCTATCTAATTTGTCTAGTAAAAGTGTGAGCTCACAGTGCACATCACCCAGCCTATAAATTTCCCCTTCAGACCCAATGTCTGGGGCTGGGTCTAAAAAAACGCCAATGCCTGCAGCTGCTCAAAAAGCCCACATTCCCCTGGTGTGCATGAAGAGACATCACAGGCTCTTCACAGTGAGAGACAAATTCCTATCCATTGATAAACTCACCAGATGTCCTCTCGGAGGAGGAAAGGAACCAATTTTTATTTGAATTCCCCAGAGAAATCCTGGAAGTGGAAAAATGATACTTTGCAGGGCTGGTTATTCCTAGGTCACTGGCATTAAAATTAGGTCCTTCTTTGTCTTCCTTATACTTTGATCCAAGTAATAAACAGAAAGACTCAGTTGGGGTCACTCTAATCCTTAATCCGCACATCCTGTTTTATTTCAATTTGTTTATACTAATTTTCTCTAAATTCTTGTTGAGTCTGACTATACTGTTGAGTTTAAAAATACAAACCATTTTGAATTTAGAGGGGAAAATTCTGCATTTTGCTATCAGGCATACTTCATAAATATTCTGAATAAATGTCCTGGGGTTTGATTCTTCATACCCACAAACCTATAAATAAAAAAGTATTGCTCTTCATGGGACCAAGAGTCAACGAGAGTCAACATTAGATTCTGTGCTTCAGCTACTGTAGCAATTCAAGCTGTGGGGTGTGAGTGTGTGTGTATGTGTGTTTGCTTGCATGCCTGTAGATAGTCTAGTACTTTATTGTCTCCTTTCTAGGTCTCACTTCATTTTTCTTATAAAATTTTCTCACATCTGATGTAATGCTACTCAATTTTGTTTACTGATTCCAAGTCTTATCCAATGGGTCCAATGTTATATCTAATGTTGGCCAATGACCAAGGCTATGTCATTCATGATGGTCATACAAAACAACCCAAGAATAATGTATACATTTTGGACCCCGGGCTGTATATCTATATCTGTAATTCCTCAAGTTCTTAGGAAAAAAACATAAGCAAGACATTTTCAATGATTTAAAAAAAATTTTTTTCTTCTTTTTCAGGTGGGTAATTTAAAGAATTATAGAAAATTATTTATGTATATGTTCCAGAAGAGAATAATGTATAAAATGTTACATTTTATGATGTTCTAGGTATCCCTAAAGGAAATAAAATTAATGCTTTGTAAAATAGTACCTAATTTCTGATTCTTTCTTTCTCTTAGATAACCTGTGAGGATTAGTTAAAACTAAACCATAACACATAATACAAATTACAAACTCCATAATTTTAATTTTTAATTTATAATTCAAACACTTGAGGTAGAGAGGATTGAAGCAGTTGAATTTAGTCTAATGGAATGAAGTTTGAAAAGTCCTCCATATTCAGCTATCTCCACTTCACAAATCTTGACAGGGAAGGAACTAGTTATTGATCTATATTTTCCACAGAGCATGCAAATATAGGCAGAACCAAACTGTCATGTTCTCAGTGTTTTCTTAAACTGAGCACTAAAATTGTGTTAAATTTTCATTTTTATCAAATAAATAGTTAAACTTATTTTTAATTAATTAAAATTTTATTTTTATCAGATAAATTTAATGTCTCCCCATCAAAATCCAAATGAATTTACAATCCTCTCTTGTATTCCCAACAACAGCACACAGGTTCAGGGCATGCTTGTTCAGATTTCAGAATCTTAACCTCACACTTAAGCGTGTCTTGTATATTAGGGAGTGAGTTGGAGAAATATCATCAATAGTAATGGAAATTCCACATATAAGTGATATCATATGATATTTGTCTTTCTCTGTCTGACTTACTTCACTCAGTATGACAGTCTCTAGGTCCAGCCATATTGCTGCAAATGGCATTATTTCATTCTTTTTTATGACTGAGTAATATTCCATTGTATATATGTACCACATCTTCTTTATCCATTCCTCTGTTGGTGGACATTTAGGTTGCTTCCCTGTCCTGGCTATTGTAAATAGTGTTGCAGTGAACATTGGGGTGCATGTATCTTTTTTAATTATGGTTTTCTCCAGATATATGCCCAGGAGTGGGATTGCTGGATCATATGGTAGCTCTATTTTTAGTTTTTTAAGGAACTTCTGTACTGTTTTCCATAGTGGCCGTACCAATTTATATTCCCACCAACAGTGTAGGAGGGCTCCCTTTTCTCCACACCCTCTCCAGCATTTATTGTTTGTAGGTTTTTTGGTGATGGCCATTCTCACCAGTGTGAGGGGATACCTCATTGTAGCTTTGATTTGCATTTCTCTAATAATTAGTGAATCATCTTTTCATGTGCTTTTTGGCCATTTGTATATCACTTATATGTGGAATCTTAAAAAATGGTACAAATGAACTTATTTATAAAACAGAAATAGAGTCACAGATGTAGAAAGCAATCTTGTGGTCACCAGGGGTTGGGGGGGGTGTGAAGGAATAAACTGGGAGATTGAGATTGACAAGTATACACTACTATGTATAAAATAGATGACTAATAAAGACCTACTGTATAGCACAGGGAACTCTACTCAATACTCTGTAATGACCTATATGGGAAAAGAATCTAAAAAAGAGCGGATATATGTAAATGTACAACTGATTCACTTTGCTGTACAGCAGAAACTAACACAACATTGTAAATCAACTATACTCCAATAAAAATTTTAAAAAATATCAATGGAAATCTCCCAATTAAAAATTCCTTTTAAATGTGGGCAGGACTCTGATTTGTCGCTTAATTTTAGTTTTAGCTTCCACATATATTATAGGGGCATAGCATCAGTGCCTAACTAATGTAAGGATTAAAGTCCTTCATATCTGTGTGTTATGCTTAATATTGTAAGTGCTCATAAATGTTCAATATAATCCGTATTTCTGTTGTTGTTGTTACTATTATTATTCATCTCAAAGCAAAGACCTTCATAACTACTATTTACTCAAGCTCCCATCCTAAGAGGAAAGAATAAAGAGGACAATCTAGTGTCCACCTGGTGACTGGTTCCAGGCTTATGAGTCAAAGAGGCCACTGAGAGCTGAAAAGGCAACCCAGGCAGTTTACCAATAGGATGCTTCTCTTGGTTCTTCAGGGATGAAAATATGGTTTCCTCCATTTCTTTTGTTCCTTTGATTCACCAGATCTTGCAGCTGGTCATAGATCTATAGTAAGACCTGTAATTATATAAAGCAATCCTAAAAGTTCTTGTTAATGCTGATTATATTGTGCAATAAAAGTCATAGTCACAACGTCTATCTATCTATCATCTACTTCTGTATATATATTATAAATCTATTTGATGTTGTCATATTTTTGAGAATTTCACTTATTGTCACTCATCTACTTTTTTCTATTCTTTTTGTAATTTTTATTTTTAATGACATTGTGACATTATTTAAGTCTGTGCTGACTTTATGTCCTGCTGTAAGTATAGTCCAGGTTGTTCAAACTGTCCCTTAGACAGCAACCTGCACAGTGTCTACAGATGAACATCCAGTAGCCAGGATTTAATGTTGGAAACCAAATCCATCCACCAAAGCAGACAGAGGAGTATTCAGTGTGTTGTGTCAGCTATAACTGTAACCTAAATTATCACCATCTTTGCTAATGGTTAAACAAATTAAATTATAAAAGTATGTATGGATATATTTATGCTTTTCACTGGCAAAGTTTCAGTAATTTAAAAAGCAGACGTGAGTGCAGAAGGGGAGCACTGAGACAAGATGACTACACAGTATTCTTGCAAGCTGCCAGCTTGAGCAGATAAAGACTTCATGGCAGATAAATTTCACAAATAAACAGGAATGCTACATGAAGTCTGGAAGTTCCTGCTGATGTTGGTGTCAAATTTTGACACATAGCAACTCTGCTGACTCCTGATCTCTCTCCCATTGCTATTTTCTTTTCTTGCAGGCCATCAAACCTTCTTCTGGACCAAAGCAACGTCGACATTACTACCTTCCGCACAACAGGTGACTGGCTTAACGGTGTCCGGACAGTGCACTGCAAGGAAATCTTCACAGGCGTAGAGTACAGTTCTTGTGACACCATAGCCAAGATTTCCACTGAGTAAGAATAAGTTTTGACTGAACTTTCTAGTGGACATATGTGTTTAGGATTAATGTATTATAAATAATAGATGAATCTCTGAGGTACTTAACTTTCTCCTGTAACCACTGAGCTGGATCCTGGGTCTTTGTCAAGGACACTTTCTAGATTGAGGTGTGTTAATGTGTCTTCCTCTCTCATGCTAGATCCCCACAATAGGTGTCTTCACTGAACTATGATCTCCTTCAGATAGACCAACAGATACATAGCCACACCCAACCCCAAAGGACCCAAGACCCTAATTTAAAACATAAGCAGATATGGCATGATGATTTGTATATCCTTGCATCTGTGATTCTCTGTTATTTTTAACAAAGCCTAACCTCTATGGAAATGGAAAATTGAGAACTAAGTGGATAACCTGGTATATAGGGAAACATGCTAAAGTCTAAAAGTAGTTCTCATAGCTATTAAATAAACATACCATCATCTATTACTGAGTGATCTCATGCTAGAAAATAAAGTTATAAATAGGTTTAAGACATGGTTTTCCTTAAAAAAGCTTATGGTGAGTTTGGAAGAGAGAATATGCATAATTAATATATATTAATTAGTATTAATTTATGATTTCGTGTGTTAAAAGCCAGTAATAATCAAGTATAATATCTATACATCTTAGACAGTGGTCCTGTGGTACAATAGGGATCATTTGGTAACAGGAATTCTTTGATATGAGAAACCCATGGCCATAAAATTCATCCTCATTCACCAGGTATGCTAATTGGGAACAGGAAGTGAAAAACTGAAAGCCATATTCTTCATCTCTCTGTGAATGAGAGACAATTTACTTCACTTTCCAATGAGACTGCATCATTTTTTCTTTTTCTACACAGTGACTTTTTCTGTTTTCCCATGCACACAGCTGAAAATGACTCTCTCAAGCCTAGGTCATACAACCTTGGTATGCCACTCAACTGAGCAGGGTCCAACTCTCTTTCTTCTAAGTCCCCCTGAGAGACATTCTGATGGCCTCAGTCTTGCTTATAGACTGGCTTCTCCAAAGTCATGTTTGCCATGAGCTAATCATTTCTATTCAAAGGAGGAAGAGTGAGACAGCATGAACTTGACTCTAGGGGTCCTTTCCTGAGGGTAAGATAAAGGACTGCTCCAAAGAAAGAGGTTTTGTGGGGGGCAGATACATCAAAAGTTGTCCACAATTTTGTAGCTTGCAAGGTCTGTTTGGAAACTGTATCCATCTTTGAGTCAAAATCTTCTATCTTTGATCTTTGTTACATTAAATAAACCCTTTTGTGCTCTCAAGTTCCTTTAAGTCATATCCAATATTTGAATATTTAAATGTTGTTGAATATTTAAGGACTTTCATTGTCATCCTGTCAATCATTTAAACAAAATCACCTTCGAGAGCTATAGATGAGATGTCAAAAAGGGGTGTGTAGTGTAATTAATAGAGATACAAGTGCCTAAGAAATAGGTAAAGAAGTTTACCATTTATGATATAGCAACCTATTCAGAAACACAAACATCACAAAAGGGTCTATAGCAAGGGAATATTACTATTGAAGAGGAGAATTTGTTCTTAGAAAATAAACTCACACTAGTCTACTTAATATGTGTTGGCATTCCTGTTTAAAATAGAATGTAGTATCTGTTGAATAGACTTCTGACCCAATCGACAATGTGTTTTGGGTTTCTATGGTAGTTATTTTGATCAGACACAGTCCCAGGATATATTAATGTATTTAAATATTTTTATAAGTTCTTATTTTAGTAATGTAAACAGTTTGGGTTATGATATCAAGAAACCTGCTTCAGAGCACAGAAGCATAGCAAAGAACAAGCACAAAGTTAAAATTTTCTACACCATTGCCAGATTTTCAAAGGCAAATGTTTATTCTCAGTAAAATATCAACACTCAGAGCTTTTAGATAATGGAAAATTATATTGAAGCAGATGAAGCAGAACATTGTTAATATGATTAACTACTAGCTCACAATTTAAATATAGTCAGACATTCTAATCTATGAATACGGTCAGAAAGCTATTTGCTTAAAAAGGTAAAGTGGCAGCCTTTGTTACACTTCCAAGTTAAGGTTGTATTTGTCTCAACAGTACAGTATTGGATGCTAAGCTCTTTTTGGCTGGTTAGAATATTTTCACTTAATTGTTATGATTATTTAAACAACCTGTGAGTGTAGATTCACGATGAATGAAAACTGGTTTTTCCTAAGAGATTCGGCTCTTTTAGGTTTGCCCTTCACACTGAGCCAGATGGTTTCAGATCTCTCTGTATTTCAATGTTCTTTCTTCTGTCCTTTCTCCTCAATTCAGGGACAACATAGAATTAACATCTACTGACCTAAAACTCCTTGAAAAGAGTTGTTTACTTTTTGGGTCTCTGCAATCTCTACTTCATACCCACTCTTGTTTATATTATAAAAACGAGAATTAAAAAATATTTAATACACTAAAAATTTGGAAAAATTTAGTGAGGCAACATTTTCACCTTAAATGCTGTAAAATATTTAACTCGATATTTCACTCTTCCTTTTGCAGTCTTAGGCTTGTTGTTTGAATTTGATTCCTTCCAATCTCTATTTTCTTTGTGTCTTACAGAGTCAATTCAGAAATGATTCCCTTGACCAAATAACTCCAGAGATTCTCCTTGAATAAGACAGAGAAGCTTTAAAAAGGAGATTACATTTGTTTTTTACTATCCAGACTATCAATCATAGGAAAAGGTCAAGAGTTTCATACTCAAATAAATATTAACTTATTTCAATTAGTTTAGGGATTTCATTTTTAGGCCAGCTACTCAAGTCATCTAATTTTCAAATAAAAGTTTTTTAAAATGTGCAGTTTTAGTCAGTCAACATATTTTTTAAAAATATTATTTCATAGCCTAGGATGGATTTAGGAAGTTTAGTGTGAGAAGGAAAGAGAGAATGAGAAAGGGCAAGAGTGACTGTAGAAACTGGAGAGAGAATTAAGTGTGTGGAATGAGTAGGAGACAGATTAATTGCTACATGTTCTTATCCTGCACCCTTGGATGCTGTTTTCAAAGTATCATCACCTATCCTTTTGCCTTTGAAGTACCAGATAGCTTATTAACCTCTGGTCTCGATTTTGAGCTGCTCTTTAGTCTTGAACTTTTCCACTGCTTTTCTGAATAGGGTAGTCCTAACGAGATAAGCATATGGGGAGTGTTACTGAGACTACAGCAGCTGGATGTTTAGAGAGATTTTGGACTTGGCAGGGTGGTGGGTAGAACACATTTTGGTAGGGGGAAAAGAAGGTAGAGGGTACATAAAAACTCAAGTTAAGGCATAACCTAAAGGGATATTTACTGTAATTCCCTTTTCCCGTATAATCCTTTGCATCAAATATAAACAAAATTATGTATCTACTTGCTTATGTTGGGTTCCCAGACACTGAATCTGAAACAGTTTTATGCAGAAGATTTCTCCAGGTGCCCTTGGGACATACATCCATAAAGAAGTGATAAGGGGGCCTTGGACTGAAGGAGAAGACTCAGTCCTACCTACTGGAACAAGAGTCCTAGAGCTTGGCTGGCCCTTCAGAGTTGTCCCAAACTGGTCTGCGAAATTGCAGCATCTGATTTTTTCCAGTGGCCAGGGTATTGGTGCTTCAGTTCCAGAGGGGAAATAAGGGCCAGGCATCATAGCATATATTACTATGTTTAAATTTCTCAATGAGCTCAGGAAATTAGTATATTACCTTGGAGCATTGTTTTTTTTCTCTGCTTTCCATGATTACATTTTCTTTTTTAAGCTTGTAAAGAAGGGGAGAAGGAAGAGACAGAGAAAAAAATCAGGAAGTTATAAAAAAATATGATATAGAATTGGAAGAAAGATGAGAGAAGAAATACAAAAACAGTGAGGAGCTATTGATTTATATACATTTATATCTGTCCTGTTTTCTAGCTCTTAGATTCATAACCTGACTTTGTTATAGTTTGAGGATGAGTAGGGAAATGTTTGTTGTTCATTTTAAAGATAGATCCATGGTATCCTTATAAAAGAATCCAAATCCTGTAGAGCACACATTCTCAAAAGCAGGGGTCAACATAAATAGACTACGTTACTCTAAGCGAAGGTTTCATTATCCATAGTTACACAAAGGACGGCAAGCTTGATGTCACCATAGCTCCCCACTAGCCTTCCTGGTGAAGCAAGGTAGCTGAAGACTGTGATCAGAGAGGACTTCAGGCAAAATACAAGTTGTCCATAGAGAATTTATCAGACCCTTGAATGGCAGCAGGGGGGTAACCTGTAGGGCATCAGGATTTCATCCCCAGCTTAGGTGATAGGAATGCAACTGAGCCTTAATTACTTTTATGCAGCAGATGCTTAAATAATGTGTAAATTGCTCTTAAGTAGTTACCTATTGTCTTCTTGCACACCTTTATTGCTTGGGAACTCCTTTTTTTTTGAATTTTATTTTACTTTTATAGAGCAGGTTCTTATTAGTTATCTATTTTATATATGTTAGTGTATATATGTCAATCCCAATTTCCCAATTCATCCCACCACCACCAACATCACCACTACCCCCCCCCCCCCGCCCCAGGGAACTCCTTAAGAAATCAATTGGTTCAATTCAGTGAGATTGAATTCACAATTTTTCATTCTTTTTTAAATGCTCTATATAAAGGGGCTCCATCTGTGTGCGTGAGTGTATTTGCATGTGTGTACTTTTCCTTCTTTCCACTTTCAGTTTGCCTAGCACTCCTTGCCAAGTGACACTTAATCCTCTATCAGCTTCCCCAGATAAACATATTTTGGACTATCGATTCACCCTGTAGTAAGTACATGTTGAGCCCTGGCTAAATGAGAGTCATTGTTCAGAGTGTGGTTGATAAGCAGAGTACAATACCGACAAGAAACCTTGTTCACATGGAATTCACCTTCTTTTGGGACAAGATAGAGAGTAAAGAAAATAAATCAGGAAAAAATGGCAATATGCTGGATGATGATAAATGCTTTGGAAGAAAATGAAACAAAAAAGAAAATAGGAAGTGCAGGTATGAGTGCAGAGAGGGTTTACAATATGAAATAGGAGGATCAGGGAAACCTCGTAAGAGGGGGATGTTTGAATAAAGACCTGAAAGAGATGAAATGTATGAATGAATTACTTAAATCAAGAATATTTAATTAATCATTTGCACATGTTTAGCTGTCTTTCCCCCCAAATGAAATTCTATATGTTCTTATAATCTTTATTTTAATGCCTTGTTTCTGAGTTTTAACTATTTTAAATTTAATAATTTTGATAAATAGAGAAATATCCTTGCCATTTTTTCTACTTTGAAAGAAATTTCTACTTTAAAGAAATTGTTACAGTTATCTATGGCTGTACAACAAACTGCCTCAAAACTAAAAGGCTAAAACAACAACTATTTTATTGTATACACAATGTCGTGAGTCATGAATTTGGGCAGAGCTCAGGAGGCTGATTCTTCTGCTATGGTGTTGGTATTGAATTAGGTATTCATCTAACATGCATCTGGTCTAGTCCGGAGGGCTTGAGATGGTTTCACTCTTGTCTGCCATGGTGCAGAAGCTTCATATAGCTGGGTCTGTAGACCAAGTGCTTACAGATGACCTCTTTGATATCATAGTCTCAAGACAGTCATACTTCTTACACGGCAGCTCTGGGGCCTAGAGAGGGTGTCTCAGGAGATAAGAGGTAGAATCTGTTAGTATCTTAAAATCTGAGTACAGAAACTGATACAGTGTCACTTCAAACATATTCCATCAGTCAAAGCAGTCCCCAAACTGGCCCAGATTTAAGGGAGACAGGTAATGCCCCACAAGAATATGTGACCATCTGCATTAGTTTCCTAGGGCTGCCATAACAAATTACCACAAACTTACTGGCCTGAACAACAGAAATTTATTTTTTCACAGTTTAGAAGCCAGAAGTTGGAAATCAAGGTATTGGCTATGCCACGCTTGCTCCAAAGTCCAAGAAAAGGAATCCTTCCTTACTTCTTCCAGTTTCTGATGGATCCCAGCAAAGTAACTGCAATCTCTGCCTCCATCTTTATGTGGTCTTCTTCTCTGTGTCCCTGTGTGTCCTTTTTCTCAAATAAGGATAGTCTCACTGGATTTAGAGTCCATCCTAATCTAGTATGATCTCATCTTGACCCTTCTCTTAATTACATTTGCAAAGACCCTATTTCTAAATAAGGTCACATGGTAAGGTTCCAGATGGACAGAAATTTTGAGGGGAACACTATTCAACCCACTATACCATCTATACTCTTCCACAAGAATAGAGGTGGAATAGTCAGGATATAATATACAAATGGTGCAAAAATCAGAAAATTATGTCTAAAGCATTGGGATCTATAATTGCACAGGCTTTGTTAATTGAAAATCTCCTATTTACATACTATCCAGGAAACCATGATTCTCACCAGAAACTTTCTCCTTTTTTTTTACAGTGACATGAAAAAAGTTGGTGTCACTGTGGTTGGGCCACAGAAGAAGATCATCAGTAGTATTAAAGCTCTAGAAACACAATCAAAGAATAGTCCAGTCCCAGTGTAAAGTGCTATTTCTGGAAGGAGGTGGTGGCTGTGGAAGATGTGGCGTCACTCTGCAGACAGATGTCAACACTGGAAATACTGGTGGACATTCCAAGCCCAATAAGACACTCAGATACGAGTACAAATGCCTTAAAATGGAATTGAAAAACTCTTTATTTTCCCCTATCATTTAGTGGATGGGTGGGTGGGTATATTTTGTTTTGTAATTGCTTTTTGATATTAGTTGATGGATCAAATCAAAATTCTTCAGCGCAGAATGATGAACTAGCATAGAGCCATTGATCATAAACTATCATAAAAGCAAAACAAGTGAAATAACATAATGAACATGGTGGCTCTGTTTATAAATAGCCACAAAAGAAAAGATGTGATATTTTTATACACAGAAGAACTCTGTAACAGGTATTTTGTTTCTTTAAAAGCAAGCAAAATAGAGGAATTCATACCTCAAACTATCTGGCCATATTTACTACCTTTTCATTGTATTGTTCCCTTTCATCTGTTAAAAGGCATATGGAGATGAAGTCTGTAGTGGTTTTAAGTACTACACATTTTTAATTGTTAGCTTCTCTTAGTATTACCGTGTAAAAAATGTTTTAATTTTGAAGAAAGGTACATATTTATTTTCTTTTGAATTGTTTTTATTGTTTTCTATTTATGCCTTGATGATTTAATTTGGATTTGTGACAGTCAAGTGCCAAATGCTCTCTCAAATTGTCAGCAGTAGGAAACATAGAAAGTGATGGGTTTCTTTCCAGATTTTTTGAACCATCCACTTATATGTATCTATATCTACATACAAAAGGAAACCAAACCCTTTCCTTGTTCATACACTAACCAAATCTCTCACAGTCTGAATTATTCCATCCATTTTTTTCTCTCCATTTTATAATAAACTGTACGCTCCTAATTTAGTGTAATATACTGGCTGTGTGTAATGGATTCTCAGTGACATACCTGCCCTGCTCTGGTGTTTAGGAGACCATCAATTCCTTCCATTAGTAAAAGAGCTACGTTAGAACTCCTGAATAGAGAATAGCTACACTGGAAAGGATTGGGATCCTATTTAGATTGCTGCATTAATTGGCAATATAGCCTATAAGCTGAAGCATGAGTCAAAAAATCACTTGCTGACTGGCTTTGAAATGCCACTTAATATCTTTGTTTAAACGTGTTGAGCTATTTATAGAGAATGATGATAACTAAACTACTCATCTGCCTCACTGGGGTTTTGTTAAATTAATTAAACATTGTCATCATCAATAGCAAGTATTATTATCTTTAAGAGTCTCTGCTGAAATGCACCTATTGTAGTTTTGGTGTATATCTTAGAAGCATTGAACTTCTTGACACTTATTGAACATATTTTCAAAATTGCTGGTTGTCTAGCAAGACTCAAAATCTGGAAAGATCTCTTATTGCAGGAATTTACACTTACTATTCCATAAAGGTCAAATATGAGCATACTCATTAATATTTGAAATATATACCTGGTGGAGATCTAGCCATAATATATTGTGAAGCAACATTTTACCTATATCTATATTCTTTCTAATGCTGATATGGTCATGTTATTGGAATAAGAAATGCATACGTCACAAAATAGAATGGATAAAACAATGCCGCAACCTTTATGTTCTTATGCAAAATGGAACACTAACACGGCTTACAGTCACAGATCAAAATTCGCAAGTGCTAATCTATTGTAAATTTAGTGTAATAAGGCTTAGGTTGTGTTCCTCATATATGCAATTATATCTCAAATTTCTGCAATATTCCTTATAGTCAAATCATCCTACTAGAATCATGTATTGGGTGTATAAGAGCATGAACCTTTTAAAAAATATATGTGATTATGAAATTAATTACAAATTTCACTTAAGCCTGCTAGAAGCAGATAAAAAAACATTTTTAAGCAAACATTTTGTGTTGTGGAATGTTAGATTGAGATATGAATCTGGCTTCAATCTCATTTTTTTTTCCAGACTAGCATTTACTTTCTTAGGTACTCGTCTGTGCATACGCAACAAAATCTGTGCATTTCATGAATTAATAGAAGTTGAGGATTGTTGAATCTATTTCACTTATTTTGGCTGTGGTTTCCATTTGAAAGTTGAGATTGTATACGCAGTATATTGCTCTTCATTTTTTCACTATTTTTCTATCTGACCTCTTATAAATTTACTTTACACAATCCTTACCTTGTACATATGTAAACATAACAGTGTACGATTCTTAACCGTGGAGTAGAGGTACTAGAATGCTAATGGCCATCTCTTTGTACAGAAACTGCATTGGCTTTCAATAAACATGAAACCACAACTCATTCGCAACGTCATGTACCATATTATCTGTTTTGTATCTTAAATTTGTTTTACATATATTATTTATTTCTGGTAACTTGCCCACTTTAAGCTGTACTAAGTATCAAATAAGCCATGTATAAATGTGATATGATTGGCAATATGTATGTACTTTAAATTTGTATCTTCAAAACATTACTCATTTAGTTTATGTTGTACAATGTAGATGGCCTCTTACTAATGTAAAATGATTTGTAGTGGAAACATTTATATTTTTATAATAAACATAACGAAAATATTTTTTACAGATTGGAATAAAGAAGTGGTCTTTGAACCTTTTTTAAATATTATACAAATATGTGCTTATTTAAACAACAAAATAATGAAATTTATGTAAGTCAAGAAGAATGTGCTGTTTCTTTTTTCTCCATTAGTGAGGAAGGATTGGTGTTATGTTATCCACATTTTTTTTTTTTGTTTAAATGTCATTATCAATCAGCTAGAAAAATAATCAGTAAATATTATCTTTATGGTTAAAAAACAACTGTATTAGGTAGTTCTCTTTCAATTACAAGTGATGAAAAACAAATAAATAGCTTAAAGAAAATAAGGAAATTTTCAGACCACATGACTGAAAAGTCTGGAGATAAACTTCCTAGCTGAGAAATCAGGAACAGTTGGTTCCAGGCATGTCTTATTCTTTTTCTTTTTAACTGATCCTATTTTTTCTCTCAACTAGGTTAATTTGCAAACTCCAGTTGATCCTTGAAAAACTTGGGTTTGAACTGCATGGGCTTGCTTATCACAGATTTTTTTCAATAAATACGTACAGTACTACATGATCTGTGGTTGGTTGAATCCACAGATGTGGAGCCATGGATATGGAGGGCTAACTATAGGACTAGAGCATCCTCGCATTTTGATATACACCATGGGGGATCCTAGAACCAATTCTCGTGGATACCGAGGCCTGACTGTAAATCTTTTTTTTTTTAACATCGTTATTGGAGCATAATTGCTTTACAGTGTTGTGTTAGTTTCTGCTGTATAACGAAGTGAATCAGCTATATCCCCATATCCCTTCCTTCTTGCATCTCCCTCCCACCCTCCCTAATCTACGCATCTATGTGGACACAAAACATCGTGCTGATCTCCCTGTGCCGTGCAGCTGCTTCCCACTAGCTATCTATTTCACATTTGGTAGTGTATATATGTCAATGCTACTCTCTTACTTCATCCCAGCTTACCCTTCTCCCTTGTGTCCTCAAGTCCATTCTCTACGTCTGTGTCTTTATTCCTGCCTGCCCCTAGGTTCATCAGAACCTTTTTTTTTTATTTTTAGATTCCATATATGTGTGTTAGCATACAGTATTTGTTTTCTAGTTAATATAATTCTGCATTATAATTCCTGTGAGATAATTACTGTCCCTCAGTTGTTCCAGTAGAAATCATGGAGCCTTACTTGGCTCACAAGCCCTGTCTGAATCCCTTTGGACAAGAAAATGAATGACTTAGATTGGTAGTTCTTAGTCCTGAGCCTGCCGTTGGAGATAGTGGGTGGGATCATGTGAAACTGATCCACAGGGATCAGAGGTGTCAGAGTGGTTTATGTCCAAAAGAAAGTCAGAATATCATTTATGAAAAAAGAAGAAAGGAATTCTGAATGGGCCAGATAAAACAAAAATTAAAAACAACCAATGAACTGAAACTTCAAATAATATTCTAAGAAACACTTGGTACTTTGTATAAAGTAGGTCCCTAGTCATTTGCAACCTATTTAAAGAAAATGAATATATATGAAAACCATTGCTAACTCACAATATGAGGCAAGATAAGATGAGTGACCAAGATTAGAGGTGAAGTCACAAAATAGATCAGGTTTGAGCTTTCCCTGAAGGAGAAATAGCATTCAATCATGTTGAGTGGAGTAGAGAATAACTTGTAAGCAGGAGATAAAGGGAGCAGGTAAAGAAGAATATATTTATTCATTCAATAACTATGTTTTAAGTACTATTATGAGACAGGTGTTTTGCTTTCACCATTTACAAGTTATTCCATTAAATTTTGCAACAATCCTGTGAATAGATTTAGCCACTTTTAATAGATGAGGCAATCAAGGCTCAGAATGTCCATGTCACCTTCCCAAGGAAACCCTAATAAATAGATAAACAGATATTTCAAACTAGAATCCCCTTTTTCTGTGTTCTTTCCATAATATAATTGCTACTGTAATCCCCAAAATGCTCTGGGGACAGTGACAGTGCCCATTTGCAAAAATGATTTGGGAACGGCTGTAGGTTAAGTAGACTATATGATGTTAGGAATCTGTATTAGTGTTGTAGGCAAGAAGCTCTTCACTTACTCTAGGATGGTGGTAATAGAATATAGAGAACAGGATGCATACAAAGACACAGAAAGAAAGGAGGATTAACAGAATTTACCAACTTGACATGAGAGTTGTTCCACAGGTAAGAATCAAAGTGAATCATAAAATGTCTGGAATGTTTGTGGAAATGATAGCACTATTGTTAGAAGTAGGGAATAAGGAGAGGTTACTTTGACATTATGAGTCTGCTAAATTAATGTTGCTAGCCAAACCTTAATAAGTTCACAATTGTTGAAGATGTGAGTCTGAAGCTTTAGAAAAAAGAATTCAAAGGAAAAAGTTGTCTCTGATATCATGTAGAGATCTATATATCTTTTTGTGGTATATATACATGTATCTTTATCTTGGACCACCTTTTTTAGGTTAATGTTAGCTGCTATAACAAATCTCCAAGTGTCAACAGCTTAAATTATGAAAAATACAATTTTATCTCTATTATTTTTTAAATTTTTTTATTTATTGGAGTATAGTTGATTAACAATATTGTGTTAGTTTCAGGTGTACAGCAGAGTGATTCAATTATACATATACACGTATCTACTCTTTTTCAAAGTATTTTCCCATTTAGGTTATTACAGAGTATTGAGCAGAGTTCCCTGTGCTATACAGGAGGTCCTTGTTAGTTATCTATTTTAAACATAGTAGGGTATACATGTCAGTCCCAAACTCCCAATCTATCCCTCCCCCCAACCCTTCCCCCCGGTTAACCGTAAGTTCATTCTCTAAGTCTGTGAGTCTGTTTCTGTTTTGTAAATAAGTTCGTTTGTATCAGTTTTTTTAGATTCCTCATATAAGCAATATCATATGATATTTGTCTTTCTCTGTCTGACTCACTTTATTCAGCCATTAAAAAGAATTAAATAATGCCATTTGCAGCAACATAGATGGACCTGTAGATTACCATACTAAAAAATACAATTTTAGACACAGAATAACCCAAAGTAGTCGTTTTCCAGGTGGCCTCACTTAACAATGATCCAAATCCCACACTCTCTCCATCTTGTGGGGTGTAAAGCTTTGGAATCCTTTGCTCCCAGCCAGTAAAGTGGAAGGGAGGATTGTCTGTGGCAGATGTCATGAGCCCTGCTTGTGAGTGGCACACATCACTACCTCTCTCCACGGACTAGAACTCAATCATACCGCTATACTTGACTGAAAGAGAGTGTGGGGCAAGTAGTGTGCTCACATAGAAAAGGAAAGAGCTTTTGGAATCCACATAGCCGTCTCTGCTGCAAGTCCTTCTTCTCACGTATATAATGTGTTAGACGCAAAAGGCTATGATTGAAACATCAGTCTCTTGCTAAAGCCACCCATTTCTTCTTCTCTACAGGCAACCGTTTTGAACTCTTTTTTCTCATTACTTGAATCCAATATATTAGTGGTAACTGTGTCTGCTATGGGCATTCACTGTTCAGATCTCATATCAAGAGAGAATTTATTAGAAGGAGAGCAATTAGCTGACAAACTCAAACTGTTGTGTTTTCAAAATCCCCAGCCTAGTTTATACCAGGTCGTGAAGCGTGGTGAGAGTACTAGTTCCAGGCCATTTCTTCTCAAGCAACAGACTCCTTCAACAAGCAATTTTGAATCTCATGCTGCAATCATCCTGGCTGAGGTGTTCCCAGAGCTGCACTGCAGTCTGAGCTTCCTATCCAATCCCCATCCTTTGCTCTTTCTTCTCATAGGTGTCAGACCTGTATTTCAATCTGTAAGCTCTCCAAGCCTTCTGTTCTCCCCTGTCCCAATCCTTCACCGGCATGCCCACCAAAAAGTTTCTTGCAGGTCTAATTCCTTCTTGGTGTCTGCTTCTTTACATCTCTCCACAGCCTCTGTTGGGCCCCCATTATCTGTCTAGATTACTGAAGGAATCTCTTAAGTAATTCATCTGACTCCAGCCCTGATATCTCCAATATCAGTCAGACTAATATACTGAAGCAAATTTAATTTTGTAGTTTCTCCTCAGGATACTTGCAAATGCAAATGCCTCAGGGGTCTGGCAGGTTATATAAGAGTGAAGCAAGTGCAGTGTGGTGACCCGTAAAAGCACCCTTCGTTCCTCCAGAAGCAGCTTCTCAGCAATAAGGCTACAAGAATCCAGTGTTAATTCCTGACCTTTCAAGAGAATTTCTGATCTGAGTTTTTGTGAGAATTTTTTATATATTTTAAATGTGGCCACCCATCTAATAATGAGGAAGACACAGCTAAGTGCTGAACTTAGCCTGCAGCTGCCAACTTATCATTTCTAGAACACAGAATACTCTTTAGTATTGGTACATAAGACCTGCCTGGAATAAAACCCTACTTCTCTCTATATTCTCCTGTCTGTCCACTATCTCTTCATATTGTATACAACTGTGCTGAACCACTTGCGGTTCTCTGAATATGCCACATGTTTTTTGTTTCTTTTTTATGCATCAGAGCCTTTGAACTTTCTGTTCATTTGTCCAGAATCACCGAGCCAATCTCTATTCATTCTTCAGGTCTCCTTATCTTCCCAGCACTGGGTTAGGTGTCCTTTGTGTGTGTGTGTGTGTGTGTGTGTGTGTGTGTGTGTGTGTGTGTATGCAACAAAAAAACCCTGTGATTGAGCCTGCACAGCACTTATCATCTTATACTGAAGTTGCCTCTTCTTTATGCCCCATCCCCGCTCCTGGCTGAGGGTTCCTTGAACAGGAACTATGCGTTGTAAATCACTCTGTCCCCTTGCCCATTGCAATGCCTGATATAAAATAAGCATTCAAAATTTTTTGATTTAAAGTATTAAAACTATTTTTGATAATATAATAAAGAGGGATGTCCCTGAATATTTTTTGTTCTTATAAGAAAAAGTATAAATTTTCTTCAGGTCAATAAAAACTAGTTAATGTTCCAGTTGTGTATCTTGGATCATTAAACATACTGATTTCTCCTAGAACTGGTTCATTTTCATAGAATTTTGTGGACTCCTTTCATAGGTCTCAATGCTCTCATTTTTCTTAGTGCAGTTAAGTCATTTAAGTAGACCCTTGAACCAGAGCTCAGCTATAAAAATTTAACAAGGTAAATGCCAAAGCTATTCTGATCCTTTCTACTCTCTTACTATGTACAAATAACGTCAACATGCATACTAAAAACTATCCTTCTTATAGGGCATCTGGGATTCACATTCTAGACCCAGGGGCTCTAGACACAATTCAGGAAAATAAGTGGTAGAGTTAAATACACTATAAAACAAAGATTTTGGAGTTTACAGAAGTCCTCACCCTGAAATTCTCTGGGAAAACCAAGTTACAAGTTGATGGAGAATAGTCATCATTAAATCAAATTTTCCCACTAAGTGGGCTATCTTCTTTCTTCTTTTGAACAAAGATAATTTTCCACTTAAATTAGAATTAATAAAAGTGACAACAGTAATAACAATAAATAAGAATTTTAAACGTGATTCATAATTTCTATTACATATATGTACATATATATGTATTATTAGGTTTTCCTATTCCAAATGCTATTATCAATTAAGCATTATTGTGTTCTAAGCACTTAATATATATTATTTTATTTAATTTTCACCAACAGTCCTGTGATATGAGTGTGTTATTATCTACTTTATAGGTTGAGGCTTAGAGTAGTTAATAATCATACAAGTTTGTACAGCTATCAAGTAGAACTGAAGTCAAAATCAACTCTAAGACCCTTATTCTGAATGACTACACTTTATCACATGTCAGTATAATATTACTAATGAGGATAAAAATCTGAAGAACAATTATGAAATGCATGCTGGATTTAAGATCTTGCATAGTGTCCCACTTGCCACTTTTCAATGTGCATGATGTTACTCAGTGACTCTCTAGCAGAACACATTTCTGCAGAATCCTTTGATTCTTACTACTGTGGTAGAGGAAGGAACAGGCAGTTACCCTTGGTTTCACTTCTGTGAACTCCATTTCAAGAGTATAAGATTTGTCTGACATATGGTGAACCCTTCAAGCAAACATGCTCCCTTGAACATTCAACAAATAATCTAATTTGGAAAAACCAAATACCACAAGGAAAAAGTAGTACTCTTGTGCTATTTTCTGACAGATTTCCACACCAATGATTTATGGAAGTGTGTTAAGTTTGGGATTCTTATCTGAAGCCAAGAAAAAAGCCCTTACATTTTTGAAGCCCATCACCCTCAATGATGGAAGCCAAAACCTTGGAACGTTTGCTGAAATCAAGGATGAGAGAACACAGAATGTCATGTACTATCAAGAACTTGTTGACTTTCATATGGTTCTCATTTATTCTCATACATGGCAAATCAAAAGCCTTGGGAGGAAGCCAATACAAATTGTTATAGATAACACTATCTGAATTTAACTGCCATAGGTATGCTTTATATAATAAACATATATTTCATATCAGCAACTCAGCAACACAAATATGGGAAAAGACTATAGTTAAAATTCATTTGAATACTCTCCTTCAGAGAATGATCAATTTGCCAATATTATTATTTATCTTGGGCTAGAGATCCCTTAATATTCAATTTTGTTCCATGTTTCTGACACTAGAGATCATATATATATATATATTCATACTCTATGAAATATTGACATCATGTTACAATGATATCTTAGGGTAATAAAATCATTTCAGCATATGAATGTTTAGTATGTGCTTCCAGAATCAAATAGATTAAATTGTTCCCAGTTTCATTTTCAGAGACATTTTACAAATGGGAATTTTTTCTTTGTTTAATTGGCTACAGTTCAGTTTGAGGCATCCTTTGATCATGGAAGCCTCTAGCATTACACATAATATTTAGTCTAATAGTGATGGATCGTTTATCAAATGTCTAATACAGTGTCAGGCACACAATAGATAAGTAGGCACACAGTAAGTATTTATTGAATTAATTTAAAAAATATTATTGGAGGACAAACGAGTCATATTACCTTTTTCAACTAATATGGCATGGATACTCTGAATAATATACAATTTAGTTCCACTTAGATAAATGTTTCTCTCAAATATTTAGAGAGAGTGTTTTGTAAGACAAGTCTAGTCTAATGTATAACCTGGTTCATGGCCTAATCCATAAAATAAACTGCTTACTGTTTATTGAATGATAAATATTTTAATGCAATATCACTATGGGTAACAAAAGAATCTTATTATATCTCCCTGCTGTGAAGGAAGGGATCATATATATATATGACTTACTAATATTTAAAGGATTAGTAAATGCCAAAGTCAAGAATAAGATTAAATTTTTTTGAGAAATTCTTTTCTTCTAAAAGAGCATGTACATAAGAAATCAAGAAATATTAAAGCAAAGTGTTTTTATTTGTTTTTAAGGCAAGTTTCAGTTACTATGGTTACAGAACTTCAGTTAGTGACTTAAAACACTAAATCTCTTAAAGTCATTATCTCAAGTTTTCTGTGGGTCAGGAATTCACACATAGCATAGAGCAGAGAAACAAGTTGTCTGGCCCTCAGAAGACTCAAAGCCTGGGGGTTGAAATCATCCAAAGGCCCATTCACTCATGTCTGTTTATTAATATTGGCTGCCATTTGGGGACATAGCTGGGCTATTGGCTGGAACACTCACACATGGCCTGTCTTTGTGGACTGGGCTTCTTCATAGCACCATGGCTAGTTCCAAGTACAAGCATCCCAAGGGAGGGGAAGGAGAAAGAAACCTATCAAGAATTGTGGAGTCTGAGGTTTTACCCTTCTTACAAGCCAACTGGTTAGCGTGTCACACTTTCACAGATACTGATGGGAGACATGATGTTTCTGGGTTGGAGACAATGGATAATTTGGCATTCTAGTGATAGCAGTAGAGAGAGTGTCATCATTTTCACATGCTGGTTTCCCAAGCCCTGATTTCCACAGAGAGGACAAAGAGAGCAAGGTCATACCTGCATATGCAGTGGGTTGTGTTGAAGGTAAGGACACCTGTGTTTAAAGAAGCAGTTTTTTAAAATGGGCTGCAAGCAAACCTGCCTAACATTTGTCTCAATGGGAGATATTTTTATCATGCTGCAGAGTAGAGATCAACTCCCTTGTCCTCTGCCCTCCCTTGGTTAAGAATGACTATATAGAAAGATTGGGATGTAAGTATCTTCAAGGATATAAAATAATTAAATGTTGCTTCTTAAGTAAATATTGCAACTTGTGTGAAAATGCATATACTATATGGTGAAATTTGATAGGTTTTTAAATTTTTTTTACTAAATCTATAGATAATTTGTGTAGAATTGATATCTTTACTATCTTGAGTTTTCCAATCTATGAGCATGGTATGTTTATTTACTTAAGTTTTCTTTGATGTCTTTCATCCGTATTTTGTAATTTTCATCATTGAGAACCTGCATAGGTTTTGTTTAATTTATACCTAAGTATTTCACTTTCTTTGGCACAAATATAAATGATAATTTGATTTTAATTCATTTCCACATGTTAATTATTGGTTTCTAGAAAATGATTATTTTTGTGTTTTGATTTTATATCCTGCTACCTTATTGAACTCATTTATTACTGCTAAGTTTTAACTTTTTATATATGCTTTGGACTTTTCTATGTAGATAATCATGTCATCTAAAAATAGTAACAATAACAATTTTATATCTTCCTCTCCAATCTATATGTCCTTAATTTCTTTTCCTTCCTTATTTTTCTTGCTACAATTCTAGTACTATGTTAAATAAGAGTGGTGAGTAAGCACCCTTGCCTTATTGCCAGTCTTAGGGATAAAGTATTCAGTCTTTTATCATAAGTATGATGTTAGCTGTAAAATATTTTGTGGTGCTTTTTATCAAGTTGAGGAACTTCTCCTCTACTCTTAGTTTTCTGAGATTTTTTCATAAAGAGGTGTTAGAATTTTTCAAACGTTGTTTTTCTTCTCAGTTGGTAGGATCATGTGATTTTCTTCTTTAGCCTGTTTATAGGTGATTTTACTGATTGATTTTTGAATATTGAACCAGCTTTTCATACCTTGAACAAATCTCTCTTGTTCATGGGATATAATTATTTAATACATTGCTGGATTCAACACTAAGGTTTTGTCAAGAATTTTGCATCTGAGTTCATGAGAGACATGTAGATGTACTTTCCTTTCTTTCACTTCTTTATTTTTTCTCTAATTTTTTTGTTGGTCTTTTGGTGTCAGGCTTCATAAAATAAGTTGAAGATTATTTCTTCCTCTTTCATTTCTAGAAAAGATTGTATAAAATCATATTAATTCATCTTTAAGGGTTCATATAATTCTCCAGTGAAATTATCTAGGCCTGGAAGTTTATTTCTCTGCAGATCTTAAATTATTAATTCAATTTATTTAATGGTTGTGGGACTATTCAGTTTATCTATCTCACTTTTGTTGAGCTTTGGTAATTTGCAGTCTTTGAGAAATGTACCCGTTTTAATGAGTTGTCACATTTATGAGTGTAAAGTAGTTTGTAGTATTCTCTTGTTTCTAATAAGTATGGGGTCTGGAATACTAGTTGTTTTATTACTAACATTTATGATTTGCATCTTTACTATTTTCATTTTCATTAGTCTTTCTAGAAGTTTAACATGTTTATTGCTTTTTTGGGGAAGAACCATCTTTTGTGTCATTGATTTTCTCTATTGTTTTTTATTTTGATTTTCATTGGTATTTTCTCTCTTTATTATTTCTTTCCTCCTACTTTCTTTGGAGTTTTTTTTGTTTTTGTTTTGTTTTGTTTTGTTGCCCTTCTTTTTCTAGTTTCTTGAACTAAGAACTTAGATTATTAATTTGAAGTCTTTCCTTCCATTTAAAATAAAAATATGGTTCTATAAATTTTTCTTTTATCATTACTTTAGGCACATCTCACTAATATTGATACATTTTATTTTACTTTTCATTCAATTCCATGTATATGTTGTTTCCTTTGAGACACTCTTTCAACCATGAATTATTTAGAAGTATGTTGTTTAATTTTCAAATGATTTTCCTGCTGTCTTTCTGCCATTGATTTCTTATTTGATTCTATAATAATTAAAGAATATACACTATATGATTTATATTCTTTTAAATTTGTTCAGGTTTCTTTCATGACCCAAGGTATGGTCTGTCTTGGTAAATGATCCATGGGCCCATCAATAGAATGCTGTCATTGGGTGGAGTATTTTTTATCAATGTGTATTAGATCTTGTTGGTTATTAGTGCTTTTCAGATATTCTATATTATTGCTCAATTTTGTCTATTTCTCTTTACATTGCCTAGAGTGGGGTTTTGAAGTCCCCAACTATAATCAAGAATTTTCTTACTTCTTCTTTCAGTTCTGTTCATTTTTGCTCCATGTATTGAGAAGTTCTGTTGTTGGTGCAGGCACATTTAGGATAATTACGTCTCCTTGGTAAATTGGTCCTTTTATTAACAAGCAATACCTTTCTTTTTCCCTACTAATTTTCTTTGTTCTGAAGTCACTTTATCTGATATAAAATTAGTTACTCTTGTTTTTTAAAATTAATTTTTGTGTAATATATTTTTTTAATCATTTTATTAATAGCATACCTGTGTCATTATATTTGAAGCAAATTTTTTGTAAACTCCATATAGTTGGGTCTTGATTTAGTACCCACTTTGCCAATCTCTGTCTTTTAATTGGTGTATTTAGATAACTTATTTGTAAATTAATTATATTGTGACTTAAGTCTACCAATTTACTATTTTTTTCTGTGTTTTCTCACTGTTCTCATTCTGCTCTTTCTCTTTTCTTGCCTTCTTATAACTTAATATGTTATTTAGAATTACGTTTTGGGTTTTTTTTAATGTTTTTGAGTATAACACTGTACAATTGTCTTAGTAGTTGCTCAAAGTAGTATAATAAACATTTGTAACTCTGAACATTCATATAAATTCTGATAATGTTTAGGTGAACAAATGTATCTTTATTTTACCTACATGAAATGAAAATTGGTCTAGATGCTTTCTATAGGTCCTTCATATTCTAACGTTCTTTAATATGTGATAAATATTCAGTATTTTAGTATAATGTATAATTCAGTATTATACATTTATTATCATTTGAAAGTTATAGTGCTACATATGAAAGAAAACCCCGTATGTCCTTGCTACATGTACTGATTTTTTAAGTGAAAAAGAATGAATATATATGTATGTATATAGGTATGTATATCAGATAAAATAATTTTTGAGATGGTCATATATTTCTATAGGAATTAATATTAAAGATGATTTATTATTCATGCTACTGAGCAGAGTTTTTTGCACTGACCTGTCCAGAGTATAAGGAGTTAATTGAAAACAGTTCAGGCCCCTCTTGACTGTTTGTAATAATTCTGGATTATTTGACACATGGGAGGAATTCTGCTAATTCTTTCCTCTTCCAAAAAAAGCATCTTCACTTAATTTTTGTATTTTTTATATTTTTACTATATTAGTAAAGGTATCGATGGCTTTAAATTTTGTAAAAACCACTGCTGTAATGTAAGCTCACATCTGTGATTTGTTTACTTGGTTGTAGATCACTGAACAACTGAGACAATAAAAACAAAAGCATGAAATTAGCTGAGTTATCTATTAGTACTAACAGAAGACAAAAAGTCCACGCATTTAAGCAACAAATACTGTGTTTTTTGCCTGTTTGCTTGTTTTAGGATACCTACTCTGTGTCAGGCATGATTTCAGGCCCTTGGACATGTTGGTGAAATAGAAAGGAAAAGAATGTAGTGAAGATGAATGTTGAAGTTAATGCTGAAGCCAAAAAAAATGTTAGTCCTTTTTGACTCTTGTAGAGTTCAGATGCTAAGACGATTTGCTCTTCCCACAATCCATGTATCATTAAATAAACCCACATTCATTGAGTAAACTGCATTTTTCTTAGTTTTCTACAGTCTGGAACAGTCTAAAGGGCACCCTTAGTTATTGCACTTCTGGAGGATTGGGTAAAAGATTTATTTATATGTTCCCAGGTATTTTGAACACTAAAGAGCTTTTTAAAAGTGACTACTTTGAATGGATAAGTGAATAAACATGAATATCATCAGATATTATATGTCACTGTAAGTACTTCCTCTTATGCTTGTTAAAAAGTACTGTGGTGGAAAGGAATCAGGATTTAGAGTCAAACAAACCTGAGTTCAAGACCCTTAGGTATTTTTATTAGATGAACTCAGTGCTGGCTGAATTCTAGAGATTCAATTTATTCACCATGTATATAAAATAATTATATCAAGCTAATACAGTTGGAAAAATAAAATGGAATATTATAGATAAGGTGTTTTCCTTAGTTTACCTACTCAAAAAGCATTTTTCTTTTCCCTATTTACTTACCTTGGTCCAGTGAAAAGCCTGGTTTTAGGATTTATGTTCACCAAAATTGAACTCTGCAGGAAGTGAGCACAAAAGGTAAATTTTGGGAAGACATTTGGGAACCATTGTTAAATGTTTGGTCAACTCTGATAATAACTTTTTACATTAAAACTGATCAATAATTATTTTCAAAATACAGAACAAGCTTTCTCCTATTTCTCATTGCTACTAAAATGACTTTTGTTTTTGACATTTGAAGTGCGTAATAATAAAAAGTATATAAGGTAGAAAGCTTCCTTCAGTGAAATAGAATATCTTGACTTTCTATGGAAGCTAATTTTCAGTCCCAACTTAAATAATAAAAAACTCAATTTCCGTTTCCTGGTATTAAATTATAGGTCATATATTCCTGGTTTACAGTGGACTACATACACTTAGAGGCCTGGAAATGTTGTTTAAAATGAGGAGATGTTACGTGTGGTAAATGGCCACTCCATGAGCACAGTTTCCTGCTATGTAGGACACATAAATTATTAGATTTAGTCTGAAATGGTTGAAAATGTTTCCAACATCTTTTAACAATTAAAAGAAAAAAATGTGAGGCTCTGAGAAGATCTGATTCATTCAGCAAATTTGTATTCTGATTAAAAGAACTATTTGATCTTACAGAGTAAGTGCATGGAAAAAAGTTGGCCAGCTGTTTGATTCAGTGTGGTTTGTTAGAGAAGAAAATATGGCTTTCATGCAGGGTTTTAGCCTGTGTAGCTTTGTGATTGTATTTGTTTACCCATGGTGGAAATCTCCTTATTAAATTGTGGGCAAAAGGCACTTTTATTGGTTTTCTTAACAGTAACTGCTTATTTCAGGAAGCATTAGATTAAAATGTTAGATGCAGATCTCTGGAGTTGATCTCATAACAGAACTAGAGTACATGACTTGATACTTAGACATGTGCAGAAGACAGACGGTTTCCTAAAGGGCTGAATGCAATTTCTTCTTTTCGTTCTAAAATGAATTTTAACAATTTTTTTCTACCCTTAGTAAAGATATGGGCACATACATCAAAAGATGAAGTTTGAAAAAGCCTCCTCTTTAGTTTTACGAGTATGCAGCAACTGAAATTTACATGGTTATAAAACACTACTTAAAAATTAAAAACTCAGTCCTGTATGTACAGATGTGCCATTGTTAGTTGATCTGCTCTCATTAGCTGTTATACTATCAACACTATTATCAAAATGACACTGATCTTGTGCTGTTTCCTCTTCTCCACTGCTAGCTGTGTATTCCTCTTGTACCTGGGCCAGTTCAGCCATACATCTTGTGTACTGAACCATATGGAGCGTGTTTTTGTATGAACTCTCATGATTAAGGACATCTGTCTCAGTCCCTATTTTTGCCTTCAAGGGATCTTTGCATCACTTAATGATATAGCTAATAGCATGTTTTTTATCATGAAGTTGGCCATACACAGCTTTACTTGGGGTTCCACTGTTTTCCTTCCTAATAAAAACACATGGATGAGTCTGTATTTTACCTTTCTCTCTCTTTTCTTCTTTATTGCTTTTCTTCCTCTCTCTTTCCCTTCCTTTTTCCTTATTTCTATTCATATTCATTGTGTGTCAGCCGTACGCAGGGCCTATAATATTCCAAATTGCAGGTTTTCAATACTGTAAAGATTGTCTGCAATTTCGAAATGCAATTCACTTTTGTATTCAATTACGTGTTTTGGTTATAATTTGTATTCGCTGAATTGTATGTGTAACTTTTCCAAATATTTTATTATAAGTAATATGATTCAGATTCAAATCTCTTAGATTTATCTGAGAATATTCCTAATGAATCTATCCAAAATGTCCACATGCCTCATAAGTTAACAACACAAAATGTTGATAGTTCTATATCAAAATTCTAGTTCTTCCTACTTTAGAGATGTTCATCATAAGTTAATCATAATTATATATGATAAGCATTTAATCAAAATCAAATTTTAATCACTTTTAAACAGATATAGTAATATTAAATAGATAGGAAGGACAATGATAATATTGAAACTCTCACAAACACTAAAAAGTAAATTTAAAATATGCAAGGTTATTGAATCAATTACATTGTATATTGTTGATTTCACTTTATAATTTGTAAAAGATACTCTTTCTCTGTTGATGCAAAGATAAACTTTATTGAAAAAAATCCTGAATAATGAAGATGTCTGAGTTAATGTAAACTACATTGCAAACTTTCGTCTTCGTTTGTTTTTCTCAAGGGTAAATTTTCACTAGTCTCATTTATTGCTAAATGTAGTGTTCAACTATGTTTCCAAATAATTCCAAACAGTAGAGTTGAATATATTTAGACGATCTAAGTGAAAGCGTATTGACTAGTGAGTTAGAAATATTGATATTTATTTACTCTTCCTAGTGCTCATATTTACCCTTCAAAATGCATCATATTTTCTCAACAGAAATATTATTGAGTATCTATGGGTGTCCAGGTACTGTGTGTAATACACTACAGATACAGAGAGTCTCTGCTCTGGTGGAGGAGTCTGCTTTTTTAGGTACTGACAGTTTGAGAGGAAGATATAGAAACAATAATGACAGACTGTTCTCAAGAGTGTAGATTCATAAATAGAGCAAAGGCCAAAATTGGTACATTTATCACTGATGTGAAGATATTGATATTCCCTAAATGCAAACATAGTTCTGCACTGTGACTCGTTTTTCTTTTTTTTTAACATCTTTTTTGGAGTATAATTGCTTTACAATGGTGTGTTAGTTTTCTGCTTTATAACAAAGTGAATCAGCTATACATATACATATGTTCCCATATCTCTTCCCTCTTACATCTCCCTCCCTCCCACCGTCCCTATCCCACCGCTCTAGGTGGTCACGAAGCACCGAGCTGATCTCCCTGTGCTATGCAGCTGCTTCCCACTAGCTAACTATTTTACGTTTGGTAATGTATATATGTCCATGTCACTCTCTCACTTTGTCACAGCTTACTCTTCCCCCTCCCCACATCCTCAAGTCCATTCTCTAGTAGGTCTGTGTCTTTATTCCCATCTTACCCTTAGGTTCTTCATGACTTGTTTTTATGTCTCATAAGTGAGATATAATTTACATACTATAAAATTCACCCATTTTAAGTGTACAGTTTTGATGATTTTTAGTAAATATTTATAATCGTGCTACTATCCAGTTTTTAGAATACTTTCCTTACTTCAGAAATTTCTCTTGTACCCTTTTGCAGTTCCCAACTCCCAATCCCAAACCCAAGCAAATACTGTTCTGCTTTCTATCTCTATAGATTTTCCTTTTTTAGAAATTCCATTAAAATGCAATGATACAGGGCTTCCCTGGTAGCGCAGTGGCTAAGAATCCTCCTGCCAATGCAGGAGACATGGGTTCGAGCCCTTGTCCGGGAAGACCCCACATGCTGCAGAGCAACTAAGCCCATGCGCCACAACAACTGAGCCCGCGTGCCTAGAGCCCATGCTCCACAACAAGAGAAGCCACTGCAATGAGAAGCCCATGCATCGCAATGAAGAGTAGCCCCACTCGCCACAACTAGAGAAAGCCCACGCTCAGCAATGAAGACCCACGCAGCCAAAAAAAATAAAGTACTCTGCCCATTAAAAAAAAAAATGCAATGATACATAATGTAGTGTATAACATATTTACACTTGTCATAAATTTTTTAATCTTTCTTGGCTTTCCTTTCACTACGAAAACTACATTTTGAAATGTGGGAGATGCCTTTTGACTAAGAACTGTTAGCTCGCTCAAGAAAGCCATCCATTTTTAGAGAAGAAACAAATGGAGATGTAGGTGTGAGGGACATTTTGACTTTCATTCTAAAACCCTGAATGTCCTGTTTTCCTCTTCATTTGTTTGGTCTGGTGGGGTTTTACCTTGCTCCTTTATCTGCTGTGTATTTCTCTGTCTTCTCATTTTGTTTAACTTACTGTGTTTGGAGTCTCCTTTTCACAGGCTGCATGTTCATAGTTCCCATTGTTTTTGGTGTCTGCGCCCAGTGCGTAAGGTTGGTTCAGTGGGTTTCCTGGTGGAAGGGACTATTGCCTGTGTTCTGGTGGATGAGACTGGATCTTGTCTTTCTGGTGGGCGGGACTGCATCTGGTGATGTGTTTTGGGGTGTCTGTGACCTTAGTATGATTTTAGGCAGCCTCTCTGATAATTGGTGGGGCTGTGTTCCTGTCTTGCTAGTTGTTTGGCATAGGGTGTCCAGCACTGTAGCTTGCTGGTAGTTGAGTGGAGCTGGGTCTTAGTGTTGAGATGGAGATCTCTGGGAGAGCTTTCGCTGTTTGATATTACATGGGGCTGGGAGGTCTCTGGTGGACCAATGCCCTGAACTCGGCTCTCCCACCTAAGCGGCTCAGGCCTGACACATAGCTGGAGCACCAAGACCCTGTCAGCCGAACACTCAGGTACGTGGGGAGTTTCTTGCCTTTTGGGAAGTCTGAGGTCTTCTACCAGCGTTCAGTAGGTGTTCTGTAGGAGTGTTCCACATGTATTTCTGATGTATTTGTGGGGAGGAAGGTGATCTCCACTTCTTACTCCTCCACCATTTTGAAACTATCCCCCCCTTATTCTTAAAAATTTCCCCTCATAATGAATCACAATTCACAGGAAATTTCTACTCCAAAATTTTAAAAATCTACATTCTACCTGAAAAAGGAGTCATTTTTGCTGACCTCTCTCTCTGCCTTCCCAAAAATAATGTTTATGCCACTTTGCTGTTTATGCCACTTTGTTGTGCCAACTGATATAACTTCTATTTTGTTGGTAGGTTATGCTATTGTTGTTTTGCATTTTTTGAAGAACAGAAAAACTAACAGGTGAGTTAGTTCATTTCACACCTACCACTCTTCAATTATTAAAAATTTTAAAGCATAAATGGATTGAAAATACATTCAAATGCAGTCTGAATCTCTGTTGGGAAGTAAAGCTTTTAGAAGAAAATTTCCAATCCTGCTTACTGGAAATTTTTAGCAATAAGTAATACCTTAATGTGTTTCCATCTGCAAGATTTTCACACACTTTTTATCAGGTACTAGAAAAACACTGAATGTTAATGTCCTCGATTTTTGCTGAATTGTTGTACTATATAACTCCTTTCTCATTAAATATTTCACCCACTTAATTTCACCAGAAGTAGTGTTTTCACAATGCATGATAATGACAAAGACAGAATGAGAGGAAGAGAGAAAAGTCCATCAGTTTCTGAGTCAAAAAAAAAAGAAAACCTCTTCTTTTTCTTATGTGTCACCTTTTTCATTTCAATAAAGGAAAATTAATACATTTGCAAAACACTTTTTGGAATGTACTTAAATTCTTCATTTCCAACTTAAATCAGAAATCTTATGCGTGAAAGTCTTCATGTGTGTCTATATGAGTGTTATGGTAGAATAGACACATATCGTGAGATAACATATCCTTGACTCATCCATAAAAACTTGCTGTCAAAAGTATGCTTATTGGGCTTCCCTGGTGGTGCAGTGGTTGAGAGTCCGCCTGCCGATGCAGGGGACACGGGTTCGTGCCCTGGTCCGGGAAGATCCCACATGCCGCGGAGCGGCTGGGCCTGTGAGCCATGGCTGCTGAGCCTGCGCGTCCGGAGCCTGTGCTCCGCAACGGGAGAGGCCACAACAGTGAGAGGCCCGTGTACCGCAAAAAAACAAAAACAAAAAACAAAACAAAACAAAACAAAAGTATGCTTATTGATGCCAGCAATTGAATAATTGTATTAACTAATATTCACAATATTTTGTGCCTGAATTTTTCGTTTAAAATTCTCTCTCATTAAAAAAAAAATTCTCTCTCATTGTTTCCATTCTTTTCCTTTCTTTCATGTTTTGAATAGGAGTTTGGAGTTAGGTCATGTGATCACATCATTAAGTCTATTTCATTCAAAACCTTCATCAGGATATTGGAAATTAAAAATGACTTATGCATGGATATGATGCCAGAGGCGAAAGCATAAGACAAGGGGGTGTTTCTAAATGTCTTCCAATAACAGAAAACACGGAAGTTATTTGGGATCTTAGAAGATGGTTAAGGAAAAAGTGTAACCTGAAACTAAGGAAACAAAAGTTCAGACAAGATAATCCCAGCATCAGAGAGAGCATTTGTCATTGTCAGAACTCCAAAGGGCAATAAAGCTTTAATCCATTTCATGGACCCCAGGCCTCATGGTCTAGTAATTCTTATGTCACCAAACCATCTTATGATCTGTATGAAATTACAGTGTGTCACCACTCTACATCTGCAATCTTAATGTTTCCGTCCTTTGATTGCATGACAAGAAAACTCTTGAACCAGAGCACTCCACTTCACATGAATTGGATAGAATCAGATGCTCATAATTTTGGAGTTTTATAAGGGCTCTTTAGTTCCAGAATCTCTGTCTGACCTGCGTCCATTTTCAGAATTATTCAGGAAAAATCTTTGGCTGTCTTTTAGTACCGTAAACATTTTTTTAAATACTGAGAAAGATTTCCAAAGCTACATATAGATTCACTTTCTTCCTCTTATTTCTTCAACTGTGTAACAGCTATGGAATCTAAAAAGTGACAATTTAAAATTATATTAACTGATTTCAAAACATAACTTCTTGATGGTTTCATCACCCTCCCAAAGAAGCATTATTGTCTAGAATTAATATTTACCAAAATTGATGTCATAATGGATTATGTGTGTTTTTTTTTAATTTTTTTATTGTGAAGCATCAAAAGGGATTGTTGACTTTTTATTTGGCATGAACAAATTAAAGGAGTTTAGAAATGTAATCAATAGAAAAATAAATTTCAAATTATACCCAACTCTTTAAAATTCTTTGTACCTATTTTTCTATCCTGGAAATTACAAACTTTTGCAAAACTCTCCGATAGCCTTATGAATGGTCAATGATATTTTATTTGGCATCAATTTCCCTCCCACATACTGTTTAACACACTGTTCCATTAAAACAGAACTGGTATCTGAACAACTGCTCATGATAAGAGCTATGCAGTTTATGTGTTTTGTCTAATATTTTTCTGTAGAAAATTTTGTAATCTAAATGTGTTAGAAATCAAAGCAGGTTCATCAGGAAGTCTCTATGCAAAAAAAGAAAATTGAACTCTTATAGTCATTTACCTGTGCTGCCCTAAGTAAATGGTTTTACATGCCAATTTGTGCTTTCATTTTTCTTTCTACTGCAGACAAATAGTAGTTATCACATCAAGTTGAGTTATAGTTTATTCATTTCCAAGGATCACAATAACTGTGCATTGCTAATAATTATTCCTACAAATTACATATATTTAAATAAAAACGCAAAGAGCTCCTGGGGTAGGGGAAAGATACCCATTTGCACAAAATACTCTGCTTTGAGAAAAGCAGTAGTGGTATTGTGACTAACTGAATTTGGAAAATATTATATGCTCTATACCTCCTATTGGTGAATCTCTATGCTTGTATCTTTATTAAAGTCTCTAGAAAGGCAGCTCTGAAACATCTGTTTAACTGTGCTCATTCTACATCATTCAAATTTATCTGACCACAGAACACTTTTCACTAGTATCTGTTTTGCAGAATACATGCTGGGAAACTATTCTGTACTGCACTGAATCATAGCACAACATTTTGTACCAACAGAGGCTAAAATGATTTTGTATTGTTTTGTGATTTTTTAAGTTTAAAAATTTTGTGGCAAAATATATCAGGCACACTGATTATCAAGAGACTTTTTATCTATTAGTGTGTGCAAGTTTTGTCTCTTCAGAACTACTGATTCAGCAGAGTTTCATCAATGAGGATAGAATTAAATACTCATACTTCCCAGGATCCAGCTGGTACAGAACACAATTTTTATTTCATCAAACCTAAATTAATTTAGTATTGTGTGCCTTTTTTATGTCTGTTATACAGTACAAAATGAACTTCTCTGAGAATATGAATTATCTCAGATCTGGTTGCTATTATGAAACCCTTCATAGCTTCATACCAGGTAAGTGTGAGGCCACCTTGCAAACAACAACAGAAAACAAATATTCAGTTTTCGTCTGATGAAAATGTATAATTATTAAACTTGAAAAATAACTCTCTTCCAATAGAGGGATACTCAGTTTTCTTTAGAGTGAATCACTTTATCCTGAAATAATGCCCAAAGACATTAAGAGCAGGCCAACCCAAACAAAAGTGCTTGCAAAGGTACTGAGATATAAATCATCATGGGGCAAAACTGACCTGGTTGCAGTGCCAAGATGAAGTTTCTTTGACAGTTTAAAGTTTCTCAAGCACTGCTATAAAATATGAGATGTGATACCCCTTATGTCAGTGAAATTTTGATTTGCTTACCTTTCTTCACATTGCTCCAGTATTGATCCAATGTCTCTTTGATGACTTAGTTAGTTTGATGTAGCTAAACATGTGAATGGTAAATGTTCTGATGTCCCAGGAGGTCCGAAGGAAGGGGGAAAAGGAGCAGTAAGGATCAATGCTGTTTGGGCCAGGATTTACCTCAGTTTCACTTCCACAATAGTAGAGAGAGAATTAGCAACATTCCTTCTGCAGCTGTCAGCAGGTCATGGTGCTTTCTTGCTCAATGATTAGACCTGCAGCTGTAGCAGCCACCTGGCTCTCCTTGGGGAACTGGGTTGTATCTCAGGGTGTGAGACACAGAAGGAATGGAATCTGAAGGTTTCTGACCACTGTTTAAATACAGCCACTCAGTGCTGGTCCTTTGGTTGCCAACATATACTACTATGCTTAGCATCATGATTTTTGACAGAAAATGGAAATGTAAGCTATGACACATGAAATTGAAGGCAGTGACATATACCAGAATCGATCTGAAGGAAAAGCATCTTCATATATACAAATTCTCCCCTAAGACACTATCTTTATCTATTATTTTTAACCTTACCCTGACCTCTTTTTAAAATACTGTTGCCACTAACTAAAGCAATGAGGTCACCTCAACTCTTCCTTGACAGCTTCCAGCTAACAGTTTAGATTCTTAAATAGTTCTGCATGTTTCTCTAGGCTGTTTCAGCCAGACCAGCCAGTCACCCTGAGATTTGCAATATAGATGCCATATTAAGGCTCTTTATGGCTAGAAAAATGACACGTGGTACTTATAAAGTTGAACTGAAATGTGTCTAATTTTGTCACAATATTCGGCAAAATTACAACTGAACATCTTCAAAGAGATTTTAATGATTACAAACAGTCTCCAACCAGGAGCATAGTCAGTGATGGAAGTAAAACTGCTTGAATGAAGGAAAGATGTGAGAATGTTAATTTATATCTACATTATCAGAGCTGGTTGTGAAAATGTTTTCATACAAGGCATTTTATCAAGAGTAACACATGGTATAAAGTGAAGACCAGTGTTTTTCACTGAGGCTAATTCTAGCTCATTTTTAATGTGTATCTTCAGACAACGAACGGGATACAGCTGGCTGGTGACCTCTTGGAGAAATATACTGAGCAGGATTCTTCATTTGTCTAATATAAGAGATAGTGTATTACATAGGACTAGGGAAAATTTATCATCATGACAGGAAAAGATAAAGCATCTAATAACTGAGTGATACCATATGTATAATCTTTCAAAAATATTTAGGACTTCTGCCCTATATAATAGCTATCTCAGTTTTATCTGCATCCACTCCTTTTGGTACCTTGTTGTTGAAATCAACAATATAAATTCAATAACTTTCTGAACTTCTGCTAGTGAAGACCTGATTGATGGTTCTAAGAGGGAATAGGTATGAACAGGCAGGAGCTGAACCTTTATTTTCAAGTAGCATCAAGCCAGACACAAATCAGTCAAATCAGAACTCGCAACTATACAGATCGGAAGCTGTTTGTGGGTAACAGGATGCTTCCACATATCATTTTTATCTTATATCAGGAGATGTAGGTGATTCCAGTCATCCTTGAATAAAACTGTACAGAATGAAATATTTATCACTTTGTTTCAAAACGAATTAACCTTTCAAAAATATTTAAACTCTATCAAATATAAATTTTCCCTGATGTATGTGTAAGGGAAATAAGATTTCCCAGACATGAAAGTGCAAATAAATAAATAGAGCATTCTTTAAATGTCTTATAGGATACCACCTTGACTCATTCCTACCAGAAATAAATATTTCCTGGGTCTCTAATGCCACAACTTCAAGTCCAAGAAGCACTTGAAACAACTATTCAGACTTTGTCTTTTGGGAGCTTTAAGTGTCAGACTAGAGCTCTGAAACTCAAGTGACATCGTGATTATCTAGGGACTTACCTCTGAGTCATGAGAAATAAGTTCTCAACAGCAGAGTTTTGTTTTGCCAGAATAAAAGATGAAGAGTTAATACATAATATTTCCATGAGTGTTCTAGGTTGGAATGTTATTTGATTAAACTATTCAGGTTTAGAAATAAGTTTTCATAACCTCACAATGTCTGTTCGTTTATAAGGGATTTTTTTTAGAGTCTGTAGTCACATACCAACAAAATTAATTTTTTCTTATAAGAACATTGACTAGGTAAAATGATAGGGTTGGTTTATGTGTGGGTGAGCTTCTTCCTTCTAAGCTGCAGCTGTTACTAGTACAAAACTGCCTCTGAAACAGAAACATGGATGCCTACCCAAAACAGGGCTGCATGCTGCCACTTGTGGATGTGTCCTAGAAGAGGTTATGAAAAAGGATTCTCAAGGCCCACAATTATTTTAGTAAATTCTTTCATCTGTTATATTTTGCAGTTTAAATCAGAAGATGTTGTTGCTTGTCTAAGACAAAATGATGCATTATATTGAAGTGGAGAAATCTGCACAGTGACAGGGATACAGTAAAAGCACAGGCTTTCATTTAATAACTGAGAGATACCACATGTAGAATCCCGAAGGTTTACAAAACGGTGTGGGTGGAATCAGGCCTTTCCCTGGATGTGGAGACCTGTTTACAGATGTACTCCAGTAGAATGGGAAATATCGCTGGGCTTGATCAAAACACCATTTGGGGGTCGCGGCTGTTACTATGGAGGGTGTGGCAGGCCCGGGGGTTTCCACCAAACTCGGGATCGGGCCTGGGCCTGGAAGCGAGGATTTATTCCCGGAGCGACGGCCCTTACTTGCGCACGGAGCTGTACGAGCGGCTAGGCGTCCCCTCCACAGCCACGCAGGCGCAGATCAAGGCAGCTGACTACCGGCAGCGCTTCCTCTACCACCGGGACCGCAACTCGGGGAGCGCCAAGGCTGCCGAGCGCTTCACGCACGTCTCCCAAGGCCTACGTAGTGCTGGGCACTACCACCTAGCGTCGCAGGTAGGACCGCGGCCTGCTCAGCGACGAGGACCTGCGCGGCCCCGGGGTCCAGTCCTCCAAGACGCCCGCCGCCGACCCCGACTCGCCCCGCACCCAGCCTCCCGCCTCTCGGACCCAGGGCCGCTCTCAGGCCTCGTCGGGAGCCAACCGCACCACGCTCGACTTTTACGCCTTCTACCAGGCTCACCACGGCGAGCAGCTGGAGCGCGAGCGGCGCCTGAGCGCCCGGCGGGAGGCCCTTCGCCAGCAGCAGGAAGACCGGGCCAAGAAGGGCTTACGCTGGGACGGGGGCCAAGAAGGGCTTACGCTGGGACGGGAGCCGAGAGATGGCTTTCGTCTTGGTTCTGCGCAGTCTTCATCATCCTGGGCTTTCGTTTTTAATCGGAGAGCGGAGGGAAGGAGAGCAGCCCCCCGCCCCCAAGAATTGGCCTTTCCTGTCACCTTGAACCCGTTGCCTTCCACTGTCTACCGTTGTCTACCTCTGCTGGGATCCGAAGGAACTGCTCTCCCCTTCCCCTTCCCCACCCGGCCAGCTTAGCCATTGACCTGCACATCCCTACCGCTCTGGTCCAGAAAAGGAGGCTTTTTCATGCCCAAGAAAAAGGCCCCCAATGAGGAGTCCTGAAAGCCCGAGAGGTAGGGGTTTCCTGGAGGCCCTGGGGTGCCTGCTTCCAGATGTTGTCAATTTCTGGAACACTTGCTGTGGCTTTCCTGTAAAGCACCGTGCAACACTCGTCTGTTCCTGCCCCATGTGTGTAGCGTGGGGCTCCTCTGTAACCTTGAAACGTGCAATGTTACTAATTGTGACTGCCAAAAGAAAAATTCTGCGGTTTATAAGACATTTGTCTTTCTGTGAGTTCCCCAAGCCACAGGTGAGACGCAGTGTAGGGTAAGGATGTGATCTGTGGGAACATGGCCATTCTTTGGTGGTCAGACCCCCACTCCGCCTTGTGTTGGCGGTGAGTGTGAGTGGGAAAGAAAGCAAGGTCATGAGCATAAGGAATGAGCCTTCCTGTGCCCATGCTTATCTAATGTATGACCTCGGAGAAGTTACTCTGTGGGCGTGATGGCAGAGGAGCAAATCATTGGCTCTCTTTCGGTCTGTCATACTTGATTATTCATGTTCTAATAGGCTCAGTGATTAAAGTATGATGCCAGGGACTTACTTCCCTGGCGGTCCAGTGGTTAAGACTGCGCTGCCACCGCAGGAGGCGCAGGTTCCATCCCTGGTTGGAGAACTAAGATCCCACATGCTGCAGCGGTGAGAAAATAAATAAATAAATAAATAAATAGTGCCAATAGAGTCAGGTTTGTCCTTGGGACAGTGTGCCTGGCCCCTGGTCATCCCTTGACCAGCCAGCCCCATTGCTAACTGTGCAGCTCCTCCCTTCCCAGAAATAGAACAACAGACTGGGAATGTGAGTCGCCTGAGTGTGGCCCAGCCTCCTGTTTCACTGGCAGTGCTTACTGCAGGCCCTACAAGCCAAGTCCTTGAAACATGGCTACTTGAGGCTGTGGGAATTGGGGGAGTTTGAGTAGACTGTACTTCTGAGAGACAGGAGGCACAGGATGGAAACATGCTTCCTTATTCAGAGCTGGCTGAGAGTTTTTTGGGGGTATCTTTCCCCTCTTTTCCTAATTGTTGCAGTGGATTAGCACTTGGCTAGAGCTGTGGTAATCCAGTTCTCTTAACCATGAATCACTGCACGTGGGGTGTGGCTTAGCTGTGAGATGGTAGGTACTCAAGTGTGTATACACTGTTGAATGTAAAGCTGTGGGGTAGGAAAACCTTTGCAGGAGATCTTCTACAAGGGTAAGGGCCTAAGTAGGTTCTAAACAAAGCCAGAGGTGCTTTGCAGTTCCTGCACTCAATCTTTTGTGTGCGATCCTTGGATAAATTGGGATAAATCCATAGCTAGTGCAACTTGGTCTTGGGAACCATTCTGTTTTCTCTAGCCTTGGAGGTTGGGGGCAAACTCTTAGTCATGGCTTTGCAGTAACCATATGATTCAGTAGTAGAGATTGAAGCCCACTCCGGTTCAGACATGCTGGGCTCACAGAGCCTTGGTTTAGGGGGAACGGCATATGTACTTTAAAAAAGAACATTTAATGTTATTATGTTTCATATTTGGAAAACAAGAGGGAAAGTCTGTTCTTTTCAAAACACAAACTACAGGAAGGGAAGCTTAGTAAAATGTACAGAGGCTGGTGATTCTCAACCAAGGAGTTGGGGCATAACAGAGTGTCCTTGGGGCAAGATTCTATCAAAGTTTTGATCAAATGGAGTTTGGGTTCTTTTGGGTTTTGCTTGTAAAAGCACTAGTGGTCTGTGATATCTGGGATCTTTCTCATGGGCTCTTTGACATAGATCTCTCAAGTTTGTTTTCTCTCAGTGAAGATCACAGCCAAGCACATTCCTTTGGGCCCCAGAACATGGAGGTAGACCAAGAAGGTTTGCGGTGGTGGGGTCCAAACTCTGTGAAACTTCTGGAACATTCCATGCAACTCCAAACAGCATAGTCAATAAAATTTATTAACCATCCAAAAAAAAGAAACCACTTGGGAAAGTCTGACCAACTTGGATGGGCTTTTAATCTTCATTTAAAAAACTACATTAGTATCAAGTTTGTTTTTCCTATTTCTTCATTGGAAAGTTGATTTAATTATTACGTTGCCATTTTGCACTTCACTTGGACTGTGTACCCTTTGTGAATAAATGTGCATTTTATTAAGTTTTATCATATTACAGGATTTATGTTGAGTTTTAGAAAATGTTATAGAATAATTGGCCAAGTAAAACAATTATCAGGTCATCATTGCAAAGCACAAGATGGTCATGCAAATAATGTCTCATAGGTGATGATCAATGCACTTAGCTTCAGTCCTCCCTAGACCACAAGCAGGTGTCTTCCTGTTTGAGAGGGGAGGGCACTGGACATCTGGTTCATCCCCCACAGTCCTTGGAAGGGGGCTCATGAAAATTGCTTGGAAAGGCTGTGTGACGGGATCCCCATGCTGGTTCTGGGTATGTTTTTCTTTTGGTTGATTTTGGGGTTTTTTGTTGTTGTTGTTTTTCATATGAAATATTGAAAAGAAATGGTTAGAAATGTCCATCAATTTATAATGTACACCATTCTATAACAATTTAGTACACGTACTTGTCTTATCCCAGACTTATAAGAGTGTTTTTAAGGACTTCCACAGAAGAGGATTCCAGTTTTCATAAGCAATTTATTTTACTAGTCATCTTCACGAAGCTCATGATACTATCTGACATACAATATTTAAGACAAAAATTATTTCCGCATCTTTGAGATGTAACCTGGGTGATAAAGAGGAATTATTTATATATACTCCTATAAAAATGGATGAATTTTAAAATGATTTTTAAGAACTCATTTAGCTTTCAGCTACCCAAGTTAAATAACCCTAGTCACTTTAGGATCCTCTAATTTTAATTAAAAGTCTAACAATGAATACAATTTTTTGTAATACAAACTTAAAAGCATTACATACAAGGTTAATATCTGCTTTGTTCATCACCCCCAGTCTCCCAGAGGTAGCACTTCTCAGGATTCATGTATATCTACATAGCCCTAGAAGCTATATATGTATGTGTGTATATATATATATGTATGTGTTATATACATATATATGAGATTTTTGTCAGTTTTTGAGTATAACTACTCAAGTATTCATTCCAGAACTGGGAAATAATCCCAGAATGGGTTCAGGGATCTGCTGGACTCACTGTGACATGGACCTCAGTCCAAACTCCACTGATCACTTGACCTCCACAAACAAACCCCTACTCTGACTGGTGGACCACAGTGATGTTTTGGGTCTGTAAGAATTAGAACAAGTCAGAGCTGATGCATAGTAATCCTTGAAAAGTTTGATTGTTTCCCTTCCCCAATGCACAGTCATCCTGGTAAAAGGTCATAGGTCCTTTCAGGAAGGCTGGAGAAAGATTAGCAGTATAAATTTTTGTCATTGTAGCAGGGTACTTCCTCAAGGAGACCCAGCCCTGCTTCATTCAAGGGGTTCTGAATCTGTGGCTATTCACTTATAGCAACTATCTAATTTTCTTAATCTAAAATATGAAAATTTATCCTATTTTTTTTTAAAGATTTATTTATTTATATTTATTTTTGGCTGAGTCAGGTCTTAGTTGCAGCAGGTGGGATCTTCGTTGAGGCACGTGGCATCTTTCCTTGTGGCATGCAGTCTTCTCTCTAGATGTGGCATGTGAGTTTTTCACTCTCTAGTTGTGGTGCCTAGGCTCCAGAGTGTGTGGGCTCCGTAGTTTGCGGCATGCAGGCTTTCTAGTTGAGGCTCGTGAGCTCAGTAGTTGTGTTCTGAGGGCTTAGTTGAGGGACACAACTAAGGGCAGATTCTTTAGGCATTCCCAAAGCATCCTCAGGTTTGATGATTCACTAGAAGGCCTCAGGGGATTTTAAAAAGTCACACTCATAATTATGATTTATGATAATGAAAGGATACAGATTAAAATCAGCTAATGGGTAAGTTGCATGAGGTGATCAAGGCAGGAGAATCAAGGCAGAAGCTTTCAGGTGTCCTTTCCCAGTGGAGTCACGTGGACATGCTTAATTCTCCTAGCAATGATCTGTGACAACACACACAAAATGTTGCCAACCATGGAAGCTCAGTAGAGTCTTGGTGTTTAGGTTTTGTCCTAAGAGTCAGTCATGTAGACATGCAGCGTCTACGTGGGCTGACCTTAGCTACTCAGATGCCAGTCACAGAGACAGAAGCATGCATTCACCATAAATCACATTGCTATCATAAATTATCTAAGCGTAGTTGTACCTAGAATCTCAATGCCTCTAGGCATAAAAAAACACACTTATTAGGTAGACTGTTCCAAGGACTCAACACTCACCTCCCAGGAGCCAGCCAACAGCCAGTCCTGAAGACACTCTTTCTTGGGAATGTGCAGATTTGAGCAACACAAGTGTGCTGAGTTAACCCTTTCCTGCAGAGACTGACATCTACTTCCAAAAGTGGACATCACAGTAGTTATCTTACTTGCTGCTGCCCTTATTTACATCACTAGAGCAGATAAAGTCTTGAGCAGAGAGACCGGATGGTGGTATGGGCACACATCATACTCTCTAGCTCCCAATTCTTGGGTTGTATAATAACTGAAGTCTACTTGTGCTTGTCCTACGTTGGAGCCACGGTGAAAGGTGAGATTAGATGCAGTGGGCTTTTTGAGGAATGCCAAGCTGTTTTCCAAAGGAATTACAATATTTAAAATCCCCACAAATAATATATGAGGGTTCCAATTTCTCCAGATCCTCACCAACCCTCTTTATTATAGCCATCCTAGTGGGTGTGAATGGTCACATTGTGTTTTTAATTTGCGTTCCCTAACGAAGAATGATGTTGAGCAACTTTTTCCCGTGCTTGTTAGCATTTGAATATCTTCTCTGCAGAAATGTCTATTCAAAAATTTACCCATTTTTAAATTGGGTTAATATCTATATCTTTATATTGTTGAGTTGTAAGAATACTTTATATGTCCTGTATTACAGTCTCCTTTCAGATATTTGATTTACTGTCTGTCCTCAGTTCAATTACGGGGCAAAGAACTCCCAAAGAGGCTTCCAGTTGACTCTAGTGAGATACAGAATTGATTCTTACTGTCCACTCCCAAAAAGATTATGATGAAAAGAGAATTAAACTAGGAGCCAGAACACCTGATTAGCCTCTTATCTTTATCAGAAATGTTGTGAGGCATTGGGCAAGCTCCATTTTAATCTCTTTGAATACTGCAGCCATGTAAAATGAGGCGGTTGAAATAGATACCTCTAAGTTCTACTCCGTATCTAGAATTCTATGATATTATGTTGATTAGAGTCAAAGTATTTAAGTGTTCCTTGATAGCTTAAAACTGGAAGTTTAACCTTCAAACTAGAAACACATCTGATGTTGAAATTAGCTGATTTATTTTGAGAGAGCTTAGCTTTGATCTAATGCATAGATTTAGAACATCATGATGTGCTTTAAACACAATTTAAACATAATGACAGTCTAAAGAGAGAATTACTGTAACATCCAAAGTTTTAAAAAGAGCTTATATTGCAATTGTATCTTTAATTAGCCTGAGCTTCAAGTAAAGTCCTTGTAAGAAATAGACTGCCATTTGTTTGTTTGCTTTGTTCCAAGGAGCCTCTACACAGAGCTTCAACTAATAGTTGTAATAGAGTATAGGTAAAACTTTAATTTATAACAAACATATGTTTTTTTAATATTTATTGCAACTCATTATTAAACATTGATTTAAATGACTTAAAACTAAATTTAAAATTTTTGGTTTGCTTTAATAATAACTGGATAAAAACATAATCTGAAAGATTTTTTTAACTTTTTATTTTATATTGGAGTACAGTTGATAAAAAATGTTGTGTTAGTTTCAGGTATACAGCAAAGTGATTCAGTTATACATACACATGTATCTATTCTTTTTCAAATTCTTTTCCCAATTAGGTTGTTACAGAATATTGAGCAGAGTTCCCGGTGCTCTACAGTAGGTCCTTGTTGTTTTTCCATTTTAAATATAACAGTGTGTTATATTTAAATATAAGTCAATCCCAAACTCCCTAAGATTTTTTTATTTAAAATTATGATGGAAATCAATATAAATGCAAGGTTCACAAACTAAAAATTGGACTCACTTTCAATGTGGATTACATTTCTCTATTTTGTGGTGGCAAGCTTCCCATTAGCTTATATTTTAATTTTTTCCTTTTATTATGTTTCTGTGGATGTTGTTTTTAAATTGTTTATATCTTGCCCTCAACTTTAGTCAAGCTGACAAAAAAAAGGAATGTACCCAATAACCACTTGAAAACATTGATCTAAGGGTGAGAATTTAAAAGATTGTTTAAAATGGTGGTTCCAAGGCCTCAATCTGATTCACTCAATATAAAGTCTATATGAAAGTAAAAAAGAGATGAGATGTGAGAAGCAATTAGCAATAAAGTTGACAAACAAACATTCAAAATTTTTAAAAAAGAGATATGTCAGCTTTCTGAGTTTAATTTGGCCTAGTTTAGGGCAGTTACAGAGGAATTTGTTGAAATATTAATTTTATGAACTGGTAGGAACCTCCTACTTTCTCTTTCAATTTCTCATTTCTCTTTTTTATTATTATTGTTTTCACCTTTAACGATGAAGAATTTTTGAAGAAGTTGATGTAACAGTGAAGTATATGACTAAGTTCCTGCATCCAAGGTGCTTAAGATCCACTTGGAAACTCAGAATGTTTACCAAAAAAAACAAAGATTAAAAAAAGAAATATACTCATTCCTCCTGTAATGAACATCATAAAAATAGAGTTTCAGTTATGCAAATAGCATAGTCAGACACTAATGAGTAAATCATAGATCTTTTCTATAAGAAAAAAGGTACAGATATTTGAAATACATTTTTTTAAATATTAAGAAAATAATGTTAGAACAGTTTTCTTGAATACAGTTTTGCATATTTTTAGTTGAAAGAAATGAGTTTGAAAATAAACAAATTTAGGAAGATGAGTACATTCGGTCTTGTTTTGCATGGTAGAATTGGTGGAACTTTTGACAAACTTTTTATACAGTGACTCATGCAAAAGCTAATGCTTTAGAAAGGTTCTTCTGGCAGCAGTAGATAGGGCATATTTAAGGGGGCAAGAAGACAGCTGAGGAGATCATTAAATTAGCCATATATGTATGAGTCTAGGTCACTCAGACTAGAAGACGATAACAGCACTGGGAATGGAAAGGGGAAAATGAAAGCAGCAAGCAGTGCAGGAATTTACTGAATGTAATAATTAAGCAGATTGGAAAAAAAGAGTCAGGAAAAATTGCAAGAATGTGAGCTGAAAACTTAGAAAATGAAAGCTCCAGCAGGAGAAAATAAAGCTGTTTGTGGGAGAACCAAGTCTGGGGAAAATTTTGATGTCTTTGATCAACATAGGGAGTTGAGACAATGATCAGACATTCCATTGAAAACAACTTTTATATGGGGCTGAACCAGAGAGAGAGAATTTGAAAAAGAATTTGAAAAAGAATAGATACATGTGTATGTATAACTGAATCACTTTGCTGTATACCTGAAACTAACACAACATTTTTTATCAACTGTACTCCAATATAAAATAAAAAGTTAAAAAAATCTTTCAGATTATGTTTTTATCCAGTTATTATTAAAGCAAACCAAAAGAGAAATCTGGTAAATTTAGAAATCATTTCAGTGGAGTTTATAGCTGACATCATTAGAAGATATGAAACCTCCAAGGGAAAAAATAAATGAAGAGCAGAGGGATAAAACATGAGTCCTGTGGCACAATTTCAACAATGACTGAAGTGAGAGGACCCAGGAAACAGAAGTGGCAAATAGAGAGTAATGGATAGAACTGGAACCCTGTAATGACTGTGAAATCAGGAAACAATTTCAAGGAGAAGTCACACAGTTTGGAAAAATTAGAGGTGATGATCACGAAGAAAACCTTTGCAGTTTACAAAAGGAGATCACTGGTTAACTTCAACTAGAGCACTTGTGAGAAGTCAGAACCTGCATCAGGGGATTAAGTCAAGAAATTAGCGCGGCTTCCCTGGTGGCGCAGAGGTTGAGAGTCTGCCTGCCGATGCAGGGGACACGGGTTCGTGCCCCAGTCCGGGAAGGTACCACATGTGGCAGAGCAGCTGGGCCCGTGAGCCATGGCCGCTGAGCCTGTGCATCTGGAGCCTGTGCTCCACAACGGTAGAGGCCACAACAGTGAGAGGCCTGCGTACCACGAAAAAAAAAAAAGAAATTAGGAAATGGAGGCACAGCAAAAGTGGAGTGTTCTTGACAATTTTATGGTGGAAGAGAAATTCATATAGGTTTCTATTTTGATTTAGGTAGAAATTGTTCAAAATTAGAATATATTTCACATTTCTTTTAGAAAACAATTTGGTTCAGCAATAAAACAGAAATAGGCAATGAACAATTCAGAGCCAGGAATTTCTAAGTAACTCATTATCTAAACCGGACTTATGACATATTTGGGCTCTGTAACTATTCTTTGTACTATAATTATCCACCTGTGTACAGGTTGTGACTTCCCAAAACTTAAAGAGTAGGTAAACAAAGCAATTGGCTTAAAAGTGTGTTGTAATCTGTGTTTACCAGCCAAAGAAGGGTACCTAGAGAAGAGGAATAATCCAGGGAAAATGTATGTTTTAGGGGGACTGGACCTTCTGTGAATGAAAAACTGCTGCCTGCCATATCAGTTAACAAAGGATGTTGAGCCAGCAAGCCACTAAAGCCACCCCAGATGGTGAGCCCTGAGGGAACTCAGGGTGGAGACAAATGGGCTGCCGGCTGCCAAGCCCTCAGTCACTGCAGCCACCCCACAACGATGTACCCTGAGGGGCTTCAGGAAGGAGGAAACCAGGCCACTGGCCCTAGGTAGTTAAGGTGCATATCAAAGGAACGATTTCAGTGAGCCCAGACTCTTGCAACTTCCCATACCTAGAAAAGTGTTAAATTCATTAACTTGAGGTATATGGTTTTCTTTAATTAACAGTACTATCTGGTCTTTCTTGCAAAAACTCCTGTGTATCCTCGCTCCCCCCTTGCCTCTTCAGAGCAGTTCCTCAGAACTATCTGTGAGGATCCCTCCCAGGCTTAAGTCCTCCGTTTTGTCTGCCAAATAAAACATAATTCTCAACTTTTAGGTTGTGCATATTTTTCAATTGACACCTCCAAGAAAGAGCCCCTAAATTTTTCAAAGATGGGGGCAAAACACTACCAGAGTCAGACCTTTGTCAATAGGGAAAGTGGTAAGATAAAAGGTTTTCTTTCTTTTTTTGCCTGCCCTTTGATGAGTGTATAATCTAGGATCTTAGTTTTGTCCTCAAACCATACCAATGTTTCTAATCAAAATTCACTTAGGGATTATTATTTAAAAATAAACTTTTGAATGATTTAAACACTGTCACCTATTATCATTTAGGAAAATGTATATATTTGTATTTTTTGTCTCATTAAACACTATTAATTTTTGTGTTCTCCAGCCAAAAGTTTCACTGGAATGATGACAGTGAAGGAAACAGATGCCCAGATTAAATATGTTATGATATATTGCTCAATAGTGATAGCCAAGGCCGCAAAGCCAATCAGTGACAGACAGAACTATTTTGTTAACTCTGTTCTAGATTCTAAACTATAAGCTTGATGCAAACTGAAAATAAGTCATAAAAAGTTTAAAGGGCTGTAAATACATGATATGTGTGGCAAATAAGATAAATGAGTTAAAATCTAAAGCATATTAATTTAAATTATGATTAAAATTAGTATAGAATACATGATCAAGAAGTATGTAAGAGAGAATTCTGGACATGACAGATTTCCCATGACAATTATTAATTTTTTAAACAATTGATTTCATTCATTCAAAATCACTTGTGCAATTAGCAAGTACAAATGATTTGTTTATATCTTTGTTTAAAATTTTCTTAATCGACAGATTAAAAAATAAGCTCACCTTTATTCTACATTATCTTACCATTACATAAGGCTGAAAAATACTCATACAGCCTGATATTTGAAATTTACTTTCACTTACACTAGAAGAGTTATATCAATACACATTTATCACCTTACTGTGGTAATAAAAGCCCAAATACTTTACTTCTTGTTTTCAAAATGGCAGAGTAGAATTTTCAGAAATTTGAATCCAGGAAACAGCCTCATAAATTTTAGTTGAGTTGACTTTGTTTAAATAACTATTAGGTTATTTTAATAGGAATAGTTCACTTCTTCCACCATGCTTTTTTCTTTCCCTTTTTTTCTCCTTTAGCTATTTCCCTAGTACCTATGGTTAGTTTGGGTTTTATACAGTTCTCAGTCAGTTTCTGCTATCTTGAGCAATGAATTATGGATTCTGAAGTAGATCTAAAACAACAGACAGAATTGTAAAGTAGGGAGGTAAATGGTTTGATGATATAAATATATTAGCATATTTGAACTTAGTACTGCCTATGATCCCTCTTTAGGAAGCAAGAACGAGGCACCTAAAGGGCATGATGTTAAGAGTAATTCAGGAAATGTAAAAAAAAAAAAAAAAAAAAGTAAAGGCAAGAAAAGAAATGCTTGAGAAGTTATAGCAAGAAGATAAAATAGTAAGAATGATTCTAGGTTTTGTCATCCATCACAGATGCCAAAGTAATATAACCTGTGAATGGCTATTGTCAACATATGGTAATGTGTAGACTGATGTTAATTAGACAAGTTTTACTCCACACATAGTCTGGCTTTTGCAGTTCTTGGTAGTCATAAACATAAGGAGTTACTGATTTAATGACAGGCAGAATTTCCTGCTGAGCCAGGAAGAAGATAATGGTTTAGAGATTAAAGTTTAAAATGCTAACTAGGAGACATATTCAAAACAGCTAACATGGATCAATTTTTTAGAGGAAGGACATGCTTGTATTAGTTTAAAGATAGAATAGAAAGCAGTGATGCTATTTATAACTTCATTTCGTTATTTACTAAACAACAGAAACTTTTGAACTTTTCCCAGGTGGAATGGATTTATCTATCCTCTCTTCTTTTGCTGAGAAAAGCATTCCCACAAGATAGAGGAGGATATGTGTGTATATATATATATATATATATATATATATATATATATACACATACACAAATATATACACGTATATATATATATATACGTGTATATATATACGTGTATTTAAAAGGAGGATGACAAAAATATTTTATGGAAATAGAGAAAATCTCAGTCTTGTCACTTCTTCAAAAGACAAATTGTTCATATCACCATTAGCCACAACTCTACTAAATTTCACCACGGGATCCCTGCCCTTGCATTCTTGACCTGTTCCTTTGAGACAACATAAAAGGGAAACTTTACAAGAGGACTGTAAACCATGAGGTCCTGTAGGTATTTTAAGTTACTATACATATGTATTTTGAATATAACTTTTTCAGCTGAATAATGTATTTATTGGTTTTTTTCCCTTTACAACTAATATTTATCCCCTACTCAGACAAATAGATCTGAAAAGTAAGAAGTGAGAAGTGAAATATAGTGAAATCGCCTAATATACACACAGTGATGATTGTTGTCTGTAAATTGTTATAACTGAAATATTTCTCCTGGATGTGACATTGATAAGGTTCATGTGGACACCCACAAAACAAGCTACAACTGTTTTGTCTTTATGCAGTTTATAATATACCCTTCCAGAAATGAAGCTTTATTTTATCTCTTAAGTAAAACTCTATAAATTATCCTAGGAAATTGAGTCTCAGAAAATTTTAACTAATTTCTTTAAGGTCACAAGGTTAATTAGTGTGAGAGATGAACCCAAATTTCTAGGTTTTCTGGTTCATTCCTCTTCAGTTTCTATTATATTATCCATGGAACACTGAATTTACAAAGGACAAGAGCAAAAACAAAGGTGCAGCCAGGTAAAAGATACAAAAATTGTAATATTGACTTGTTTGTCTTCTGGAAGAATAGAGAATGATGACCTTCATTCTAGATTGCATCTAACTCGACCTTGAATTGTATAACCCTCCATTTTTCCCCCTGTAGACATTAGCACTATTCTACACTTGATTAGTCATTTATTTATTACTAGATGCCCAGTGGCTGGAAATGGCACCTGGTGCATAGTAGATATCAGTAGATATTTACAGAATAAATAAATTGTATTTTGTATCTGCAAAACTAATATTTTTAACACACTTACTGAATTAACTCAAGCCTTGAAATTGAACCATCCATACTGACAAATTGTTAGCTAAGCACAATTTGAATCACTTTAGTGTTGCTTTATCACTGTCACTCTTTGGGAATCTATTAATGGGATACATTAGGGTGTCAAACATCCTGTTCAAACAGTAAATACGAAACTGAAAAATGTCACGTTTTCTCTGGCTGCAGTACAATTAAATACTTGTGTTAAGAATGGAACATATTTTGCCTGACAGGAAAACACTTGCCTGCTCATTCTCTCACACTAAGCAAATGTTAACTAAATATTAAAGAACCAAAAGTAACTAGGTAGTATGCCATTTATATCCTTTTAATCTATTGTTATCTTGTTCCATTGCATAGCTATTCACTATTTTACTCAATATCTTGTAGCTTATAAGTTGTACTTAAAAAATGCCCTCGAGTATATCTCGTTTTCATATGTACTTTGATAGATTCTCTGCTACAATTATGCTTGTTATTTCAAGTAGAATGCATATGTTATTGATGAAAATACAACTGACCTCTTTTAAAAGCATGTATCACGGTAGTTAAAGTTTATGATAGAATGTGTGATGAGTTGGTCTTGATTCAATCACTCCTGAATAGAGATATAAATTTCTAATAGGAAATTTATGCATGGGACTTAGACATGTTCCACAGGATGTCTGGTTGTGGGGTGAATGGAAGGACGAAGTGTGTGTTCTCTCTTTCACTGGGGAAATGTTTCTCCCACCAAGGTCCTTGACACTCACAGACTGCTTTTCCCTCCATGTTGGTGTCCATTAATCTTACCGCCTCCTGCCCAGCTGAGTCAGCCCTTCCAGATTTAGCGCTCTGTCTCCACAACACGCAAATGGCTCTTTAGTTGTCAGATCTTGCCCAAGAGGAATAGCCAGCACAGTGGGAAAGGATTAGGCCTTATACATTCACGGTTCAGAAGGACATTAATAATGTTGGTCAAAATAAATAAACTTCTTTGGCTATTCGTTATCACTTAGATAGTCTTAATGGTGAGAATGATGTGAACAATTCTCCGGCAAAAATTAAAATTTTGATTTCTCAAAAAAGAAACATAAATAAATAAAGATGTCCATCCATTATCCCCTGGTAAAATAAACTCTCCCAAACTACATAAGCACCTCTGAGCTTCAGGTATGGTTAGTTCATTCACTTTTTGAATATTTGGGGATACTTATTCTATTTTTGGTTAATAACTTATTTCTCTTTTTCCTGGGAGAAACCTGAACAGTCTTTAGGATGGTCATTGATTTCATGCAGAAATAAAAGGTCATGATAAATCACCTACTACATCTTGCTAAAGAAACACAAACATTTTTTGAAAAGTTACAGATTTCTAGATAAGCTAAGTTCCAGATAGTTCACGTATATTTGCACATATCTGAAAACAACAAAGTTTTCTAAGTGCATACTTTCCCCAGATTGCCAGGTTAGTTGATCCTGGGCTTAAGGCTAGATCCTTTAAAATCTGTGCTACAGTCTTGATTATAAGCAACTGCTAAATATTAAAGATACATAACTGTAAGAGTACATCATATGACAGACAGGATAAAGCAACAGATACATTCAGATGAATGACATTTTCTCAGTGTTTGCTGTGTATTTCCCTCTTAAACGGAGTTCGTTACAGATTCCATCTATAGTCCTTGACTGTTTCTTAGGTCGATAAACTTTAAAACCTTTGAAAGCAGATAGCATACCTTGTTCATAAGTTTATAGATACAGTGGCATCTCGCACAGACAAAAAGGTAACAGTGTTTCTCGATTTAGTGATGGGAAAGCCTAGTCTCTGGCTTTATGGTTGTGAATGTATGCACAGTGACCTTAGCCAGTCATTCCCAAACTTTAGTGTGAGGAAACTTTGTAAAGTGCTTGTGCAAAACTTATTTTCAGGGGCCCCATATACAGGTTTTCTTGTTTAGTAAGCCTGCATGTGGCTTCAGACCCTGAATTGATACCAGACACCTGACACTGATACCGGTGTTTACTGGAGAATAGTTTGGAAACTACTATCTTTTAACACTTATAGCATGTTGCCCTCCATGAGTCCACCAGTGTATTCTATTGGGAAGCTAATTTTTATAACAATGCCCTCTTAGACTGCCCGTAGCTCCCATCGGGCTACATGTACCCATGTTTCTGCATGGAATGAGGCAGATTGCCTCTGAGCAGGATACACAGCTGATTGACAACTAGTAATAGTGGAAGGTCAGCACTAATGACTGTCCCTCATTTGCATGAGGAGTTTTGAAAGATGGAAACTAAAGTGTTTGTGGCTTTTTCTGCCATCAAACTACCTGGCTGACAGCAGGGTGTCACTGCTCATCAATGCTGATAGTGTGTAAGTTGGTACCCATGCAATTAAAGAGAAGTGAAATATTGCCTCAGAGAGTTACTTTCCCGGGAGTAATTACTATAAGTGTCAACAAGGCTGGAAAAAAAGAAGGGGTCTCTTTGTTGTTCATGAGTAAAGGTTGTGAATGCCGAAAGGGCGGGTTCTGATGATCACCAAAATCTCTGTCCCACCTATCAGTTTACTTGTTTGTCACCGATGATAAGAGCTTAAGAGAAGACTCAGAAAGCAGACAGTACTTAGCAGTTAAGAACAAAATCCCCATTCCTTATTCCATGGATTCCTGAGACGTTTCTTGTATGAAGTTACTGTTCTGAAATATAATGTTCCTGGTTAGATTTCAAGAGCCAACAGAAAGGATTAATGACAGGAGGAATCATTAGAAAAGAGTTGGACAAGAACTTTGGGAGAAAAGAAAGGAATTGTGGTCCCCATTTTCTGGGGCCAGAATATTTGGAGCACCTGGGGTTTTAGTTTATGCCTCCACAGAGACTTGTCAACTTCCTTCACAAATTTGAAACTTCTCTCAGTCTTTCCTCTTTGCTCTCCTGGCTTCGGGTTCTCATGCTGACTACATGCCTCCCACACAGAAAAACTAGTACACTCCAATTGCCCTAAACTTTTCTTCATCGCCACTGCCATCACATAGCAGTTTGGAGCCCTCTCTCGGAGATGGAACACATTTGAACCTTTGAAATGAAGGCTAGGCTGGTAAGTAGAGGCCTTTTCATCTGGTTTATATAGCTCAGAGTTCACCACCATCATCAACACTGATCACTTCAGAGTTCTGTAGTTCTGTTCTGTGTTAACCCTCTCAGACCCCTATAGCCTCTGGGAGACCTGACCCCTACTTTGAGACACATTGAACTGGAAATAATAACTCCCATATGGGAGAAGAATACTTCAGCCCCAAGAGCTTATCAAGCTTTGTTTTTTTTATGACTGCTAAGAAAAGGAGTGTGTATTGGAAGTAATTCTCTCAGCTTATAGCTATTTTGATAGGGGGGTGTCTATATTTAATAAAGGTTAAATCCATTGAAACTGAGTCAAAGGCACTTTTCATGGCCAACAATTTCACCTACTTTAGAAGCCCGTCTCTTCCCATTCTCCCCAGGTCTACTCAAAGTGGGAAATGGGCGACCTTGCTTTGTTTAATAGGCAAATGGCCCTTCCCCCACAGAATATGAATTAGTATTTTCAATCTGAACTTGTACGTCACTCTTATATGTCTCTCTTCTTCACAAAAAAGAAAGCTCTTTTGGTAATTGCAAGACTTAATTAGCCAGCGTTCACACAAAGGCTTCTTTTGTTCACCTATCAACAGGCTGCTTTCATTGATGGTTCTCTGACTCTCTGAAGACTATTCTTTTACTAAGTTTTACACAGACTTCTGTTTTCAGCTTCGGAGTCCTATGATATAAGTGCTCTGCATTCTAGCCCCCGGTGTCTTTTTCTCTGCCTCATCCTGATTACAGATCACTCCTTCCATGGCTGATTGCGATCTGATCACCTTCCCAGTCTGCCAATTCCTTGTTTGTAATGGGACAGAAACAAATTTTCAGAACAGCCATGATGCTGTGGTAATAATGACCCACTAAAGAGTTGGTTTCCTTCTAGCTCCATTTTCCCATCTTCATGTCAGAGCTATGGCAACAGCAGGGAATGGCGGCGGGGAAGCACAAACACCTGAAAATTACCAGAAAAAAGATGTACTGATGACTACACTATACAAATTTAAGCTATATTTCTTTTATAATTGAAAGGGGAAAAAAACACATCTTATATCAGTCCACAGAATTTTTTAAAAAGCTTAGATCCTTTATTAGCTAATTTATAGCAATCACATTCTTAACATTACCAGATATTACTCTCTTTGAAATGACCTCCTTTCTCTCCTCTGCATATGTAAATCGTACTGCAACATTTTGTGACACATTTTATAATGACATTTAAAAGGCTTCTGTCCTAGAGATGACTGTTTTCCTTCCAGGGTAAGCTTAAAACTTACATACCTTTGGAGTCTGACATCTACAGACTCAAATCTATAGTAATTCTGCTACTAACATTAAAAAAAAAAATTCTTGGAACCTCATTTGCTAGAGAAGAGGAAGTTCCTCACTGCCTGGGATAGTAATCCCTCCATAAAAGGTTCTTATTATCGTGACCATTTCTATCCTGTGGCAAGTGATGCTTTTAATTTATATTCTTAAATCTGAATATCTATGATATTCAAAAGTATGGATTTCCATGTAAAATAGAAAGCTTTTGAAATCATTAACTGCTTCTATAAAGCTTTCTGTTAAATCTATTAAACATAAATATGAGTTTATGTTACCAAGACATTTTAGTTTGAAAGGTAATACAAGGCTCAGAGAAATATTTTTTAAAATCATAAGCACTTTATTACAATAAGTATGCACTCAGTAATCTTGAGTTGTCATCAAACACTCCTAAGTCAATCAGGATATTTTTTACCTGCTTCAGAAGAGAACATTGTACCACTCTTTCGAAGTTTGCTAACGGAATACCAGTTCTGACACTTTCATGAGTGTTAGGTTGCAAAAGCGTTTCATTTGGAATTGAATAATATTAAAGCGAGTTGTGTGTATATGTATATGTATGTTTGTGCTTTTCTGCTATAATTCTGATTTTGATATGCTAGTCCATTGTTCTTTCCAAGATGGAAAAGCATAGTAAGCTCTCCTCAAATAACTGGACAGAGAAACTCCATTCAGGAAACCTCTTTTAGTGGTTTCTCATGAAATTAGTGTTCTATGGTGCACACTTTATCCTAATTCACCATTGCTTTTTCTTAGACTTTCAAGGTTGTCTATAACTTTTAGCCATTCAGCATCACTTTTATCAAATATCAGAAACAAAGCAAAACGTATTTTAACTTTTCTAATGAAAGAATTTTTTATAATTCTCAGAAGAGGTTTAATTTCACTATACTACCTCATCATGCTTTATGTGCTGCATATCCCTACATTTTTTTTTTCTCTACCACAACTTCAAGAACACAATGTATATCTCTTGTTTATCATAAATTTGCCAGTATGACCACTTTTTGAAAGACGCATCCTTCCTTCAGTTCAGAGGGAAGTCATTTCCTTGATTTGCAGATCTTTCTGCAGAGATAGATTTTGTTTACTGATTAACTTATTTGTACGTACAACTGGTCCTCTTTTATAGCCACCCATCTATACTTAATTTCTTCTTTTATAGTCTGGACTGTGATATCAACTGAACTCTATAAAGTTAGTTGGAGTACGCACTCTTCCAGTTTATTGCAGAATGTACTTGTTAAAATAATATTTAAATAAAACATGAAGAGTTAAATATTTCTTTCTATCATCATGAAAGTGATAGTCTCAGGAAGAAATAAATCACCCACAACTTACAGTAAACAAATTGGTAACAGTGTTCGGTATTTAGTTCCAGACATTTTTCTATCAAGGTTAAATCTAGTTTTTAAACAGACCCATTTGTGATGATTGGCTCTACATATAAACCTCTTAAACTCTCAACTTTGTTGATATCCTCTCCAGTATTTTCAATAATAAACATTTGAATATCACCCATGGGGAGAAAAACATGCCATGTGGTATGGAGAGAGAGAGGACACATCAATACCCTGACCTCAAAAGACCCTCAGTACAATTCAATAATTAAGGCAGAAATCCTCTCGAATATAATAAACAATATAAGGAAGCTTATGATACATGTAAGAGGAATAATAACAAAGTGAGAACACTGAACATGGGGTGGTCAGGGAAAGATCATGCCATGTTAAACCATATAAAAAGCAGAGTTTAAACATTTATAAAAAATTATAGTAAAGGAAGAAGAAGCAATGAGTTTGATTACACACTACACATGAATGAATTTAGCATTTTAAGAGGGAAAATTTGAAGCCTACTTTCCTATTTTTCGAAGTCTGTTTAAACAGTCATTTGTTTTAAAAGTGAATAAGGTTGTATGAACATTTAATTGTTTTAGTTGGATTTGAGCTCTTTCTCGCATGTACTCTGCCACTGGTGAGATATAGCGCTACAATTAAGTTAAAAGTTCATTTTCCTTTCTATCTTGGAAATGTTTGCCAACTTTTTTTTTAATCTAAGAGTTTTATCACTCTATTGTGCCTATAAACAAGATGCAAAAGAACCTCCCTTTCATTTGCCATAGTCTGCTGTCACAGACTGAGTTGATTTGACATGGTGAAAATACATTCTTATTACATTAAAATTTACTTTAAATAAGACAAACATATCTGTGTTTTAAATTCACTAAGTAATTTAGAGAAAATATTGGACTTATGCTATTTGGAAAACAAAAATATTCAGTAAGAACAGAGTAGCCTTTGATTATATTTGATTGGGGTTAACAAAAAGAAAACTTGATCTTGGGTATAGAAATGTCACCAAGGGGACATTTTTATCAGACTGACACTGTCATCTGTCTCTTAATTTTGTTTCATGAAACTCAGCAAGGTTATTATTTAAACCTGCTTATGTTGAAAGGCAAATAGTTAAATTTGAAAAACAGTTATTTTACTGTGGATTTTGACATCCTTGATTTTTGGCTCCTTTATCCCCCTCTCTTGTTCATATTCTGTAAAAAAGCATTCCATCTGTTCATAACTGCAAACAGATTCTAATTTAGTCCTATTTCTTCAAACTTGAGTATATCACATTCTTTTTCAGTGTACCATTTACTTCTCCCAGCTACTGGGGGTGTCAGGACTTTTATACTCTGCATTTTTACCCTGCTCTCAGAATAAATCTGAAAATTTTGTTATGACTTATAGCAGTCCTTCCACTAGAGGGTATTTAACCTAAATTAATAATTTTCAAGTATAGGGGATTAAGGTCAGTTTTTGATTGTAGAACCTTCCCAACATCCGTAAAACCACTCCATATATAGAGTTACTTACCTTACATAAGGCCAATCCAGCAAGAGATTCAGAATGAATTTAGCTTTTTATTGAACAAATGTAAATATTATATCACACAGCTCCTGATTAAACACTAGTATAGAACTAAGGCAAAGTGGAGACACAAAAATTTATTCTAAACCTAAATATGAATATACTTATTAAGGTGACAACCAAATGTTAACTCTAAGTATCCATGAGAAATAAAATATTTTATTGAAAGTCTACAGAATAATTTTAGGATGCAATTCTAAGCAACAACTAGTATCAATGAGGCCATGTTTCCTTAGATATAGAAACTATTCCGACAGCATCCTAAATTCCTAAATATCATTAATTTTCTTGGAAAACACAAAAAAAACTCACAGAAACAAAACACAACTCTGTGGCTGTATATTTGGGCAAGGCAGATAAAAAAGACTAAAATGAGGCAGAATCAGTAAACGTAGTAGTGAAATATCCAATAAGATATGACAGTGACTACCTATAACTGCATAATATTCTATGAACATATTTAAAATTTATTACATATTTTTCACACATCATTCCCTGAAAAATTCTTCATTTGAGTTAAATAGTAAAAATACTATCCTTCTTATTTTACTGTAAATTTAGAGCCTTTCAGGGCATTAACAAGAAGATGTGAGAGAGGCAGTATCAAATTGAATGAGATTTAGTCTTCAGGATACCAATTTAACATACTGTTTTAACTTGGAAAAAAATTAAAAGTGGCCTAATCCAAAACCTTGCCTGTTATCTGTGCTGTGCTGTGCACAATTGGCTATTCATTCTCACAATAGTCTTTCTATGAAACTTGTGTGGTCCCTCTTAGGAAGTCAAACAGTGAGATAATGACAATAGCACTTACTATAAAAATCACATTTTTGATCCCTCTGTTTGCTGCCTCCAATTTGTGGTTTAGATTTCCCTTTATTAAGAAAAACAGGCCGATGTAAAATCACATCCTAGACAGTACAATCTGAGCTCCTCCTATTTTCCACGGAACCATTGGTCACCACACACATTGCTGTCAAACTGTTCTGCTTCTCATCAGCTGCACACTGCGTAGGAGAACAGGAGGCAGGTCATGCGTTAATTAGGAAGACAGACTTTTTAGAGTCCATTCTGAGAAATATAGGTGCCAAGTATTAGCTCATGTAATAAAGTTATTTAAGGAGAAAGGGCAGGGGTAGAAGAATGACAAATAGAATTTTTAATGTCTTTGGACTAGGATATTGAGAGAAATTTGTTTTCAGGATGGCACCAAGGTTAAAGTGAAATTCTTCCCTGAAGGAGAGAAAGGCTGAACTATGGGTCCATTTAGAATTGACGGCTTTAGAAAAAAATCCAGATATATAAAATTCCTCATGTGGATTTGACTAAATAGCTCTGTTTTTCTGAAATAATTACAGGCTAATAAAGGTACTAAATTTATAGAAAAGACATTAATCTGGTATGACAGAAATAATAAACAGTGTAACCTGTAGTACATTGAAAGTTCCCATAGCAAATTGATCTTTTAATATTGTTAGTTACGTATGAAAAGTGCAATAAGTAGAAATTTTCCCTATTTGAATAAATTGGCTTGTGCTGAATATTGCTTAATGCAAAGTCAAGACATTATGCAAAAATGTTGTTTTAAAATATCTTATTTATGATTATAGAATGGTATGAAAGTGAAAATGGATTAAAAGACTATACAAATGATTAAAAGAACATATAAATTTACTGATTTTGTGTTTAAATCACAAGTATATTTGAATATATACAAGATACAACAGGAAGATTATTTGTAAACACCTTTAAAAGCAGTTATCTCTTGATGATAAAATTGGTAACTTTTAGGTTATCTCTATTTTATATGACTACTGAGAATGATTTATCTATTAATAATTACAATATAATTTTTTAAATCTTTTATTTTTGAAAATTTGGAAAATATTTGAAACACTGAGTAAAATAAACTGATTACTAAAGAATTTATAAATTAAATAAGATACACAGTGAGAAGAAAAGAGGCTTATGAGTTCCTATTTCAGCACTCATTTTAAAATATTTAAAATTAAGTAAGATCATGACAGAAAAAAATGAAAAGCAATCCTTCCTTACCCAGCAGTATATTAGGAGTGCTGAGAGAATTTAGAGTGTCAAGGAATTTCTAATGTTTAGAAGCATATTTAGTAGCTAAGATGATAATGTCAAAACAAACTTCAGAAAAAACCCCTAAATTTTCAAAGATATTTGTTACAATGAGCCACTCATAACATATTTGATGACAACTTTTAGAAATAATTTAACTGATTACTTTTACTAAAAATACAAATTATTCTTCACACAATTGTTCCTTATATTAACCTTAGATAAAAGCTGAGGATGTAAAATAATTTAGTGAAGTAGGTATATACATTCTTGTTATTCAACTCAGCACTCAAAGAATTCTGAATAGATGACTAATTAAATTATATTGCTTTAATTAAGCTATCTAAGAATCAAAAATCATTATAGATTAAGAAAACTATGAAAATGATCAATTCCATCCTTGATAGTGTATTAAATGAAATGAAAGAAAATATGGCAATAATTAATAATGAAGTAATTGAGACCACAACCTATTGACTTATCATTAGTACCCATGGTACTATCATTAAACCCATGGTACATTAGGAAAGGAGTTACTACAGTGACTTTTTTTAAATAGCTGTAATTGAAAAATAATTTCACGTATGCACACAATAAGATTAAAATATAGGCTGAATTCATGCAAATGTTGATGCATTTAAAAATCAGATTAAATGTATAGTTCCAAAAATTATGGGACATAGCATTCTGTGCATGATTTTATGCTTTCTTAATTTCAATCTACAAACAAAAATATTCAATTTAAAACAATAAAAAAGTAGAGAAATATGGGAAAAGTCTCATGATCACACCACACAAACTCTATTCATATTTTAATGTTTTTAACACAAATGTAAATTTTAAATATAAATGTAAAGTTACATTCAGAGTCTAATAAGCATTTCCTTATTGTTGCTTTGTAGGTTGTGGTGACACATACACAATTAAAAAATCATAAAAGTAAATCTTACACTAGCTTAAGAGAAAAAGGAGACCAGTTGGAATGTATAACTTGGCTGGAGTTGCAGGAAACTGATTTAGGGTCTCATCTGTCTCTGTCTCCTTCTCTCTATAGTTTGGCTGTACTTTCTCCATGCATGTTGGTTTCATTTGGCTGTCAGTAAAATTCCATGATGGCTATGGACATGCTGAGCATTACATCTTCCCATCTAAGCCACCTCAATGGAAAGAGGACTTCTCTATTCAAAACCCATACAGCAGATCAGGAAAGAACTTATTGCTCCAGTAAGCCATGACTTCCTGTGTTTGCTTGTTTATTTCTCCCCTCTCTTACAGATTCCCAAAAGAGTTGTTGATTTTTCAGTCTGTTTAGCTTTTTACTATTTTTTTGGGTGGTGTGGTGACTTCCAAACTCCTTTCATTGAATCAGAAACCAGAAGTCTGTGAGAAGATCTTTAAATGAAATATTAAAGTTTTTACACATAGTTACAGGGTCGTTCATGTTATTTCTTTATGAGTGAACTTTGGTCATTTGTCTTTCAAGGAATTTGTACATTTCACTTAAATGGGTTTAAAAGCATAAAGTTGTTTATAATATTCTCTTATCATAGTTTTAATATCCCTAGGTTTTACAGTGATGTCCCTAGGTTTTATAGTGATGTCCCCTCTTTCATTACAGTTGTTAATAATTTTCTTCTTCTCTCTTTTTTTCTTGGATAGTGAGGCCAGAGATTTATCAATTTTATCGATCTTTTCAAGAACCATCTTTTGGTTTCATTAATATTTTATGGTTTATTTTAGAATTAATTTATTTTTGCTTGTATGATAATTGTCTCATTTCTTCTGCTTCCTTTGGGTTAATTTACTCTTTTTATATTTTTTCTTAAAAGGGGATTTTAAATCATTGACTTGAGATAATTCCTCTTTTCTAATATTAGTTATTGCTATAAATTTGCCTTTAAGTATTTCTTTGGTAGGACATTACAACTTACATAGATATGTTTCATTTTCATTCAATACAAACTGTTTGCAAATTTTTCTTTTTAATTCTTCATTAACCCATGGGATATATATGTGCTGTTTTATTTACAAATATGTGAGAATGTTTTAGATATCTCAGTTATTGATTTCTAATTTAATTCCACTTTAGTCAATGAACTTGTTTGATTTAAATTTTTTAATTTGTCTGGGTTTAGTATTTTAGGCCCAGAATATGACTTACCATAGTGAAAGTTCCATATCCAGAATACATATTATTTTTAAGCACATACAGAACATTCACGGTGGTAAATCATAATCTGGGCCTAATCTTCTTGGCTCTTTGTTTTAGGGTTGGGCCAATCTTATTCAGAGTTGAGCTGGGTTTCAGGTTTTTTGTTGTGGTGGTTACTTTCAGTTCATAGTTGACTTCAAAATCCTCTAGAATTTCTTATACTTGTGTGCTTGGCCATAAAGTTTTCCTCAAAGTCTCCTTCACTCTCAGCTTTAGGTCTTCCCTTTGTGTATGTGCCTCATAGAAGGTCTGCCTATTTCTTGTCTTTCCCTTAGCAACAGACTGCTGTCGCTAGATACTTTGGGCTTGCTACCCTCTGGTGGAGTCAGGGAGTTTCCTGTTGTCCTCCTCCAGCCTCAGGGTTAGGCAGGCCCTGTGTCCCTGAGTCTCAGAGGTTGAAACCATTCTCACTCAATGGTTGAGGATAATTTCTCAATGATTCTATTGCTCCCCAAATTTTTCAAAGTCTGTAAAGTGGTTGCCCTAAAATTTCATTGATTGGTTGGATTCAGAAAAGTAATGACTTTATAGATTATCATGAGTTTTCCTTTTGTTACATTGTTTCCAGGTTCCTACATCTTAACCTAAAGCCAGGAGTATATCTCTTTTCTTTTAAATTAAAAATAATACTTCTATATTTTCTTTTCTGAGTATGCATTTGACCACATATCAATTTTTATGTAAAATATAATTGCAATTACTTTAAAAAATCTTTTGATTTATTTTCTGCTGTGTTGGGTCTTCATTGCTGCATACGGGCTTTCTCTAGTTGCAGTGAGTGGGGGCTACCCTTTATTGTGGTGTGCGGGCTTCTCACTGAGGTGGCTTCTCTTGTTGCGGAGCATGGGCTCTAGGCACACGGGCTTCAGTAGTTGCGGCACGTGGGCTCAGTAGTTGTGGCTCACGGGCTCTAGAGTGGAGGCTCAGTAGCTGTGGTGCATGGGCTTAGTTGCTCCATGACATGTAGATCTTCCAGGACCAGGGATCGAACCCATGTCGCCTGCACTGGCAGGCAGATTCTTAACCACTGCGCCACCAGGGAAGTCCTTAACTGCAATTATTTTTAAGTTGATGAGTCATTGTATCTTTAAAAATTCAATCTCTATTAATAGTACAAAACTTAGGTATTGTTTTTTCTTATTTTCATTACTGATAGTATGTATAAGCTTCCCTATTAAGTTTCTAAGTTTATTACATTATAATAAGAGAGTGATACTTATAATATCTGCTATTTGACTCAGAATATTACCAATTTTTAATGCTCTTTTACTAATTAATGAGAATTTGGATGACCAAAGAAATTGATTTGCAAATGATATTAAGTTGATTGAAATTCAATATCAAAAATAGTGCTAAAACTAATTATCACTATTATATTCAACAGTTTAGTTGTAAGTCACAGTGAGGTTTGGGTTAAAAAAGGTTATTTCTTATTCTAGAATATACACTGTTCATATACTAATGTAATCTATATTACATTATATTGTATGTAATATTATATTACATAATCTATATTAATCTATATGACATGAATCTGGAAGGAATAGATAGTGTTCTGGATGACAGAATTAGTATCCAAAAAGGCCTTGACAGGATGAAATAAGGAATTAAATTAAATGTGGCAAATTTTAATGTAAATAAATTTAAGGCATTGCAATAAAATCAAAATCTCAAAAGGTCCAGTTATAGACTGGCTTTCCTGGATAAGCCTTTTAAGGGTGTTTTTTGGTTTTTTTGATTTTTTTTTTTGCGGTACGTGGGCCTCTCACCGTTGTGGCCTCTCCCGTTGAGGAGCACAGGCTCAGCGGCTGTGGCTCACGGGCCCAGCCACTCCGCAGCATGTGACATCCTCCTGGACCGGGGCACGAACCCGTGTCTCCTGCATCGGCAGGTGGACTCTCAACCACTGCTCCACCAGGGAAGCCCAAATGTTTTTTTTGTTTTGTTTTTTGTTGTGTGGTACGCGGGCCTCTCACTGCTGTGGCCTCTCCCGTTGCGGAGCACAGGCTCCAGACGCGCAGGCTCAGTGGCCATGGTTCACGGGCCCAGCCGCTCCGCGGCATGTGGGATCTTCCCGGACCAGGGCACGAACCCATGTCCCCTGCATCGGCAGGTGGACTCTCAACAACTGTGCCACCAGGGAAGCCCAGTATGAACATTTTAACAATTACTAATTCTTCCAATCCAAGAACACAGGATATCTTTCTACCTCTGTGCATTATTTCCAAATTCCTTCATCAATGTTTCATAATTTTCAGAGTGTAGGTCTTTCACCTCCTTGGTTAAGTCTATTCCTAGGTATTTTATCCTTTTTGACATGATTGTAAATAGGGTTGTTTCCTTAATTTCTCTTTCTAATAGTTCATCATTAGTATATAGTTTATCAGGTCCCAATCTGACCACTTCTCTTTCCTTCTTAACCAATTCCATGTGTATCTTTCTTTCAGTCTTGGTTGTCCAGGAGTCTTCTTTCTGCTAGTCTCCAGTTATTTTTCAGCGAGAATTGTTCCACATGTAGATGTATTTCTGATGTGTTTGTGGAAGGAGGTGAGTTATGCATCCTCTTACTCAGCCATCTTGATCAAGTCCCCAAGAATAAGCTTCTTGATGTTGGTCTGGACAATTAATTTTTGGATATGCTCTCAAAAGCACAGGCAACAAAAGCAAAAATACAAGTGGGACTGCATCAAACTAAAAACTTCTGCACAGCAAAGGAAACAATCAACAGAGTGAAGAAAAAACCTACAAAATGGGAGAAAATATTTGCAAGCCATACATCTGATAAGAGGTTGATATCCGAGATATATGAGGAACACAAACAACTTAATAGCAAGAAAACAAATCACCCATTTAAAAAATGGGCAAAGGACCTGAATAGACATTTCTCAAAAGAAGACATATAAATGGCCAATGGGTATATGAAAAGGTGTTCAACATCACTAATCATCAGGGCAATGCAAATCAAAATTGTGATATCACCTCACACTTGTTAGAATGGCTATTGTCAAAAAGATTAAAGGTAAGTGTTGGTAAGGATGTACAAAAAGGGAACTCTGGTACATACACTGTTGATGGGAATGTAAATTAGTATAGCCATTGTAGAAAACAGTATCAGATTCCTCAAAAAATTAAAAAACAAAAATATTATGTGATCCAGCAATTCCTCTTCTGGTTAGATATCCAAAGGAAATGAAATCATTATCTTGAAGAATATTTGGCCTTCCATGTTCATTGCAGCATTATTTACAATAGTCAAGGTATAAAATCAACTTTTAAGTGTCCATCAATAGATGAATAGATAAAGAAAATGTGATATATACATACAATGAAATAGTGTTCAGCCTTAAAAAAGAAGGAAATTCTGTCATTTGAGACAAGATGGATGAAACTGGAGTACATTATGCTAAATGTAATAAGCCAGACACACCATGACAAATACTGCAGGATCTTGCTTACATGTGAATCTAAAAGAATCAAACTTATAGAAGAAGAGAGTAGAATGATGGTTGCCAGGGGCTGGATGGTGAAGGACATGGAGAGATGTTGGTCAAAAAATACAAAATTTTAGTTATTCAGAATGAATAAGTTCTGGAGATCTAATATAGAGCATAGTGACAGTAGTTAATATTACTATATTGTATACTTGAATTTTGCTGAAGGAGTAGATCTTAAATGTTCTCACTACACCCACACATAAAAGATAATTATATGAGTTGATGCATATGTTAATTAGTTTGATGTCGTAATCGTTTTTCAATGTCTACATGTATCAAAACATCAGTTTGTATAATGTAAATATATACAATTTTTACTTGCTAATTATCAATAAATCAGGAAAAATATAATAAATATTTTTGTATTATGCCACTAAGTTGTAGTATTTTTGTATCGCCAATAGAGAACTGATACATTACCCATTTTACCTTTTATGAAAATTGGAATAATGATTTCCTGTGAATATTTGTCAACGTATCTTCCAATCTCAAGATTATTCAGAAATCATCTATAAGTTTATATTTGATCTAGTTAATACATTTATTACGCTAGGCTTGGAATGGCAAATAACTTTTATTTAATTTTGTAGTTCTGATTTATCAGTAGTGATACTGTATCAGGAAAGTTCATGGGGTGCTTTAATTGTTTATAAATGTCTGTTGTGGACATAGGATAAAGTAGGAACAGCATAAATGCAGTATACAGTTGACCCTTGAACAACATGGCTTTGAACTGCATGGGTCCACTTCTACACAAAATTTTTTCAATAATAAATACTATAGTACTATATGATCCAGGGTTGACTGAATCTGTGAACTGCTTATATGGAGGGTTGCTCCTATATATTTTGATGAAATAATGGCTTTATGTTACCTTTCCTATAGTACTTCAAATACCATTAAAAATAAAGCATTCATAATTATCGAATGACTCAACACTTCTTGTTCTATCTACATAACTCATCAAACAGTACCCAGAGATTCTAGAGGCTGAACCAAGTAATTTGTTCCATATGTACTCCAGGTGATTCTGATCATGCTCATATGTGAAAATCACTGGTCTATGGCATATTTCTTTACCAGTAGCGCATCTGTTTTCTCCTCCTTTTGTCCTCACACAAGCTCTACCATATTGAGCAGAAAAATGGAGTAGAAAGTACAGAAAGTTCCCATATGCCCCCTCAACCCTGCATGATTAGCCTTTTGAAGTTGCCAAATTAATTGGTAAAGTACCTTTTTCGTCTGGAACAAATGCATAATGACTTCTGTATTATCACAAGAATTAGAGATTTCTAATATTTTTTCCTCCATTATTTTGCCTTGTTGATTTTATCAAAGGCTATGGGTAGAGTTCAATAGACAGATTTTCCTATTTCATCCCCTATTTCATCTAGAAGGGGATATTTTTTGAATACATGTTTGTTAAACATTTTCACACAATTCCCCTTTTTCTATTTATTTGAGTGTACAATCTATATTGTCCATCGAAAAGAAAGTTTTCCTAGGACATATTATCACTTACAGCACCTAATACTTGAATTGCTTAAGGTAAAAAAGGTAGCACTACTGACAAAATTTAATTGAAACATAATGAAACGTAATGTACTCCTATTTTCTTTGTTGTGGCTATTTTTTTAAATGTATAATAAGACTTAATCATGTGCCTATATAACGGAATGAAAACTGAGGAAAGTAATGTCTCAAAAATTATCTTCTAATTGAGTGCATCCTTGTGCACCAAACAGAGTCAAGTAAATAATTCAAAGTTATTGCCAAACTGCAGATCTGTGTTGCATAGTAAATGCAGATGGAGATCACACAGGTAAACATAACTGGAGTTCAAGAAATGTATACTACGTTTGAAGGAGGTTTCTCATTAAGAATTAAGACTTAAAATGTTTACTTCATGTTCATGTAAGTTTGATTTTAAGCACTTTCAAAGTTTTTGAAAAAAATTTGTATTGGAGTATAGTTGATTTACAATGTTGTGTTAGTTTGGGTATCCACTCGTTTTTAGACTCTTTTCCCATATAGGCCATTACAGAGTATTGAGTAGAGTTCTGTGTGCCATAAGGTAGGTCCTTATTAGTTATCTATTTTATGTATAGTAGTGTGTATATGTCAATCCCAATCTCCCAATTTATCCTTCCCCTCTCAGCCTTACCCCCGGTAACCATAAGTTTGTTTTCTACCTCTAGCTCTATTTCTGTTTTGTTGATAAGGTCATTTGTACCCTCTTTTGAGATTCCACATATAAGCTATATCATATGATATTTGTCTTTCTCTGTCTGTCTGACTTACTTCACTCAGTATGACAATTTCTATGTCCATCCATGTTGCTGCAAATGACATTATTTCATTGTTTTTTATGGCTGAGTAATATTCCATTGTATATATGTACCACATCTTCTTTATCCATTCCTCTGTTGATGGACATTTAGGTTGCTTCCATGTCCTGGTTATTGTAAATAGTGCTGCAATAAGTATTGGGGTGCATGTATCTTTTTGAACTATGGTTTTCTCCAAATATATGCCCAAGAGTGGGATTGCTGGATCATATAGTAGCTCTATTTTTAGTTTTCTTAAGGAACCTCCATACTGTTCTCCATAGTGGCTGTACCAGTTTTCATTCTCACCAACAGTGTTGGAGGGTTTCCTTTTCTCCACACCCTCTCCAGCACTTATTTTTTGTAGACTTTTTGATGATGGCCACTCTGACTGGTGTGAGGGGTGATACCTCATTGTAGTTTTGATTTGCATTTCTCTAATAATTAGTGATGTTGAGCATTTTTCATGTGCTTTTTAGCCATGTGTATGTCTTCTTTGGAGAAATGTCTGTTTAGATCTTCCACCCATTTTTTGATTGGGTTGTTTGGTTTTTTTGGTATTGAGCTGCATGGGCTATTTTTATTATTATTATTTTATTTTTGGCTGCATTGGGTCTTTGTTGCTGCACATGGGCTTTCTCTAGTTGTGGCAAGCAGGGGCTACTCTTTATTGTGGTACACAGGCTTCTCATGGCAGTGGCTTCTCTTGTGTGGAGCATGGGCCCTAGAGCACACGGGCTTCAGTAGTTGCGACACATGGGCTCAGTAATTGTGGCACACGGGCTCTAGGACATGCAGGCTTCAGTAGTTGTTGCATGTGAGCTCAGTAGTTGTGGTGCACGGGCTTAGCTGCCCCTCGGCGTGTGGGATCCTCCTGGGCCAGAGATTAAACCCACATCCCCTGCATTGGCAGGTGGATTCCCAGCCACTGTGCCACCAAGGAAGTCCCTGCATGGGCTGCTTTTTATATTTTGGAGATTAATCCCTTGTCGGTTGCTTCATTTGCAAATATTTTCTCCCATTCTGAGGGTTGTTTTTTCATTTCGTTTATGGTTTCCTTTGCTGTGTGAAAGCTTTTAACTTTAATTAGGTTCTGTTTGTTTATTTTTGTTTTTATTTTCATTACTCTAGGAGGTGGATCAAAAAAGATCTTGTTGCAATTTATGTCAAAGAGTGTTCTGCCTATGTTTTCCTCAAAGAGTTTTATAGTATTCGGCCTTACATTAAGATTTTTAATCCATTTTGAGTTTATCTTTGTGTATGGTGTTAGGGAGTGTTCTAATTTCATTTGTTTACATGTAGCTGTCCAGTTTTCCCAGTGCCACTTATTAAAGAGACTGTCTTTTCTCCATTGCATATTTTTGCCTCCTTTGTTATAGATTAGGTGGCCATAGGTGCATGAGTTTATCTCTTGACTTTCTATCCTGCTCCATTGATCTATATTTCTGTTTTTGTGAGAGTACCACATTGTTTTGATTGCTGTAGCTTCGTAGTATGGTCTGAGGTCAGGGAGTCTGATCCCTCTGGCTCCTTTTTTCTTTCCCAAAATTGTTTTGGCTATCCGTGGTCTTTTGTGTTTCCATACAAATTGTAAAAATTTTTGTTCTAATTCTGTGAAAAATGCCAAATTTTATACACTGTACAAATCAACTTATAAATGAATATCCAGAATCCTATACTTCTATGCCTTGAAAATGTGTCTCCCTCTAGGCCAATAAAAGTAAAGTGTTCAGCTGAAACAGAAATTCCAAATTATTTCTAAATTCAAATCTCTTTCTGGCGATATATATATCTATATCTCTATATCTATCTATCTATCTATCTATATATATATATCTCCTGATATACACTCAGAAAGATGCCTAAATTTAGTTATAATAATATATATGCACAAAAAATAAAGATTTAAATTTATAGCTTTTTAATTTTACATTCCTATTTCTCCTAATGCTATATATTATTTTATATCTCCAGTCTTCTCACCATATGGTGTGTAAGGTTATTTTAAACTTTTTGGTGGTTTTGATGAACCAGATTCTGCCATCAACTTTCTGTTGAAATAATCTTCATACCTGCCTTTCTGTGCTCTTCTCTCCATCACAAGAGACTAGAAGCTGGAAAATGTATTTCCCAGACTCTCTTGTCAGGCGGTTTACATTTAGGTTCTGCCAAAGGATTAAATTGGCTAGAGATTAGAAGGCAAGATGGAGACAGAGGGTAGTTTCTGGTTCTTGCAGTGGATGCAAGGAAACTAGGGTACTAGGGACTCCAGGAACATTGGTGGTCCCAATGGTGACAGCTGGGTCCCTCCTGACCAAAGGTTGTCAAGGTGCCTTCAGCAGTGTAAGTAAGTGACAGTGATCCAGCAGCACCAGCAGCTGGTGTAAGCTCCTGCATCTTGTCAGCTATGGACCTCTAGAAGGTCTGAACTTTTATTTTCTTTAGTTAAAACTCATTTCTCATATGTGCTCCCCCAGCCCTTCCAACACCTTTAAAATCATCCCTTTTTATGAGCTCTTTCTCTGCTTGCAATATCTAGAATGGTTTCTCTTTTCTGGACTGAAAAATGACCTATTCATGAGAAAAACTTGGCTTATTCATTGGGACAATTAGAAGGTAAGACTTATAGGTGTATACAAACCTCACACTGTGTCCCACATGACTTGGCAGAGAGAAGAGCGTTTTCAATGTCAGTGTTGAGAAGATAATTTAGGGCAAGTCTCAGTAGTGGAGAGAGTCAGCTGAGATTTGCCAGAACCTCATCTATTCTTCATAGATAACTGGGGAGACTGCTGTATTGGGAGTGGATAAGAAAGAGCCTTTTACTGCAAAATAGCTACCTATAGTGTGTGTGTGTGTGTGTCTGTGTGTGTGTCTGTGTGTGTGTCTGTGTGTGTCTTTTATCTACTCTAAGGAGTCACTTCTTAACCAGTTATCCTTTTAGTATGTTAAATATGCATAAACACTTAAGCTGTAGAACTGAAGTCAGAATATTTTGATTTAAGCCTGGGCTTCTTTTCTGATCAACTAGAGTCATGTCAGAATTTCCTATTTTTGTCTGGCAAGTGAATACCATAATCTATACCTACTTTGCAGAGCCCATTTGAGCCTCATAGGATCAAATGGGCTAATGTATATGAAGGCGATTTTTTTTTTTTTTTTTTGCGGTACGCGGGCCTCTCACTATTGCGGCCTCTCCCGTTGTGGAGCACAGGCTCCGGACGCGCAGGCTCAGCGGCCATGGCTCACGGGCCCAGCCGCTCCGCGGCATGTGGGATCTTCCCGGACCGGGGCACGAACCCGTGTCCCCTGCATTGGCAGGCGGACTCTCAACCACTGCGCCACCAGGGAAGCCCGAAGGTGCTTAAGAATCTAAATTCTACATTCATGTCAGGTGTTATGAGAGATTAGTTAACAGCTAGAAATGAAAGGACTGTGACTTCAGAAATTACAGGAAGAAAAGTAATTCCTGAATCAAGCAGTGACTCTGTTCAGAGCCTCTATGAACACTTTATGTTTCTATTTATGTCGAGCTATGAAGTCAGGAACAGCTCCAGAACAAGGTGAGAGATGCATGAAACATAAAGGGAGAAAAAGCAGAAAACGGAGTCAAGAGGCCTGAGTTGGCAGTTGCTACACGTTCACATCATCGTTGTTCTCCCCGAACTCAGTCGTGCCGACTTAGAAACTCTGCTCCTTGCTTCTCTGCCCACACATTCAAGTGCATCACCCTCAGATTTATATTCTCGAGATCAGGATATCACCCAATATTTTGAATTTTCCAAGTGTCCCAGAGGGTTCTGCTGTATGGCTCTGCACCAAAGCAGCATTTCACAGAATAGTTTCTGGATCAATTTAACTGAAATTACATTTTTCATTTCTTTAAATTCCCAATTTCTGAGCCTGAGCCCAGATCACGGAGTCAGTGTCTCTAAATGGTGGAACCTGAGATCTGCAATGCAATAAGTAACCCAAGTGCTTTTATTCATACTTAATTTAGGCACCCAGGACTAGTGGGCAAGGTTGGATCAATGGCAATTTCTGCACCTGCTGTCTCACTCTCCTTATATACACTCATCCACTTTACATCTAACTTTACTGCATCCCTAAATTAAGTTGTAACTCTGTTTTAAACTAAAAGGCAATAAAGTTTAAAATGCAAATACCTGGTAAAATTCACTGAAAAGGAAATCATGACTTTGATTTTTCTAAGTTTTACTAAACTCAATCCTGCTGCTTTTTGGCTTCCTCTGTAGCCACTTCTTAAGTTGGTGTTATTCTTCCATGTTTAATGGGGCAATTTTCAGTATTCATTCCACTTGACAGCATTTGTCACTTTTGGCTTTGGGGCTTGCACAGTTTCCTCAATTCAAAATGCTGTCACTGACTCATTTATCTGGTTAACCTATTCATCCTTCTAAGTTCATCTTAAACATCACCATCTCTGGGTAATATTTTCTGGTCTCTGAAGTCCAGGTCATTCCTTGCCTTCTATACAGCATCCAGAACCCTTCCTAATATATATAACACACACTAGGCTAAGTCTCTACTTATTTGCCTTCATCTCCTGCTAGATCAGAGTGGTCATTTTTTTTTCTCTGTAAAGTACCAGGTAGTAATTATTTCAGGTTTTGTGGGTCATGAGGTCTCTGACACAATTACTCAACTCTGTCATTGTATCATGAAAGCAGCAATAGAAAATAAGAATGACTATGTTTTAGTAAGATTTTATTTACCATCAGTGGGGAGATTTGGCCATGGGTGGTAGCTTGCTGACCCCTGCACTAAACTGTTAGCAGAACGGCCATTCTTGTTCACCATTGTAGCCTCAAGTAGTAGAATAGCCCCTGGCCATACAGATTGGTTGAATTTAATCTGTATTCTGTATAGAGTTTGGTCCAACTACTAATAAACAAACAAATAATAAGTGGTTTAAATAAGATATTTCTATCACATAAGAGAATTCTGGAGGGAGGCAATTCAAAGTTGGTAGGGTAGCTTCACTGTTCTCAAGTGTTTAAGTCACTCGTTCCCATTGATATACTCTACCATCCTCAACATGTGGCTTCCGTTCTTGAAGGGACTTCATTTATGCATGAATGAAGGAAGGAGGAAGTTCATTTAAGGAGACCTCCTGCAAGTCTGATATATGTTCGCTTACATGAAATTGTCCAGAACTTAGTCCCATTAGCTACAGGAGAGGATTGGAAATGAGGTTGTTTAGAGAGGAGCATTATGATCAGCTAAACACTGGAGTCCAATTACAAAGGTAAAAAGGAAAAATGGATGTTGGAGTTTAACATGCACACTAATGCTTCTTTTGGGGGTTGCTTAGTATTTTGTTCTGATGTTATATTTATATGTCAGAAAATGAAGCCCAAATATCATCTACCTGAAATGGCTGAAATGTGATGTGGGAAGAAGCAAATGCCCTCCATCGTGTTCCTTCCCACCTTATGATTATATTAGTTCATAAACATAGGAAAATGACTCAAGTAGTTTCAAAACTTTCATTTTTGAGTGACACCAGACGTTCACAAGTAAGTGACCTCCCCCAAATTTCATTTCGTGATGCATGTGCTTGCATTTATTCTAATCTCTTATTCTACACTTCAGAAAGACAAATAATGTTTGTGTTGGGCCAGCCCCACCCAGAATTTCTAAAGCAACTGTTTTTGTGCATGAAAGGCAGACTGAAACATGCATAATTACAAATATTTACATCTGTTTCCAATCTCTAAACCAGAGCACAGAATTACCCTGTACTGGAACTTACACAGTGGTCCCATTTGTTTATTTATGTTTTGGTTCTTGAATTATATGCAAACATGCACAGTGACAACAATGTTATATAATATCTGACATCTATCAGATGCTGGGGTTAGTGCACAGGAAGGGATTTTGGTCCTTATGAAGAATGGATATTTGATCTTCCCGAGAAAAGTTCTGGGTTGAAGACTTAAAAAATAGAAACTTGTTAAACCTAATTGCTTTTCATAAATGGGTCTCTTTTTTTTTCCTATAAAATTTTTTGGGTTTTTTCTCCTCCATTCTTATTGTGTTTGGGAAAAAAATGGAACTATATTCTTTCCTCTCTCTCTTTCTCACTACTTAGCTACCTATGTGTGTAGACATAGACTCAATAATCTGCTTTAATTTGACATTATGTCAATACTCAAATTTTATATATTATAATCCTTTTATATGAAAATAAAAACATTTAAATCGTCCATTTCTTAGCTCACCATTTTTACCATGGCGACCTTGCCTATTTTAAGAAGATATTACCTTAGAATGCTGGTCTTATTGTTAGTTCATTGATGCTTTTTTTTTTTTTTTTTTTTTTTTTGACTGCGTTGGGTCTCTGTTGCTACACGCAGGCTTTCTCTATTTGCGGTGAGAGGGGGATATTCTTAGTTGCAGTGTGCAGGCTTCTCATTGCATTGGCTTCTCTTGTTGCAGAGCATGGGCTCTAGAGCACAGGCTCAGTAGTTGTGGCGCACGGGCTTAGTTGCTCCACGGCATGTGGGATCTTCCCGGACCAGGGATCGAACCCATGTCCCCTGCATCGGCAGGCAGATTCTCAACCACTGCGCCACCAGGGAAGTCCCATTGATGCTCTTTTGATATTAGTATTTCAGAAGGAAAACACCTATCCTCTAATACTTATCATTGGATTTATTTTTATTCCTTTTCCATTTTCTAACACTTGACATTTATAAATAAAGCACTGACTTTATCTTGGGAAGATATTACATAAATAGCAGTGGTCCTCTAACTTTAGTATACAGAATAGTCAGACATAGAACTTGTAAAAATACAGATGCCCAGTCTTTGTTTCTAGAGATTCTGATTCAGTAGATATGAGATTTGTCTAAGAAATCTATGTTTTTAAATTGACAGTGGTATGAGGTTCATGCTTTTAGAGTACTGGATCAAGTATGTTTTAGGTATGTCTGCCTACCCTTGTTTATATCATTTTCTTCATGTGCAGCATGATTTGTGTGTGTGTGTGTGTGTGTGTGTGTGTGTGTGTGTGTGATGCTTTGTTTCCATTTTTGCATATTCATTATTTCATTTATCACCTGGTGTTGTCTTCAACAGTTTGACAAAACTTCTTTTAAAATAACCAATGTCACTAAATTTTTAAATTCAGTAACCTGTTCTGAGTCCTTATAGCCCCCTCGATTTTTGTGTCATCCAAATATTGATGCCACTCCACTCTCCTTAATGATTTATCTTCTTTGGCTTCCCAGGGTATAGTCCTCCCCTAGTTATCTCTATGTATCTGATTTCTCAGGTTCAAATTTCTTTTTTAATTCTTCAAATATAGTTGATCTTGATTTTACCTGACTCTTATATCTTCTTTCCAAATTCATAATGATAACACCTCTTTGTGATGAAACCACAAATCTGTATATGCAGTTTCAATCTAAGCAAGCCATATTCTAATTTTTTCCCGTGTGTTAGGCATCATTCCTCAGAGTCTGTATAGGATAGCAAATTCAAAGTGTCCAAAACTGAACACATACTTCTTGTAAATTTAATATATAGTTTTTGTAAATTCACCACATACATTACCGTAGTAAAGACTCTGAAAAGTTCTATATATATTAAAAAAAAGCCTCACTTAAAGTTTACCCAATTATATATGAAATTGTATTGCCTATTTTTTCATACACAGAATACACATTATAAATATTAGGGTTCTAACAGTTCCTCTGTTGCAATTCAAATTTAACAATTTTCTACATTATGATAGTTATCTATTATTATCATCGTCCCTATATTTACATATATGTCTTATTTTCCTTATGAAATTGAAACCTCACAGAGAAAAAGTCAATTTCTGTTTCTTCTAGTTCTCCTAGCCCAGAGTCTGACATACTTGGATATTTACCACTATTTAGGTAGTAAATAAATAATTATTTTAAAAGAAAATAGATACTTATAATTTATATTTGGAATAAAAAATATAAACCACCTCCTTTCCCTTCTCTTTGCAGCTTAAAACTGAGAAAAATCTTCATCAAGATTCTAATTACTCATTACAATGGCTACAGTCATATCAAAGCTCCTCTTTATGTAACCAGAATACTGGACTTGAAGAAATCTATGGCTACCTTATTTTTATTTATTTATTTTTTTTGCGGCACGCGGGCCTCTGTCTGTTGTGGTCTCTCCCGTTGCGGAGCACAGGCTCCGGACGCGCCGCTCCGCGGCATGTGGGATCTTCCCGGACTGAGGCACGAACCTGTGTCCCCTGCATCGGCAGGCGGACTCTCAACCACTGCGCCACCAGGGAAGCCCCTATGGCTACCTTCTTATTGCTGACTGCGTCAGTGGAGCACCATGAAAGAGTACGGAGGCACCACAAAGTGTGTCAAATAATCAGACAGAAACAAATATGTCATTTGCATTATGGGTTTATACTGTTCTGTTTTGGGAAAACTACATCTCCAATGCATTTGAAAGGAAGTAAATAGGCATGCTTTAGAACTCTCCCTAGTGGGTATAGAGCAGTAGAGTCATGATTCGGAGAGCCTGCACTCCCCCTTAAATTTCTCTCCTTGAACTATTCTGAGGCAATTAGACTGGCAACCAGTACTAGTTATCCTGCTGGAGACTTTCTGGGTGTTACTTGAGACCAAATGACTTAGACTTGGGGAGATGTTCCCATGACATAAATGCAAGCAGAAAAGAATCACATTAGAATTCAGGCTGTGTCCACGAGGAGATTCGTTTCTAAAGATTTAATTTCATATGTGCTTTCTTCATCTTGGAATGAGAAATGCAAGTAACTGGCATGAATATTTTCTTTTAAACTATCTTATTTTCCTTATACTCAAATTTCACTTATTTCCTACATCAATTTCAACCTAAGGAGTAGCAACTACATTATGTCCCTCAAAAATGTGCTTGATTCACTTTCCTGGAGTCTAAATTCTCACCTGCTAAGTCCCCCCTGGAGCAAATTTCCTGGTTTAACAATTGACAGCTAGACTAGTCATAATAGCAGACAAGTGTTATTAGCCTTCTCTGGATATTTGGATATTGTGCTGAGCTACTTTTCACTTTGAAAACATAAATGGCATTTAATGAATATGGTCAGCCATGGGCGCATTCTGACCTCTGATAGCTATCATTGTGATAAAACTTGAGACGTTTTCAATAGCCAATATGCAAACTGTTTCCCTAGTACAGACATTTCTTCCCTGGTAAACACTTTCAATTTCTTATAAATCACCCTCTTCATTATAGGTAGAGTGTCTCACATGATTCTTCTCTACTTTGAAGCCCATTTCCCAGACTTGGTGTCCTAGGGATATTCTGATGAACTGGGAAATCGGAGGGTCATACCATCACGTATTCCCTCCACTGGAAGAATTTCAATATTTTTATTTTTATTTTATTTTATTTTATTATTTTTTTTTTTTTTGCGGTACGCGGGCCTCTCACTGCTGTGGCCTCTCCCATTGCGGAGCACAGGCTCCGGACGCGCAGGCTCAGTGGCCATGGCCCACGGGCCCAGCCGCTCCGCGGCATGTGAGATCATCCCGGACCGGGGCACGAACCCGTGTCCCCTGCATCGGCAGGCGGACTCCCAACCACTGCACCACGAGGGAAGCCCCAATAGTTTTAAATAATGAAATTTGAAATAAAGTTCTTAAAGGCCATTAATATCCTATTTTACTCATCTAAATACTATAGAAAATTAATATGTTTGTCCATTTATTGACCATGCTGTATGTTCCAGGATTTTATGAAAGTATAATGAAAACTTGAAGGCTTATTTTCATCCTAGTATAGTGATATTTACAAATCAGGGTTGACTATTGAAAGTCTATGTTCCTTTGTGTATATCAGATTACTGAGAGGGTCGTGGCCATTGTCTCAGAATCACTTGATTCCACTATTGAAAATTGTTAAGTCATTTGGTATTCATATTTACTATGTGAGTTCTTAGCCATCACCTCATGAGAATTCTCATTAGTTTTGAATGGTTCCAAATATAACCAGTATGGCTTGTTTCATGACACTAGGATATTAAAAAACACGAATCAAGATAAGGAGAGAGTTTTAAAATCAGAGTAAATATCCCTAATCCCCCACTTCCTAAGGGAACGTAAAATGCAAGTTATTTATGGGAATGCTCTCCTGTTACTAATGTCTAAGAAAAGTCTTGGGGACTCAGAGGTGCTCCCTGAATTGTAAAGCTTATGCTGCTGTTTCTTTCCTTAGACTAAGGCAGAAAGTGATAGTCTACTGAGCTGTGCTCAGGATTTCAAGGTGGTACCTGCCTGCTAGCAAAGGCAGCTATGGCTCAAGGCAGAGTTAGAGTGAAGAAGTGTACATGATGTTGGGAAGATAGACTGCAACTTAGGGAAGCAGAACACAAAAAGAACAGAGGTGATGTCTATGCCTATAAGCGTAGTCTTGGAGTCTTGCTAAGGCATTTCGGTAATAGAATCAGCAAAATATCATCTAAAATTGCTAAAACTGGTAGCATAAAAATGTTTTACCTTGAAGAATATCACCCTTCATCAGAGCTGGTACCTAGAGATCTGGAAAAATCTCTCCTCGAAACCAGCTGATAAGTTGACCTCAATATCAAAATTGTCAGGACTTTATCTATGATGCTCCAAACAAAAAGTAAACATTAAAAATCAATAAACATTTACCCTCAGGTAAGCAAGCACTTGAAAAGGGTAAGTTGTGTTACTTACAATCTCCACTGAGAAACGAGTGTTTTATATTCCCTTTCAGGTTGGTATGAACTCTTCAGTAAGACTTCCAACTCCTGCTTATTGGGATTCTAACGGGTAGGTAGAGCTGCCTAGAGATGCCTGAAGTAATACCCTCTGGTTTTACAAACTTCGTATGTGCGTTCCATGAATTCAAGCTTTATAGGTATCCCAGAACTCTCTGTCTCAAGTGTACTTTTTATCTTTGCATCAGATGTCTCCAGGCTGAATTTGAGGAGTCCAGCTCCAGGCCAGAATCCTCCGTGTGATCTTTCACATCTGACCATCGGCAATTACAAGGCTTTACCTGGCAGCCCTCAGGGTGGGGGGAGTCTGTTCTCTTCATACCAGGCTTGATGCATGGTCAGTGCACTGCAGATTCCTGGAGGGAGTTACAGTCAAAGACGCATGTTCACATGACAACCTGCATTCCTAGCCCTGGTGCCTCTCTTTGGAGTCCTCTTTTGTCCGCTCAGTACTTCCCTACTCCTAAATCCTAGCGCCTCCCCTCTCACTCCCTCTATCCCTGTGGGTCCATAAAACAACAGGAGCCTTTTGTCCAGCACAGTCAGCAGTGAGAAGATGCCTCTGTGTGCTGATTCACCTGACCCTCGTCTGGTGCTGTTCTGTGGAAAAAAACTGGAGAATTAGCCAGCTGGTGCCTATTTTTGCCTCTTCCACTATCTCAGTAAGTGAATAAAGTCACTTCAGTTTGGCTTGTTGTCCTAATTAACCACTTAGAAACCTGACAGCTTGACAGCAGTGTGAACGAAGCACACAGGTCTCTACCCCAGACACTGCTGGGGATTAACAAGAGAGCTGGGGAAAATGTGTTAAGAGGAAATGTTCCTCCTTTTATCCAGCTAGCGATTAACATATCCAATCAAGTTTCTATCTATACTGAAGCTGGCCAACTGCCCACAATATAATTATTTCAGAATGTGAGATTTATACTTAAAAAATACATGAGTAACACGTGTCTGTACAAACACAAACTGCATATTCCATTGATACATATTCTACTTTCTTGAGAATTATCAGGCTACTCTCACTGAATGCCTTTGATGAAACTAAACCAGCGCTTCATCTTGACGCTTATAGAGTACAAATAGCTAGAGGGAGAGAATGCATATAATATTCTCCAACTGGCACGAACTACAGCAATTTTTCCTCCAGTGAAGTGGCTGACACCTTTAAGTTCATGCTGACAGATGGAACCCAAAAGAGAGTATTGGGGGAAAGAGAAGGAAAAGAAACAAAACAGAAGAGTAGGTTCTTTGGGTTTCTGTATATGAGCTTTAAAAACACATGGCTGTCTAACCAGAGGCCTCAACCCAGTTCTGAAGGCCACCTTGCTCATCAAAGAAGACCCTTTAACAACCCGGATTCTCTCAGACAGATGCATCGTGCCGGGTAAGTTGTACAAGTCTCAACTCCAGGGCACTGTTCTCACAGACACTTCTCAAATTTAATGAACATGAAAGTTACCTGGGATCTTATTAAAATGCAGATTCTGAGTCAGTAGGTCTGGGGTGGGATCTGAAATTCTGTATTTCTTACAGTTCCCAGAAATGATGTCACTGCTCCAGGTTAAAGCCTATAGACCATGTTGGGGAAGGAGCCCCAGACTGTGCACTGAACAACCTGCACAAACATTCACAAGGATCTGGTCCTTCTTTAACTTCTTGAACAAATGCTGTGTATTTATAGTAGCTACATTAATATCCTTGTCTAGTAGTTCTATCATCTATATCATTCCAAGTTCATTTCTAGTTCATTTCTAGTACTAGTTCATTTCTAGTACTAGAACTAGTTCATTTCTAGTACTCGGATACTGCAAACCATGTCACCTACTATATACTTCATAAACTTCTTTTAAACATCAAAGGAAAAAACAAAACAAAAATTCTCCCCTTCCTACTGCTCTTCCAAAAATCAGCTCCTTGCTAACCTAATATACCAATCTTACCCAATGGAGAAATCCAGAGAATTTTGTTTCCCCCTTTTTTTTTTTAATTGTATGCAATAGCAAAGCCATTTTCTCTTTGCACTAGAGTCAAAATCTACCACTTATTTAACTACTGTTTGTTTGTCTTCAAAAGGCCTAGATAGCTATTCACCATCACTGCAATAGTGTTTGATGTCTTTACTCTGAATAATCTGTTATTTTGAAGATTATCCAGTGTTTTACACTCTGATCTCTATGGGCAATAGGAATCAGATATATTTCCTGAACTAACAAGATCCCAGAGTCCAACTGTAACTGCCTCATATAAAGTGAAATTTTATTTAAAGCTTCTCCCCAGTATACATGTCCTGAGGATTCTCACTTTTCACTCAGGTCTCACTTCTCACAGAGACCAAGTGACTTACACTTTATGAAATGGGGTTACACATATAACATTATGTTGAGCTATTGGCTTAGCTCTTCATTCTTGCCTGGCATAAAATACAGTTTTTAGTACCCAGCCCTAATATTCTATAATTGGTAAACATGGAATATTTAAGACATTAAAAAAAATAGCTTCGTCTCACTTTAATTGACCACAGAACAGAGTTATGCTTCCAGCCATGATGAAGTAAGAGATACCACATTTATTCTCCAGTCTCACACAAATAAAAACATGAACAATTTGTATGAAACCTTGGTTTTCGGATATTAGACAACAGGCAGCAGAAGGCATTTATCTTGGAAGGAAGAAAAATAAGCAATATAAGCCAAGTAGCAGAGATAGGGTTGAGTATTTGAGGAGGTGAAATATCAAGAATTCAAAGGGTAGAGTACAGGAGAGGAGAGAGTTGCACAGACAGAACTCTAGAGTGTGGAACAGATTCTCCCGGAATTATCAGCTGATTTCTGATCAAGTAATGCATGTGAGGAAACTACATGAGGTGGGAAAAAGGAAGAAACAGAGCAACAACCAATGTTCACAGAGAACTGGTAATAATAGGTTATGTTTTCAAGAGAGAAAGAGAAGAAAAAGGATGTCAGGTAAAGTACTCAGAAAATCATTGCCTCTGTAACGGGGCAAAACTAGGCTAGACTAAGGGCTACATCTGATCCTGCCAAAAACAGCTTTAAAAACCAGCTTCAGAAGAATCGAACTGTATTCAGATAACTTGACTATGTCTTTAAACAAAGATAAAAAATATTTAAAGTAATACCCACCCCCAAAAAAAGCCCTAGAATGTACAAATAAAATTTCACAATTTCTGGCATCTAGGAAAAAAAAGATTGCCAGTCATGAACATGGGAGTGGACAACCCATACAAAAATCATTCACTATGGGCTTCCCTGGTGGCGCAGTGGTTGAGAGTCCGCCTGCCGATGCAGAGGACACGGGTTCGTGCCCCAGTCTGGGAGGATCCCACATGCCGCGGAGCGGCTGGGCCCATAGCCATGGCCACTGAGCCTGCGCGTCCTGAGCCTGTGCTCCGCAGCGGGAGAGGCCACAACAGTGAGAGGCCCGCGTACCGCAAAAAAAAAAAAAAAAAAAATCATTCACTAGAAATGAACTTGGAATGATATAGATGATAGAACTACTAGACAAGGATATTAATGTAGCTACTATAAATACACAGCATTTGTTCAAGAAGTTAAAGAAAAATATGAGCATGTTAATAAGAGATATGGGAGATATTTTTAAAAAGTCATATCAAACTTCTACAGTTAAAAATACAATGTCTCAGATAAAAAATACACTGAATGATATCAAGAGCAGATAAGATGTTACAGAGCAAAATATTAGTGAACTTGAAGACATAGCGATAAAAGCTGCCCAATAGAGCATAGAAAAAGACTGAAAAATAGTGTAAAGAATAACAGTAAGTGATGGGGACAAATTCAAGAAGGCTAATATATTGGATTTAAAGTCCTATAAGGAAAGGAGTGAAAAAATATTTGGAAAACATAGCTGAAAAATTTCCAAATTTGATAAAACTTTAAACCTACAATTCCAAGAATTTCATAAAATGCAAGCAAGAAGACACATACAAAACCACACAAAGACATATCATAATCAAATTTATTAAACCAGTTGAGACGTTGACCTAACGTGTACTCGTTCGTAAAATAGAACAGTATAAGATGACCTCACTCATATTATTTTCCATAGATTGCGTGAAAGGGAAGGATGTTATAATTCTATTACAATATATAAATTGTGGAGAACCTTTTATTTCATTAAATTCTTATGTTAGAATAAAAGCCCAAGCTTAATATTGAGAAGAATCTTTGTTCACAATTCTACTAACAGACCCTGGGATTACATTTGTATTTTCAAATTAGCCAGTTTAGCATAATAGTTTTTTAAAAATTTGAAGAAAGAAAACAAAAACAAATAGAAAAAAAATCTCCCTTGCAAAATTATATAATAATAAAAAAAGTCCTAGTCTTACCCTTTCTGGAGTGCACTCTGTTATGATACTTGACATCATTTACCATCAATTTTTATGTTGGTAGGAAGGAATAAGATTTCTGTCTTTTAAAATTTTTTTTTAAATTTGTGCATTGTCCCTCCTGTTAGATTTGGCTACATCCTTTGTTTCCATTTTATGTTCTGCTATCTCTATATGGAGCCGACAATGCAGCACTGTTACATTCTCTTGAGGACACTAATATATAAAACAAAAACATTCTTCCCCAATGTGCATTCTAGAATTTTACACATTTTTTTCTTGAATATTTTTAACAAGCAGATCTAACATTAACTATTGTGATAACATTATTATAAGGGAAAACTAAAATAAACTAGCTTTAATTTTAATTGAAAGAACTCTTTTTCTGCTGCATGTCTGTTAAACTACAATTTTCAGACAGGTAAAGTGGTGACTCTCATTTCTAATACGAAATGAACACTTGTCAAAGATTTTGATTTAACCCACTAATAAGTGAGAGAAAGAGTAACCTGTTCAAATCAGTTCAAATGAGAATTCTAGAGATTTATATTCTGTACAAAATCCATTTGCATTGCCTAAGCAGGAATCATTCACACAGCTCTGAAACACAATTCCAGGAAACAGTTGATTACTTCAGTTTTCTCAAAGATAACTTCTATCTATCACAGGTGAACACTCCTACAGAATCAAATAATCCCAGAGGGTCAGTTACACAATGCCCAATATTCCATCCAAAGGACAATCAGCCACCTCCTTGCACATCTCAAAGTCTTGCACAAAGACCTAACTTAGCAAGCATGTTTGCCATCATAGTAGTGCTGTTAAGATTTTGCTAAAACTCGTTAAAGCTTTATCTTGATAAATTAGAAAAAAATCATATTTTATTTTGATTTTACAATTGATTCCTTATGAAACTGAATCTAAGTGAAAAATAAAATAAGTGAATTCTAGAGACAAAAGCTTAAACGTTCGCTTACTTTTCATTGTAATAAACATGTAAAAATTTCAATGTAAGGATTCTCAAGCAGTAAGTGAACTGGTGACTCCATTTGAAATAAGTATTGATGTCTGGAAGTTAAGAATATTAACTGCTCCCCGAAATTGGAATAATATTAACTAATTTAAAAGAAGGCAAGGAAAACAAATTCTTCCATAAATTTTAATCACTTTATGTTTCAAGGTAATATATCAAAAACTAATCATAACCACTTATCTCTTATTTTGCCTCAATGATTTTTCCATATTTTCTTTTACAGGTCAGAAACTAGAGCATGAAAGGTGATTCTTCAAGTGATTATAGTACTATAATCACTTACATCCAAGTGATTAGTACTTTATTTGTAAGTACTTATAGTACTATAACTACTTACATCCAAGTGATTTAAGTACTATAAAAGTAGTTGTATTTTGAAATTTACATTTACTGTTTAAAATTATAGAGGTAAATACTTAAGACAAAAAAACCTGATTTCTTTCTAACAGTTGCTTTTTTTTTTTTGGTAGCTCTTGGATACATATTGCCAATCTTATGTCAACATCTAAATGAAAGAAAACTCATAGGTCTGTTTCTTTATTGCTCTTCATTTATTTCTGACTATTTTAAACCTAACTGTAACCCTCAGAGTTGCAAAATTTCATGATTATTTACCTTCATATTTTTTCTGTAGCATCAATGAATATGAGAGTGAAGCTATAAACTGTCACCCTGTAAGGTGTTGCTTTAACATATACACAAAGACTCTAGGTATTACCTTATTCATAGCTCCTCCACATCAAGCTCAGTGCAGACCCAGTAATTTCTTTTGCCCTACAACAAGATAGAGTTAATCCATCTTGTCTCCTAGAACAAAGTACATGAACTCTTTCACAGGCAATGAAAGCTACAGAAAAATATTTAAATCCTTAACCCCTTTGGGAGGCACCTTGTGAGCTGCTTTCTCTGGCACCTCTGTGCCAACTTTGTTTTTCGGCTCCGAGACTACAGGGTGGTTTCATTTCAAGTCACGGATTCTGGATGCCAACTAAACTGGCAAATGAAAAATAACTCAGTCAGGGCCATTTCACCCACCAGTGATCTCTGTCTGTGAGATAATCCCTCCCTGAGGTTTCTTTCTCTCCTCTACTGTGTTCTTAAAGGCCTAACACAGGGCAGCAGGCTGGTACCACTGTCTAAGGTTTCAATTAAGACATGAGCAGATAACAGAGAAGTAACAAGCAGGCCTCCATAACAACGCCTCATGTTTCACTCTCAGTTTTAGTCCAGAGATGGCAAGATGCTTGAAAAATGTAGTTCATTAATCCCCACAACAACCCCCAGAGGTTGAGAGGACAGAGAGGGAGCCAGCAACCGGATCAGGCTTGAATAGTCTCTCTGTTGGTTGTGTACATTTGGAGCTGACTGTGAAATCTATGTGGACATACTGAACCCTCTGGTTAACCTCATGGTGCAAATGCGTTGATCAAAGGCACTCTGTCAGTATCTGATTAAGGGCCATGTAAGAGCACTGAAGACATTTCCTTCTGGTTAACAACTCTGATTGCAGGGGCTCCTGGAGTGAGTTTTCCTGTAAGCATTCAAGTAGGTCCCCAGCTGGAGCTCTAGGGTTTCCCAATGGCACGGCTTCCTGTTGCTGAAGGCTTCAATTCATTCACAGCTTGTAAATCAGTAGCCTGTAAATCAACAGATTGAGCTACTACTGTTTAAAACACAGTTTCCTCAACAAGCTTCCTTCTGGTTTTGTTTTCATATATCAAAGGGATAAAAAAAGAAAAAGAGTCCAATTTTTAACACCTGGACTGATGGGGACTCAGCAGGAGAAGTATGTTACACCAGCTCTGCGGTTCTGTTTTTGTTTCAGTGAAGCAAGGATGTAGTGGCTAAAGTCAAGATAGTGTTTACTTAGAGAAATGATAGAGGCCTATTTGGGGGAAATTAAAAATTACAATTGTTGCATTCATCTCAGTAATTTTTAATGTCTGTTAAGAAATATAAGGCTAAAACCAGAATGAGAATCAAGACATGTTCTTATTTCCTTCCTCTCCTGTATTAAACACGTGTAGATAATATTTTGAAATTGAAGTGAGGTGCTTAAGCCAACGATTTTGAATATTTTATATGACTTAATGCCTATTGAAACAGATCAACAGCATGAGGACTAGTTAATTACAGAAACTCTTCCGTTGTTAATAATCAGTTACATAGGGTAAGGCATCAGGACAGCCATGACTAAAAATGTATCAAGCCTCTAAATTCATGGCTTCACTTATTGTCACAGAGTGTTCTAGATGGCAACAACAGATATCATATACTCTATAAAATATTATAATACACTTTTACTTATTATTGTCATGTCTATTTGAGAGGGGCAGTATTCTGTGAGAGATCATTTGTAAAGTTTAAGGTTATGTTCAAGGTCAATATTAAGCATTGATATTTAGTATCCAAGAAGATTAATAATTCCATTTTTTGCTAGTCCCTCTACTAAATGCAGCAAAATTCACATAGAAACTTAATCTAAGTCCATTGCCAGGAATTACCTACATACTGATTCTATGGTTGTCTCTAGGATCTCTGATGAAGGAAATTTTGGAACTGATCCTTTGAATAACATTATTTCTATTATCCCTAAAACAGACTTGGTTTTAGAGACTGATCCAGGATCTTGGAAAGGAGTCATCGTAAGCCAGAAATCTCCCTCTTGGGTAGAATAGATGTGAAGAAATCTTGCTCCATTTTGGTAAGGAATGCCAAGACAGTTGCACAGATGGTCACACTACTAGCTCACATCTTTGCCCTTGGGGACTTTGTCTAGACTCCTAGACAGGGAAGTACAGTTCCCTGGGAGGAGACTACATAGAGAAGGTCAAAATAGGTAAAGTCACCTAGGGGCCATATCTTACTTGCAGGTAAAATGTTTCCTTTTAGCACAAAAGAGCTGACACTCAAAGAGAGTCAAATGAGCTCAGTGGCAATGGTGGGGCAGAGTGTCAAATAAACCATCCAGGCTACTGAGGAAAGCGAAGTACAGATCATGGGAAATGCCCCTCCCTAATTAGAAAGGAATGAGAGTTACAACTAGCATCCAGAGATTACCATGCTGGAGAAGGGGGAGTGGAATCAAAATTCCAGGTATAAATTGAGATGGGAATATTGCTCAATGCATCTGTGATGGAAGCTGAACCCTGGCTATGTCTGATGGCTGATGTTGCCTGGCAAACAGCTGTATGCACCCATACACTTAAGTTCATAAATGATAATAGTAATAAAGTTTTTACTCATTAGTCCTCCCATGCTAATCTTTATCTAATTGTTCCCTCCTCCTCAATCCCTGTTTACATCTCTGTCACTTCAGCCACTTAACACTATTTTTCAGAACTCCCACTCTTTCGAGAACACAAAAGTTGTCTCCAAGCATTAAGTTTTTATTCATTATTCAGTCCACATGCAAGCCTTAAAAGAAATAGATTTCCTCTTAATTTATCTCATCCATGAAAGCAATAGTAATCGTTACCTTTTCATGTTCATTCCCCAAATACACAAGATAGAGGGTCACTCCCTATTTATTCTTGCTCTCTACAGATGGTTCAAAGCTATTGTCATGCTATTGTCACATAATAAACTTTCTTTATGGCATTCTTTACATTTGTTTAGAGCATGGCATCTCTGACTTATAGTCAGCAGCAAGAATACTCTAATTGATTAGAGCCCTTCCAGTCTTCCTCATCATAACTGTTTTGACTTCCTATTTTTCCCGAATCATTAAACTCAAAAATCAATCATTAAAAACATTCCTATCTCCTAAATATTACATATATCCTAGAGTAGTTCATATTTCTCCCACTATAATCTACCTGGTTAACCCATCTGGCTATGTATGTGCTAAGTAAGTCCCACTTCCACCCTTCTCATGTCAATTCATCAGAGACTTCCTAGAATAAATAAAGGAGGAAGAAAGAAATCAGCGACTAGAGTCATTACAATTCATTTCATGTATTCTACAAAATATGCCATCGTAACCCAATCCATATTCATTTTGAGTGAGTCACGACATTATAATAATTTAATTAAAACTGTAGCATAGGAGCTGGTTTCAGTCTCTTAGGGTTGCAAAGAAAACAACTAAGGGAAAACATTGACAACCTATCTGGATTTTCTTGGAATGCAGTCAGGTTCAATAAATAATAATTCATACCAGACTAATGTTTAGGACAATGTTTCCAAATGATGCAAGCCTAAATATATTTTTTAAATAATGTATCTTTTCTGCCCACATCCACCATTGGAAACCTGAACAAAAGAAAATGTGTATGTCTTATATTAGAGTTTGAGACATTGTTCAAGTTTGAAGGAGTATAATGAGTCATAGGGAATGTTACTTTCCTTTTGAGAGAGGGAGATTGTTTTCCAAATGCAGAGCTGAAAAGGGGGCTATTTGTGAGCAAGAGAGGGCTCCAAGTGAGATAAATTTACCATGAGGAGAAAGAGCAGTGGTAGAGTACACAGTCCCTATGAATGATTAAGTCTTGAAGGATACTCTCTAACTGTTGTAAGGGAATGGCTGATTTAACTACCATTCAGTCTTTATTTAATCTACAATAAAATGTCTTTCTTAAAATTGCATGATTTTGTTTTCTTTTTCTTTCTTTTTTTTGGCCGTACCACATGGCTTGCTGAATCTCAGTTCTCCAACCAGGGACTAAACCCAGGCCATGGCAGTGAAAGCCTGGAATCCTAACTACTAAGCCACCAGGAAGCTCCCAAGAATTGCATGATTTTTTTAAAAAAGTAATATATATATATAAGTATTTACATGGTAATTGGCATGACTATATTGGTAGAGACTGATAAGGTAAGGATGGCTCAAGGAAGATAAGAATCTGATTTATCTAGTAATTTCCTGGACAACTCAGCTAAAACAGATGGACAAGGAATCCAGCACATCCTGAGTAGACTCCAACATGGAGTCATCTTGGTTTTTAAATAGTGACAAAGAGATCCAAAACTCTAGGAAATGCCTAAGAGGATCCATGATCTTAGAGGAATAAGATCAAACTTTTTGATTGCCACTTTATAGGAGAGGCGGTTTAACCTGTGAAAGTAAAAAATATGGATATGATCACTACAACACCTGGATTACATTATTGATCTCTATATTCATCTTTTTTGACTCTTTATTGAAATTTCTGCATTTGCCATCTCTAATGAAATAGTTAGTATTCCAACTTCCTTCAGACTCTTCAAGACTCTTAAACACTTAGCTCCAGTTGACACTTTGCTCATCCCCATAAATTTCAGAGGAGTATCCATCTGGCTGTACAGCAAATATTAAGGCAATTTAATGGTGATCCTTCAAATTTCCTTCTTTCTACCACAAAAAATCTCAATATTATCACTTGTACTGTTTCATATGCAAAAGAAGAGTCTTTACATCAAGGACAAAACATCAAACTATATTCTTGATTCCATCACCTCCTACCCTTTTCACAACCTTACTGAAACCACTATCAAGTTTTCGATTGCATTTTCAACCTTATAAATTTTGCTGACTCCTACCTACCTGTTTGGGAATACATTTATGTCTTTCCTTCCAGAAAGGGAACACATAGTCAAATTAATTGGAAGCATTAAATTTCTTTGTTACTTTTTCCTATTACAGAATTTATTGATCCCATTTTTTCCTCAATCTTTATACAATGAACATAAACATTCTCTTCATGTTGTCAAATTTTCTGCAGGTCTCAGATTTTAAAGATTTTTACTTCAAAAACATTTTTGTTAGTTTCATGTCACTGTCTCACAGGCCTTATTTCCTAATCCCATGTCACAACCTTGTATCAAGATCACAGAGGATATTTTATTGAATTATTACAAATAAAATCCATATGAAGTAGATACTATTATCTTCTAATTTTATAATTTAATATGTCAAAGATAAGTAAATTGTCCAACACAACCCTCCTGGTAGTTGAGCAAAGATTTAATCCCAATTTGTCTTGCTCAAGATCCTAAACACATCATTAGTCCTTAAACTCCACCAAAAAATAAACAACCTACTAATTGTAATTCACTGCAAAATAAATCTGAGCTAACAATATATTACAATGAAAAAATATTTATTTAATCTTAAATTACAATAATCAAAGTGCAATGTCACTCTCAAGGGATTAAAAATATATTAAGCTCTGTACTTTTAATTGGTCAAAAATTATGGCAGATTTTTAAGATGATGCTAGTAAACAGGAGCTAAATTAGTGATAGTGAGAATGATGTAAGAGACTTAAAAATCATATCATATGAAGACTGTCTTGAGGGACTGAGAACATAGACCTAAGAAATATAGATTTATGGAGATAGAAAGGTATTTTACAAATGCCCAAAGGAAAGAAGTTAAATTTGATTTAGATAGTTTTAGGAGGGAGAAGAGGACGAAGGATTAACAGATATAGGAAATCAAATTTTTCTCAAAAAATATTAAAATTATAAATTTGGAAAGATCTAAATCATCATTAGTTAATTCTTATCACTGGAAGCATGTAAAAGTTGGGTGTAAAATTATAGCACGTTGTAGAAAAACTCCTTTCCTAAAATAAAAGCTTGCAATATAATTTAAAATAATTTACTTCTCACTGATAAAGCATGGCTACAGTAACAAACCATATTAGTTACAAAAAGATACATAATCTATAGAACTCTACTTTCCACTCTGTCCCTCCCCAGTCCCTAGACCTGTTCCCTACAGAGTTACCTCTGTTCCAGTTTCTTGCATATTGCTCCAGAGATATTCTACTTCTATGCAAACTTTTTACATAATTGGTAGAACGCTTCACAGACTTTTCTGAACTTTCTCTTTTCCTTTACAGACAATTCCATACCAGTACTTAAGACACTTATTCTTCTAGTAGGTTCATAGAGGTCCCTTTAATACATGCAGAATAATGTCTAGGAGTGGTATTCTATTGTAATCATGTAGGTGTTTTCAGTCTTGCTCTGTAATAAACACAAAGCATATCTTGCTTATATCTGAGTTTCTATCAGAATATCTATAGGATAAATTCCTAAACATGAAATTCTCTAGTTAAAGGGAATGTACGTTTAAAATTTTGATAGCTATTTGTCCCACATAGAAATTTACATTGTTCCACACAAAAAAACGTGCAGTGTAAACTTTCATAAACCTGTAGTTTTTATTTCATTTATCTTAACATGAAGTTGAGCATCTTTTCATGTTTTGAAAATCCATTCTTATTTTATTTTATGGTAACTTCTGTTTTCATGCCCCATACCATCTTGTTAATGTGTTGTTGATCTTTTTCCTATCTCTTTGCAAGAACATTTTATACACTAAGTAAATAATAACTGAACTGTCATAATTTTTGCAAGTATATTTCCAAAATTTTTCTTTGTCTTTTGACTTTGTTCATGCAATTTATAGGAGTTTTTAAATTAATTTATATTCATCAATTGTCTCTCATGATTTCTGGGTTTGATATTATATGAAATAATTCTACCTCTATATCTTAATTGTATAAAATACTTTCCCATGTTTTCTTCTAGTGCATTTGGGTTGGTTTTTATATTAGTCCATGAGAAAATTTTTTGAGGAGTCAGATATAGATCTAAATATTTCTCAGATAGCTGCTTAGTTGTTAAAATATTATCAATTAATCTATATTTTCCTCTTTGATACGTAGTGACACCTTTACTATGTAATATATTCCCTTATACATGTTGGTCTATCCATTCATGTGTCAGTATCTATGTTGGCATTTCAAATACATTTTCATAATTGTTCAGGCTAGTTTTGCACAATTACTTTTATTTTTTAGATTTCTTGTTACTATGATTACACATTTTCCCCATATGACCTACAGAACCAACTTAAGCTAGTTGTGAATTTGTCGGAATCATACTAAAGTTTCAGATCAAGCATCAGCAAATTCCACCCCATGGACCAAACCTGGCCTTTCACCTGTCTTTGTAAATGAAATTTTATTAGAACACAGACACATTTATTCACTTAGGTACTATCCAAAAATATTTAATATCTGGACCTACACAGAAAAAGTTTGTTGATCTCTGTTGTAGATTAATGTTTCAGTTTAATATATATCCAAATTTCCAATATAATCACCAATTCTCACTGGCTCAACATACTAAAATTGTATTTCTTGTGCTTGCTTTTAATTCATAGCAATTTAGTGAATGTGGAAGGGGTTGTCAATTCTTATAATAGCTACTCAGGGACCCCGGCTAACAGAAGCTACATCTTGAAACTTTCTACCATAAATCCTGTAGAAAAATATCATAATGGAAACATGTTAACTCATGTACTGGCATTTAAAACTCCTTCCTGGAAGTGACATATGTAACTTCTCATATTTTATTGGCCAAAGAAAATCACATGGCCATATTTCACTTCAAGGTAACATGAACATCAACTCTACATGCCCAGAAGAAAAAAAATGACAAACAATTTTTGGTGTACAGTGTTAATGTCTACCATAATTAATATAGGAAGAACTGTCATTTCTTGAATATTGAGGCATCCTATTCAAAAATATTATATGATTGGAAAATATATTAAAATGCTATATCAGATCTTTTCATAGTGTATTAATTTCCTTCAAACAGATCTTGAACAATTTTTGATATGTTGACTGCTCAGTCCCATCATTTTTTTACTAATATAAATGGGATTTCTAATTGCTTATTGTTTACATGTTAAAAACTATTGACTTTATGTATTGCTTTTTTATTCCTAGCCATATTATTAAAGACTATAACTGTTCTTAGTGAGTTTTTAGGTGTTTCCCTTGGGTTTTCTCAGTACACAATAATTTCTTGAGAAAATAATTTTGCTTTTGACTTAGCTTACATTTCATTTGCTTTCAAAGGCCAAATTTCCATACTGTGCTTGACCTGAACTGATATCCTATAGTTCATTGATTCATTCATTTATTCAATCACTCATTTAACATTCAATTAATACTTAACATAAAAATAGTATCTTATTATGCACTACAGATTGAAAGATGAATAAAACAGAGTAAGTACCTGCTTTGAGGAACTCAGTTTACATAGCCAGAAATATACATAGATAATTGTACAATATGAGAATCCTATATGGGAGATTAAAAAAGGTCGTGTGGAAAAATCTAGTAAAGTATGTCAAATTTGGTATTGAGATTTAGGAATGACTAAATGAGTAAGTCTGATGAGTAACTGATACTGTCCCAAGATCAGTTAGTGTCATTGTAAAACAATTACAGACTCAAAAATTGTTGAAAATAAACATGCTTGTATCTTGAAAGTTTTGTGTCATTTTTCAATGTACATATTTACCTTTTGAAAACTATTCATTTCAAAATATCAGGGGCTGTGTAAGTTCTTTTTAAATTTTTTGCTGCAGCACCTATTATTATTGTACCTTCAATAAACGCTTGATGAATTGTGACTAAATTCATTATTAGCAGCCTGGTTTGTACTCGATTGAGCTCAGGATATTTCTAAGACAAAGGAGAGGCTTTTGAGAGCTAACAAACATAAAAAGAAAAATATTAAAGAAATATCTTCACGGATATGAATAGGTTTTCAAATGATCAGTATCATGGTTAGAGACAATAATCATGATAATAACCATGGGAGAGATCATTTTATTGTGATCCAGTTGCCTAAGCCTCCTATGTTATGAACTTTATTTTTTAGGTTCATTACTGAAGTAGTTGACATGACAAAATTCAAGGACATTTCGAAATATTTACTTTGCCAGGACCAGTTTTGAAATATCTTCACTTGGGAGGAAGTGGCCTTTGCCAGTTACAGGGGACTCACAATTCTCCTGCTTCTGTTTTAGAGGCCTGAGGGTGATTTGATGACTGATTTCTTTTCAGTTCCCTAGAGAATCTAGTTAAATTGAGAATTAAACAATCATCATAAATCATACACAATGTCTCGAGACTTAACATTTCTTGTAGAACTCAGAGACTACTCTGATCATGACACTTCAATGGCATACAATAATAAGGTATTTGGACCTCCAATTATCAAATCAGGATGGTCTCAGAAGAGGGTAAGGATTTTATAAATTGCAATATATTGCTAATAAATTGTGATTAAACACTGGATCAGGTTAGCAGGGAAACTATCTCATCTTGGTCATTTTCCATTTCATTAAGTTGAGATTCCAGCAAAATGTAACAGAATTACAGAAGAAATCACACAAACTGATTAATTAATGGAAAACACATACTGCATCAGATCTCTGCTCGAAGATTTTTTTTCTTTTTTCTCCATTATTTGTAACTTTATTATGGAGACACACATTATTGCAGAGGACCTGGTGGTACATTCAAAAGTAATAGCTCAAAATACACACAATTTTCTTTAGTTAGTTAGGTCTCATAGACCAAATATTTTTTTCAGCTGTGAAGAATTTATACATGTTGAAGCTGTATACATACATGCATTCCAAAAAATCCATTCTTGGATTTTGGTTACATTCCTACAATTAGATTTTTAGTAATAATATCATTAAAAATAAAAATATTCCTTCAATTCTTTGTTCCAAGTTAAAACTAGGGGAGGTAGCATCAATTGAGAAATGTGACTTTATGGCCATTATCTGATAATTTGTGAAGGAAATGTAACTCAAAATTCAACCAGAGATTGAATCTCCAATGCCTTCTCTTTATGTACTCTCACCTGTCATTCATGGATCTCCCAAAGTTTTCCTAAACTTACTCTCCAAACTTATCTGCACTGTTCTTTTATATTAACATTTTTGCTAAAGTCAAACTGATTTACTGTATATGCCTTAAGCTTTCTCACCTCTTTTCTCCAACAGTTTGCACAAATACAATAAAAACTATATAAAAACTATGCTCATATTTTATGATCCCTTTTAAGTATCTTTTTGTTTATGTAGTTTCACAAATTCATTCCAATCCATAGTGATCTCTCCTTAAACTCATAGAACTTAGTAGACAATTCTTCTCATGGAATGGCTGTCCATGCCATGATAGCACAGAGAATCAATAAAATCATACAACACACTGTAGTAAACCAGCATGCCTTTTCACAGTATTGGAAGCAAACTTAACAGAGTGTCCAAAAGCCCCAGATCCAACAAGGTCAGTCAAGATTAAGAGTGTGGTACAGCTGAAATCTGGTGCACCTATAGGAAAGAGCTGAGTTGAGTTGTAAATCAATTTGTTAACAATATGTCAGATGCTGTCTTATATCATGACTTGCATCATTCTTCATTATTGGACTCCTGTTGCCTTGTTTCAAAAATACCACACACTTTTCGAAAGTAGGAATGATGTCTTCTAGTTGGTATTTATTCATTGGTAGATTGATAGATTGATTAGCTTAATATAAATTTTGGTAAATTTTGCTAAACATAAAATTTACTGTTTTGAATATTTTTAAGTGCAATTGACACTTTGGGCAATCATCACCACTCTCCATTTTCAGAACTTTATTCATCTTTCAAAACTGAAATTCTGTATGCCTCCCTCCACTAGTCCCTGGCACACATGACTCTACTTTCTCTTTCTATGAATTTGACTACTATTTATTTGTACCTCATATAAGTGGAATCATACAGTATTTCCCTCTTGTGACTAGCTTATTTCATTAGCTTAATATCTTCAAGGTTCATTTATAATTGCTTTTAAACATGATAGTGATTAGCATCTTCACCCAGAAAAATATATATTATTTGTTTATTACTCATGTTTCTCTCTAAGCAGCTTACATTTAGTAGCACAGTTATGTATTAGAATAGTTAGTTTCTGATTACATTAGAAATTGTAAATCATCTCTAAGCTTTATTACCTCTGATATCTTTGATTTCCTATTAAACTCTTTTAATGAGAATCAATATAGTCATTTGTTTGAAGGGAGTTATGACTGACTTAGTTACTAACTGACTTTGATGTATGGATTACAGTTTATCATACAAAATCACAGTCTTCACTTGACCCTAATAATTCAATTATTTTAAATTAGAGTATAATGTCATGGTCATTAATAAGACCATGTCTGTTGATATTTCTTGTTCTTTGAAGGATTTCTAATAAACTTGTTAAAATGCTTGTTTCTAAAATCTATCATTTTCCTCTAAATAATTGTTAGTGATTTACTGGTTTATATAATCAAGTTTAGTACAATAAATTTCTTTGTTATTGGTTATGATCTTTAGTCAAACTAATGGCCTCATGCCCTGAACAGGATTCTGCCTGTAACCTATGACATACTGACAAAAACCAACCAACAAAAAATGTATTAATATTAAAATAAAATAATTTTTATAACAAAGTAGACTTTTAAAACTCATATGAGACAATTCCAAATTCCTACTTTTCACCTACGGCCTACATTGTTCCATATTTTATGATTTTTGTTGCTCTATTTTATTTTATAGCACAAGTCCTAAAAAATATTTTAAATGAGTTTGCTCATGAGTCCTGTGAACAATCTGGTTGAAGTATGTTAATTCAGAATGCTTTTTCATCCTGAGGTTTTTACTCCCTTCTTTCATATTTATTTTGAATATTTGTTGGCTATTGTACCTAAGCATCATAACTTTCAAAGCCATGATCTGATTTCATTTTAAAAAGAAAAAGAAAATCTAACATTCATTGTGCTAATTCATTGCAAAATATAGAAAGCTTCAGATTTATAAACAAGAATAACTTCTCTAACAATTATGTGGATGAAAGCATTCTCTTCTTGGTAAACTTCAGAGATTTTCTTTCGTAAGTAATAATACAAAAAATAACTGCATATGTAATTTAAACATTGTAAGTGCACTTCTCAAATGGAAAATATAGTAAAGTATGATTAACTTGTAATTCATCAGATACTATAAATATTCTAATCCATTAATGAAACAAACTATACAGTTTACATAAAGTGAAAATCTGTATTCTTTTATACTATTTCCCTGGTTCAGGCCCTAATCACTGTATCATTCCAAACATGGTCAGGAAAACAGAAACCATTCTATGCAATCAAAATATAAATGGCTTAATATGGATTTAGATGATTGATGTAAGAACTGGTAGAATGGAAGTTAGTGAAAAGCCAATTAAAGATCAGGTAAGCTGCTGCCAAATGTTAGGAAAGCATGTATTGGAAAGTTCAGTTTAAAGCATCAAAGTATGTTCTTCTCAAAGGCTTGAAAGCAAGCTACTGTAATTTTCAAGAAGCTCTATGAAATATGCACGTCTTGTCTCAGTCATCAGCAACAAAACACAGGGTCCTCAATGGGAAGTTGGAAGCCACTGAGAATTTCACATGTCCCATGCATTTGGCTACCTTTGATTTCTCCTTTTTTCTTTTCGTATCTTGGACTGGGGCCTTCCAATTAGTAAACTAGCCTTGACTCAAACAAAGAAAACATTCCTAGAAAATGTTGTTCCCAGCAACTCCAAATCAATGTCCTAACTTTAACAGTAGACAACGAATGAAACTATAAATTGATTTCTTTTTAAAATAACTCAGGTATCCACAGGAAGGTTAGTCTTGGCATTTGATTTTCACAAATGTTGGCCCTGAGACTATAATAAATAAGAAATTATTTCAGAGCCCTGACCTTACACTGGATATTTAAAGTGGTGAACCTATTTTCTTTCTTCAAGTTTTCCAGTACATTTAGAAGATGCCAGTCCACTCCACAGTCCTTGAACTCTTTGTTTTCTCCATTATATTGTATTGCTATTGCTACTTATCTCCCAAAGTCTGCCTTATTTAGGCATTTGATTACCTGTGATTATTTAATAAATTTTTCACAACTGTATACTAAAGACTATTAGTGTTTCATTTTCCATTTTCCGCTGGCAATAAGGTTTATCATCAAATTCAAATCTGATAAGATTAGAGAACAGATTCCAGATACCCATCTTTTAGATACTGTTACCTGAGACTTAGTGCACCAAAACTGCATCAATCATCATTAAGTCAAGAAAACAGGAGCAACTAAATGTATTCTGAGTACAAAGCCTTAGTGCATTACTAGGGCCTTTCATGATTATTTGGAGATGTTTGTGGAATGAAGATGCAGGAAGCCAATGCCAAATGTAAGGTTGCTGCTACCAAAGGTTAGGGAAGAACATTGTTGATCTTAGCCTAAAGTATGAAAGTGATTCTCAGAAGCTTGGAAGGAAGCTGCCACACTGTCAAGAATCTCTGAAAAGTTCACATCAACTGTCTTATTCTGTAACAGAGAAGTGAGTTGTCATCAAGAGCTTCCTTTTGTGAATTTCACATCTTCCCATTCCTCTGGCTACAACTCTTTCTTGAGAAAAATAGTTTTCTCTGCCTTTCAAATCGTATTCAGGGTCCTCTCATCCACAATAATCTGGAACCATATATAAAAGATGTTCTGGTAAATGCAGAGTATACTTCAAGTAGTGGTAATTATATTGGGTTGAAAACAGATAATACATTACAATCATTATTTTTTTTCAAACCCTTACATATATGAGCTTCTAATCTCCTTCAATATATCACTTTACCTCAAGAATTATTATCCCAAAATATAATTCAAACAATATCACTCTCCCTGTAGCCCCTTAAAAATTAAATAAATAGAAAAGACTTTGTATTGTCTACCTCCAACCTCCTCAGGCTAACCTTCAAGGTTTTCAGTAAACTTGATTCTCCAGCTTCTATTATAACCATTACTTTTTCTCTGTCTAATTACAACAATATGTATACATCAAAGCTCTGTACCTTTATAGTGCTGCTTTGTTCCAATCGAATTTAGTCAACTCAATCCTCTAAACTAATTCAAATGCTAAGGCTTCCTTGAAGCCTTTCCCCTTACCTCACATCAGATGTAGTTATTTCTCTTTTTTTTTTGCGGTACGCGGGCCACTCACCGTTGCGGCCTCTCCCGCTGTGGAGCACAGGCTCCGGACGCGCAGGCTCAGCGGCCATGGCTCATGGGCCCAGCCACTCCACGGCACGTGGGATCCTCCCAGACCGGGGCATGAACCCGTGTCCCTCGCATCGGCAGGCGGACTCCCAACCACTGCGCCACCAGGGAAGCCCTCGTTATTTCTCTTTAAAGAGAACTTTAACTTATCTCTATGTAGCAGTCATTTCATCTTGCTTTATATTTTTCTTCAAGACTATGCATTTCCTATTCACATTGTGATTAACATATTGCAATTTCAAAGTGCAATATGCCAACTCCTTCTCCTAGTCCCAAATCATTCCTACGTTACATCCTGAAATCTGTATCTGTCAACTAGTCATCTCTGGAAAAAGGATAAACACTTGGAAAAAGTTTGTATTTTATGGATGTGGCTGGGAGTGATTTGAAATCAGCTATGTCCAAAGGACTTTGAGTAAGTTGAAGTCTTCAGCTTCAATATCTGCTTCAGATAGTAGCATAACTTCTTGCCCTGGAGAAAGCAAGTTTCAGAAATCAATTCTCTTTGGCAAAAGATCATTTTCTTACCCAGACACTTCCAAAAGGTATAGGGCCAATCCAGTGTGGCAAGGCACCAATTCCATCACTTTACTGACTGGTGGCATCTGAAATCTAGACCATCTAGAATCACTGGGTTCTGGTCCTCCAATTCTGACTGTAGCCATCTTTGCAGGAGCTCTTTCCCAGCCACAGCTGTGTATCAGTAGTTCAGTATTTATTACTCAGTAATATTTCATTGTATAAATGTAGATAATTATTGTATTTAAATATGTAGATTATAACATATGTACATATTATATAATCTTATTACTATATTATTATTATAGATATATATATTATTCTTGTTTTATTTCAATGGTAGAACTATAATACATAGGATAAAAAAAAAGGGAGCTACACACAAACACACTATAGTCAAACATTTGAAGGTGAAAACAAACATGTTATCTTGAAAGAAGTAGATGAGAAATGAGAGGGAAACCAACAAAAAATTAATAGCAGCCTTCTCAACAGAAATAATTAAAGCCACGAGATAATGGACTGATATATTCAAAGTGATGAAAGAAAAATATATTGACCAACCAAGAATTCTATATTTGGCAAAAATATCTTTCAAAAATGAAGGTGAGGGGACTTCCCTGGTGGCGCAGTGGTTGAGAGTCCGCCTGCCGATGCAGGGGACGTGGGTTTGTGCCCTGGTCCGGGAAGATCCCACATGCCGTGGAGCAGCTAGGCCCGTGAACCATGGCCACTGAGCCTGCATGTCCAGAGCCTGTGCTCCACAACAGGAGAGGCCACGACAGTGAGAGTCCCGCATACTGCAAAAAAAAAAAAAAAAAAAAAGAAGGTGGGTGGGGCGGAGTCAAGATGGCGGGTGTGGGAAGATGCTGAATTAGAGCGTCTCCCCACAACTAAGGCACTGCCGGCTGCTCATGGGAGATCCTGATGCCCAAGGAGATGGGAGGAACCCCCAAGCGAACCAGTAAGATGTGGGGGTAATGTGGAGGGAGGAGAAGAGGAGACCGGACAGGATTGGCACCCCTGAGGCCGGGTAGATCAGGAAAGGCAGGTGGGATGGGCCCTCAGGGAGGAGCTGGAGAGGGGCAGAGGGTGATTGTCCCACCCACTCAGGCCCTGGGAGACTGCTGAGCTCCCAGGACAGTCCCCTACCTCCAAAGTCTCCCCCTCTGCCTGGACACATTGGTCCTGGGGGCATAGGAGGGAGACCCAGGGGAGAACAAGAGAGGCAGGGGAGGGACCCTCCTGGAGGAGCAGGAGAGGAGAGGAGGGCATTTTCCTCATCCACTCAGCCCAGGAAACGTGCTGGGCTCCCAGGTAAGGTCCCCTTCCCCCTGAGACCAGGGGTGGGGGACACGCCTGGACCCCTTCTGTTCTACTGAACCTAAGCCCCAGCCCCAACAGCCCCCAGGGCATTTTCCATCCCTGTGGGTTCTAAGCATAGGCCCTGCCCTCCACAGTAAAGACCTTCCCCCCCTCTTTTTTTTCTTTTACCTCCTCCTCTTTTATACTACTGTGGTACTGTTGTACCTTCTAGTACAACATATCTGTTAGTTTCCTGGTCTAATTTTATTTTTTACTTTGTTATTGTTCTCTCTTTTTTTTTTTTTGCCATCCCACATGGCTTGCAGGATCTTGGTTCATGAGCCAGGGGTCCGACTGAAGCTCCTGCAGTGGGAGCTCTGAGTCTGAACCACTGGACTAACAAACAACCTGAGACCTCAGAGAATATGCATCAGAGTGAGGTCTCATGGAGGTCCTCATCACAGCACCAAGACCCAGCTCTACCCAACAGCCTACAAACTCCAGTGTTGGAAGCATCAGGCTAAACAACCAGTAAGACAGGAATATAATCCTACTCATTAGAAAAAAAAAAAAAATGAGATGGCAAAAAATATGTCACAGATAAAGGAGCAAGGTAAAAACCTACAAGACCAAATAAATGAAGAGGAAATAGGTAATCTACCTAAAAAAGAATTCAGAGTAATGATAGTAAATATGATCCAGAATCTCAGAAATAGAATGAAGGCATGGACTGAGAAAATACAAGAAATGTTTAACAAGGATCTAGAAGAACTAAAGAACAAAAAACCAGAGATGAACAATACAATAACTGCAATGAAAAATACACTAGAAGGAATCAATAACAGAATAACTGAGGCAGAAGAACGAATAAGTGTGCTGGAAGACAAAATGGTGCAAATTACTGCCAAGGAGAAGAATAAAGAAAAAAGAATTTAAAGAACTGAAAACAATCCCAGAGACCACTGGGACAACACTAAAAGCACCAACATTCGAATTATAGGGGTCCCAGAAGAATAAGAGAAAAAGAAAGGGTCTGAGAAAATATTTGAAGAGATTATAGTTGAAAATTTCCCTAACGTGGGAAAGGAAATAGTCACCCAAGTCCAGGAAGCACAGACAGTCCCATACAGGATAAACCCTAGGAAAAACACACCAAGACACATATTAATCAAAGTAACAAAAATTAAATTCAAAGAAAAAATATTAAAAGCAGCAAGGGAAAAACAAAAAAATAAAATACAAAGGACTCCCCATAATCTGCAGGCAAGAAAGGAGTGGCAGGATATACTTAAAGTGATGAAAGGGAAAAACCTACAACCAAGATTACTCTACACAGCAAGGATCTCATCCATATTGTATGGAGAAATCAAAAGCTTTACAGACAAGCAAAAACTAAGAGAATTCAGCACCACCAAACCAGCTTTACAACAAATGCTAAAGAAACTTCCCTAGGCAAGAAACACAAGAGAAGGAAAAGACCTACAAAAACAAACTCAAAACAATTAAGAAAATGGTAATAGGAACATACATATTAATAATAACCTTGAATGTAAATGGATTAAATGCCCCAACCAAAAGACACAGACTGGCTGAATGAATACACATATAAGACCCACATATATTGCTGTCTACAAGAGACCCACTTCAGACCTAGAGATACATACAGACCAAAAGTGAAGAGATGGAAAAAGATATTTCACAAAAATGGAAATCAAAATAAAGCTGGAGTAGCAATACTCATATCAGATAAAATAGACTTTAAAATAAAGACTGTTACAAGAGATAAGGAGTGACACTACATAATGATCAAGGGATCAATCCAAGAAGAAGATATAAAAATTATAAATGTTTATGCACTCAACATAGGAGCAGCTCAATACATAAGGCAAATGCTAACAACCATGAAAGGAGAAATCGACAGTAACACAATAATAGTAGGGGACTTTAACACCCCACTTACACTATCAGACAGATCATCGAAAAAGAAAATAAATAAGGAAACACAAGCTTTAAATGACACAATAGACCAGGAACACCACTTTCCAGCCAAAAGTGGCAGAATACATTTTCTTCTCAAGTGCACATAGAACATTCTACAGGATAGATCACATCTTGGGTCACAAATCGAGCCTCAGAAAATTTAAGAAAATTGAAATCGTATCAAACATCTTTTCTGATCACAATGCTATGAGATTGTAAATCAATTACAGAAAAAACTGTAAAAAAACACAAATACATTGAGGCTGAACAGTGCACTACTAACTAACCAAGAGATCACTGAAGAAATCAAAGAGGAAATCAAAAAATACCTAGAAACAAATGACAATGAAAACACGACGACCCAAAACCAGTGGAACTCAGCAAAAGCAGTTCTAAGAGGGAAGTCTATAGCAATTCAATCACATCTCAAGAAACAAGAAAAATCTCAAATAAACAATCTAACCCTACACTTAAAACAACTAGAGAAAGAAGAACACAGAAAACCCAAAGTCAGTAGAAGGAAAGAAATCATAAAAATCAGAGTAGAAATAAATGAAATAGAAACAGAGAGCACAATGGCAAAGATCAATAAAAGTAAAATATGGTTCTTTGAGAAGATAAACAAAATTGACAAACCCTTAGCCAGACTCATCAAGAATAAAAGGGAGAAGACACAAATCAATAAAATTAGAAATGACAAAGGAGAAATCACAATTGACACCACAAAAATACAAAGGATTATAAGAGACTACTACAAACAAATATATGCCAATAAAATGGACAACCACAAAGAAATGGAAAAATTCTTCGAATGGTACAATTTTCCAAGACTGAACCAGGAAGAATTAGAAAATATAAACAGACCTATCACAAGTAATGAAACTGAAACCGTAATTAAAAATCTTCCAACAAACAAAAGTCCAGGACCAGAGAGCTTCACAGGAGAATTCTCAAACATTTAGAGAAGAGGTAACACTGATCCTTCTCAAAATCTTCCAAAATATAGCAGAGGGAGAAACAATCCCAAATTCATTCTACAAAGCCACCATCACCCTGATACCAAAACCAGACAAAGATATCACAAAAAAAGAAAATTATAGACCAATATCACTGATGAACATAAATGCAAAAATCCTGAACAGAATACTAGCAAATAGAATCCAACAACATGTTAAAAGGACCATGATGAAGTGGGATTTATACCAGGGATGCAAGGATACTTCAATATACAATCAATCAATGTGATACACCACATTAACAAACTAAGGAATAAAAACCATATGATCATCTCAATAGATGAAGAAAAAGCTTTTGACAAAATTCAACAGCGATTTATTTTAAAAACTCTCCAGAAAATGGGCATACAGGGAATCTACGTCAACATTATAAAAGCCATATATGACAAACCCACAGCAAATATCACACTCAATGGTGAAAAAAATGAAAATATTTCCACTAAGATCAGGAAGAAGACAAGGTTGCCCACTCTCACCACTATTATTCAACATAGTTTTGGAAGTCCTAGCCATGGCAATCAGAGAAGAAAAAGAAATAAAAGTAACACAAATTGGAAAAGAAGAAGTAAAACTGTCACTGTTTGCAGATGACATGATACTATACATAGAAAATCCTAAAGATGCCACCAGAAAACTACTAGAACTAATCAATGAATTTGGTAATGTTGTAGGTACCAAGTTCATGCACAGAAATCTCTTGCATTCCTATACACCAACAATGAACAATCAGAAGGAGAAATTAAGGAAACAATCCCATTTACCATCGTAACAAAAAAAAATAAAATACCTAGGAGTAAACCTACCTAAGGAAGCAAAAGACTTGTACTCAGAAAACTATAAAACACTGATGAAGGAAATCAAAGATGAAATAAATAGATGGAGAAATACACCATGTTCTTGGACTGGAAGAATTAATATTGTGAAAATGACTATACTACCCAAAGCAATCTACAGATTCAATGCAATCCCTATCAAACTACCAATGGCATTTTTCACAGAACTAGAACAAAAAAATTCACAATTTGTATGGAAACACATAAGACCCCGAATAGCCAAATCAATCTTGAGAAAGAAAAATGGAGCTGGAGGAATCAGGCTCCACAACTTCAAACTATACTACAATACGCCAGTAATCAAGATAGTATGGTACTGGCACAAAAACAGAAATATAGATCAATGGTACAGGAGAGAATGCCCAGTGACAAACCCATGCACGTACGGTCACCTAACTTATGACAAAGGAGGCAAGAACATACCATGGAGAAAAGACAGCCTCTTCAATAAGTTGTGCTGGGAAAACTGGACAGCTACATGTAAAAGAATGAAATTAGAACACTATCTTACACCAAACACAAAAATACATTCCAAATGGATTAAAGACCTAAATGTAAGACCAGACACTATAAACCTATTAGAGGAAAACATAGGAAAAACATTCTTTGACATAAACCACAGTAAGATCTTTTTTGACCCACCTCCTAGAGAAATGGAAATAAAAACAAAAATAAACAAATGGGACTTAATTAAACTTAAAAGCTTCTGCACAGCAAAGGAAACCATAAACAAGATGAAAAGACAACCCTCAGAATGGGAGAAAATATTTGCCAATGAAACAACAGACAAAGGATTAATCTCCAAAATATGCAAACAGCTCATGGAGCCCAATATAAAAAAAAAACAAACAACCTAATCCAAAAATGGACAGAAGACCTAAATAGACAGTTTTCCAAAGAAGACGTACAGATTGCCAACAAACACATGAAAAGATGCTCAGCATCACTAATCATTAGAGAAATGCAAATAAAAACTACAATGAGGCATCACCTCACACCGGTCAGAATGGCTGTCATCAAAAAATCTAGAAACCGTAAATGCTGGACAGGGTGTGGAGAAAAAGGAACCCTCTTGTACTGTTGGTGGGAATGTAAATTGATACAGCCACTATGGAGAACAGTATGGAGGTTCCTTAAAAAACTAAAAATAGAGCTGCCATATAACCCAGCAATCCCACTACTGAGCATATACCCTGAGAAAACCATAATTCAAAAACAGACATGTACCACAATGTTCATTGCAGCACTATTTACAATAGCCAGGATGTGGAAGCAACCTAAATGTTCATCGACAGATGAATGGATAAAGAAGATGTAGCACATATATACAATGGAATATTACTCAGCCATATAAAGAAACGAAATTGAGTCATTTGTAGTGAGGTGGATGGAACTAGAGTCTGTCATATAGAGTGAAGTAACTCAGAAAGAGAAAAACAAATATGGTATGCTAATGCATATATATGGAATCAAAAAAAAAATGGTACTGATGAACCTAGTTGCAGGGCAGGAATAAAGATGTAGACATAGAGCATAGAGAATGGACCTGAAGACACAGGGTGGGAGGGGAAAGCTGGGGAGAAGTGAGAGTAGCATCAACATATATACACTACAGAATGTAAAATAGTTAGCTAGTGGGAAGAACCAGCATAGCACAGGGAGATCATCTTGGTGTTTTGTGATGACCTAGAGGGGTGGGATAGGGAGGATGGAAGGGAGGCTCAAGAGGGAGGGGATATAGGGACATATGTATGCATATTGCTGATTCACTTTGGTGTACAACATAAACTAACATAGTATTGTGAAGCAATTATATTCCAATAAACATCTATTAAAAAAATGAGGGCTTCCCTGGTGGCGCAGTGGTTGAGAGTCTACCCGCTGATGCAGGGGACACGGGTCTGCGCCCCGGTCCAGGAAGATCCCACATGCCGCGGAGCGGCTGGGCCCGTGAGCCATGGTTGCTGAGCCTGCGTCTCCGGAGCCTGTGCTCTGCAACAGGAGAGGCCACAACAGTGAGAGGCCCGCGTACAGGAAAAAAAAAAAAATTGATGGTGAAATAAAGACATTCCCAGATAAACAAAATATGATAGAATGCATTGCTAGTAGATATGTTTTAAAAAGATATGCACAAGTCCTTCATGCTGAGAGGAAATGTCACCAGGCAGTAATGCTTATCCATACACACAAAAATAAAGAGCACTAGAAAAAGTAATTAGATAGGTAAATATAAAAGATACTGGAAATACACATTTTCTCTCTTCTTTTCTTAACGAATTTATAAGAAAATTACATACAACAATAATTATAAAACTGTACTATTGAACTTATATAATATAAAGATGTAATATATATATAATCTGACAAATAATAACAAGAAGGTGGGCAATGAAGCTCCATTGGAAAAAAATTCCTATATTTGTTGAAATTAAATAGTATTAATCTGAAGAAATTATTATAAATTAAGATATATATTGTAATACCTAGTGTAACTACTAAGAAAATAACTCAGATAGTGAACTATACAATATGTATTTAACACAAAAGAACAAAATAATGCAGGTACAGAGGGAAAAAGTGAAACAAAAACAAATAATAAAATGTGAACTGTAAGTCCAACCATAACAATAATTGCATTAAACATAAATTGATTTTAAAAATACAAACACAGGGATTTCCCTGGCACTCCAGTGGTTAAGACTCTGTGCTTCCATGCAGGGGGCACAGGTTCAATCCCTGGTCAGAGAACTAAGATCCCATGAGCTGCGTGGCACAGCCAAAAAAAAAAAAAAACAACAATAACAACAGCAAAAAAAAATTAGAGATTTTTAATTCAATTAAAACCAAAACAAAGTCATGCTCTACATAGTTTGTAAGAAGAAAGCTTTAGATTCAAAGGTATAAATAGATTAAAAGTAAAAGTACAGAAAAATACACCATACAAACAGTAACAATAAGAGAGCTAAAATGGCTACATTAATATCAGACAAAATATTCTGAGACAAAAAAAGTTACAGGAGACAAAGATGAAGATTTTATAATGATAAAAGCTGAATTCTTCAGGAAGAGATGATGATTTTTTGGGAACAGATCAACACAATCGTCAAAACTTTATTGGTGAGGATAAAAGAGAGAAGACACAAAATAATAGAATTGAGGAGTGAAAGAAAGGATGTAATTAGTGATCTTACAGTAATTAAAGGATTAAAATGGAATACTAGGAACCACTGCATGGGTATTCAATTTTGTATGCAGAAGGATGCAAAGCAAAATGGAATTTTTTAATGGAAATATACTTGACATATAAGAGGCAACACTGCAGAAAATACATTTAAGATTTTGGGGGTAGTAGTTTTACGTTTACAACAAAATTTAGAAGAAGGTACAGAGATTTCCCATATACTCCGTCCCCTCACACATGCATATCTTCCCCTATTACCAACATCACTCACGAGAATGGTACTTTTTTTTCTTTTGCCAAGAATGAACCTACATTGACACATCATAATCATCCCAAGTCCATAGTTTACCCTAGTGTTCACTCTTGGTGTTGTACATTCTATAGGTTTGGACAAACATATGATGACATCCATCCACGATTATCATATAATACAGACTATTTTCACTGCCCTAAAACTCCTCTGGGCCAGCATATATTTTTAAAACTTTAAAAATTACTTTTTGAAATGTATTTCCTCTCAGCTGACCAACACTAACATGGGGGAAATACGCTGTCATTTATAAAGCAGGATGCAGGTTGGAAGATGATATAATTGAGCCAAAGTGACATAGATTCAAACCCTGCCCAATCCCTTTTTATAATGGGCTGTTGAACTCTATGACATAAATCACACCAAGATCCTTTTTGACACACCTCCTAGAGAAATGGAAATTAAAAAAAAAATTAAAAAATGGGACCTAATGAAACTTAAAATCTTTGACACAGCAAAGGAAACCATAAACAAGATGAAAAGACAACCCTCAGAATGGGAGAAAATATTTGCCAATGAAGCAACTGAAAAAGGATTAGTCTCCAAAATATACAAACAGCTAATGCAGCTCAATATCAAAAAAAACAAACAACAACCCAACCCAAAAATGGGCAGAAGACCTAAATAAACATTTCTTCAAAGAAGATATACAGATTGCCAACAAACACATGAAAGGTTTCTCAACACCACTAATCATTAGAGAAATGCAAATCAAAACTCCAATGAGATATCACCCCACACCAGTCAGAATGGCCATCATCAAAAAATCTAGAAACAATCAATGTTGGAGAGGGTGTGGAGAAAAGGGAACCCTCTTGCACTGTTGGTGGGAATGTAAATTGATACAGCCACTATGGAGAACAGTATGGAGGTTCCTTAAAAAACTGAAAGTAGAACTATCATATGACCCAGCAATCCCACTACTGGGCATATACCCTGAGAAAACCATAATTCAAAAAGAGTCATGTACCACAATGTTCATTGCAGCTTTATTTACAATAGCCAGGACACGGAAGCAACTTAAGTGTCTATTGACAGATGAATGGATAAAGAAGATGTGGCACATATATACAATGCAATATTACTCAGCCATAAAAAGATACGAAATTGAGTTATTTGTAGTGAGGTGGATGGACCTAGAGTCTGTCATACAGAGTGAAATAAGTTAGAAAGAGTAAAACAAATACCGTATGCTAACACATATATGTGGTATCTAAAAAAACTAGGTTCTGAAGAACCTAGGGGCAGGACAGGAATAAAGACGCAGATGCAGAGAATGGACTTAAGGACACGGGGAGGGGGAAGGGTAAGCTGGGACAAAGTGAGAGAGTGACATTCACATATATAGACTACCAAATGTAAAATAGATAGCTAGTGGGAAGCAGCTTCATCGCACGGGGAGATGAGCTTGGTTCTTTGTGACCACCTAGAGAGGTGGGAGAGGGAGGGTGGGAGGCAGACGCAAGAGGGGGCGGATATGGGGATGTAAGTATATGTGTAGCTTATTCACTTTGTTGTGCAGCACAAACTAACACAAGAATGTAAAGCAATTATACTCTAATAAAGACGTTAATTTTTTTTAATTTAATAAAATGATCTGTTAAAAATAAAAAAGAAATGCGTTGTTGAAAATATTTTTTAGTTTTTCCTGAGTCTCAGTCTCTTTATCAGTAAAATGGGGATAGTAATATGAAATAAATATTAGAATTAAGAGGTGATATGTCTAAAGTGCTTAGCATTGTGCCTGACACCTAAATATTCAATAAATAATTTTGGTATTATTATGTGCTGTTAGAATTTGTTTTTAGGAGAAAAAAATCATTTATTTCTAAGAAAACTTGAATATCTAAGAAAGTTCAGTTAGAATAAAATCCTATGTAATTATTTCATTTATATGGCTTGTAAATGTAGTTTACTAGCAGATAGATTTCTAGGCAGAAAGCACTGCTTTAGAAAAATGTTGAAAATTGACTGTAACCACTACAGGTGAAACAAGAAACAATATATAATGACATTGTTCTAACTTCTAAAATTCTGTTGTGCAAAAGGTAATAGTTTCTATTAAAATAACCCTTGAGAATGTGAATGAGTTGGTAGTTGACATGTTATCTCACCTATTCAAAAGATCCTCCGGCCCTCATTTAGTTCCTCCCATGCTTAAGAATTTTCTGAAAAGAAATGTCAATATTCTGAAAAGCTGAGAGGACGGTGAGTGCCAATTACAGTCCCAGTTGAGGCACAAACAATTCCATTCATCAGTAAGCAAGAACGTGAACCGTTCCAGGAGCTCCTTATATTAATGCTGCAGTAAATGTGGCAAGTCGGTCATGGAATATTTCAGTACATCGCGCATGTCATTAAAATTTACAAGCAACCCACTGAGAATGTGGAGACCATATTCATTACTTTCCTCTGCTACGATTTCAGTGCATTTTAAGAAACATTCCTAAATTGTATCTTTTCCCACAAATATTTGGTTCTGTATACTTTTCCGAGGTAATAGGAAGCATGCTTTCTCCCCCAAATTTAAAGGAAGGCATGTATTTCCTAAAATCATTAACAGGTTCAAGCTAAAGTTTACTGATTTTGCATTCACAAAAAATCAATCCTATAGTCTTCTACAATAAATAAACACACACACATCAAAACAGAAGAAAAGAAAGACAGTCAAATATATAAGTATACATCCAAAAATGAAAGAATCTAAGTAAGCATTAAATGAAAACACTTAGGACAAGTGATAAATTTAATGTTCTTATTGTAAATTCAAACCACGATCCGTCGATAGTCCACCATAGATTTATGCAATCAATATAGCAGCATATTTTTCAGAAATAATGTAACTCTCACAAAGTAGCATTTTTGGAGGAGATATTAAACGCCACTGATTGAGTTAATACTCTATTATAGTCAAATCCTCTTATAATATGTACCTGTTATGTGTATTAATGTTTTTTAATAATTTAAAATTATATAGTGTATCTGTGAGCTGAAGTGGAACTCTGATTGATTCTTTGTGGAAAAATAAAGTTGAAAAACAACCTAGCAGAGTTTTAATCAGGAAAGAAAATATAGACATATCATTAAAATGATGTACAATTTTTGAAGAGAAGATATATTTTGTATCCCAGTTTGGGCTGTATCTGTCAAATGTGTTCAATACTTTCCAGAGCGGGTCTGTTGGAAGTGTATACTACTTTCATATGAAAGGTATCCCTGAGCAGAGAAATAGCACAATTTATTTCAGAGCATAATAGACATATAGTAAATTAAAGGAAAGAATATCTTCAACTTAACTTACCTTGCTGACACAAGTACATGGGCTTGTGTTTTGCCTGTAGTACATTAGCCTTTACTTGAAATATTAAGTGCATTTTATTCCTGGAGAATTAACAAGGCGTAAGGATAAAGATTATGGTCAGTGGAGTCAAATTATGTGGATTTAAATACTAACAGACAAGACCAGTTATGAGGCAACTTAGTCTCTGTGTTTCATATTCCTTATGTAGAAAGTAAAGATTCCCTACCCTAGAGACTTGTTTTGGGGCTACATATACAATCCATATAAAATTCTTATTACTGAACCTGGTCCGTAATGAATGATCAAAAAGTATATATGTATTTTAAAATACATTCTTAGTTATTTTTTGCCTATTATTATCTATAGTTCTATTTATTCCGTCTATTAGTACATCTATAGGAAAGGTATAGACTATCACCTTTTTAAAGTATTCATTAATCAATATATTAAATCATTCAACAAGTACTTATGGAACATCTACTCTGTTTAAAGCACTGTTAGTCACTAATGAAATAATGGTTACAAAATAGATTTGTTCTCTGTTTATGTGAATTCCATAGTACATTTTAGAAAGATTTATATAAACATAAGAGCAAGATTTTCTATTTTATTGTAATAAGAAAATCAGGGACTTCCCTGGCTTTCCAGTGGTTAAGACTCCGTCTTTCCACTGCAGGGGGCACAGTTTCCATCCCTGGTCGGGGAAATAAGATCCCCATGATGCCTGGCGAACCTCCCCCAAAACAGAAAAAAGAAAATTAATATCCTACTTTTAACTGAAAGCATGATATATATAAGGATATATATACTTTAAGTCCAGCTACAGGCTAATTATTTAATATAAAGCTAAATATGGGTCAGATATAGATGTTGGCATTTTCTGTCTAGCAACTAAGTGCTGCCTTACACGAAAGCACTACATTTAGTCTTACAGCCATTCACCCACTGAACCAAATAGTTGTTGAGTCCTCTGTGCTGGGCTCTGAGAGGCACTCTGAACCAAAACACTGATAAGAAATTCTCATCCTTGATTTCTGAGAGTGGTGGGAAAGTAGAAATGTAAACAGAATGTGAATTTATTTACAGTTAAAGGCGTGAGCAAAGAGCTGTGGAAAAAAGAGAAGCAGAAAGAAGAAACATTTTAGATTTTAAATTTAAAAGTTGACAAATTAAATTTAAATATAAAAGTTGACAAATGCACGTACATGTATAAAAAGCAAAAGTTATAAATATAAAGAGTCCTTGTAAGAATGTTATAGTTCTTCATATAAAGTAATAGTAATAATAATTAATATACAACTAATATATTACTAAATATATAAGTAACAGAAGATATACTTGAGTGAAAGTAGAATTGAAATTGCAAAGATAAAAGAAGAAAATATGAAACAATAACTGACTTGTGGCTTGGAAAAGAATGTTATGAGAAAACAGTGAGTAGAAATTTTTTTTTAAATTGAAGACAGTGCAAGGAGAATCTAGGTTAAGGCTCCAAGAATTCCCTCATAGCACTGGAATGTATTTCAGGAAGGTTATGGAATTGCTATTGGTGAGTATTCAAGAGTTACAATGTAGACATTTTTCTTTTTTTTTTTAATTTTTGTATTTTTATATTTTTATTGGAGTATAATTGCTTTACAATGTTCTGTTAGTTTCTATTGTACAACAAAGTGAATAAGCTATAAGTATACATATATCCCTATATCCCCTCCTTCTGGAGCCTTCCTCCCATCCTCTCTATCCCACACCTCTAGGTTGTCACAAAACATTGGGCTGATCTCCCTGTGCTATGCAGCAATTTCCCACTAGTCATCCATTTTCCACTTGGTAGTATATATATGTCAATGCTATTCTCTCACTTTGTCCCAGCTTCCCCTTACCACCCTGTGTCCTCAAGTCCATTCTCTATGTCTGCATCATTATTCCTGCCCTGCCACTAGGTTCATGAGTACCAATTTTTAAGATTCCATATATGTGCATTAGCATATGGTATTTTCCTCTTTCTGATTTACTTCACTCTGTATGAAAGACTCTAGGTCCATGCACCTCATTAAAAATAATTCAATTTCATTCCTTTTTATGGCTAATATTCCATTGTATAAGTGTGCCACATCTTCTTTATCCATTCATCTGTCGATGGACACTTAGGTTGCTTCCATATCCTGGCTATTGTAAATAGAGTTGCAATGAACATTGTGGTACATGACTCTTTTTGAATTTTGATTTTCTCAGGGTATATGCCCAGTAGTGAGAGTGCTGGGTCATATGGTAGTTCTATTTTTAGTTTTTTAAGGAACCTCCATACTGTTCTCCGTAGTGGTTGTATCAATTTACATTCCCACCAACAGTGCAGTAGGGTTTCCTTTTCTCCACACCCTCTCTAGCATTTATTGTTTCTAGATTTTTTGATGATGGCCATTCTGACCAGTGTGAGATGATATCTCCTTGTAGTTTTGATTTGCATTTCTCTAATGATTAATGATGTTGAGCATTCTTTCATGTGTTTGTTGGCAATCTGTATATCTTTTTTGGAGAAATGTCTATTTAGGTCTTCTGCCCATTTTTGGATTGGGTTGTTTGTTTTTTTAATATTGAGCTGCATGAGCAGCTTGTATATTTTGGAGGTTAATCCTTTTTCAGTTGCTTCATTTGCAAATATTTTCTCCCATTCTGAGGGTTGCCTTTTTCATCTTGTTTATGGTTTCCTTAGCTGTGCAAAAGCTTTTAAGTTTCATTAGGTCCCATTAGTTTATTTTTGTTTTTATTTCTATTACTCTAGGAGGTGGGTCAAAAAGATCTTGCTGTGATTTATGTCAAAGAGTGTTCTGCCTATGTTTTCCTCTAAAAGTTTTATAGTGTCTGGCCTTATATTTAGGTCTTTAATCCCTTTGGAGTTTTTTTTGTGTGTGGTGTTAGGGAGTGTTCTAATTTCATTCTTTTACATGTAGCTGTCCAGTTTTCCCAACTCCCCTTATTGAAGAGGCTGTCTTTCTCCTTTGTATATTCTTGCCTCCTTTGTCAAAGATAAGGTGACCATACACATGTGGGTTTATCTCTGGGCTTTCTATCCTGTTTCATTGATCTATCTTTCTGTTTTTGTGCCAGTACCATACTGTCTTGATTACTGTAGCTTTGTAGTATAGTCTGAAGTCAGGGAGCCTTGTTGCTCTAGCTCCGTATTTCTCTCTCAAGATTGCTTTGGCGATTCGGGGTCTTTTGTGTTTCCACAGAAATTTAAAAAATTTTTGTTCTAGTTCTTGGAAAAATGTCATTGGCAATTTGATAGGGATTGCATTGAATCTGTAGATTGCTTTGGGTAGAACAGTCATTTTCACAATATTGATTCTTCCAATCCAAGAAGATGATATATCTTTCCATCTGTTTGTATTGTCTTTGATTTCTTTCATGAATGTCCTACAGTTTCCTGAGCACAGGTTTTAGCCTCCTTAGGTAAGTTTATTCTTAGGTATTTTATTCTTTTTGTTGCAATGGTAAATGGGAGTGTTTCCTTTATTTCCTTTTCTGAGTTTTCGTTGTTAGTGTATAGGAATGCAAGAGATTTCTGTGCATTAATTTTGTATCCTGCTACTTTACCAAATTCATTATTAGTTCTAGTAGTTTTCTGGTGGCATCTTTAGGATTTTCCATGTATAGTATCATGTCATCTGCAAACAGTGACAGTTTTACTTCTTCTTTTGAAATTTGTGTTACTTTTATTTCTTTTTCTTCTCTGATTGCCATGGTTAAAACTTCCAAAACTCTGTTGAATAATAATGGGGAAAGTGGGCACCCTTGTTTTGTTCCTGATATTAGAGGAAATGCTTTCAGTTTTTCCCCATTGAGAACAATGTTGACTGTGGGTTTGTCATATACGGCTTTTATTATGTTGAGGTAGGTTCCCTGTATGCCCACTTTTGGGAGAGTTTTATCATAAATCGGTGTTGAATTTTGTCAAAAGCTTTTTCTGTATCTATTGAGATTATCATATGGTTTTTATTCTTCAGTTTGTTAATATGGTGTATCACATTGATTGAGTTGCCTATATAGAAGAAACCTTGCATTCCTGGAATAAACCCCACTTGATCATGGTGTATGATCCTTTTAATGTGTTGTTGGATTCTGTTTGCTAGTATTTTGTTGAGGATTTTTGCATCTATGTTCATCAGTGATATTGGCCTGTAGTTTTCTTTCTTTGTGACATCCTTGTCTGGTTTTGGTATCAAGGTGATGGTGGCCTCGTAGAATTAGTTTGGGAGTGTTCCTCCCTCTGCTATATTTTGGAAGAGTTTAAGAAGGATAGATGTTAGCTCTTCTCTAAATGTTGGATAGAATTCACCTGTGAAGTCATCTGGTCCTGGACTTTTGTTTGTTGGAAGAATTTTAATCACAGTTTCAATTTCAGTGTTTGTGATTGGTCTGTTCATGTTTTCAATTCCTTCCTGGTTCAGTCTTAGAAGGTTGTACTTTTCTAAGAATTTGTCCATTTATTCCAGGTTGTCCATTTTATTGGCATATAGTTGCTTGTTGTAGTCTCTCAGGATCCTTTGTATTTCTGTAGTGTCAGTTGTTACTTCTCCTTTTTCATTTCTAATTCTGTTGATTTGAGTCTTTCCCTTTTTCTCTTGATGGGTCTGGCTAAGGGTTTGTCAATTTTGTTTATTTTCTCAAACAACCAGCTTTTAGTTTTATTAATCTTTGCTATCATTTCCTTCATTTCTTTTTCATTTATTTCTTATCTGATCTTTATGATTTCTTTCCTTTGCTAACTTTGGTTTTTGTGTTCTTCTTTCTCTAATTGCTTTAGATGTAAGGTTAGGTTGTTTATTTGATATTTTTCATGTTTCTTGAGGTAGGACTGTATTGCTATAAACTTCCCTCTTAGAACTGCTTTTGCTGCATCCCATAGGTTTTGGGTCATCGTGTTTTCATTGTGATTTGTTTCTAGGTATTTTTTTCATTTCCTCTTTGATTTCATCAGTGATCTCTTCATTATTTAGTAGCGTATTGTTTAGCCTCCATGTGTTTGTGTTTTTTACAGTTTTTTTCCACAACTGATTTCTAATCTCTTAGCGCTGTGGTCAGAAAAGATGCTTGATATTATTTCAATTTTCTTAAATTTATTGAGGCTTGATTTGTCACCCAGGATGTGATCTATCCTTGAGAATGTTCCATGTGAACTTGAGAAGAAAGTGTATTCTGTTGTTTTTGCATGGAATGTCCTTAAATACCAATTAAGTCCATCTGGTCTAATGTGTCATTTAAGCTTGTATTTCCTTATTTATTTTCTCTTTGGATGATGTGTCCATTGGTGTAAGTGAGGTGTTAAAATCACCTACTATTATTGTGTTACTCTTGACTTCCCATTTTATGGCTGTTAGCATTTGCCTTATGTATTTAACTGCTCCTATGTTGGGTGCATAGATATTTACAATTGTTATATCTTCTTCTTGGATTGATCCCTTGATCATTATATAGCGTCCTTCCTTGTCTCTTTCAATAGTCTTTATTCTAAAGTCTATTTTGTCTTATATGAGTATTGCTACTCCAGCTTTCTTTTGATTTCCATTTTCATGGAATAGCTTTTTCCATTCTCTCACTTTCAGTCTGTATGTGTCCCTAGGTCTCAAGTGGGTCTCTTGTAGACAGCATGTATACAGGTCTTGTTTTTGTATCCATTCAGCCCATCTGTGTTTTGTTTGGGGCATTTAATCCATTTACATTTAAGGTAATTGTAGATATGTATGTTCCTATTATCATTTTCTTAATTGTTTTGGGTGTGTTTTTGTCTTTTCCTCTCTTGTGTTTCCTGCCTAGAGAAGTTCCTTTAGCTTTTTCTGTAAAGCTGGTTTGGTGGTGCTGAATTCTCTTAACTTTTGCTTGTCTGTAAAGCTTTTGTTTTCTCCATCAAATCTGAATGAGATCCTTGCTGGATAGAGTAATCTTCATTGTAGGTTTTTCCCTTTCATCACTTTAAATATGTCCTGTCACTCCCTTCTGGCCTGTAGAGTTTCTGCTGAAAGATCAGCTGTTAACCTTATGGGGATTCCCTTGTATGTTATTTGTTGCTTTTCCCTTGCTGCTTTTAATATTTTTTCTTTGTGTTTAATTTTTGCTTGTTTGATTAACACATGTCTCAGTGTGTTTCACCTTGGTTTTATCCTGTGTACACTTTTATCCTCTCTACACTTCCTGGATTTGATTGATTATTTCCTTTCCAATGTTGTGGAAGTTTTCAACTATAATCTCTTCAAATATTTTCTCAGATCCTTTCTTTTTTTCTTCTTCTGGGAACCCTATAATTCGAATGTTGATGCACTTTATGTTGTCCCAGTGGTCTCTGAGATTGTCCTCCACTCTCTTCATTCCTTTTCCTTTATGCTGCTCCATGGCAGTTATTTCCACCATTCTATTGTCCAGCTCACTTATCCGTTCTTGTGCCTCCATTATTCTGCTCTTGATTCCTTCTAGAGCATTTTTAATTTCAGTTATTGTGTTGTTCATTACTGTTTGTTTGCTCTTTAATTCTTCTAGGTCCTTGTTAAATATTTCTTGTATTTTCTCTCTTCTATTTGCAAGATTTTTAATCATCTTTACTATCATTATTCTGAATTCTTTTTCAGGTAGTTTGCCTATTTCTTCTTCATTTATTTGGTTTTGTGGGGTTTTGTCTTACAGGCTCCTTTGCCTATATTTCTCTGTCTCCTTATTTTGTCTAATTTACAGTATTTGAGGTCTCCTTTCCCTAGGCTGCAGTGTTGTAGTTCCTCTTGCTTCTGTTCTCTGTCCCCAGTGGTGGGGTTGGTCCAGTGTCTTGTGTAGGCTTCCTGATGGGAGGGACTGGTACCTGCATTCTGGTGGGTGGAGCTGAGTGTTTTCCCTCTGATGAGCATGGCCGTTTTAGGTGGTGTGTTTTGAGGTGTATGTGAGCTTAGTATGACTTTAGGTAGTATGTGTGCACATGGGTAGGTTTGTGTTCCTGTCTTGTTTATTGTTTGGTGTGAGGCATCCAGCGCTGGGAGCTTCTGGCACTTGGGTAAAGCCAGATCTTGGATTCAGATAGAGGTCTCCAACAGAGCTCTTGGTGATTAATCTTCCCTGGGGCTGGGAATTTTCTAGGGGTCCAGCATCCTGGACTTGGTCTTCCCAATCCAGAGATTCAGACCCAACTTCTGGTTGAAGGAACAAGACCCTGCAAGTCACTCATCCCAGCAATAAAGGGGATTAAAAAAAAAAAAAAAGGCTAACGAAACCCCAGACAAATGTTAAAAATTAAAATCTAACAAACAGGGACTTCCCTGGTGGCGCAGTGGTTGGGAGTCTGCCTGCCGGTGCGGGGGACATGGGTTCAATCCCTGGTCCGGGAGGATCCCACATGCCGGGGAGCAACTAGGCCCGTGAGCCACAATTACTGAAGCCGGCACACCTGGAGTCCATGCTCCGCAACAAGAAGCCTGCACACCACAAGGAAGAGTGGCCCCGGCTCACAACTAGAGAAAACCCATGTGCAGCAACGAGGACCCAGCCAAAAATAAATAAGTAAATAAATTTAAAAAAGCAAAAAAAAAAAAAAAAATCTAACAAACAGAAACAGAAACAAGGAAATAGGCATACACCCAAAAGAAACAAAAACAGAACCAAATAAATCAAATAGTAAGGGAACAACCAGACAAACAAAAGAACCCAAGAATGAAATCAAACAATTAAGAAAAAAGTTGACAAAAATCCAAAAACAAAAAACAAACTAAAGCAGTGTGCCAACTGAAGAATGAAGCAAAGAAACAAAGCCAACTGACAAAAATGATATAAGAAAAAGAAAGAAAAAGAGAAAGGGTAAAGACAGATCAACAGAAAAGCAATGTAGAAACAGAAAAAAAAAAAAAAAAAACCAGAAAATATATTAGAGAAAAAAAAAAATCCAGAGAAATGATAAAAACAAATCAAATGAACAAAAACAGAAACAAGGAAACACACAGACATGTAAAAGAAACAAAAACAGAGCCAAATAAAACAAAATGCAAGAGAATACCCAGACAAATAAAAGCACTCAAAAATGAAATCAAACAAGTAGGATTAAAACTAACAAAAACACATAACCTAAAAACAAAACCAAAGCAGTGTGCCAACTGAAGAATAAACCAAGGAAAGAAAACTAACTGATAAAAATGATTAAAAGTAATAATAATAAAATAAAATGAAGTAAAATAAAAAGGGAAAAAACACAGGACAACAGAAAAGCAAAGTAAAAATAGAAATGTATAAAAAAATAAAAACAAAAAATAAAAATTGTTATCAATGATGGAGATCCCAAAACACTAAAAAAAACCAACAAAAAACCCTAAAATAACAATAACAAACAAAAAAAGAAAGAAAAAGAAACCTCCCCCCCAAAAAAAAGCTAGAATCAACAACACAATGAATCAAAACATAATAAAATTAATAGTAATAATTATGATTCCCTGGGGTCTCTGCTGTAAGTATCCTTGCACATGCAGTGACCCACAGCTCATCTCCTTCTCCCCAAGAGGCTCTCCTCTGCCTCTGGGCTGCTCTCTGGACCTGCTGTGGGCCCTGTGGGGACAATTCAGACTGATCTGCCCCAGTTCCTGCGTGTGCTGCCCCCAAAGTCCACAGGTGCCAGAGCTAGACTGTTTTCATTTGTGGGAACACTCATTGTCTACTCAGATATTCCATAGACGCAGGGTCTACCTAGGGATTTACTCTGCAGCTTGTACAGCTGATGGAAAGATTTTCAATCTTCCTTAGTCACCCCATCCCTGGGGTTCAGCTTTGGTTTTATCCCCACTTCTGAGTGTGGTGCACACACAAGAGTCTGGTCCTGAGGCTGCCTTGGAGCTCTTGGGTCTGCCCCTGTAAGGACCAGGCACAGAGGTGGTATGACTGCTTGGATGGCAGGAGCCCTGGCAGCACCAAATGCACAGGGAAGCAGGTGGCCATGGGTGCAAGAGATATGGCCCTAGTGAGGGCTTTTCCTGGTGCCTGGCATACGGCATATGAGCGCCAGCCCTGGCTGGGGTTTTTCTGGCACCCGGCAGCAGGCATACAAAGGACAGCCCTGGGGGGCATTTTTTTTATTGCCCTGCAGCCGGTGGCACATGAGGGCCAGCTCTGAAGGGGCTATTTTTATTGCTCAGTAGCTGGCGCACAAGAGCCAGCCCTGAGCAGGCTTCTTTTATTGTCATCGGCCGACACCGGCATGTGGGGAGAGAGAGGTTACAATAGTGGCTCCTCCCCCTGCGTGTGACTCAGCAGTAGCGCCCTGCTTTCATGGCAGTCCAGTCTTCCTCCATAGGCATTCCCTGCGGCAGATTTCCTCCCTCCCGTCCCATCAGTCCGTCTCCCCACAGCCAATAGCAGTTCTCTTTCTGGGCCTGTTCTCCAATCCCCACGCACCAGCTCCCAGCCCTGTTGCACACCTGTCGCAGTCTGGTGCACGTAGGACAAAAGTATGGACCGTCTGTGTATTTCTCACTCTGTCCCATCTGCCACAGATCTGCAGCTTCATCCTCTTCCAACAGCCTCAAATGCTTCCCTTCTGTCCTAGTCGATTTCCCTGTCAGAGAGGGGTTTTCCTTATTGGAGAGGGGTTTTCCCCGAATTTGGGAATCTCTCCTCTGCTTCAGCTCCCATGCCCTGGGGTGCAGGTCCCATCCCACTTCCTCTCCTCCTCCATCTTCCTTCATTTTTTCCATCCTACCCAGTTATGCAGGGATCTTTATAGTCCTTTCCAGTGTCCAAGGTCTTCTGCTAGTTTTCAGCTGGTGTTCTGTGAGAATTGTTGCATCTATAGACATATTCCTGATGCATCCATAGAGAGAGATGAACTCCATGTCCACCTACTCCTCTGCCATCTTGAATCTCAAAGATTGTTTCTTGAAGAGAGAAGGCAAATGTATGCATTTACATAAAACAAGTTAAGTCTTGCAGTTTAAGGTTACCAGCTACAGGATGCCTCTGAGGCTGGGCACTAACACTTGAATTTTACTCTTACCAACGGCCACATACAGCAGTCTATAAGCTTAAAAAAGACATATTCCAAGTTCGACATTTTACATTCTGACTCACATGATAGCAAGGCCACCTTCAAATTTCTGACATAAGGAAATCTTGTTAAGAACGGGAAAAGCCTTGATTGTTAGTCAAAAGAGATAAAAGAAAATTGTTTTAATGACAGATAAAAGGCAGATACCCTGTTCTTCTGAAGACAGGGCTATGCCCATTCTCTGTTTCCAAAGGTGCTTACCCCACAGACAAGGCCACAATGAGAGCACCTACCTGAGACTTTCAACTAAGGGTTTTTAAAGTAATCTATTCTTTGTTAGCCATTGACTGAAAGAATATCACATATCTGGACTTAGTTATGGCCATTTGAATGCCAGGATACCTAAAAAATGACCCAAATAGTCACTTATGTTAGTATGTCATCTAACCAATAGAGGATGAGCTCTGAATTCTCTCTCTTGACTGAAATTTTTAGGTTGGAATTTAGACTCTCAAGGACTTGGAAAACAGTAGAGGTGGAAGTACTTGTGGAGGCCCTTCATATGTATTCAGGAACTGGTAGGAATTTTGTCTTTGGTTGAGTGGTGTACATTCCTGTTTTAACAGTTTTTCCGCCTGGTTAAAAGTAATAAATCTTATATTTATATGAGTTGGTTGGGATCATTATCTTTGCTTTCTACAAACCCATACTGAATAAAAGTGAAATTACATTGAGAAAGAAAGAAGGAGTCAAATATTTAGACTGAGACCTAGTCCCTCAGTAGCCTGACAAATGTTAAGAAATGAGCACTTAAAGCCAGAAATTAGGGAGGCCTGGCTGGTTCATACAGGCTAGTCTCTAAGTACTTCTGTTGGTTCATAAACTCACCCTGGAAGTGACTGGAAGAGGCAAGTCCCTCCAGATTGGTAGGTGGCAGGTTTAATAAGCAAGGAACTTACCTATGAGGCTTGTCTTGTGCAGCCACAGGACAAGTAGATTCCCACACCCGCCCACCAGAATCTCAAGCGTGTATACAGAGACCTTAACAGGGTTCAGTTATATATACCATGCAGATGGTCTCAATGACACCTTACTTACTCAAAGTTATGTCCTTGGAACAGCTCCCACTGTGGGAATGGAGAACAGAATGCACATTCCAAGAACAGGGGAGGTGTGAGGAGCCTCTGATTATCTAGGTCTGGCTCACTGGTGAACCAGAGGTCATGTCCTCTTGCTGACCTGCTCCAACAGCACACAGCAGGTAGCAAAGCATGGAGAGTGGACCTGGAGATGGAGTGGAGCACATGGAGATTATTAAGTATATTCTACCCCTTTGCCAATCTTAATCCATTCCAGAGATTTGCTCAGAGGAAAAAATTCTCAGTCCAAGGGAGACACACTATCACTGATGAATAATCTCAATTCAATTATACTCCCCCATGAAAGCACAATTATAGCATAGCCATCACCTTTACTTTTCAGATAAGGTAGCAGAGAATGATCAAATAAGTTAGAACTGCCACGATGTTCAGGTGTATACCTGGTCACTAGGCCTAAAAACTGATAATTATAGCTTTTTTCTTAAGCCAATCATTCCATGTGCTATTCTCTGACAACATCTCTTACCCTTTGACAGCATCTCTACTTGGTAGAGTGATTCAAATATTTATTATTATCAGACCCAAGCCCTCACTGGACCAGTCTTTATTGGATGGTTAGTTTCCCGTTGATGATTATGACTGGACATGGGAATAATAAGAGGCACCGCAGTGAATCTTCTGTATTCACTGAATCTGCCCCTGTGGTAGAGTAGCAGACCAATTCTCCCTTCATAATTGGGAATAAACACTGTGACCAGTGGACTGATCTTAATCACTATCCTGTTTCAGCAGCATGACGAGCCCCAAATGGTCAGCGAGTAGTCTCAGCTATCTAACTAACAGCACCATGACTATATATACACAACTCCTTCAGCTACTAGTACCTCCACATCCACCAAGGTCAAGGCTGTAGAGACAAGCAGCAAATGTTCAACAAATGGGTTCTTAAATATATCAGTGAAGGGGGCCTATCTTCACCTTGGTTCCTAAACTTACACATTCTAGTGGAAGAGAAATTGGAAGCATAAATTGGACTACATTGTAACTGGAGGACATAAGTGGATCTTCAATAGACCATAAAACTATCCCCTCAAACCCCTTTTTTCTGGGTGAGTAGGTCATGGTAAGACCAATGAAACCCTTGTACATGAGCTCATTGTTACATTTCTTTCACCATAAAATGAGTTCTTTGTTTGGAGACAATTATGTGTGAGATAGCAAGGCCATAAATAAGGCATTCTGTAAATCCGCTAATGGATGTTCTGGCAGAAGTATTTCAGACAGGGAAGGCAAGTTCTTATTTGGAATATGTACTTATTCTCATAAAAACAAATCACTGCCTCATACCTGAGGGAAAGAGTCAAAGCAGTTTAACTGTAACATCTATTGATAGGTTGGGCAGGTGGTAACCAGATCATCCTTGATGAGAAAAGTTCAGTGACTTTTCAGTCCATATCTCTAGGTGCCTATGTTCTTTGTACACAGTCACTGAGGTGACAGAGAGGTGTTTGGAGAATGAGGTTGAACTGACATCAACAGGATGGCTCATCTTGTCCATCTGATTATTGAACGTCTCTTCTGCAGTGATGTCTCTGGAAGGTATCTATTTAAAACATGAATTCATTCTCTTTTTGCTCATTCTGTGATGCCCATCCATATCTTCCCAATCCTCCTTGTCATAAATATTCCAATTTTATTTTTATTTTTCCAGTCTTTCCACAAGACTTAGCCACTACCCATGAATAAATATAGATCTATACCACACATGATTTTTTTAAAAAATATATTATATATAATATTATATATATATATTTATTAATAAGATATAAATTTACACATATAAATATTATATTATTTATATATATAAATAGGTACATTATAACATAATAATAATATATATATCAATATAATTATTATAATAACATATATACACTGACAGTTGGTCAAGAAAACATTTATCTTTACCATTGTCTTCTACAACCTCCCCAAGTTGAGCTGTAATGTAGCAACTATGCATTTCCAAATGGAACATGCTACTTTGTAAACCCATCTGAAAACCAGGCAGGCCCATGCTTTTCCCCTTCCATTAATTGGTCCTAATAAGCTCTCCATGAATCCCAGTGTGTGGACTGAGTAAGAAATGGTGAAATTGTTAAGAGCAGGTATTTGTGAGTTGCCATCTGCTTATGCTTATTATTCTAGAGCATTTAGAGCTTGGCTTCACATATACCATTTCCACTTACAATGAAATGCTTTTGTTAATATCCAACATTATGATTTTATGAATAAGATAGGCCTAGTATGTGATGGAAGGAAGAGGTATGGCCTCTGCTCTTGATGTCAGCAGCCCCATCTAGCATCCCTATCAGCCACACAGATTTTCTTCATTATTAACTGTGCTGTGTCATTGGGTAGAAGCTTGCATCTCAGACTGAGTCTGTGGAAAAGTTTTCTTTTGCTCTAGATTCTACTCAAAACTGATGATGTCATCATGGATTTCTCAGTATATGAGACAGAGCAAAACAATCTAAAATTCAACAAACCCCTAAAGCTTTTTTTTTAAAAAAAATAAAATTTTAGTGGAGAAAAGTAGAACCACCACATGCACAGGGAAAAGAGCACAAAAATTCAACTGATACAGAACTGAAAGTCACAATTATCCAATGTTGTTTGCGATTACTTTTCAATTTCTTAAACAGCTCCCCTCAATTTGTTTAATAGTCTCACCAATTTTTTCAGCTGAAATAGAATCAAGTTTTCAAAAAATTAAGAGCCTCAGGGAAGGCACCAGCTTTCAAGATAACAAAGGTGACACCAAGAGTCTCCTAATAGTACCAATTCTACCTAAAAATTCCTTAAGTCTGTTGGAACAGTCTACATATCTCACAGACCATCAGGGATGAGTTAGAACACTGACTTAGATGGTCCAGTATGGAGAGAGGGCAAACAAAACAGCTGCATTTCCTTGTCAGATAAGCTCATGTAAGGAAACCCGGGAGGCGCTAAGAAAATACAGGCAATGGCTGCTCAAAAATAGTTAGGCAGGCATTCTAAATACCACATACTGTTGGACAACAGTCAAACCCCCAAAGCTTTAAAATGTGGCTTATTTCTTCCGAATGGCAATATGTGTATTAAGTTGTCTTCCACCTTAAAGGAATAGCCCCACCATTCCCCACACACTAGAGAAAACCACTAATGTGGCAGCCTCTGAGGCTTCTCAGGGCTTCCTGTCTACACTCTGGTGTACATATATCCCATTAAAGCAGGGGTCCCCAACCCACGGACTGCTGATCGGTCCGTGGCCTGTTAGGAATCTGGCCGCACAGCAGAAGGTGAGCGGCGAGCCAGTGAAGTTCCATCTGCCGCACCCCATTTCTCCCCATCGTTCACATTACTGCCTGAACCACCACCACCACCCCCACCCCTGTCCATGGAAAAATGGTCTTCCACAAAAACCAGTCCCTGGTGCCAAAAAGGTTGGGGACAGCTGCATTAAAGCATATGGAGAGCTTGCTAATTCCTCTTCACCAGCTCAGTTAGTAAAATGTTCATATGGTTAGAGATGGCTGATCAAGGTGAACATAATACATTTTCTCCAACATTCCCATTTCTTAACCCTTTGGATCCCTTTCTCTATATATCAATA